>NC_088980.1:103048114-104248114 GCF_963932015.1 Anas acuta
TATAAATGACTAAGAAAGGTAAGGAAGACATCCATGGAAATTTAAAGGATGGGGGAACTGAATCAGAAGCCTCTATGTAAATCATTTTATAAACCCAGTCAAGTTACATGGAAGTTGTAAAAATCTCTGAATGGGTAAGAAATAAAAATCAAGAGGAGATGGTAAATATTTGGGTTAATAGAAGGAATTCTGATACAAAGGAAGAGCTTAAGGAAGAGGAATGTACAGGTTGGGAGCTTACCTGCTGGAAAGCAGCCCTGCAGAGAAGAGCCTGGGAGTCCTGGTGGATGGCAGGCTGACCATGAGCAAGCAATGTGCTCTGGTGGCCAAGAAGGCCAAAGGTATCCTGGGGTGCATTCAGAAGAGTGTTGCCAGCAGGCCAAAGGAGATGATCTTCCCCCTCTACTCAGCCCTGGTGAGGCCGCACCTGGAGTACTGTGTTTGGTTCTGCTAGAGGGACATGGAGCTACTGGGGCAAGTCCAGGGGAGGGCTATGAAGACTGGAGCATCTCTCATATGAGGAGAGGTGGAGAGAGATGGGCCTGTTTAGCTTGGAGAAGAGAAGAATGAGAAGGGATTTTATCAGTGTGTACAAATACCTGAAGGGAAGGTGTCAAGAGGATGGGGACAGACTTTTTTCAGTGGTGCCCAGGAACAGGAGGCAATAGGCACAAACTGAAACACAGGAAGTTCCAGCTGAATATGAGAAAACATTTATTTATTGTAAGGGTGACAGAGCACTGGAACAGGTTGCCCAGAGAAGCTATGGAGTCTCCTTCTTTGATGATATTCAAAACCCACCTGGATGTGATCTTGTGCAAAGTACACTACTGCTTGTCATGGGTGTTGGACAAGATGATGATCTCCAGAGGTCCCTTTCAACCTGAACTATTCTGTGATTCTGTGAATGGGCTTCAATGTAGCCCAAACTGACCTTGTCTGTGGGCAAAGAAAATTATCAGCCAGAATTGCTCAGGCAGTAGGCTCTCCCTTCAAATAAAAGTTAAATTATTCCATGGAAATTATTCCAAAAGCCAAAATATTGTCATTGGGAAATATTGTTCCATCGATACTATAAATATACTTCAGGTACTTTTGAATCAACTTCTCTTTTTGTCCATTTTGCATGTCAGAATATATCTCTGTAGAGACAACAGTCTCCTCCACTGATGAGGAAAAGCAAAATATTACAAATTATTGGCCAAAATACTTCACAATAGAATTTAGCCTAGTGTAAAAGCCTGTACTAGAAAGCATAGTCAAGAACAAGCTATCCATAATACAGTTCCTGCACTAGAACATCATCCTGAATCAACACATTTCAGCCTTAATTAAAAAATAAAATAAAATAAAATAAAATAAAATAAAATAAAATAAAATAAAATAAAATAAAATAAAATAAAATAAAATAAAAATCAGTTAAAAGTCTTTCAAAGACAATAAAATTGTAAAAAGCAATAATGTGTTTTGTAAGACGGCATTCACTCACTCATACATAAAAACTATATATTTAAAACAATACTAAAGTGGGGGAAAATAACTTTTTATGCTTAACTCTGTTCAGAGTTTCATGATTGAAGTAACATTAAATTTGCTGTTGAATTTAAGTTCTGTATAGCTGTGATACACAAGGAGAACACAGCATATATTTACCAGAAGCAGAGATTTAATCTCTTTGGGGGTCAAAATGAATATCACAAGGATTTAAAATTAAATCAATAGCATGATTTAAGTTAAAACTGCTTTAAAATAAATTCATGGTACCATATAGATCCAGCAGATTTCTCATGTGGATACAAATCACTAATATTGAGTCTCTACTCAGATAATACAATTCTTTCTTTCTTACTTTTTTTTTTTTTTAAGAATTCGTAATATTTTCTGTTGCTTAACTTTTCTTCTTCGTCTTGCTAATATTTTGTTCTTTGGATTTATTTATTTATTTGGATTACTTCCATTAAATTAATCAAATGTATTCTTTTATTTTTCTCTTCCTTTCCAATACAAACACTTTTTTTTTCTCTTCCAAAATTTTGACTACAAACTGACACTTGAAAGAGATCACAGGTACATACAATTGAAATTATACAGCTTCCATTTGATCCCAGTGACATTGAAGATAGGCTAGCTTCAGGGAAAGTAATAATTTTTGACATTGCCAGCATTCTTGTGCTTCCCTTAATTTACTCTTTGTGTGTGCAATCAAATTTAGAAAAGAAATGTCACCTGAATTAGAATAGGGCTGATACCAGATTTTGGCACAGGCTAAGAATTTTAATACAAAATAGCAACAAAAAAAAGGAAAAGGAAAGGTTTGCAAGGACAATAAAGGACACTGTAAGGTTATATGTATTACCTGCAATTTCTGGCTGTTGAAAAGTTGTAAGGTAACAGATATTTGTGAAATATGTTTGAATGACAAATTCTGTTGTCATACCTGTCACATCTCTGCATAAGTTCTCCAGGAAGACTACATCACACAGTTACAGAACTGGAGAAACAGCTTGTCTCTTGGAGGGCTTCATAACAAGGAGTGTTAGGTGGGAGAAAGACCTTATGGTTAGGTGGGAGAAAGGCAGTGGAATCTGCCTTTGAGTAAGATAGAAAATGGGCATATTACCTATTAAAAAAACTAAATGGATAGTACTATACTAACATATCTTAATGAATATAAAATTTTCGGGGGAAAACAATAAAAAAAAAAAGCATAGTTTCATTTGTGAGAAACAAACATAAATCATCAGATAAAGAGTATTAACAAGAAACATAATGGTTGGAGATTATGAGAGGCTTCTTCCAACCAGCAGAAAAAAATTATCAGGAAATAGTTGTTTACACTAAGGATAATTCTATTATAGGAGCAAGATAGTATAAACCGGTCATTGTATAATTGTATTTATACAGAGCTTACAGTTCTGAGCTGAGTAAGGTCAGCAACAGCCTTACAGAAGACACAGTTAGGATGAAAGTACCTAACCAGCTTTAAGACAGTGCTATATATGTGATAAAAAATAAAAGGTTACCTTCAATAGCAAAGAAATGGATCTACCTGCTCCAGATGACTGACTTCAGTCCAATATTCTGTATTCTTATTATCACTGTCATATGCAAAGCGTCCTTGAAAAGCCTATATTCTACTGTCAAGTAAAATATTTAAGTGCATGGATAACCAGGCTGATTGTTGGTAATTATCATACTAACTAGAAGTGAAAGGGATTGTGAGACTAGTTAGATAAAGACTATGTCATGAATGGATTATTTACCAATATGTTTAAATTAAAACAGCAGCCAGTTTTGATATACACTTAATAAAACAATGATAGGCTATGCATTCTCCATTTTACAGTGTTATTTCTCTTCCTCTGATTAAGGTACGTATGCCTTTAAATGATTCAATGAAGGTTTAAAATATATAAAAGTCAGCATATATTAAGTGCGTATTTTTAATATCATTCACCTTAATTGTTTTTAAAACTGATAAACAAATATGGTCACAGTAAAAATATTATACTGCTTAAAATGTGATCTAATTACAATCCCAGTTTTTATTGCCTGTGTTCACAATTCATTTGGGAGTAGATGGTATAGGCCATGAGTGCAGCATAGAACATTGTCACTGTTCAACAGTATATATGATCATGCTGGAAATCCAGAAACTTTTCTGGGCATTCTAATTTACTAGTATACTTACTGGCTTTTGTGAGAGCTCAGGAAAATGCTTATGGATTACCATGGGAGGGGAAAAATACTATCCCTTCAAGCTCTAAAGCATGTACACACTGATGACTGCCAAACCAAAATGTTCATTTTAAAAGTATTTTCTTGTTCTGACTTAAAACATTTTAAAAGTTCATAAACAACTGAAGATAGGGCTTTGGGAGAATGAAATTCATACTACAAGTCCCATCAAATAAATGTTTCATAATGTGTCCATTTAGATGTATATAGTAGTGTCCTTGAAAAAGACATGAGTCAAATGAGTCAGACTGATTGTTTCAAATGCAGCTTTAATTTTTTTAGTATGGAGAACTAATCACATTTTAAAGTCTTCTTGAAAATATCAAACTATCTTAATACTAGCCTAGGAAATTAGCACAGGATAGACACTTGCCTGGGGTAAATCTACGGAATTCATTTGAATTCAAAAACTAGACTCCAGAACTGAACTTGATTGTCTTTTCTCTTTTAATAACTGCAGTCCTCTCAAAGTCAGAATATCAAACAGAAGTGAGAGCACTAATATTGAGGGAAGTAGAAAGTGATAAATCTTAGCATCTTTGAGATCATGGAGCAAGCTTTCTTTTTTTTAAAAAACACAAGTTTTATATCTCGTATTCAAAGCAGAGAATGAAACCTTCAGCAGGACATGTTCAGAATGACATGTATTACTTTGTGTTTTTTTGTTGTTGTTGTTGTGTTGTTGTTGGTTTTTTTTTTTGTACTTCTTTAAATTGCTTCCTTCCTTCACACTAATTTAAATCAAGAGCACATACACCAAATTCAGTGTTTTCATTGAATTCAGTGGATACACATCTAGAAACAAAAAGGAAAGATAGGCACATTCAGTACACTGGATAAAAGCTTTCCTTCATGTTGTCTATTATTTTCTCAATTTGATGGGAAGTAGAACATGAATCTGGCTTACCAATTTGATTCGAAGTACTTTAGAAAGAGTTCCGATCTGAAGGATGTAAATATATACTAGCTAAATTAATGGCTGGCAATGAATCTAAATAAAAGTGCAAAATTAAATTGGATTAAAACAAAGTTCTCTAGATCAGTGTTTGCTTAGATACTAGATTAATGTTCAACTGATAATCTATCTTTCATGAGCAGGACTTTTTCTAAAAGAAGGAAAAACTAAAGAAAATCTGTTTTTCTTGAGAAGGTCTTTTAAAATATATATATATTACAAATTTCATATTAGCATAGGGGAAAAATAAATGTCCTAGATTTCAGTGCTTTAGGTTTTCATGAAAACTTGTCCAAACTCTGAGTTTCCTTTCATCCAACAACCTTCCTATTTTCTGTGATTGCTCAGAAAAATGGTCAGCCAAGCATGTAGAATACATTTTAAAAGATCAATAAGGTTAGAAAATTATAACATATAGAAAAGAGCAGTATTGTTACAACTTTGTAAAGACAACTTCCAAATAAAAGATACAAAAGATACAAAAAATAAAAATAAATCAATATGAAGCCGAATAATGTACAAACATGCTGAAAAGAGTACATGAAGGAGTGGAATAAGTTATTAGCCACTTAAAAATGTAGGGAAGAGGCGTCATCTTTCTTAACATATTTTTTTCTCTTTTGCTATATTTCCATATTGATTAAGAAGCAAGTTATAAATTCCTTTGAAAATCCTAAAACAACACATATAAATGTGCCACCAGCATGGCACATTTAAATCTGAAGAAACTGTTCACCTTTTATAAAGAAATGTTCAGCGTTTAAGTTCATTTCAATTATGTGAAATTATAGCAAATAAATCTGAACTAAATTTGATCAATATGCTCATAGTGAAAATCATAGATTCAAAGAATCGCAGAATAGTTGAGCTTGGAAGGAACAGTGAAGGTCATCTGGTCTAACTTCCTTGCTTGAGCAGGGTCACCCAAGCAGGTTGCCCAAGACTATGTCCAAAAGGCTTTTCAATATCTCCAAGGAGAAAGACCACAACCTCTCTGGGCAACCTGTGCCAGTGCCCCGACACCCATACTGTAAACAAGTGTTTCCTAATGTTCAGAGCAAATGACCCGTGTTTCAAGTTTGTGCCCTTTGCCTCTTGTCCTGAAATCACAAATGGCACCGCTGAAAAGAGCCTGGCATTGTAGTCTTTGCAACCTCCCTTGGATTTTGGCTGTATATCGTGTATGAGCTATAGCTTAGAAGAGCTGGATACCTAGATTTCACAGGAGGCCTACCTGCTGCATCATATAAATAAAACTGAAGGGTAAATGACTGTTATCTAATAAAATAATAAATAATAACATAATTATGAATAAACAATAAAAATAAATAAATCAGAATTTGAAATGTATTTGGAGTCATTGTATCATTAGTAAGTCTGCCTGAAAAAAACAGCATTGAAAATGTTAACAAGAGTATGTATGCTTCTGGTGGCATAGACCTACTGAATCCAACACAAATACAGTAATCTGTGTTGCTCATGTCTAACAGCTATTCTTGAGCAAAGCAATCCAAGCAGGCTTATGAACCTCAGCCCGAAAAACTATGAAAAACAAAAGCAAATTTGGCTCACTGATAGAAGGCAAATGACTGTGGGTCCCAGTCTTGAAAAAAATACACAGGGATAATGTGCTTCAATTTTAAAGCAGCAGTTACTTCCACCTCCTCACAGCAGGGTGTATTCTGCATACAAGACATATAGGATCCTACAAGATATATATAGGATCTCATCTAACAGAATGAGAACAGATTTTGACACGTTTAATAAGGAACCTTACAGAGTAAAAACGCAGGGTTTAGCATTTTCATGAGACTCCTTGAACTGTGACTTATTACCCAAAGAGACCCTTTAGATACCTAGGAAGGCACCGCTTAAGGATTCAGATAGTCTAATCTGTTCTATCAATGGTTATAGATAGACAGTGCTGGGCTTTTTTCATATCAAGATTGTTTCAAGTCAGGAAGCACTGGTCTAGTTCTTGTGTAATCACACTACCATTTTGCCTCCACCTGCCACAGAGCAAAGTGTGAATCAAAGAACATTTTTATTATACGGCTAGAAAAGTTCCCTAGTAGCAGGAATGATCCAGGTGCTGACATTAGTAGCTAGCACCATTTAATATAATTTCTTGTGCTCAAGACATCTGCTTGGAGATACACCACAGCAGCACATGAGACCACAGCCATCTTATGGTGGAAATTAGTAAGCACAGAATCACAAATTGCATCAGATGCCCTTTTGGAGACTCCTGAATCACAGCCTCTGTGTCTTACGTATGCCTCAAGGGACAGGACTGAAATGAAGGACTTCAACCAAGGCATAGATGAGCACATCACGTGGTAGTGGCATGTCCCTATTTGAAGTTTGAAGTAGATAAGCAGCAAATCATCAGTGATTTCAGAAGTGTGAAGCTGCTTGATGAGTTGTGTCATTCTCACAGGCATAACAGGAAGCATGAGGTTATCATTAGTGAGGGTGAAGATACTGCCTTAGAGTTTAGTCACTTGGGAGCAGCCCAACGTTAGCTGTGAAACAAGAGAAAAATGAAGGTAGGAGCGTGGAAAAGACCAAGAAGTGAAAAGCCTGGGCAGCAAGAAGATATTGAAGCCATGAGGAAAAAGTTAAGGAATTTTTAATACAGCATGTACAGTGAAAGGAGATTAAATTGCCAAAAAAAAATTGAAGACATATACAGTTGTTAGAGTGTAGTATCTGCTTCTTTCCACAGGAGACTAAAAGCTGACAGCTCAGGTGTGTAAGAGAATTAAGGGGCTCCAAACTCATTGCATTTCAGTAACATTAAAAACTTACTTTCCTGAGACCTCTTGTGAACTCTGACTTCTAACAACCCTGACAGAGATATAAACAGTGCATATTTACATACAGAAATTACTATGCTATGTCTGACTTATGTGCATCCTCTGGCACTGTGCAGTACCTTTAGAGGAAAGCAAAAGAACCACTGTTACAAACAACTGAAATAAATTTTCTGTATGTGGAAGTTGTTTTTTACTTGGTACCTATGAAAAAATTTTGCTTCCCACAGAAATCCTGATCTTATGGCACTGTTTGATATACCCTAGAGTTGTACAAATATTACAATGTGAAATGGAATATATTAATCAGAAAATGTTCTTCTCATGACTGACAGTTGCATTTTCTCTTGTGTCTCTATTGGATAAACTGCTTCCTACAAGCTGTACGATACACTGCAGCAAATTTTGCTTAGTGAGAAGCCTAAGATGAGATGTGTTTGTATAATTGTTTTTTTCCTGAAATTCTGTAGTATTTGATCTTTCATGAAATATGGAATATAATGCTTCTTTTTTCCCTACCATTTTGTCTTCAGCTGTGCTTTGTCATAAGGTAAATTTTCTTCTAGCATTTTATGTTTTTCAACTAAGTTTTGACTCATTCTGGAATTATACTAACCTCTTAATGTCAGCACTTTGGGGAGTTTTACAAAGGGCTTTTGATAATTGTATTTTATTTTCATATATATATATGTATATAATTTATATATATATATATCAAATGTTTTTAAATGTTTGTATTTAACATTTATTTAAACGTGTATTATTTTTTTCAATAGACCATTTTTTTCAATAGACCATTCTGTGGCTACCGGATGTGTATTTGGTATGCTGAATATACTTTCCATTTCTGACTGAGATGTGTATATGTGCTGTGGCCATTTCTGACCAATCTACATGCCTAGGAGACCTGGAAGCCTGAATCACTGTCCAAAGTGGAGGACTTCAGTGCTTCTAGGAGCAGTGATCAAACTCAAGAAATGGTAGGGCTGCTGATCTTGCTTTATTTGGGACCGGAGATATAATTGTCATTACTAAAAGAAAGCAGTCGTGTGAGAGGCTTTACATTTTCAGTCTAGATCAAGGATTTGGATATGGATACCTACAAGCAAATAAATAAATAAATAAACAGATAGATAAGTTACTTAGGAGAATGTTGGCCATCTAGCTCATAGGCCTTAGCCATTCTTGGGAGTATTTCCAGTGATTCCACTCACCAACATGATCAGCTCCAGTTCAGTATGTTCAGGAGCTGAGCAGGAGATCATGGTGTGCAGAGTGGTTCCTACATCGAAGCAATCCCAGGGAGGGAAGGAAGCTTCCAAGCTCTGGCAGCCCTTGCAAGAGCAGCTGAGGAGGCTTGGGCATGGCCAGGAGCAGTGGCAGCCACCCCACACATACAAAGGCAGCCTGTGGAGATCACAAATGACCAGAAGCCTGGTGATCAAGGTAAGTAAACAGGGCTTAGCACACCAATCAGGGCCTGGTGTGGCAGTTTGTGCAGCAGTTCATACAGGAGGGTGGAAGGCAGGCCACTTTCTTCTATTCTGGGAGCAACAGGAAGCAGCCTCCTAATGAAATAAAAATGGTGTCCACCTGCAGCAACTTCTGGGCTGAGTCTGAAACTCAGGCAGAGGGGATGCAACCTCCCCATACAGATGCTTACATCCAAACAGACCTCCCAAGGACCAAAAGTGCTTCCCAGAACCTCAGTTGGTCAGAAGTCCAGAAACTGGAAATCCCCCTAGCGCCTGAAGGCAGAGGCCGGTGTCATGGATGCAGGTGTGCCCCACTGGACAAACTTTTCAAGCAAGTTGCCATGTTGCAATAGGAGCTCACGAGGCAAAACTACCCAGGCATACCAGTGAGAGATCGATGTGTGGTTCTGTGTGCTGACACAATCTGAGCAACAGCCCTGCCTTAAGTCCTTGCAAGGAGAAGGTAAGCTAACTTCCAGCCCTGAGTTGACAGGCTTGACTGACTGACAAGGCAAGGGAGGCTGAACCCTTTTCTCTGTTCAGAGCAGAAGGAGTACCCACCTGTTGTGCTTTACACAACAGATACAGTGTTCTAGAGCTGGAAAGAGTGTATGAGCGATAGTCAAGACCCAGGAAAGGACTACCATGCAAAATTGGACCAGCCTACCACATGCATTAGAACCGGTGCCATGGAAAAAGTCATTGGAGATTCCTTGCTGAAAGGCACTGAAGCACCCAGTTGCCATCTGGACAGTTTCTCTAGAGAGGTTTGCTGCCTTCTGGGGGCCCACATTCACAATATCACAAAGAGGTTACCAAGGCTGGTAAAGTCAGGAATGTGAGGACTACCACACATTCCTGATTTTTCATGTAGAGCCAAATGAGGCTGCAACGAGGAGACCGAAATATCACAAAAGACTTTATGTCCCTCAGAAAGACATTGAAGGGATCAGGAGCGCAGGTATTGCTCTTTATCATCCCAGTTGAAGACTGAGACCTAAGAAGAAGGAGACAAATGGATCAGGTGAATGATTGGTTGCATGGCTGTTGCCAGGCTCAGGGTTTGGAGTTCTACAATCTGGGACACACCTTTGAGAGACCAGGCTATTTGGCACCAGATGGGGCACACCTGAGCAGGTTGGGCAAGATTGTTCTGGGCAGTAAGCTGGCTGGACTTATTATCAGGGCTTTAAGCTGAGTGACAGAGAAGAACAAGGGAATACCAACACTTTAAGAAGCAACAGGAAATTACCTGTAAATTGTCTAAAAAGGTGATGTGGCTGATAGCCCAGCTGAAGTACCTCTACACCAATGCTTGCAGCATGGGAAACAAGCAGGAGGAACTAGAAAACATGGTGTAATTAGAAAACTGTGACCTAACTGTTATCACAGAAATGCAGTGGGATGAATCACAACTGGAACACTGCAGTTGAGGGCTACAAGCTTTTCAGAAGAGACAGGCAGGGAAGGAGGGGAGGGGATGTTGCACTCTATGTTAAGACATAGTTAGATTGTGAAGAACTGCCTCTGAGAAACAGCCATGAAGAGGCTGGGAATTTGTGGTTAAAAATTAAGGACCAGACAAATAAGGGACACCTTGTGGCTGGGGACTAATACAGGCCATCTGATCAAGGTCTTCCTGCTTCAGCTGCAAGAAGCACCATGCTTGCAGGCTCTTGTCTGGATGGGGCATTTCAACCACCTGGATGGGAAAGCTACACGTCAGGCTGTAAGCAATCCAGGAGACTCCCAGAGTGCATCAAGGATAAATTCCTGGTCCAGATATTAGATAAACCAACCAGAGAAGAAGCATTACTGGACCTCACTACACGCTCCCCTTTTATATTCTAACCCTATGGATGGAGTTTGCAGACCTCCATCCACAATGTTTATTTGCAATAAGCAGGAGAAAGCTCCTCAATTCCCATTTGCCCAAGGCTGGTGCTCATCAGTGACACTAACAAGCCTGAGTATTCTCCACACATGCATCCCGTCTCTTTCCATTAATTGAAAAGTCCTGGCAGTCAGGTGAAGTCCCTGGTGACTGGAGAAAGGGAAACATCACTCTGATTTTGAAAAAGGGTAGCAAGGAAGACCCGGGGAACAAGAGACCAGTGAGCCTCACCTCTGTGCCTGGCAAGATCATGGAAGAGATCCTCCTGCAAGCAATGTCAAGGCACATGGCAAGACAAGGAGGTAATCCAAGACAACCAGCATGGCTTCACCAAGGGCAAATAATGCCTGACCAATCTGGTGGCTTTCTATGATGGAAACTGATGTCATCTACTTGGAATTTTTCAAGGCCTTTGACATGGTCCCACATGGCATCCTGATCTCTAAATTGGAGAGAGATGGATTTGAAGGGTGAACTGTTCAGTGGATCAGGAATTGGCTGAATGGCCACAGCCAGAGAGTTGCAGTCAATGGTTCTATGTCCAGGTGGAGGTTGGTGGTGTCCCTCAGGGGTTAATCTTGGGACCAAGCACTCTCGGCAAGTTTGCAGATGACCAAGTTGAGTGGTGCAGTTGTTACGATAGAAGAAAGGAATGCCATTCAAAGGGACCTGGACAAGCTGGAGAGGTGGCCTCATGTTAACCTAATGCGTTTCAACAAGGACAAGTACAATGTGCTGCAACTTTGTCAGGGCAAACCCAAACATGAGTACAAACTGAGAGAAGAACTCATTGAGAGCAGCCCTGCAGAGGACTTGGGGGTTCTGGTGGATGAAGAGCTCGACATGAGCTGGCAGTGTGCACTTGCAGCCCAGAAGGCCAACTGCATCCTGGGCTGTATCAAGAGGCGTGAACAAGATGCCAAGGGAGGTGACTGTCCCCCTCTACTCTGCCTTAGTGAGGCCCCACCTGGAGTATCTAGGTCTGGGACCCCCAGCACAAGGAAGATGTGGAGCTGTTAGAGCAGATCCAGAGGAGGGCCACAAAGATGATCAAGGGGCTGGAGCACCTCTCCTATGAAGAAAGGCTGAAAGAGCTGGGGCTGTTCAGCCTTGAGAACAGAAGGCTCTGGGGGAAACCTTATTGCAGCCTTTCAGTACTTAAAGAAGGCTTATAAAAAAGATGGAGAGAGGCTTTTCATACAGGCAGGTAGCGATAGGAGAAGGGGGAACAGTTTCAAAGTGAAAGAGGGGAGACTAGATTACATGTTAGTAGGAAATCCTTTACTCAGAGGGTGGGTGAGGCACTGGAAATGGTTGCCCAGAGAGGTTGTGGATGCCACATCCCTGGAAGTGTTTAAGGCCGGGTTGGATAGGCCCTGGGCAACCTGATCTAATGGGTGACATCCCTGCTCACGGCAGGAGGTTGGAACTAGGTGAATTTTAAGGTGCCTTCTAACATAAGCCCTTCTGTAATTCTATGATTTCCAGTGATTTAAGGAAGCAACGAATACTAATAAATGCCTTTATCTCTCTCTGCCTACACCTGAACTTCCTGACTTTTTTTCCATTCATCTAAAATATTATCAACCCTTTCTGTAGGGAATTTTGAATGATTTTCACCGTCTCTAGAGCAGCAGGAGGCAGTCACCATCATTATAACATTATAACATAAACCTCACTTACTAGCTTCCTTCATGGGAGGAATGCACAGAAGCTGTCAAAATTACTGTGGCACATTACATGCTGAAAATATTCTCTCCACAGCTGACTCTGTTTTGTAAAGCCTGTTTATTTCATAACAGAGGGAATACTGGTGAATGTGAAGAAGCAGAGAACAAGAACTTCTTTCCGTGTGTTCATCTGCATGAATGGCAATCTCTCCAAGGGAGCAAACAATGCATTGAGATGAGATGTGTGAAAAAACAGAAACTTTTTCAGCCATAGTAAATGAAATACCTGGCTCATACAGCCCCAAGAAGAAAAAGAAAAAGAAAAAAGTTAAAAAAAAAAAAAAAAAAAAAAGAAGTTGTTTTTCTGTAACATAAAGAGATGCTCTCATAACAGTTCATTAAAACTATAAAATTCACTTGCTAGTTACTGAAAATTTTCTGGGAACATGAAAACATATTTGGATTTCTGAGAACAGGAATTCACTGATTTAATGATGTGAGAGAAAATACAGTTCTTGGTTGGAGGCCCAGTCTCGAAAGCTGCACACTACCTGTTCCCTAATTTTGTATTAGTCATCATGCTTAACTGAAAAATATACAGCTAAGTGCTTAAATAGTATCTAAATTAGGCTGTGGATGTGGTCTAAGGCTGTGGATGTGGTCTACCATGACTACAGTAAGGCCTTTGACACTGTTTCCCACAACATTCTCCTCAAGAAACTGGCTGCCGTAGGCTTGGACTGGTGTACGCTTCGTTGGTTTAGAAACTGGTTGGATAGCTGGGCCCACAGAGTTGTGGTGAATGGAGTCAAATCCAGTTGGAGGCTGGTCACTAGTGGCATTCCCCAGGGCTCGGTACTGGGGCCAGTCCTCTTTAATATCTTTATCGATGATCTGGACGAGGGGATCGAGTGCACCCTCAGTAAGTTTGCAGATGACACCAAGCTAGGTGCGTGTGTCGATCTGCTCGAGGGTAGGAAGGCTCTGCAGGAGGATCTGGATAGGCTGCACCGATGGGCTGAGGTCAACTGCATGAAGTTCAACAAGGCCAAGTGCCGGGTCCTGCACCTGGGGTGCAATAACCCCAAGCAGAGCTACAGGCTGGGAGATGAGTGGTTGGAGAGCTGCCAGGCAGAGAAGGACCTGGGAGTATTGGTTGATAGTTGGCTGAATATGAGCCAGCAGTGTGCTCAGGTGGCCAAGAAGGCCAACAGCATCCTGGCTTGCATAAGAAGCAGTGTGGCCAGCAGGGCTAGGGAAGTGATTGTCCCCCTGTACTCGGCTCTGGTGAGGCCACACCTTGAGTGCTGTGTTCAGTTTTGGGCCCCTCACTACAAGAAGGACATGGAGGTGCTCGAGTGAGTCCAGAGAAGGGCGATGAAGCTGGTGAGGGGTCTGGAGAGCAAGTCTTACAAGGAGCGGCTGAGGGAGCTTGGTTTGTTCAGCCTGGAGAAAAGGAGGCTCAGGGGCTACCTTACCACTCTTTAAAGGAGGCTGTAGTGAGGTGGGGGTTGGTATATTCTCCCACGTGCCTGGTGACAGGACAAAGTGGAATGGGCTAAAGTTGCGCTGGGGGTGTTTTAGGTTGGATATTAGGAAGAACTTCTTTACTGAGAGGGTTGTTAGGCATTGGAATGGGCTACCCAGGGAAATGGTGGAGTCACCATCCCTGGAGGTCTTTAAAAGACATTTAGATGTTGAACTTAGTGATATGGTTTAGTGGAGGACTTGTTAGTGTTAGGTCAGAGGTTGGACTTGATGATCTTCCAACCTAGACGATTCTGTGATTCTGTGATTCTGTAAAGACAGAAGGTGTACCTGCAAATCATCTTTAGATGAAAGGTTTCTTCTTGAAAATAACAAAAATTACAGACATTAGTTCAGGGGTTCTTTGTGGGTAAAATAATAATAATAATAATGATAATGATAGTGATAATGATAATGATAGTGATGATAATAATAATAATAATAATAATAATAATAGATCATTTATGGACGTATGAAAAAATCGGTATCATCTCATCTCTTGTTTATCTGTTCTGAACTATGAAAACTGAACAGAGGACTTTTTTGTCTATATATAACCAAGTAAACATGACTTTTACCTTCTCTAGTAACAAGCTGCAGACCATGTAATGCCATGGCAGTGCAGGGTTCATTCAGGCTCAGCTTGGTTTGGCAGTGGCAGAGAGGAGCAGTGCCTGTGGGCTCTCTTGTTTAACATCACCCTCTGTTCCCCAGCACAGCACTGGCCCAACTGAGGGAAGAGCCAGTGGGTGAAAAACAGCAGCACTTGAGGGGAGCTTGGCTGTGAGAAAAAAAAACATATAGAAATAGCTCCAGGCAGACCCAAGACTGGGGAGGAAGAAAGCACCAGCATTAACATCATATTCCTCCCAGCAAAGATCTCAGATACTGACAACTTGTAACCCTTCCCCATTCCTTCTGAAGGGACAGGAGGTGTCGTTCTCCCATTCTAGAAGCACACAAGAAGGGTGAGCATTCATACCAGTGGAAAGGGAGAGATTATAGTAAATTTTTCCTGCATAACCATTCTAAGGATATTAATAATGAAGTGGATTTTTTGCATTTATTCATATTCTGATAGTGCTCATATTATAGTAGATGGACTGATAATAGATATTTGTTGCCCTTTGATTAGATTGCTAGTATTTCTTTTAAGTTAAAAATAAATTCTTATATCCATACATGTGCCACATCCTCATTTGCCACTAAAAGACCTCTGATGTTACATATTCAATTCAAATTACATCTTAATTTTTCATATTTTTCAAAAAGTACAGTTATTTTTACAAGAAATGGTACTTTGTTTTATTCACATCCCTTTTACAAGAAAGCAGAAATTACAAAAATGTTCATGAGATGAGATGCTATTAAAATCTTATTTACCTGTTTACAGTATTGTTTTATTATAGCTTACTGAGGAATGCTGTAAATTGCATTACCTATAGAATGCAATAGAAGATGGGAAGTTTTCTGAAGTTTTCTGAAGGACTTATCATTTAAACATATGTCTCCAATGGAGCACTTGGCTCAGTTCAGGCTTCCAATGCTGCCACAACACAATGATGCAAAACATCTTCAATAAACATCCAGCACTACATATGTAAATTCTTATTCTGTATAAGTACTCTACTTATCAAGTTCTAAACTGTATTTAACAAGCACTAAATTGTACTTGTTAAGAAAGAGAAAAGGAGTCAGTAATAAGAAATATTATTACGGTCAAAAGTGAAGCTACCAGAATCCTCATATGAAACAAACACAATGAAACTTTTCTCAGCCCTCTGATGGACAGCAGATTTGGAACAGTTTTTCATAACAATGGCAAGAGTTTCACTGCATCCAACCTTCACATGATTCTGTTCAGATTCATCTAGCTGACAGTTTATGGTAATTTCCTCCTCCCTGGTTGTAAACAGTGCTCATTCCAATTATAACTATACTTGATTATATTAAGCTGAGCAACTTGATGAATAGAAATGATGTTTTCAAAACAGAAAGACGAATGAGCTAGCAAATGACTGGTTGGCAAGGAAATTAACAGATTTTAAAAAAAAAAAAAAAAAAAAGAGTGAAATGTAAGTTGTGGCATACATTAGAGTAGGTGCTACTGAAGAGGAAAATGGATTGTACTTGGAAGTGATTAAAGCTTGATACTACAAATTTTTTGTTTTTATAAGGGAACTACAGGCTGTTCAGCCTTGCTTTGTTCCTTTGTTCCTTGGCAAAATTGTGGAGTGAATCCTCCTGTGTAGCACATCTCATGCATGTGAAAGTAAAGAGGGTGACTGGGAATAGAGAACAGAGGTTGACAAGGGCAAATCTTACCTGTCCAAGCTGATCACTTCCTCTGAGAAAATGACTGGACTTGTGGATGAGGGGAAGAGCAGTGAATGCCTTTTACTTTGCCTTTTAGCATGGCTCTAATGCTGTCTCTGCCTGGTTGGGACATGGCTGGGACATTATGGTCTGGATGGGTGGACAACCAGATGGATAAAAACTGGTAGGATAATTGGTTTCAGGGAGTAGAGGTTAATTGATAGTGCTCAGTAACAAGTGGAGTACGATAGGGGTCTGCACTGCGACCTCTTGTCTTTAACATCTTTACCCAGAGGAGGTAATGGAGCACACTCTCATCAGCACTGTGGATGACATCAAATGGGAGCAAGATGCAGGGGGAGCAGTCAAAAACATTCAGTGACAGAGCTGCCATTCAGACACACCTAGGCAGGCAGGAGGAATGAACCAACAGCAACCATGTGAAATTGACTAAGGACAAGTGTCAAGTCCTGCCTTGGGATGGAGGAGTCTCTGTAAAGAGACAGGACAGACCTGCTGGCCAAGGACAGACCTGTGGGAAAGGCTCCAGTAAGCAGCAAGCTGATCCTAAGCCAGCCATGCATCTTCACAGCAAAGGTGGCCAACAGCATCCTCAGATGCATGAACAGGAGGGTGGCCAGCAGATCTCATGGAAGGGGTTATCCCTGCCGACTCAGCACTCATCGGACTGTATTTTTATTCTATGTGCAGTTTTGCCCCACCCTGCAGTATAAGAAAGACTTCAGCAAACTGGAGCAAGTTTAGCAAAGGACTACCAAGATGTAATTGGAGCAGAGAGGCTCAAGCATTTTTTTTTTCAGGGAGGAATTGAATTTCTTCAGCCTTCAGAAGGATCAGCTTCAGGGGGACCCAAAAGTAAACCCTCCACCTAGCACCTACAAGGAGATTTACTGCTGGATCCAGACTCTACATTAGTGCATGGTGGGAGGATGAGAGACAGCAGGCATAAATTGGAACATGTGAGGTTCAGACTGGACATCAGGAAAACCTTTTTCATCATGAGGACAGACTCATTGGACTTTGTTGTCTAGGAAGATTGTGTAATCCCCATCTCTGGAAGTTTTCAAGACCTAACTAGACAAAGCTCTGAGCAACCAGGGCTGGCCTCAGAGCTGGCCCTGCTGTAAGCAGCAGGTTGGAGTGGAGACTTCCTGAGTCCCGAATTTTCCTTTGATCTATTACCCTATGAAGTATATATCTTATTTGGATGCCTCTGCAAATGCTTTGCAGATATCTCATCCATGCTGCTTTGCTGTGTTAAGCATTATATTTTACCTGAAATTTTGTTTCATTTCTTTTGCTTTCAGATTTTTTGATGACTAACAGCTTTGGTTAGTCAGTCTCCAGTGGTATAAGACCACTATGGTCTGTTACAGAGCTGTCATATAAAGTAGAAAAAGACATGGAAACTACTGTACCGTGCCTCCGGTTCAGGATGGCCTCCCTGCCTGCCTGCATGTTGTACCTCATCGCACTGATCACTCCAATGTAGCCCACTTCCTTTTTCAGCCCCCTCATTATAACACCGTATAACATCGTAACAAGTGGGATTTTTGCTTCATTTTGGACAGTAGAACTGAAAGGAGACAACGTGTCAATTTTTTTACCTTTCTATTAAGGATATTTTTCCCTCATGTTTTTATCAAGAATCATAGTTATGAATCTGCTTGCTTGGAAGCCCTTCTGGCTTGATGTCTTATTCTCTTTGAAGAGGTTTTGGCCTATCAGTGTTTCAGTCTTTATCTGTTATGTCAGGCTAGCAGAAAATAATAATAATAATAATAATAATAATAATAATAATAATAATAATAATAATAATAATAATAATAATAATAATAATAATAATAAATAAAATAAAATATGGTCACTCTATGTTCATCTTGAAATTGTTTCTTTAGAAGGAATTTTTAATGTAAATTAAGGCTGTTGGAAATAGCAATAACCTGGGAATAATTACCAACAGAAAATACAAATAAAAAATGGCAAGAAATTCAGCAAGCATCATTTTAGTACCATCATTTTTTAAAAGATAGTTTATATTGCAGAGAAAAAGTTTGTCTTTTATCAAATAAACAAACAAACACAGCTGTTTTCTGTCCCAGTCATTGTTTATTTTAATTTACTGGTTGACTGCACACCTCACCTATATCTTCAAGATGCATCAATAAAATAAGAAAATATTAATCCAGCCGGTACTCGGGCCAAGAGAACATAAGGATAGTCAATATTTGGTGACTGAGTTCAGCTCAAGAAATGTATTGCTGCAGTGAGGTAGTTACTACTGCAGGAGTTCTGCAGAAACACTTCTGAGCTTTTTTACTGAAAATAAATATTTTATCATTGGATGTCAGAAACAATAACTTCAAAATGTTTATAGGAAGTGAAGCAATTCCTGGGGTGGGAGGAAGTATGCAGGAGCACAGCAGGCTGCCATATAGCTGCCTGACTCATTCCCCCATAATTCACATTGGAAGGTGCACAGAGAAAGCATATTTTATAAGAGAGTGTGAAACTTTTCCAATTTCCAAAATGAAGACAGTACGTACAATTATTAGCTATGAGTGAAGACAGTCTGGTGGGCTCCCACCAATGAGAGAAAACATTACTTAAGCTGAAGGCCACTGCTGTCCCAAGAAGACCTGCTGCAATCTGCTCAGGAAAACAACAAGGTTGGGAGTGGCATTCTTCCAGTGTTGGAGAATCCAGGACAACCCTCTAGCAGCAGTAGCCAATTTTAAAGCATTTTCTGATGAGATCAGGGGAAGAATTATATGATGTCTTCCCCATGAGAGAGCTCAGTGGTGCTATCTTCCATTGCTCTGCTCAGGGCACTTCTCATACCCACGTGCCTGACTACAGTTATTTTTCTCAGAAATAACTGTTTGCTTTTCTCACTGGTACTACTCAGAACACTGCACTTCCTTGGTGAGGTAGGATGGGACATACGGCTGAAGGAAAAGTAAAGCTATGACGCTGCTAGTTCTCAGATGTTTTGTTTTCCAGTTCTCAATTTCTGTCTTTCTTACTGTTTTCATGAGTATATTCATTATCGTTTTCATGCCTCTTGCAGTAGGGAATTCTTTTAGAAAATGATGTTCATTTCACCTTACTTAGAAGTGCCCCTAGAGGTAGTTTCTGCCTTTGTCATGTTTTTCTGAGAGTATCCTGCATAACCTACACTGAATATGAATCCTGTACAGTCTGAGGAGCCTGAGCAGAAGAGATTTTTAAAAATCACAGATGAAGATATCCAGAGAAAACATGCTGTTTTCCCAGGTATAATGGAAGGCAGTTCAAACACATAGGTAATAGCATCTTCAGTAAACAGAAATGTAACAGTTTAACGGTGATATGAGAACACCAGAAAGATAGCTGAAGCTTATCCAGTGGAGGTAAAAGGTGTGTTCTAGCAGCTAAGTGCTCCTCATCCTGTTGTGATCAGACTACAGAAAATACAGAATAAATATATAATCAAATAGGAAAAAAAGGAAGAAAAGGTATGAGAAAAATGACCATAAGTTCATCTGCAGTTCCTGACAGTAAAATGCATCTCTGTTGCTATGCATTTCTATTTATTTTTTACTATGCATTTCCATTCATTTCTTGTGTTTCATGAAAGAAACATAGGTGCTGGGATAAGGGATTTAAAAAAAATCTTGTAAACGTATTTTTGACTTTTTAACCCTTTTTAAAGTCTTCAACCACTGGTATCAGTCTGCAGAATTTCATGCAGGTTTAGCAACTGTGCAGCATTTAAAAAAAAAAAAAAAAAAAAAAAAAAAAACTATGATCATAGCCTCAAACTATGGCCTTCAGAAAGCACCACATGGATATACATGTATGTGCTGACATCAGTGTACCTTAAGCTTTTCCCAAGTGCAGGCATCTGTAGAATCACAGATTTACAATCCTGTTTTTCCAAACACTGCTTAAACAGCAACATTCAGCTTTCTGCAGGCCAGAAACATGAGCAAGAAACAAAGTGCAAAAACATTACAAGGTAATGCTGACACTTTGTTCTTAGATCTGGCTTTTTTTTTTATTTTGTTTGTTTTTTTCAGAGTGGTGTTCATGGTGGGACAGATCCTCAGCAGTGGAAGGACAGTAGGCAGGTGAGCAGGCAGCCTGCCCCTGCTGCAGTGAGCATCTCCAGAGGGGATGTCTCTCCATTGGTGAAAAGATTGGTGATGTCAGAAAAAATCACTGTGACATCTATTTCTTCCCAGATTCAATTGTGTAGAGGTTGACTGCATCGAACTTGAAAAAAAAATAAAAATAAAAATCTTGCTTAGTTTCAGTGCAAGGTGTTACTCTTTCTGTCCACTTTCAGGGGAAAAAAAAAAAAATGGAGGGAAAAAAAAAAAACCTTTTCTGCATTGACCTGTACTTGAAATAGTAGGTAAATGATACTGCCTAGACCTACTGGAGAAAAACAATAAAACAAAACATCTGCCTTCTTTAAAAGTGAGCCTGTTTACATCCTCAGAACAGCACAGACATGACTAACAGAAAAATGGACTATGGACTGCCTGAGATCCAGAACTCAAGTTCCATAGGAAACTGTAAAATTGCTCTTGTTCTTATGCAATTTGGTAGCTTCAGTTTCAGATTTTTTCTTTTCCAAAGTGCATGGAATCAACTTTTTTATTATTAAAATAGCACAATTATATCTATTTTTCTTTTAATTTGGAAACAAAATTAGTGTTTTCCTGCAATCCAGTATCACTTTTTCAGGCTACTGACCACAAAACTTGCTTCCAAAAATGTCACTGATGTGGTTTAACCTGGCAGGCAGCTAAGCACCATACAGTCATTCACTTGCTCCCTCCACCTGAGTGGGATGGAGGAGAGAATCAAAAGGGAAAAAAAAAAAAAAAATCATGGATTGAGTTAAAGAGAGTTTAATAGGATCGAAACAGAATGGAAAAAATAATGATAGTAATTATAAATTTATATATATATGTATGTGAAATAAGTGATGCACAATGCAATTGCTAACCACCTGCCAACTGATGCCCAGACATTCCCTGAGCAGCAGTCACCCCCCCAGCCAAACCTCCCGGATTTTATTGTTCCACATGATGCCACATGGGGTGGAATATCCCTTTGGCCAGTTCTGTTCCCTCCAAGCTTCTTGTGCACCCCCAGCCTCCTCACTGGCAGGGCAGTGTGAGGAGCTGAAAAGTCCTTTACTTAGTGTAAGCACTGCTCAGCAACAACTAAGTCATCAGTGTGTTATCAGCATTATTTTCCTCCTAAATCCAAAATATGGCACATACCAGGTGCTACAAAGAAAATTAACTCTACTCAGATGAAACCAGGACAGGCACCAAGATTGCTAAGCTCCTGACTTTGCTTGAAGGAAAGCTGAATATCATTCTTATTTCTACCTAAAGACCTGAAGAAATGGACACACATGCTTGCAGGAATTTGATTTGTCGTTGTGTGAGTGTGCACTGTATTTTAAATGTGTACTTCATTTTCTTCTCAAACCATCCCCCAGATCTACTGAAAAGTTATTTTGGTGATAAATTATCTGCTAAAACAACTAAACATGATGTCAGTAGATGAGGGGAGTCAGCATCCTCAGGCAGTCTTGAAAGCTTCTCAATCTAAGTGACACTTTCAATATTTCCATGTATTCACGTACAAATGCCAAAGCGGTAGACACAAGGCCATGAATAATTATGATGAATTATTCATTATCCTCGATTCTATTTCTTCAAAAAGATCTTTTACTTTTGAGCTCTTGAATACCCTCTTCCTGTACCCTGGATATTCTCCTTTTCTTCCAAAATCCAATAACAGATGTTCCTGCATCAACCAAGAAGCATTAGCAAAGTATTTTATATTCTTCCTGGATGCTTCAGCTAGACCATTCACATCCAGGTACTACAGCCTATTGTAAAATATATGCTGTCAAGTTTATTGTAGAGTATATTTAGGTTTTTAACCTAAATATACTCTACAATAGCTCATCTGGCTTGCTATCATTTCCAAACAAGTAGTTTAAATGAAAAAAATATCAAGTATCTGAAATAATGATATGATGTACTTCTGATAGAATTACCACACACGTAAAAGTGCTGGAATATATGAGGGTTACAGAATTATCCTTAGTTAACATACTTTCTCAATTTGAAATCGGTTAGCTTTCTCATTATTTTACAGCAGCATTCATATTTTTGAGTTCAAATGCTTTCTTTATGGAACAAGAAAATATTATTATAATAGGCTTCTAGGGAAATGGAAGTGTCTAAATATTTGTCTAGGAAGGACAGCTCACATTTTATTTCAAATAATAATACAATAAATCTACTTAGAGTCTAAGTTTCACTGCTCTCCTATTCATACAGGCCTTTGCAGTCCTGATTCAACCTGTGTTGAAGTCTAGAGACAATGTCCTATAGACTTGAATGAATGAAGTTCTGTATTTAACTTTTTTCATTCTTACATGTCTTACTAAAGTAAATTATTTCATTAGATAGCTCCACAACTTCAATGATTTCCTTTTTCTCTTAAAAAGGTCTTCCATTAAATTCTCTCTCTCCAAGCACCCATGCAGCTCTTTCCCCATATCTTCAGTGCTTCCCTGACATTCCTGTTTGTTTGTTTGTTTGTTTTGATTTTGTAATGTTGTAGAAGCCAAGCAGTTTCACTGCCTTAATATTCAGTATGGGTATAAGATAATTATTGTATAATTTTTTTAACAGTATGGAAATACTTTAAAATTGACTTTACATATTCTTTCTTTTCCATTTCTACCTGACCAAGAAGACACTTAAATATTCAAATACTCCTGCATATTGGACTCTTCCAACCTCAGTAATTCCATATTTTTAGGATCAGGGTTGCAATTAAATTTAAAAACAACAAAAGAGTACATACAGAAGAGTACATAAAAAGGAGTAAAAAACATCAGCTTCTCAGCAAAAGGAAGCTATGTGTATCAAAGAGTCTCAATGAGTTACCTGGAAATATAACAAATGTAATAAATCTGCAACACAATCTCTCAATTTAATATGTAGTGAGGCCATACAGAGCCACAGCACACTTGAATCAATGAATTCTGTTACATTCCTTCATTGCAGCACACAGATAAGGGCTGGAGCTAGCTGCAGCTGTAGGAATTAGGGTAAGCTTCTCTGTCATATCTTGACAACTGAGGTTTGAGAAGCTGAATTCCAAACTTCTTGCCCACATTAATGCATTTCAGCCTTGTGGCGCTATGTGAAGTTTTCAGACTGCCAAGTTACCTGTTATCTGGACATACATGCTTGTACACATGCCTCAGATCTGTAGATAATAAGAAGTTTAAAAATTAGTTCACTAAAACAAAAGGTCTTTCCTCCCTGACCATGGGAGGAATGAATATTAACTACAGTAAGTAGTTAATATTCTCTGCCTTCATCACCTATCTGCAAGACTTTCAGTCCTGGGAATAGTTTTCATGGTGTGCTTTTTCTCCTTGTTTTTTTTTATTTGTTTTTGTTTTTTTTTAATTTTTGGATATTTAATTATTCCCTGAAGCCCTGCCCTCAGAAGCTAACATCCCCTTGGGTAATAATTTATTTGAAACTTTTTTAAATGTGTGGTTTCGAGTTACTTCTGAGCAAACATTAAAAGGTTTGAAAGTTCAAGCTCCTCTTATGAATGTATCATGAACCTCAGTTCAGTGCATTCCAAGTCATCTTATCATTGGTTATTTTTTTCAGTGTGTTTTTCAGGAAATCAGAATTTTGTTGTTGTTTGCATGAGGTTTTGTTTCAGAGGGAAGTCAAGATTGCCATATGCACCCACACTGAAGATATTCTTAGATATTGCTGTCTACAGGGATATTAAATATTGAGGGCGGAACATCAGACTGGTTTGCAACTGACTTTCAAAATAATAGGCAAGCTAGAAATAAAAGGATAAAATGAATAAAGATGTACTTTGTTTAATAGATCTTAGAAGGGTGATTTTCTGAGTAGAGCTTGAAACTATCTTCCTCTTGATGCTTACCAATAGTTAGGAAAAGCAACATTAAATTGTTTGGTAGTAGATTCAGGATGAGACAGCTGTTTGGGTTGGTTTGGTTTTATTAAAGAAGATGTAATGGAAAAACACATTAAAATAATGAAACTTCAAGTCCTGAAGGAGAAGAAACCGACATATGGCACAACACTTTCCTTTAGAAAATAAAGACATTGAATTAATTCTCTAAGTACTGGGAAGTTGTCATCTCTTGTTGGCAATAACAGCCAATCTCTAGGAAGAGTTTAGACTCCAACAGCTGTTAATCTTCTGCAAATCACAAAACATTTAACAGGAAAGTCAACAGAATGAAGGGTTTTAGAATGACCTACTAGCATGTGCAAATCCACCTAACATGTAATTCTTTTCTACTCCCGATTTTTAAAGCATCAGCTCTCCATGAGTGCCAATGAAGTTAGACTTCAGTGTTCTCCGTATGTAAAATAAATACTCTTCCAACAACCTAAAAGAGAACCATAGAGCTTCTTCTTGAGATGGGGTTTAAAACAGAAATAAAGAAGTCTGGGAACCTGAAGTACATTTGATGATACATGGAGAAAACTATGAATATTTTTTAAAACCACTATTGAGGGTTGTCTCTCATTTGAAAGTTGTTACATCCACCCTTATAGCACATGTATGAAATATAATGCATGTTATGTGAACTCTTTAAAGATGGAGAGTGGGGAAAAACAACAACAACAAAAAGCATTTTGTTTTGCAAAAACTTCACAATTCTGTCAGTAAGAAACCTGATCTTCAAAATATTGGAGCCTTTGGACTCATAGCCGACTGTTATCTTTAGTTACAGTAAAAATGAAGGCTGTGGTTTGTTCCCAAGTAAACACAAGTACTGGAGTCAACAAAGAAAATATTAATTTCATAAAGTTCCTGCTGCCTGCTGTACTTTTTCCCCCTGACTCCTAGCTAGGTGAGACAACAACATACAGACTTCACCTAACATTTGGGTTTAATTTTCTTTTCTCTTAAATAAGATGAACAAGTACTATTTTTTTTTCCCTCTTGAGAAGAAGGAGAAATCATATGCTTTCATGATCCATACTTACTTCTATTACCAATAGGCTGAGAGATTCAGAAACAAAAACAAAACAAAACAAAAAACTATGACTGGAAATTTATTTTCTCTGTTATTAAATATTAAACATGTAACTATTACCTGGAAAAGAAATTTCTTTTGCAAGAGTATAAAGATCCAATGAACACAGCTAGACATTTTAGCATTATGTAGTCATGATATTCTGCAGTCTCTGCCCTGGAAGGCTTACAGTTCAGTGACTTTAAAGAAAGATTAACAGGAAAAATTAGGAAGCCAGGCAATATAGATAAATAAATAAATTATAAATAAATAAATAAATAAATAAATGTTTTGATGCAAGGATTTTTCTTTTTTAACATATCTACTTGCTTGGAATAAGGAATGGTTGAATTGTAAAGAGGAACTGCAATGCCTGGGTATACACCATATCTAAGTATTTAAACAAAGCTATGTAGGATTTTGTTAATGAGTATTTCTATAACAACAAAGTTATATTCAGATCTTGGGTGGTGGGAGACAGGGCTATCCATAAATACATTGTGAACGGCTCTTTTTCAAAAATATTCTATTCTTGGTTGGCCTTTGAACATGTCATCACATCTAGTTCTGTCCAGGGGGTCAGGTTTTGATTTTACTTCATGTTTGTGTTTTTAATGCCAGCTTTAGAGCTCAATTCTGTGTGTTCTCTTTATCCTCCTGTTATTCTTCAGTTACATGGTAGTTTGTGATGCAACTGGTGCCCTTCGATTATCTTCTTTTTTTCAGTGGAGTACTTGATGTTTTTCTCTGAGCTGTGTTCTGCAGCATTGCTGTAATTGCAGTTGTGGTTGTAGCTGCAGTTGTTGTAAAAGAAACAAACCTTCAAAGAGTGAGCTGACTGTTTGTGTTTCCATAGCAGCTGATAAAATCAAAGGAAGCATAATGATTTGCTGTTGAGCTCTTCCTCTGACACTGCAGAAAATAACACCTAACCCTACAATGAATTAGAGCAATCAGAAATTTTAGACCAGTTTTCATAGTTCTATTGTAAACAGGCAAATCTTTATTATCTCTTATCTTAAAAGAGAACATATATATGCTCAATGAAGTATCTTTCAAAGGTAGCATCATATAATTGGCTGAAATACCTTGAGAAAAATGTGAGAATATCATAACATTAAAAATGTGAGGGTTTGCACTTGATTTCATATGCAGGCAGGGTATGAAACAGTTTGCTGAAAGATTACTAGATTAAAATACATATATATTTCCAGTAGAGCAAATGTGCTTACATGTGCATTAATGGAATATTCTAGTTTACTGTTTTTGCTTGCTCAAAATAAATCCAGTGAAGACCATATTCTGTAAGAACAGGGAAAGCATTTCTCTCTTCCGTATTCCTCCTGGATGGTTACTCTGACAGACTTTCTCTAAGAGGGAAATGTAAGGCATTTTTTTCATAATAAGTTTCCATATGCAAGGCTTCTAATGTATTTTGGTGCCTTTGAAGAACAGTTCTCGTCTCTATAATTGGTGATGATTTTTGCCACTATGAGAGAATGGGAACTACTACTGCACTTTCACATTTTGAATGCAGGTGTCTTTCGATAGATTTTAATAGTAAAGTCATTTATTGTTCCCCTTGACTTTAAATGTTTCTAATTTTCAACTAAATTTTATGAAATAAATTTTTAACATCATGTATAAAAAATCCAGATGTCTAAGAAACAGTATACCCTAAAAGCATGTAGATAATAGGTTTCATTTTCTCTGTTCTCTGATCTTTCTCAAACTCAGTTTTGGACACTTCACTGACCTTGGAAACAACTTTCACTTCTAGGCATGAAAGCACTATAGATTAATAATGACTGAAACTCCCTTAAATCAAATTGCTCAGAGATTAACTGAGGCCCTGGTCCTTGCATGATAGCCATTTATTTAAAATAAATAACTAATCTGGCTGTAAAAGGGTGGGTTTGGACCAACTTTTTTGGAATACTTCTCTGTCAATTTCTGCCAGAATACTTTTCACTTTTCTGTCACAATTTTTTCTCACTTTTAAAAAATATTTTTTCTAAATTATTAAAAAAATCCATTTGAAATGTTCAGAGATAGATGTGATTTAATCAGAGCAAAAATGTATTTCAGTCCCTTATTCATATCACTTACAATATTTTCAGTAAAATTTAAAAAATAAATTAAAAAAAAAAAAAAGAAACAAGAAATGTAGACTTTCCTTTTCTTTTCCTTTCTTTAGACCTTTGCTAAATACTATCAGTTTAGGTAACTCTTAAATGCCAGCCAGAACTCAACTCAATCAAAATATAGCATGCCTGCGTTAGTGAGAAGTAGAGCAGAGTTCTTGTAAGTTTTTATTGCTGTTCACAATGTCATATGGTATGAAATATCCTCTTGGTCAGTTTAGATCAGCTGTCATGGCTGTGTCCCTTCCCAGTTTCTAGTGCACCCCCAGCCTCCTTGTTGGTGGGGTACTGTGAGGAAACAGAGGAAACAGAAAAGGCCTTGACACTGCATAAGTACTACTCAGCAATGACTAAAATGTTGATATGTTATCAACACTGTTTTTGTCACACATCCAAAATGCAACATGTTATGAGACTAAAATAATTAACCCTATCTCAGGGGAAAAAAAAAAAAAAAAAAAAAAGCATACCTACATGGACTCAGTGAGTGGTCTGTTCCCAAGCAGAATGTGCTCTATTACATAAAAAAGATTTTGTTTGCAGAATAATCCAAAGTATTTGTTTTCTTCACAACACAAAGCAAAAATACCCCAAGAACAATCTAAACCTTTAACTTTTTCAGCAAAAGAAAATCTTCGCTCTCTGTCCAAGGTTCACTGACTACAGGCTTTTAGAATTGGTAGAAAGACTGCCTCTGAGCTGAACCAAGGCTTTCTTGGTCTATTGGAACTGATACTTCGAATATGGAATTAACAAAACCACAATTTTTTTTCAATGCCTATAAACATCAGGAGGATTTGTAAATTAGCATTTCTAGGTGAGGTCTTTACAGCAATCAAAGCTTATGAGAAACTTCAGGATCCTTACAGTTGTTTTCAGGTACTTAATGGGTGATTGTAGTAAAAACAGAGACTCCTTGGAAGTCCACAGGGACTGGATAAGAGGCAAAAAACACAAACTGAAGGAGGCAAAATTCTGATTGTGTAGAAGGAAATTTTTCTCACAATGAGGATGGTCAGCAACTGAAACAAAGGCCTGGGGATTTTCATTATGAGATATTCAAATCCTGACATGTTCCTGAGCTACCTACTCTAATTAGATCTGTTTTGAGGAGGAAATTTGACCAGATGATCTCCAGAGGTCTCTTCCAAAATAAATTATTTTATGATTTGCTGATTCTAAAAGTTAGAAAAAATATGAGCTCACACTTAAGGTGAAAAGTATTAGAATTCTTCAAAGTATAAGAAAAATCAAGGTTGACTTTTCATATTTTCAAAACAATTTTTTGAGAGAATACTTTCCTTATTTATTCTCAAGTTAACAAATATTAAAGATTACCAAAACCAGGAGACTGTTCAAAAGCAGTCCTTGGGAAACCTGATCATCTTTCACAAAAGCAGACATCTTATTCAAAGCCTGCAGAGGTCTGAGTATGCTACTTGTCAATAACTGCAAAAAACTTCAAAGCTTCTCATTAATGACTAAACTATAAATGAGAAGGCTTGTGCTTTAACAAATAAAACTTATTTCTGCAAAAAGTTAAGAGCAGGATTTTTGTCTTCAGGTTGAGGCTCCTTTAAGTATTCCACTTAACAGTGACTAGAAAAAAAAAAAAAAAAAAAAAAAAAAAAAGTTTTCTTTATACAGAGAAACCTGGAAGCTTTAATTTTCCCTTTTGTTATATGATCCCTATGATTATTTCAAAGTTTTTACTAGCGTAACTTACTATGAATGAGTTCTGGATACGGGGTGCTTCTGGGCAAGATATTTTGCTTATGCAAATGGCATTGATAAGCATATTATTTGGACATAGCTCGTCTTATTTTTCTTTTCTCAGAAACTATATTTCTCTACTGAAAACTTTCCCTTCATGTCTTCTGTCATGATGAGTAATAGATTACATTTATAAACAAAGATACTGACCCAGAACCTACTGTATCTTAGGTAGTAATTTCCATGGTGATATTCTATTGTTTACTTCAGCTGAGTCCAATTTCCTCAGTACTCAATAGCATATTTAAGAGTAATTATGATCCACATGGAAGTCCTTATTTGTCTTACAATTTGTCTTACAACTAAGGAAGTCCTTAGTTGTCTCTTCTCTGGTTTAAGATGTTGCATGATCTATCTGATAAAAACCTGAGGCATTTCAGTATGAGAAGTGGTAAATATCTCTTGAAGCCCGAGAAGAAAACGTGAATGCTGCTTACTTGAAGGCTAAGTGCATAAACAATGGAGCATGCAGAAAAATCTTTGCTCTGTGCACCTTGCTCTCATGAACATATGGGCTTTATTTTCCCCTCTAAAGATATCTGCTAAGCAGGACCACATATTTGATGACACAGTCTTTGCCAATATAACAGATGGAAAGAAGTGTGATGCTGTCCTGACTGTCACCAGTGGTTTCAGGAAGGCATTGACATACTTTGGTCTTTCCCAGTAAAGTAATGACGTCTTTCTGTAGGAGAAAATAATAATAATAATAATAATAATAATAATAATAATAATAATAATAATAATAATAATAAACAATAAAGCCTCTATACTTCCAATATGCACTCCAATTATATATTTATATATACAAAAAATATATATACTATAAAATATAAAATATATTATATGTACTTCCAATTGCACTTGCATTTGCAGCATCTATCTTGAAGAGGCAAAGACAAGCTGAATAGAAAATTCTGTAGTCTAATTCTTCAGACACTTATGTAATAGAAAAGGAACTTTTATCCTTTGATTGATGCATAAAAAATTTGATCTTACATTGGTCAGGATATCCTCTTTAGAGATCCCTGCAAGTCATCCTTTCCTTCTCCAAAATCTCATTCCATATTTTTTAACAGAATGGTGCTTTAAAACAGTTGATTCCTCCTGCTGCCATTCATTGCAAAAGATGATAGGAGCCATATGCTTTGTGATTACTTTGTCCATTTCTTAACAATATACGCTTTCCACTAAGTCATTCCTGTTCACAACTTTCACTAAAACAAAATACAAATGGATACAGAAAAACATTTCCAAGCACATATGAAATTTCAAATTTGCCCAGTGTTACCAAGTGCAAGGTCCTGCACAGCACTTCTTTGTTTGCAACATGACCATTCTGCACAGTATCTACATACTAGCCCTGATTCATTGTGTGTGCTCAGGGTAGTCTCAATGTGCATGCACACTTTAGGCAGTAGCTGGAGTATCATGGGTACCATTGTGTACTGAGAGGTAACCTACTGAATGTAAGTGGAAAAGTTGGTGTGTCCACAGGACTGTCACTGTATGTACAGCTTGTGAAGCTGCACACACAGATGAAAGCCTTTCTTCTGTATGAGCAGGGGGAGATGTTTGCTCAGCATTGTTACTGTAAATGAAATTTTAAAACCAGGCTTAAAAACCAGCCAAGCAATAAACCACCCAATCTGAATGAGAGACAGGAGAGGGTCTCTGAAGTGAAAGAAAAGTGGTGTACAGGGGCCAGATTAGCTTTCTGAGAAGCCAATATTTTCCCTTTATTTCTTATTCTATTTGTAGAAATGGTGTAGAAAAGAACTGATAGCTTAGTACCTGTGCTTGTGACTTGGGAGATCTGCTTTGAAAATCTAGAATTGATAAACCATGGGCCAGGGACTGGAGACCCATGAGGCACAGTCTGGCTTGTATCACAACTAACATGCCCTCCCACTGTTACACTGAGGTAGTTACAGATTAATCTTAGCCCTTCCTAGTCAATCTATTCCATTCTCTGTATATATATTTTTAAAAAAAATAATAATAAAAAATAGAAATTAGGGATCAAGTTTTGGCATATTAGAATTTAATTTTATCTTGTCATTTACTCAATTTCTGTATTTCTTAGTAACTGAAAATATTTGCTATGTTTAGCACCTTAATTTATGAAAGTGTGCATGTCCTACAATCCTATCTTCTGGTTATGATTTTTATCTAAAGGATTTGTGATATCTGGTAGTAGTAGTGTTGAGAAAAGATTTGGTTATAATAAACTGGACAAATTCTAGTCAGCGTAGATTTGTAGAGAAAAGTTGGTAGCTTAAATATGTGCATAGAAGTGTCTATACTGAATAATCCTGAGAGGATAAGAAATATTTAGAAGTGGGCATAATCAGGAATTCTAGTGTGCACAAGAATTTAGCCTTGAAGCTTTACATAAAATGAAGCTGCTACATGTTTTTCATCTGTCTTAGATAAGCTGTATGTGGGGGCAACTTGGGGATTTTTGTAAACAAGTGAAATTATTTTCAACTGCTATATTTCACTGTTACTGACATTTGCAATTGGATTTTCCTTTTTTGCTATCTAACAGGCTCTACTACTGCAGATAGAATGTATGAAGGAATATTCTTTCCTATATGATTTTTTTTTAATAAAATGGGATAAAACATAGTTTAAAAAATTGAAAAGTGTTTTTATTTTTGCATCTTGTTTGAACAATAAAATTTTAATTCATTTAATCTAAAATACCTTTGTACCAACTGTAATTCTGGATAAATTATTTCTTTCTCTAACAATAGGGTAAAAAAATGTCAAAAATTATTCTCAGAGGAAAGGGAAGGTGTTCTGCGATTGTCACTTCAATTGTGTCAGATGATAAATTTATTTTAGAAAAGATAAATATAAAAACCATATCTGTTTTCCATATCAGATTTGCAGCTCTCCATAAGCAATAATCTGGAAGCTTTGACACAATAAATGTCATCAGGACTCATTTATCATGTAAGTGTATTTAGTTATTTTCCCTAGAATGACAGTAAATAACTTGTTCCTATTCTGTCATTTGTGTCATCTTCTGTTAGAGAAGTAGGTCTTTAGACTTCAGGTTGCAATGGCTGAGGCAGTTTTTAGAGAAATTAAGACAACTTAGCCCCGACATTCTCAACTTTTGGAGGAAGTTAGAGGGATTTTACTCTACATTGTTGGAAGTTCCAACAATGCATAATCACTCATTAAATATTTCACTTTACACTGATCTTTTCAATTTCTCTGGAAAGTTAAAGATATTTACTGAGGTTCAGATAAATTGTAATTACATATATTTGCGTTATATTTTTTTTTGCTTACTCTGGTTTCCAGCTGGAACCTGAAAGATGACAATGGGTGTTATACACCATTGTCCGTCTTCAGTGAACCAAGATGTCTTGAGGATGAAAAGATGAATAAAGATTAGTTTCTCAAGACATCTCCTGTGTATGAATTTGCCAACCAAGATGATGTCTGTCACATCTGTCCTAGCTTCACTAAATTGTCATGCTGGGCAATGTTAGCGATCATGTCAACAAAGGCTTCACTCATTAGTTGTGTGTAGCAGTCATGTTGACTAGAATTCAAAACTAAAACAGGGTCATTGTGACTTGTTTTTTATTGGGGTCATGGGTATGTGGATTCTCTGTTTTGTTTTAGAATTAAGGCTGAAAATAAATGGGAAATCCCTATTTGCAATACATCTTTTTTGTTGTTGTTTTGCTTTGTTCTCTTTTGTTTTGTTTTCCATAAGGCTGAGGGCTAAGTTCACTGTCATAGTAAAGGGACGCATATTTACTTATTTAATTTTCTGAGAAAGTTGAGCCTATCTTAAAAATAAAATATATGAGTAGTCTGTGTCTGGAATAATGTTGTTTTTCAAATTTATAGTCTTCTATTTAGGCAATACTGTCCTCTGATGAGGTATCATCCTATTTTCTAACCCCAAACCACAAAACGCTGTTCCATCCATTGGTGAGCAGAATCTGTGGTTTCACCATTCCAGTTTCTCACTACATCAAAGCACATAGTGTATGTGGCTGAACCTCTATACCCATCCTTTTAGCAGTCAACACCTTTTGAGAAAGATTCCCCAGAGAATCATGATTTAGGTGGATACTACAAGTGAAAAAGTTCGTATAGGACTCCCAGGGTGAAGCAGGGTTGCACTGAACTTAAATTCTGTCCTCTGTAGTCTGAGGCAGAAAAGTGTGATGAAGGAGCAGCAGAGAGGACTGACCAGAACCCCCTGTTTCCAATCCTACCTGTGCTATTCAGGGAGGTGGCTGAAGGTAGAGGAGCTGCGAAAGGAGGAGTGAAGTTGAGCCTGGGAAAAGACTTAGGAGGAGAAGGAGGTGTGGGTTTAATGTTCAGCTTTGTTGTTGTTTTTTATTACCCCTAAGTATTCCAGGGGTCTTAACGGTCTCATATGCACTTCGAAGGAGTTGAAAATCTATTTTTCTTGTGTAGTTATTGTGTTGTTACTGTTCTATAATATGTTTCTACCAAATCCATCATTAGTTGTACAATTCTGTCCAATGATTTCAGCTATGCTTATTAAAAAAAAAAAAAAAGGTTTTAAAAATTTACTGTTAAAGGTTTCTAGTTAGCTTTTGCTTTCTTTTTCTTGAACTATTTTCATTTCACATATGCCTCCTATTTAATTCTGTTCCATTCTTCTGTTTGATTAAAGTAGTAATTTAAAATCACACCGAGAAATTTGCTGAAGTGTATTTGCAACGCACATCTCTTCTGTTCATTATCAGCCATTGTCTGCCAAATTCTGAAAATATAGTGAATAAACAAGTGTTTGTATTATCCAAACAAACTAACAGGAGGTTAAGGACTTTTCCCAATAACTTCCTTTTCTCCTGGATTTTGTGACCTGTATGAAAAATCTGCCTTACTATGGCTTTATCTCATTGTGTAAGGATGAAGCTCAACATGACACTTAAAGCCCAAAAGAAATTTCTAAGTGACTGTTTGACAGTGACATCTTAACCCATAGTCCACCAGGGCCACTAGTCAGATCCACATTCTCCAGTAGTCCCAACCTAAAATGTCAGATGCCACAACCCATATGAGACACAACTCTTAACATATGTTTACAGCAAATATACTGCTGCAACTTTGCAGGCTTTTTCAGTATGTGTGGTCTGAGCAACACTACTGAATACACAAAGAGTTCCAGACAGACTTCACAATGTTCAAATTACAGTTGTTGTCAGAGTTGCATGATTTATACCTCAAGGGCAGCAGAGGTTCTAAAACAGCACTATTCAAAATTGTTAAAATGGCCTTGGAGTTACTTGAGCTCATGCAGAGCATGTTGCAACCAGAAGAGCAAAGGCCAAGATTACTAGAATAAAATCTTCACTTGAATGAACAATTGAAAGAACAACTTCTTGTACTCGCACTCAATTTCATGTCTTTTTCTATTTAAAAAGTTGTGAGCTGTGCAACATAGAGGACAGATTGCACTTTTCCAAACAGATATTGAATTTCCTACAAGGTCCTAAGGCAGCCCCATTGTCTAACAGGTTCAGGATACAGTAGACACAACAAAAGATAACAACAGCTTTAAAGAAAAACAATCAATTTCTAAATAACAGGATAGTAAAAAATACAAATCAGCAGTCAGGATGGGTTGACTTGCAGCAGCAGCTAAGCCCCCACCTAGTCGCTTACTCACTGCAGAAGCAAGAGATGTCATGAGTCAAGGTAAAGGCCTTGTAAGTAAGTTAAGCAAAAGATGCATGTGTAAACAAAGCTAAATAAATAATTCATTCACTACTTCCTATTGGAAGCAGATGTTTAGCCACTTTCTGGAAAGCAGGTCTCCATCACATGTAATGATTATTGAGAATACAAACACAAATATCTCCAATTCCTCCTTCTTTCCCAAAGCTTTTGTTGCCGAGCAGGGTGTTGTATGGAATGGATCATCCCTTTGATCAGTTTAGATTATCTGTCCTGGATATATGGATATATCGCCTACCAGACCCCAGCCTACTTGCTTTGGAGGGGTAGAATGGGAAAGAAGGAAAAGCCTTGACACTGTACAATCATTGTTCAGCAATAGCTAAAACACTAGTGTCTTATCAACACTTCTGGTAACAAATCAAAAACACAGTACTCTATGAGCTGCTATGAAGAAAATTAACTCAATCCCAGCCAGAACCAGTACAGCAGTACAATTGCCCAGATCATTCCAGTTGCAATCTTGGTTAAAACAACAGCAAATCCAGTACTTCTCCAGTCTTGCACTAAACAATTCACAGGTGCTCAAAAACTTACATAGGCATGGTTATCAGGCAGTCCAACAGCAGGGCAGAGTTTCTTTGTATGGGCAACTAAGACCAGACAAGAATCAGGATACTACAAATTCACTGTTCAGATTGACCTCCACAGGACTGTTCCTTCAGCAGAGAAAAGGTCTGTAATGCAGCCAAAGAGACTCCAGGAGAGGATATGAAGTTGGTAACAGCTCAAAGACACTCCTGAGGGAAGTGTCAAGGTGGAGAGCTTATCCGGGAACTTGAGCAGGCTGTGATATATTTGGGCAGCTGAGAAAGACTGTTAAAACTGACTAATTGGAAAACAAGATTTGAGTAAAGGACTTCTACATGAAGGAGAATATGGCCAGAGAGGAGACCTTTTTCAGACCTTCTTTATATGGATCTATCTCATTCAGAACTGAACATCTTCTGATTAAAAATAGTTTATTATTAATTAAAGTTTTATTATTTTATATGCTAGCTCATACAAAACTATGAAGATGAAAGACCTTTTCATAACTTCCATTCTTTCACTTTGAAAGGAATTAGAAGCAGATCCACCTCAGAGACCTGGCCAGCTCTGTCTCTGCTTGATTATTTTCTCATTTGAAAGATAACATTACTTCTCAACGTAGACTGAAGTTAGAAAGAGTGGTCTGCTTTATTAACAATTAATAAATAAATAACAAATTTCTAAAAAATAATAATAAATAAATAAATTGACATTTAATTCATAACAGGAAGAATACATTTGATATGGGGCAGGATATACACTCACAGGAAACTACCAGCCTCGCAATGCACAATATATGTATGCATGTGCCACTGTGATGACATCTGAATCTTGTGACTCATATTTGAACATGATTAAATAAATACAGTGTAATTTTTTGTGGTATTAGAATCAAATTAATATATTCACAGTTGACCCCTGGTTTTATTATGGCTGTGGTGCAGAAACGCTGTAGAAGATTAAAATAAATCATTAAAAGAAAAGCACTACTGATGAGATAGATCATAGTCAAGCAAGATTGAGACTGTTGTCTCAATGCATAAAAGACACATTTCAGGAAGAAAATTAAAAAAAAAAAAAAAAGAAAGAAAGAAAGGACAGAGAGAATCATTGTCCTTGAAGGGATAACAATAAATAAAATAAAATAAAATAAAATAAAATAAAATAAAATAAAATAAAATAAAATAAAATAAAATAAAATAAAATAAAATAAAATAAAACAAAACAAAACAAAACAAAACAAAACAAAACAAAGCAGTAAGAGGGAAGCTTCAAAAATTTCCTTCAAAATATTATTGTTTTAAAATGTCTCTTTGAGACCATCTCTGAAAATCACAGGATTCTAGAGTGGAGCAAGAAGAAACTTTGGAAATATATCCTGAAAGAGGAAGCAGAAAGCATGACTTCACCGAAAGAAGATGAAGAATAAAAATAAGCAGGATGAAGATAAGTGCAGCACGTCTGATGTCAAGAATTCTGTTCATACTTTTTGGCAGCCATTATCACGTCTTAAAATGTATGAAATTGGAGTTGGCTCACTGAAATAGTGTTTTCTAGGAGCAGAGAGCTCTAATTAAAACAGACTGTAAAAGTGAAAAGTAAGACCCTGAGCACAACCTCTAATATCATCAATTCTATAAACTATAATTACACTTTAGTAATTGCAGATATATTTACTTATTGAATTTATAACATTGGGTGATCATTCATATATATATATATAATTTCAACTTAGGGCATCCATGTATGTATTACAGCTATGTGCTTTTCTCCATCCCAAAACAGTGAATATAATGCAGAATATATGATATCTTGAATATGGGTGGAAGTTTCAGATAGATATCAGTGGAAATTACAGAAAACACTATGCTAGCAAATGCTGAATTCCTGAATACTGGTATACATACTATCTTTCCTATAGTAGATATCTGCTGCTACTCCAAGCTTCCCTATTCTTTTATCAGAATATCAGGATTTGTGGTAGCAAAAGGGATTCCACTGCATACCCCCCATGACAATCCCTTTCGTCATTAGATAAACCCAACAAATGTCTTACAAGCTGGAAAGGACAACAGCTATTTTTACTTTCACTCCTGCCTTGTAATGAATTAATACAATGTAAATCAAGATTTTTGCCATATTAAGTATGAAATTATATGTTTGTTATTGAGGATACTAATTGCCTAATTTGTGCTTCCACTTCCATTTGCTTTTCAACTATGAAAGAGCAAATTGATATTCATGGAAAAGGACAAACAAAAGAGGGTTGCCTGAAGCCTTGTAGCTGCTTTAAAGTTTCTCAGTTTAACTATTTCATATGAAAATCAGCATAAAGATAAAGGAGATAGGATATAGTAAAAAGGTCTGAAGAAAATAAAAGCTACAGACTGCTGTAGTTCAGCATTCAAAACAAAGAAAAAAAGAAAAAAAGAAAAAAAAGAAAAAAAAAAAAGAAAAAAAAAAAAAAACAACTAGATATATCCCAAACTTGTAGTAGAATATGATTCTGAGATGACATAGCCATTTAAAATAGAGGTCTTCAGCAACTTCAGTGTAGATAATATACATTGAAAGATGTTTATATTTAGATACAATGTACCTGTACCTTATTTTTTCAATATTTGGCCCTATGTAAAGATATTTCTTGTAAGAATTTGTCCAAGTCACATCACTAAAATTTGTGAATGTTAATTATGCATCTAAGTGTCTGCAGGGATCAAAATTTAAAAAAAACTGGTTGAGCACCAGTGCAAGCTCATCAGAAATTAACATTTGTTTCAAAGTGAAAATGTAAAGATAGATCAGCACTGTGATACCAGTGTGCTTACAAGATCAAAGGCTTCTTTTTCAGCAGCAGCATCTCTTACCTTGAAGATAGTGGTGTACATGTGCATCATAACTTAATAACCCTAAGTAAAATCTTTCTGAATCTTATTTCTCTAAATGCAGAAAATGCATATGCTAGCATTAAGACTAGCACCATTATATTTCAGTAAATACATACCAGATCAGGCAGATTTCTGTAGCAATGTATAGTGATGAGTGTGTTTTTCCCTGACTATCACAGTCACATAAAATTGCAATGTGACAGCTTTGACTGAGAATGATAAACAAAGCATAGGAGAGAGTGTGAGTCTCAACATCCCAGCTCTTCCGTGCTTTCATTTGTGAGGTGAGCAATGAAGATTTGATACTTCACTGTCTCCATCAACGCCCACTTTCATGATGAAGCAGAAAAAAGTAGAGCCTAGAAAAGTAGAGCCTAGTTTGATAAATGCATTGCACAGTAGCTTCCCATGGGAATTTCACTGCCTTCATGGGGGTGTTGCAACTCAGGCTACACAAGAAAGGTGGTCTGCAGGAGAAAGACACATGGTGCTTCACAAAATAATAACAATTTTATTTTTTCCGTAGATAAATTGCTGCAGCACAATTATTCCAAGATCAAGGGAAAAACTGCCAAAAATTTCTATGTTGAATCATGAATCAGGTATTCATGTGTGCTGAATAAGCCACTTAAGCCTTGTAGTATTTTATTCTTTTCGGTGAAATGACTATGTTTTCTTCAAGAAGGTGTGCTAGTAGCTGTTGTCTGCTATTTTGGAGAAGCAAAGCAGTCTTGAAAAACATTTTTTTGACATGCCAGTTGCCATTACATTTAAATGGGTTCAGTGTTCTCCAGCCACCCTACCAGTGCCATGCTTTATATGAGGTATGCTATTAAATCCAACATCATCTCATGTAAACCATTGTCAGCATTCTAACCCACATCACATTACTGTAGAGGAGGTTACAATTTGTGAAGCAGAGGATTATCAGGCCAAATAAATTTTTATTAAAAGATGGCTATCAGCCTGTCAACAAAACTGGCACTGTTCTGAACCATTACAAACAAGACACAGATAGCACCCAGCTGTTGTGAATACATTAACTACAGATAGATTTTTTTTTTCACCTTATAAAGCCTATGGTGATTTCTGAAAAGTTTTTCTTTTCAATCTGCACAAAATTTTGGCACTAGGAAAGCTGTCTAGGAAAGATGGGAAAGTTCAGTGAAACCTGGAATGTCTTCCCTCACCAAATAAACAAATTTCCAAATGGTTCCTGCAGTAATCCTCAGTCATCCTGCAGGACATTTTCTGTTTTGTATAACATGGAGAAGAGAAGAAGCAAGGGACCAAGAGAAGAGTTGAAGCAAGGGACCAATATTAACATCTTCAACACACTGTGTTGGTATTCTGGCCAGCAGGAAATTATGTACTCATTTATGACAGATAGGTGTGTGCCTGACATCTGAATTATTTTGTCTTTTTCTTATTTAAAATATTTCTTATTTTTTGTTACAATTACAGAGTTTCCTACATCTAAAGGAGAAAAAAAAAAAAAAAAAAAGTAACTAATAAGATTACTTTAAACACCAGAATGATCAGAAATGTTATTGTATCTTGAAGATGGTTTGGAGAGAAAGGGTGCATTTTTCTAAGTACACTCTATTTTGCTTCTTTGTTCTTTCAGTGACTAAGCAAATGAAGTAGCTTCCAAACTGTCTTGTCTCCATCCCTGAAAACACACACTGAAACACTCAGAGGGAGATAAGTTACTTTCAGTCCTCATGGGTAATTATCAAAAACTAATAATAATAATAATAATCTTACAAACAAATACAAAAACCCTCTCCCAATAGTATAGATGAAGAAGGGAAGCTGTGGACAAAAGCCTGGGGAAAAAAAGTGAAAAACTCCATCTCTTTTCAACTTAATGGTTCCCTGAATGAACGTCTGCCCCATATTTTGAGTCTTGATGGAGACTCTTTTATAACTAACCACTATCCAACATTCATATCCAAAATAGGGACTTTAAAGTAGCACAAACCAGGTAAGCCAGGAATTAGTATTCAGGTAGCTTGGATAGACAATGTGACCAAGATAAACACTGAAACACTGGAAGAGAAATAAGGGCCTTGCAGTCCAACTACCAGTATCTTCTGGTAATACCTGGACATAAATATTTCCCTAGTGGAGGCAACAAGGACATTGATTATAGCAGTATTATGGGAAGACTACATATGAACTAATATGTACAAACAAATATGAACTAACTATGCTGGCAAGTGTGTGAAAATCATCTAACTCATAGGAATTCCAAACTGGCTATAGTTTCAGGGGCTCTTAAGTATCATCGATTTTTATCAAGAACATAAGAATTAAGTGAACTTTTTATACAGTATCGGTTAAAAGAAAAAACTGTGAGATGGCATACATTCTCTTTTTTTTTTTTTCTGAAGAAGTTATTTATTTCTGTAATCAACAACTTCAACAGTGACAGAAAATTAAAAAAGTAAAAAAAAAAAAAAAGTAAACATATTTGTATTGATACAATTGCAACTAATATTTGGTGATAAGAATATTTCTCAGTTAAGCACTCCATGCCCCTAATATTTTTCCTCTCACCATTTGCAAATCGATATGAAAACAGAAATGTGAAGTGACTCACCGTTACTGGCAGATCCTGTGTACTGCATTTCTGTAATAAAGGAAAACTTTCTTTAACTCAAATTTTGACTGAAACTGGACCCAAAACAATGTCATTTGGAAAATCTTTTTGTCAGCATGTCTGATTCTCTTCAGAAAATTGACTTTTTTTCACTAGAGAGAGTATATGAAAAATTTTTCTTAACATTAGCCTTTAATGTTTCTACTTAGACTTTTCAGTCTTTGGAAGAAGAAACACTTTCTGCTTTCAATTTGAAGCTTTGAATTTTCCATCCAGCTTCTAAATTTTTATCTTCTTGTTGGAGCTAATGAGATGGTGAATTTTTCATGGTTTTCCCACAAAAATAAAGAAATTGAACAGTTTATTTTATTTCATTTAGACACATCCCACAAAGATAATTCTCAGTCTTTCAGGAAAGAGTCTTTACCAAAAAAAATACAAACTAAAAAGGATTTATAAGAGTAGAATTTTTATTATAATGAAAGCTGTCATAGATATGTTCTGCAGAGGACAATGTAACAGAACTTGTTATTTCTAACCCTGTCAATCTAATTTGTTGTTGCTATTCCCTGTAGTAGAATTACTGCCAGAGAAACTTGCTAGGAAAACTACATACAAGTAAGTTATTATCAGAATGGAAAAATGAGAAAGAAAGTGATCTATCCAGGTGTCACTTTTTTTAGAAGACACAGTATGCTTGCATCAGTTGACATCTTCAGAAGTAAAGCAGCTTTATGGACTCAGCCATACATTACTTGTTAGTTCTTTGACATGCTGAGGATAACTTCAAGACTTGAAGGAAGCTCACTGTGTTTGATTCTGGTCTGTCTGCAGCAGACATTCTGCTATGTGGTCCTAATACTAACACAAAAGACCATGTCTTAGCTAACTCATACTGAAGCAGCTCATGTCTTCGCTGTCAATAAACTGTGTTTCAAAGTCCCCTGAGATTGGTTTCATTTGTGTTTTTTTTACCCCCATATACTTGATGGAGCAAGTTTAATGACGCTGAAAAGCAGGTAGAAGAAACTTTTACCGTGACATTACAAGAATGCTGTCATAATACTGTAATGCAAAATAAAACACAATAATATCAGCAATTGTTCTGGTCATCCTAGAAAATTGGCCTTCCAAAGATATGATTACAATGTTTACTTTTATAAGGATAAAAAGCAATCTAAGTCATCTTAGAAATCTTTTATTAAGTTTTCTTGACTTTACTGCTCTCAGCTGTATACTTCAATAATATCCAAATCTCACTTTTCCTTCTTCTTCCCAGATACAAATATTTCTTTTATTTTCTGCTAGCTGCTTACCTGCTGATGTTAAAAATTTTGGGCAAAATCTAGTTTTGGATATGGTCCTGTAGGATGGCCAGACTGAAACACATTTTGTTTTCAAAGGCACCAACCTCATAATAGTGGTGTTACTTGTCTTTTGGCATCTATTTGATCTCAGTTTCTAGCAATTTTCCATTGCAAACATCACGGGTTCAGTAGTCCAGATGAAGATTGATGGCCAGTAAGGGTAAGGTGGTACATCACAGGGGGTGGCGCCACAAGCAGTTTTTAAGATAAAGACAGTGTTTTTGAATTCTGTAAATCACTGCAGAAAGAGACAGGCCTGACAAGATACCTCCCATAATGTTCTTTTATCAAGCTAGAGTTATATTCCTATATTTAAAGCAGGGCTGTAGGCTTGCTGTGAACTACCTTGTAATGTCCAGATATGCAGACCTAAAGTGTTTAACATTGGTGATGATGCATTTCAGAAGCCTCAGAGCTAAATGAAAGTCTCACAAGAAGGGAGTTTTATACTAAGTATGGATGGAAGAGGGTATTTTGAGGAATTAATTTGTTCCTAAAGGCTACCTCAGTCAGACAGCTTTGACTTTTCTTGTCATGAACTGGACATTGTAATTGAATTGTCCCTCAGGTTTCTTTTAATAAGACAAGAAAACAGGCAGCAAAACAGCTCATATTGACATATCGGACTACACTTGAATGAGGGTGCCACTATTTCTGTTGGCTTCCAGCAACAGCATGACCCATCATCCTCTCCCCGCAGCACTGGGCTCCTGAAATAGCTGACAGATTTCCTGCCAGTTGTCATATGCAACTGTTACACTCATTTAGCCCCACAGAGCTACAGAGGGAGAGGGCACATTCTGCCACCTACTGGAAAAAAATAACAATTAAAATAATAATATATATATATATTATGCAAAGTATAATATAATAATATAATAATATAATATTCAGCAGAAAAATTGAAACTCTTTTATGCAGCTAAACACTGCCAATATTTTAAGTCTTGCAATCACCACTGTTTTAACTCCTGCAAGGTCCTGGTTGTTTTTGCTACAGTTTTTTTTCCCTCATACTCCCATTGTCCAAGAATTGAAGTCCAGTTGCAACAACAGATATCATCTTCCTGAAAGCTACTACAGGATGAAGAGAGGGAAAAAGAATGTGTCTTTCTCTTACTAATTGCTGAATTCTCCATTTCAAGGTTATCACCTGCTTAAATAATTTAATTTTCCATAGGCACTCTAAATAACCCAAAATCACATTTTATAATGTGCTTATCCATCAGATAATAAAAGTGTTTGTTTCACTGTACCAGTGAAATCCCTCCTTACTTACCATTCTTAACATTAGTTTGCATGCTTTTCTCAGACACAACTGACATGAAATAAAGGTAAATTACAAAAATAGCAAAAGGTGATACAAATGTCAGGAGTGTTTGTTTGTAATAATTCCATATTATAACACACTCAGAATTGGCTTGTCTTCTAGCTATGGATGCATGAAATCTGTATTTGATAAATACACTCGCTGAAATAGAAACTTCCTGCAAAATTAGAAAAAAACAAATGAAAAATGTATCTTCTTTCAATGGCATCATTTTTACTTATCACAGATCCCCTGATACAGGTTTGTAACAGTATTAATGATTAGTGTCACTCTTACAAGGCTTACTGTTACTGATATTATCAGAGAGATTATGCTTGAACCAGGTGGCAAAAGACAGACCAGTAAGATCTTTGCAATTTCTGGAATAGAAACAGTTCTATAGAGTCTTTTCCTAATTAAATTTGAGATGACATTTCTAAGTCAAGTGATATTCCTTGGAATATTCATGCCTCTATCAAGGAACCGGGTGCTATGAACAGTGAAATAGAATTACATTTAGAATGGAATAATTTGTTCATTGCTGCTGTGAATTAAAAGAATGTCTTCAAAGGTTAAATTAGTTAAAGTGATCCCAGTCATGCTATTAAGGCAACTTTCAGATACACTGGCAAAGGAGCATCTCATTAAAAGGACTCAGTCTCATTAAAGACTTCTGCTTTCTTGACTGGAAAACAGGGTGAAAGGAGTAAAAATGGACTCTAAACAACTGCAACACAAAATATTAAAGTTCAAAGACCTTTTTTCTCTACTTTGAAAAGCTGTGTCATGTCACATGCTTTTTCTTTCATCGAAAATTTCTTTTGACAAGACTTTGGTCCATCCTTTGTGCACAGTGTATGTACATACTCTTGGCCCCCATCCCTTTTCAGATCTTAACTGCATGTGTCCCCAGCTCTCATGGTCTCACCACAATAGTATGTGTGATTTAACGGGGCTGGTTCACACTATAGCTTCAGCCCAGCTTTAGCACAGCCTGTCGATCTCCTCAGCTATCTGAGTTGCCAGCATGGCCTCGTGGTTGACACAGACATCTCAGCTCAACTGTTGCTGAAATTAGCTAGACCTCACTGTGCATAAGTGTATCTAAATATGATGTGAAGCTTCTATAGCTACATCTCACCTCTAACACTGGGGAGGGGGTGTAAAGAATGCATGACCACCTGCAACTATTAAGCTTGCTGCTTTCAATCATCTTCCCAGAAGCTGTTTTTTAAGAATGCCACATTTTCTGCTGGTAGTGCTGGATAGATATTTTGACTGAAAGCAAGAGAAATTTGTGAGTTCCTCAGTTTCCATACTGTATATGAAGAATGTAGTGCAAATTTTAAAAGTTTAGGGCAAGTTCTGTAGTTCTTGCCTGCTGTTAGTGCAACTTCTGTAAACATTATGTCATGCTGTAAAGACGTTAGTTACTAAGCAAGGTTCTATAAACAGTGACCAATCGTGACAGGATTTAAGCCATAACAAGATGATCCTAAAATTGATGTATTTGCAACTGCATTGCAGTTCATTGTGCCTAAACTGCTTTATAAATATTAATTAAAGCAAAAACTCTGCTGATAAAGCAGCATATCTGAGTTCTGGAAAGATGTCATTGTACCATGCTGTTATAATTGTATTGCAATTTAATATAATTTAAATTGTATTATATAAATAATATAATGTAAGAGAATGTATAATATATATGCATGTATTAAAAATAAATAAACTAGATAATGTGATATGAATTGAATACAATTTTTGGATGGAGAGCTCATCAGCAATACGTTAGCTGTTCACCTGTCCATAAGTCCCCCACATTGTCATCCCCTCAAATGTAATTTTGTTAAGTTATTCATTAAAGACACTTTAAAGATTAGAAGCTCCCTTTTATACATAACAGAGAATACCATGAGGAGATACTGTATATGTAAATCTTTTAGATTTCCCATATTTGGGAGCAAACAGACAAAGCTTCACTGTTCTTCTTTTAATCTTTGTAATGGTCATACTAAAAGAGTCACATTTTTTAAATGCCACATGTTTCACATTTACAGTCTTTTAAGCAGTTAGGACCACAGGTGAGCCACAAATTTAGAAAACCCACAAAGCATGCATTCCTTTTCATATCCTTCCACATTCCACACGCACAGGCAAACACACAAGTAAAACAGTGGAGGAAAAAGAATGCACTTTTTTTATTTGATTGCAAATCAAAAACATTACAGCAGCTTTGTATTCTCACACGATATATCCATTGTTAAATTAGTGCAAAGACACAGGGCTTTGCAAAACAATTCTGTGATTCTGTAGCTGAAATTTGCAGGAAAAATAATAATAACAACAATAACAACAACAACAATGTTAACACTTTAAGCCAAAGAAGCAATAGTCAATATTCTTGCCAAATATTTTAACAGAGAATACTTCCATTTCAGTTTTGAAAATAGTGACTTGAGAGAAAAATTATCTTGATAGCTTTCTACCTGAGGGGAACTTTTGCTCAAAAAATTAAAAACAAGATGTAAAAACAAAATGAAGACTTCAGGAAAAAAATGTTGAGTTTGAGACGTCAAAGAGAAATTGATATTGTGACATTTCCTTATCTTTCTCAAAAAGAGTAAATGATAAACATAATATATTAAACAGCTGAAACTTGTAAAATGGACCATTGTGTTCTTGCTCTTCAGAACAAATTTGGATATTGCTATTTGATAGAAGGCTGTGAAAAATTATTGGTCCTTGATCCACTATTTAACCATAAAATAATAAATCTTCTAAAGAAGAAAAACTGCTTACTGAGTTATCTTTAGATAATCCTGAACTTAAGAAAATAAAGAAAAAAAAAAATAAAAAGAAATAGAAACTCCTTATCTTTTGAATTAGACTGACAAATAAATCATTAAATGTATTGTTTCCAATTCAAGCAACTTTTTTTTTGTCTTTCCCCACACCCTGTCATAGTAATTATAGTAACATAAAAAGAATCCACAAGAAAGTTCTGTTGCTGCAGAGCAACAGTTTCACACATAAATTTCAGATTATAAATCAACAAATTTACATTAAAGTTGTATCTAAAAGGTGTACATTATCATTTTAATTATCCATTATTTTTAATTAAACTATCTAAAGTATTAATTCTGTGAAGAATTATAATAGCAACTGTAACTGCATCAAGAAAATCTTGATTTCTTAGCTGTCATATTAATTTCCTAAATGTTTAATTTATCACCTTTTATCTCTTTCCCTCCCTTATTCTGCAACCAAGTAATAGTAGATTTTTTTCCCAAAGAGAAAAGACAGTAGTCACAAAACACCATTCAGACATGCTCTGCTGGAGACTGAAATGCCTTTGATGTCATATGACAGTTGACAGAAAAGTATTAAAAGAGATGCTTTATTTGCCAAATATCAATTCTAGTCTTCTACAGGCAACTGCCTGTGCTCCAATGATGCTCCAATGACATTTTCCACTAAGATGTATTAAAAAGCAAGTCCCTTGCTTTGGCTTATTAAACTGTTTGGATTGCATAGAGGGACAGGTTCTATTGATATTTTTATATTTCATTTTATTTTATTTTTACAATGAGCAAATCTTGTGACTGTACACCTTCAGTGATTCATCTTTTACTTCTAAGTTAAAAAGCAGGAGCTTTCCTCTATGAATCATAGAATCATAAAATCATAAAATCATAGACTGGCTCGGGTTGGAAGGGAGGTCATCTAGTTCCAACCCCTGCCATGGTCAGAGATGTCACCCACAAGATGAGGTTGCCCAGGGGCTCATCCAGCCTGGTCCTGAACACCTCCAGGGGTGGGGTATCCACAACTTCTCTGGGCAAAGCTGGGATCATTCAGAAATCTACAGAGGCTCCCTGTCTTTTGTGAGATCTATAATCTTTGACTACTTCTGGAAAGACTGCGTCTTTCCATTACTGAGATCAGAGGGCCATTATTTTTTCATCTGGGGGACTGTCTCTCTTTCTCAGTGTAGTTACTACCCATATATATATTTCACACATTGAATTGGCAGGCATCAGCTAATTCACCACTGTAATCCCCAAATTTAATTCATTAGCTAGATTTCCATCCATTCGTTTTGCACTCTAATATTCATTCTACCATGGTATCTTAAAATAATTGAATAATTACCCAGTTTTATTCCTGAAAGCTCATTTTTTCACTCCTTCCCAATGGTTGCTAAATATCTTCTTGCTTATGAAATTTCTCCTTGAAAACACTCACGCTGTAGTGCTATTATAAGAGCCACCTTCAAGTATAATAACTTGGAAACCAGAAATAATTTTACCACTGCAGAACAGAGCTTTGCATGACTTAATTTACAATGTCAAGAAACATCATGGTGCTCCAGTCTGCTGTGCCAAGTTCATTTCAGAATATAAAAAGCCTCCTTTTTAGTAATGCAGTTATGTGAAGAAAATAGCTGAGGTAGCATCACCTTGATAAAACATATTAGTATTTTGTGCTATAGTAGCACTTAATACATGTCCCTGTAATGTCCTTGCAACTAAGAGAAGTATACTCATGACTGCTATAAAATTATTTAATATCTTAACCCCACTGCAAATCTGATAAACATTGCATTCCAAAGAACATCCATCCATATTCAGTAACCCTATTTACAAAGTTAATTTAGAGATTTTTATGTGCTTACTACTGTGCATTTTCCTGTACAGAAAATATTCTTTCAATATTTTTCCATTATGCAAACAAGTGAAATTGCAACTCCAAACTGCACACAGGTGATTTGTTACTGGAGTGTCATTGTTGGAAAATTAACATGGAGTGGTCAAGTGAATTGTCTGAACTTTTCCATGGGAAATATATATATATATATATATATATTCCTCCTCTTCTCCTGTATTATTTCCTACAAGGAAGAGCCATTGACTTCTAACTCAGTGATTAAGGCTCGTTTGATCAGAGGCTCATGTTACCATGACAACACCAAGGGAGCAAACTCAGTTCTGTGAAAGACAACCAAGCCACCTCCTCACAGAAATCTAGCAGTGCCTCCAGCAGTCCTTCGCCATCCAAAGCACGTCCGTGCTTCTCTGATACTCCCATACACACTGCAAGGGCAGGCTGGTCCTTCCAGGCTCACAGGACTGCAAAATGAAAGAAATCTCTGGAAAATGGGATCCGAGGACTGAATGATATTTCATACTTCTCATATTCATACCTTGCACACATTAATTTCTCTCTGAACATTTTTTTTCTATGAGTCACTTTCCATTTGTATTTTGAAATGGGTGGTCAATGTGCTCACCAGCTCCTAATGACAAACATTTTATCATAATGTTTTAATTTGTAGCTTCTTCCTGAGGTCACTGTATCTGCTTTTCGTATCATATGCAAGAAAAGTGTGGATAGCAAAACTTAATATATACAAATGTATTATCAAGAAAAAGGTAACTGTCATCTCATTGTCCTAGAAACAAAGGTGGAAGATAACAATAGTAGCCTCCAGTCACATTTTAAAACTATTTTCCTAACCTCAGCTTGCAGCTGGAATAACACTGATTAGCTGCACTCTGTAACACAATAGACTCCCTGCAGCATGTTTTTGTTTAATTAAATAAAGAAAAATTAACAACTTAATAAAGAAATTTTTCAGTATAATATTTCCAGAGACAAAATTTCTAGTTTCGTTTGTTGAAATTAGGATCTTATTGTAAAGTAAAAAAAATAAAAAATAAATAGGCTACGTCTGGAGTGCTGTGTTCAGTGCTGAGTGCTGGGCTCCCCAGTACACAAGAGACAGACTCACTGGGGAGAGCCCAGCAAAGTGTCATGAAAATTATTAAGAGCTTGGAGCATCTCTCATACGAGGAAAGGCTGAGGGAGCGGGGATTCTTCAGCCTGGAGAAGAGAAAGCTCAGGGCGACCTTACAACCTTTTCAATGTGTATAAGTACCTGGGGGGTGGAAGAGGAGGGCAAAGAAGACGGGAGAAAGTTGTGTTTCAGTCAGTCATGATATGGTTGGTAGTTCTGCAATCAATGAAGCTTAACTTTTACTAACACTTGCAGTTTTCAAGGTGATTTGATAAGCATAATTAAACTTCAGGGCTTTACACATCAAATCACAGTATGGAACAAGAGATATCACCAATTCATAAAGATGCATATATCTGAAGAAATACTGAACTGTCTAGGGCGTTATAATCTGATCCAATGTAGAAATGTACAGGATCTCAGGAAGTCATTTGGGAAAGCTGCTAGGGAGCCACTTCTGATTCCTTTACAAATAGTTGATCTCCAGCTCAGATATCAGCATAATTTAAACTTGCTAGATTTGAACACAGTGGAGAATGAGTCACTCCCTTGTGTGAGCATTTTTTTGAAAAGAATATTAAAATCAGAGCTTTTCTTATAGCTGTGATCACAACAGAACACTTCTCTTCCGCATTTAAGTGTTGAAAAGAAGAAAAAGATCTGGTAAGAGACCATGTAATTACAGAAGATAAAGAGAGACAAAAGGTAGGGAATGAACAAAGAAAAATACAGGGGAAGGAAAGCAGACAAAAAAATATAATTAAAATGGAAAACCAAAAAAAAAGACATACAAGGGAGATTTAGAATATTTAGATATGAAAACAATGGATATTATAAATGATGCTACCAGCAAACTAAATTCATGAAGGATTCAGTCAGGGAAAAAAGTTATGAATAAGCCAATGCATCATTAAAAAGAAAATTTGAAGAAGAATCAAAAGAGGTGAGTAAGATTTAACTCTATGAACTACGGTAGATAACAGTCTTTGTGATTTCTCCATGTTGTCATCTGCAGTAGGGATCATTTGTTTGAACCTCTACTGTAGGATAAAGGTTGGAATGAGGACACAGGCCCCTGGCAGGTGTCCAGCAACACTAATAAATTTAGAGTATTGGTGCATAATCTTAAAAGTTGTTGAGATATACAGTTCTTTCTAATCCATCTGAGTTGAGCCCTCATCAGGTCACTAACTGAGCAGAAGAGCTTTTATGTGTGTAATGACTTTGAGTTTCCTGAGATGAGGGAGCTCCTGAGGGAGCTAGATCTCTTAGTAAGAGATCTAGTGCAGTGGAAGAGCTGGGAGCAGGGCCATCTGTTCCAGTAGTTAGTAGATGACTTTGCCATTTTCTGAAAGTGTATCCCAAGTTCTTGCATAACCCTATAGCAGAACAAATATATTGTTGATGTTCCTAGTACACTGAAGGTGATGTCATACAGGAGAGATTCAAATACCTCTGTGGATTGCTATTATTCTCTAATAGCAATCAAAGAAGAAAACTATCAGAAAACTGATTTTACTAAATTTGATCACACAAATGAATCTCTGTGTATAATGCCTGCTTCTACATTATGCAAGAATCCATCTGTGCTGAAAGACTGATGAGTTTAGTGGGCTATAGGTCACTTCTAAGAAAGAAAGAGACAAATCTGAAATGTGAATAAAAGCAATATGTATATGGAATTACATTTTATAGTTATAAAAACAACTAAACCAGAATAACAGTATAAGCAGAAAATGTGACCTCTGTACTAAGTACCAGTAGATAATCTGTTAGTATCTTGGAAAATTTTAGAATTTACTGCTTTCCCAGTCTTTCTGGAAAATGACAGCTTTAAGTTTCCCCATGCCCTTATGCTTTCTCTGAGTCTGCTTCTGTTTCAGGAAAAATGGTAGGCTTTGGAAAGCATAAGACTTTTCATTCTTCAACATGTTTCTTATCCCATCATACTTGCAAGAGAGTCAAAGAAAACAGATAATATTAAAACTGATATTTTCAATTGACAGAAAAAAAAAATAAAGTATTAGAAAATGCTAATGTTTAACCTTGACTTAAAGAACAGAAAGAATTATTACCATATTTTTTCCAAATTGTCACATGGATTAAAATAAACTTTTGTTTCCAGTAATAGTACTCATACCATTATACTTATGTTTATGAGCTTTGGAGTACATTTGCCCCACCTTTTAGATACTTCTTCTTGACATCCAAACAAATAGTATTCATGCTACATGTATGTAGTTATGAAGAACAAGTTCCATACATACTCACATAAAGTAATTCTCTACTTCTAGGCCTGTGCTTAGAATGCCAGATGTATGGACCTAAATTTTTAGAAATACTCAGCCTGTCCAGGACCTAAGATCACTTGAGGATGCTTTTATAATCCAGAAAGATCCAGTAGTAAATGCTGACACTGAGAAGGTTTCCAAAACTGGCTGCTGCAATGATGGTGAGCTGCTAGCAAGTACCTTTACTTCCTGGGGACCCATAGCCCCAGCACAGATGTCTACAACTTGTCAATCCCATTTATTCTATTGTTCCACCATTACCAGTAAAACAATACAACACAAATGTCCTAAAGTTGTGTAGCTCCCATGTCACAGAGCACAAAGCTCCACTTAAGTCCTGTAGATAATTGTTTACTCCAAAACAATTTCTCTGAAAATGTTCTTGTTTTGGAACAGTGCATTCCAATGATGTTCTATTTTCCAAGTTTTTGTGCACTAGTCTAATTGTAGCTAAAAGGCTCAACCACCTGTTATGCCTTCTGCACATTAGCAGTATTTATATGAGGAATTCATTCAGCTGTTTCTGTTTTAGTGGTTTGAAACTCAGCAGAAGACCTACATTGTCCCTGAAACACCACAAAGCAGGGCACTGGTGTTCATATGTATGTCCTCCTGGGCTGCTGTGTTTTTTAGCTGTGGTGCACCATTCAGCTCTTTTCACATAAATTCCTTAAAAAGGGGAAGAGAGACTTTAATAGACTTCCAGGCTGAGTTGATGGAGGAACTAGCTTAAAACAGCTGGAGTAAAATGCTGCTCCTTTTTTCTTAAATGTTCTAGTGATCAGAACAACAGTGATAATACTGAATGTATCATTACTAGTCTCAAAGCTGGTACACAACAAAGTGTATAGGTCAACTCAGTGACTCAAACCATTCATTTTCATACCATGAAAAACATTTTCAAATGAATGGTAGCATCCAGTTACATTTAGTCATTTTTCAAGGTTTTCTATACAACAGTGGCAACAAAATATTTCTTCAGTTCTTTGTTGTGTGCATTTTGTTGTGTTTTGTTTTTTTTTGTTGTTGTTTGTTTGTTTGTTTGTTTTTGTTTTTTAATTTTTCCCTTTTACTTGATGAGAAGAAAGGCTCATGCAGCAGCTAATATGCAAAACCACAACATCTCTGACAGACAGGGAAAAGAGAACAGTGTTTGAAAGTAGCAATGAAGACAGGAATAAATATTTCCTCAATAACATTTCCACTTACATTATCAAAAAGTGTTTAAGACCAGGTTGGATGGGGCTTTGAGCAACCTGGTCTAGTGGGAGGTGACCCTATTTGGAATTTGTGTTGGAATTCGATGATGTTTCAGGTCCCTTCCAGCCCAAACCATTCTGTATGCATACATGTACCAAAATCCCATTTACATCTGTAGAGAAGTGGGTCATACTTTTAGCATGCCAGTTTACACAGGATGAACTACGTGAAAGGTACATAACCATTGTCATGAAGAGCATGATTTAAACAATTTTTTCTTCCATTTAGAGTATTTTCCCTATTAGACTGGAGACAAATGACTAAGCATTCTTAAATACCCTTGCGTATTTTGGGGGAAAAATGTATAGAAAGCCCCATTCTCTGAGCACATTAGAGATAAATAGCTGGTAAAAGATTCTTTATTCAGATATGCCACTACAGGGAATCCTACATCCAAAAAGATGAGCATCTGTGCTACTTCTGCTAGCACCTGCATTTTCAGTTGAGAAAACACTGCATTATTTATATTTTATTTATTATATCACCAAATGCCTCAGGCTCTTTCCTCCCTGCATCTTTCCCATTGCCCTTTTTAAATCAAGAAACTCAATTGCTCCTTCTGTTAAGACTGAAAGATCATTTGTTACCTGAATTCATTTTATAAATGTGATTTTTTCTAGATGAAAAAGTTATGCTAATAGCCATTAACTATTTTAAGCACAAGTTGTTTTATTCAATTCTTTTTTTTCTTCTTTTTTCTTTTTTTATTCTTTTTTTTTTTCCTTTTTTTTCTCTAGTATAGTAATTTTAGTGAGCTCTGATTAAAACCATTACTATTAGGCTATTCCAAGTAAGCAGTTCAGATATTATAACATGCAGGGAAATCCTCTGCCTGATTTCTTTGTGGTAACAGATCACTCCATATTGTGCCCATTTTAGGGCACAATTTGACCTTCTGACAAACTGAATTAGGTTTTTCATAATGTGTTCATGAAACAAACCAAACCTTTCTGGGTATGAAAAGTCAGAAACTGTTGCAACTGTTGCCATATGGCACTGTGGTGTTTCAATCCTTTCTTTATCAATTTACTTGTAACATATGTATTGAATTTCAAAAACAATATGATTCAACATAGGACTTTGCAGGAAAGGACTATAATGAAGGTGATTTTTTAAACCAGTGATGTATACATGGGTGTGTTCATGTATAAAGAAAGAATATATAAGAATTTTAAATAATTAAAACTATGAGGGTTCTTGATGTGCAAATCTCCATACTGTCAAGGCTCAAACATTCAAAGTTAAGCAAATGTCCTTAGCAACAATAGCAAACATACTGCAATTTTAACCCTTTGGAAAATCTCATATAATGATTATCTTATTTTTTCTTTTTAATTAGGGATTAATGCTTAAAGTTTTATAATACGTTTGCATGGAACTGGGGCTGAGTCCAAGGCACAGTCTATCACCCTAACTCAAATTACTTTCAGCACAATTTCTTAAAATTTGTAGGGTATCATAAATTGACATGGGAGGAGATTGGCATAACCTTTGACAGCAGTGCATGACCATTCAGAATAGGAGGATAAACTAGATGTGAGATCTTAGCAGCACACTTTCTGTCACTGTTTGGTGATGTGTGATTTTCTGCTGGCTTTTAGTAGCTCTTGCCTCCCTCTAGAGTCTTTAGTCTTACACTTACTTCTCTCAGAAAAACTAATTCTTTTTTCTTTCTTTAAAAGTGGACATTAAATATTTAGAAAAAAAATCTTTGTGAAGAAAATATACTGAAAATGTACACCAGTGACTGCCCAATAGACTACAGGTCTCTTGCCACTTCCTCATCCTTGACATCAACACAGCTACTTGAAGCAGGCCTACATGTACTTAGGTATTGTGCAGGCTTGACCAAAAGTTAACATTGACCTGATTGGTCAGGACTGGATAGTACATACTGTATCCAAAGAATGACCAGGGAAGGGCTATACTAACTGAAGATGTCCTTTTAGAAACTATTACTAAGAGTTTTTACATTGGACTGGCAAATTTCAAGTTCCTTTCATTTTCCAAAGAGAAAATGCATCTGCATTCCCCTGGAGATGAATTAAATTTTAGAGTAGGAATAAAGCCCTCCAGGTGGGACAACTACAATTATCTTACTCATATATATAAGCATATTCTAATGAAAAGCCATGACTGTTTAATAATATTTAATAGTTTGCATTTAACACCAATCTTTTTGTCATTTCTGAAAGATCCGACTCTTGATAGTGTAAAGGTCAGCATACTTATATCCTCACAATTTTATACCATATAATATGCTAAGTTGATTGCTCCGTAAAATCACCAATTAACTTTGCTTTTTTACAAAGGACAGGAGATTTCTGTTCATAGTCCTTACATTAGGTACTGCACAGCTGAAAGTAAAACATGAAGAGTGGTTCTCAAGTACTCTTCTGTTGCCGATGTGTGTGCAGATTTTTTCCAAGCAGCAAGAGGGTAGATCACTATGACTTGAAACTCGTTCAATTCTATCTCACTCAGACTTCTGAATGAGAAAGAAATACAGTATTGTACCTTGTAGTAAAAGCAAAACTGAGAATTTATAAACTGCAGTATATATCTAGCATGCTAGATTGTCCTTATTCCCTCCCTACAATCAGCTTTTTTAAAACCTTCTTATTCCAAACATTTTTTTGTTTATTTTATATATACTTTTATACAAGACTTTCACAATTTATTTAGTTTCATTGTGAGTTCTCAGGGACAGGGTCTATTCACATCTCTTCTCCAAAGGATTCCAAACACATTCTTCTCATGTAACAAAAAGCAGAATTCCAGCTGTCTGCCTGTCCTGGAATGAGAGGTAATTGGAATATCTTCTTGCATTATTATTCTGTTCTGCAAATTTTCATTTACATATTTTAAAAGCAAGCTTGAACTGAGAATCTAGATCTGTCTGTGACTCCAATGTTTTTCTACACACCTGAATCTCAAGAACAAACATGAAACTTCTAAATTTCCAAAATTTAATTTATAACTAGATATTGGAGACCAAGTTCAAAATTTATATTTTCTAGGTTTAGATTCAATGAGTCTCTCTGTTGTTGTCATACTGGGTGACAGATTTATTTTTTGTAATTATTGGTAAGAGAGTCCTTTAATACCATTTGAAATTTGTCTAATCAGTAATTCATTAAATGAAATCCACTTATATATTTGCAGAGATAGAGAGAATAACAATAATATATAAAGGAAACAGTGCACATGAAAAATTAAGATTTAGGATAATTTTTATTAAAGACATGGAAGTACTAGTGGAAGGTCCACCCAAGAGGGACTGTAGCAACAGTCCTTACAAAGAGAGCAACTAGTTAGTCTGCATTCAGATTTAGCACAGCTGACCATGAAAACTTGCAGGGCAAGTAAATGAAAAATGTTTCTTCTTAACACCAGCATCACCAGCATGATCTTTGCCAAGACATCTCTTGTAGAAATTAAATTTGTCATTTATTAGCAATGGAAAACACAGCCTGGTTTCTTGTTGGAAGAAAGGGCTAGTGAACACAGAAGTGCAGCAGCCTGATAGCCCAAAGCAGAAGCCAATGATCGCAGCAGGCAGACTGAACATTGATATAGAAAGTAAAGAACAGGAAAAAAAATGCAAAGGAAAAGTCAGTCTTGTATCAAAACATGTTTCCTGATTCAGAAATTCTTGGGAAATAGATTACTTTCACTCAAGTTTTTTGCTTGAAGATACTCAAATTCTCATTTGCCATTTTTATACTCAAGTAATGGGGAATAAGTACTTACAGACTGAGACACATCTCATTAGCAACCTCTAAAAGTTATCCTGTGTCTCCTGAATGTATATAGGTTTGAATCAGTGCTGATGTTTCCTGACAGTCCCTAGTACAGGCAGTTCTCATATCCTTCCACCAGACAGCACAGCATTAGCAGGCATTCCACACATGGACTTGTTGCAAGAGATGTGCTGCTTTTCCTATCCTTAACTAGTTCACTTTGCTATATTCAGCTTGAGACTACCTTTCATAGTTTCAAAATTAAGACCACTATATTTCTTCATTTCTGAAGCATAATTTAACTATTTTACTGTCAAAGTATAAATCATGTTCTTGTAGTTGAAATCAAGAATTCAAATTCTCATTATTTCATGTAGGTAATTTCATTTATTTTTTTTTTAACAAAGATCAAAACTGGCATTTACTGTGAAGTGAGCAATTATAATGCATTGCAAATGTCTGCATCAGCAAGTGTGAATAGTTTTTTATTCCTATATGGATAACAGCATTGAGACAAGAGTTCCTTTACTCTGACTATCTCTGCTGCAGTTAGACAGGATAGCTACCAGACACTGGAGTGGAGCTGCTTCCCTAGTGATTTGAATTCCTCACTATAATGTTCTGCAAAGTGAGGAGGTTTTTGAAAACCCACATGGTGCTCAGAGATCTCTCATGTTGAGACCTTGCTGAAGAATCAAGCTAGGACATCGGATTGTTACCTGAGTTATAACAAACTCATATCTGCCTGTGTTAAACCTTTCCAAAAGAAGTCGAAAGCTCCTCTTAACCACCTGAGGATAAATGATGTGGATCAGAGATGACTCATTGTGAAAACAGGCTCAAGACCCAGGCTTTCTTCAGAGTATAGACACGTGCCCTTGTATTTATTTCAATGCATCTTTGTGACTGTAAGTGTACCCTTTTTTTTTATTTATTTCTTCAGATAACTATTGATCCTCAGCAAGCATGTGCACTGCTCTCTTTCCAAGTGATTTACGTGGTTCTGCCATTCACAAACACCCACTCATCTCTGTAGGATGCCAGTCTTTTTACCTTCTGCTGGTTTCAATTCAAAACCTCAGCTGATTAAACTTCATATGTTCCTCCTACTGTAAGATTTACCAGTAGGATTCATTTTGTTTCCTTCTTTCTTTCATCAATTCTCTCACTTTTTCTGAGTTGAAAAATGTTAATAATATTTAATCAGCCAGGAAATACCTATCCATCTAGATACCATTATTTGGCATAGCAGCTACTGAAATAACCCATACTGTACTGGAAATAGTCTACCTTATTTTTTTTTCATGCAGTATACTTTTTCTGTGAGTTATAGGACTAAAAGTTACTCACAGAATAATTAATATTTTTATATTTATAGGCCATGCAGGTTACAAACAACAGGCCAAATCCTTACCTCTTCTACTTTGTTTCACTTTGGCAATATTCTCAGTATGATTAGTCATTTTTACAACAGAATGTCAGATCTTGAGATCCTTATTCTTTCAGGTGAATTCACCTTTTCAGGTGAATACTAGCTGAAATCCACCAATAGAATAGAGACCAAAAGATTGATTACATCTGATCCTGACTGCAGTCTCTAGCTTGATGTGTTTCATCTTTAGCACTGGCAGGTTTGCTCTTCAAGCAAAGATATTTGAGCTGATATTCTGAAACAAAATTGTGGAGCCTGTGTCTTCTTTCCACAGAGCGCAGGCCTGGTGGCATCCTATCATCTTCATATTCCCCATGAATCTGAGTTGGGTTCCTGAGTGGATATAAGCAGGTTATAGGGCTATAAGTTTTCAAATATCAAATGCAATCCCGTGATACTATGTGTGATAACACTAAAATCCCTCTCATAGGTGTAATGACTATTTCTTTGTGTTCTTGTGATCCTTAGCAGTAAGATCAACCTAATGAGTCCATATAGAAAAGGTGCATGCTTGGCTTTTTCTAGTGGATGCATTACCTATAGGCAGAAAAGATTACATCTTTTGATCAGGCAAAATTCATTTATTATTCCTTGATATTTTTTCAGTTTTAGCATTTGAGATTTTGAGGTCAGAAAACAGAGCCAAAACAGTCACACACAATAATTTTTATATTCTCCTCTATATACCAGAAATTAGATCCACAGTTTCCTCAGCCCTCCTGCTTCTCCACATCTTCACCAGATGATGGTCTTATAATGCCTAGAGATTGCCCATACAGGCTGGGTTTGTGGCCTATAAGGTAAATAGATAATTTTGTGGAACGTAAAATGAACTAACAGAGTGACAGAGGTCTGTGCAAAGGTTTACAGAACTAAGGTTTGAAAGAAGGACCAGTATGGATAGATAATATTGATGGGATATTTATAATTACATGATAATTATTTATCAAGTAAGCGTAAAGAAACAGAACCCACTTTTTTTTTTTTTTTTTTTGTAAATACCTGGTGGATAAAAATGCAGTCCCTAGGTTGCTGAATTGTTTAATTTTGTTTAATTTATTTATATAAAACATCTGAGAAGGTAGCTCTCTATCTTTAAAATCCATTGAATATGAAAATCCTATTTTAGCTACTCAAAATGTTGAATTAATTCAGCAAGCATAAATACCTGCTAGTGAAGTTCACCTTGCTCTAATTCTACCTCCAACAAAGGCTCTGTTAATGAGAATTTTCTATTTAGTAATGTGTTTCCCCGCAGGATCTCTAATTAAAGACTGTACATATGTTTTCTCCTACTGAGTAAACTGCAGTATTGATAGCTACTCTTGCCACACAGATACATCTAACAAACATGCCAAAAAATAATGTGTTTTTCAAAACAACAAATTCTACCCAGGCAGCAGCTAATTGGAATTTAGGAAAAGATTATCAGCTTGTGAGGGCTAATTCATAAAAATTAATATAAAAAGAATGATACAAAGCCATTTGGAGTTCAGAGATAAACAACTGTGAGGGACAGTACCCTTTGGGTACAATATGTTAATTTTAATTTTACATTCTTTTTGTGCCAAGAGATACACAGACTTTTGCTAGATACATGGAATGTATTAAATGGGAAGAACTAGATTCCAGTTTTCAGCAGTTTCCATTATCACCTTCATGAAGGAAAGCATGGTTTGTAAACAACATAGATTTATTTTTTCTTACACTGTACTTCTTCCCTTGTTTGAGAAATATCCAAGGCCAAATTACCCGGCAGCACAGACTAGCTGTTGTGGCAACCATAGCCTGTGCCCAAGTGTGTCCAATAGTTTGTGGCCACATGTATGTGTCCAACAGAATGACTATACAAGTTTCTGGTGATTGTTTCTCTTCCTCTACATTGCTGTTGACAGGTAGTATGTAAGAGTTACGGGTTTTACTGGAGTCCAAAGTATGCCTTAAACAGAAGTAGAACAGTGTTTGTATAATACTCATGTATTATTCTTAAAAGAAGCAAATAAAGTACTCTGGCCCTGCTCATGAAGTACTGTGTAAGTGAAGACCCAGGGACGAAGTGCAGGCTGTTACCCAGAAAAAGGTTTATCTCCAAGTCATACTTTTCCAATAGCATGCTGAGTTTGGGAAGGTTCTTCCGAAACTTATTAAACCTGTAAAAGGTTATTCTTCTTTGCTGAATATATCATGAAGGTCTTTTCTAAATAACAGTAAGTGATTCTTTTTTCAAATTTGACAGCTAAGAAAAGCATATGATTTTAAAACATTGAATCTCTTTTCTGCAACTCAGGGGGTTCTAGTACAGTGCGAACAGTTTTGAATACAAATGTGCAATAAACTGCCAATTATGAAAAGAATCCAATTAGCTTGTTCTTGAACACTGAATATTTGCTTTGCATGCACGTTCTTTATTATGCATTTGAAGAATAAGAAAAAGGTAATTGTGGAGATCACAGGAGGGAGGATTTTTTTCTTGCTTTCAAAAGCAAAGCAGATCCAAAAGCTTTGGGATACATTTGGCTCACAGTGATGGGGGTGGGGGAAAGAATGAAAAAGAGAAAGATAGCAGGAAAACAGTGCTATTATTAGAAATGTCTGAAAGGGCCTCTGGTTTTGATTTAGGTTTAGGATTAAGTTTATATTAGAATCCAAGTTATTGCTGCTAATTGGTGGACGTGAAGAATTGGGAACAAAGCTAGGGTCCTGATTCAGATGTTTAAATTAATGTTTGTTTGTTCTTTGCCTAGATGTGATCCTTGTTAGATGAAAATTACAATATTATGAAAAGCTAGTTTGAATATTCCCTTTTGTTGATGCATGGCTTTGCACAGGAACATTATAAAACTTTTCCTCTTACAGTTTACCTGCATCATTCCTGTTCTCATCAGTTTCTTACCTAAGACCCACCTCTTTTTTAACACAATGCATTGAATAGCTTTCTATCAATGTTGCCTATTTCCTTTCCTCTATTATTTAGGTTTGTTTGAGAGGTCTTTCAGTGCATCTGGACTTAATGTGCATTCTGAAATCTACTGTAGGTATTTGGAGTAGCTTATGAGTAGTTCATGAAAAAGAGCAGTTACATTACTTATTTGCATGCCTGGACCGTTGGTACTACTGTATCTGTCAATCCAATACTTTGTTGGGGAAATAGGAACTGTTTACTTTATTTACCAGTGCTACTACACAAGCAACCACTAAAAACTCAATAGTGCTTACACACACACACACACACACACAAAAAAAAAAAAAAGAGAGAGACAGAGAGAGAAACCACTGCTCTTAATGTCTGACAACTTCAGTGGGAGAAAAGGGATATGTTGTTTATCCCAACTTCATATATACCTGTGTATTTTTATCTAAGTGAAGCCACAAATATTCTATCATCTCTGTTTTCAGCAAGACTTCTATGTCAAAACAATTTGGTTTTCTGGTTCCAGATGGACTAGCTAAGCTCACTAAATTCTTTTAAGAGGTAATTAAGTTAGCATTAGGAGTATTAGGAGCTGCATATAATACTGCGGTTACTCAGCTTCTATAAAATATTCATAGCAAGGAACTGACAATTTTTGATTTAATAGTATAGGGGCCAAACTTCCAAACTGAGCTCTAAAATTAGTGTCGGTAAATTTTAGTGCCTGCCTGCCTGCCTCTCTTTTCCAAACAGGAAAAAGCACACATGGTAGGAGAACTAAGCTGAATTCTGCTCTACACCTGGATAAATCCATTTAACTCTGAATGATTCATTCTGATGCATGTCAATGTAGCTTTTGACCTGTGAAGCTGAGGAGTGAAAGGGAAGCATGCCCTGCTGTTAAAAGCAAGCTGTATCTGCCAGAGACAGACTCCTTGTTGCTTACCATCCTTGCGTGCAAATTAGGATGGTCATTTCTAACACAGTCCACACAGCCTGCAGAGCTGCACAGCAGCTGATTCAAAACTACAATGATATAGTGTTTTAGAATGAGGCAAAAGGCAACAAGATCAAAACTCACAAACAGAAGCCACACTGAATAAATTATACTCCTGAAAAATAAACTTAACTTGTTGCTTGACAGGTGAGTATGAAAATAAAATTGCCTCGTAGATCTGTCCAGTAACAGGACAGATAGGAATGCCATGCTGCTGTGTTCTCCAGATCCTGATGGATTACTCAAAACTAGACCAGATACGCAGATTGAAGCATCTCTTGTATTATTCTGTAGGTGCATTAATAAATGCAGAGGGACAGGATTCCACCTTAGAGGTTAAGTTAGTGCCAGTGCAAATGGAGGTCTCCCTGGAGCCTTCTCTTCTCCAGGCTGAACAGCTCCAACTCCCTCAGCCCGTCTTCATAGGAGAGGTGCTCCAGCCCTCTAAGCATCTTCGTGGCCCTCCACTGGATGTGCTCTAACAGGTTCATGTCTTCCTTATTCTTCAGGCACTAGAGCTGAACACAGGCTGAACACAGCTGAACCCCATCTGGGGTCTCACAAGAGTGGAGCAGAGACAGAGAATCACCTCTCTGAACCTGCTATCCACATATCTTTTGATGCAGTCCAGGATACAGTTGACTTTCTGAGCTGAAAGTGCACACTGCTGGCTCCAGTTCAGTTTTTCATTCACCAAAATCCCCCAAGTTATTCTCCACAGGGCTGCTCTCTATAAATTCTTTTCTCAGCTTGTATTCATGTTATTCATGTTTGGGACTGCCCCAAGCCATATACAGGACCTTGCACTGGTCTTGTTGAACTTCATGAGATTCTCATGGGCCCACCTCCTGAGACTGTTCATGTCCCTCTGGATGGCATCCTTTCTTTCCTGTGTGCCAACTGCACTACTCTGCTTGTGTCATCTGCAAACTTGCTGAGGGAATATATCATATCAGAACATAAAATGTCACTCTGTAGACAGGACTGGATCATGGAGATGAAGAAGTACTTACCCTCAGGCTGAGGAAGATTACAGCAGTAATGACAACGGGGTGCTGCAAGGCACCCAAAAAAATATTCAGTTTCTATTCATTGTGTAGGCATCTTTATGGCCATCACTGTAAAGACAGACACCATCTCTATCTCTAAGGAGTAGACAAAACTTAAAAAAAATATGTTCCTTTTGAACAGGAATGAATTCTACAGGACTGCAGAACTCCTTTTGATGTCCAAGTAACAACACTGTATTAATTTCTCACTAAAAGGAAAATACTAGAAGAGGGAAAACCTCCCATGTCAAGGAAATTAGGAGATCTACTGCAAGCCTATATCTCCAAAATGCTTTTCCTGCTTCTGTCTCCAGGACATTCAGAATATTGCAGAGTAGCCCCAAGACCTCCATTTTCTGAATTAATGCTAAATCCTCGTGAGATGTTGTTGTGGTTAAACCCAGACGGCAGCTAAACACCACACAGCCATTCACTCACCCTCCCCCCTCCCTCTCTAGGATGGGGGAGAGAAACGGGAAAGTGAAGGCTGTGAGTTGAGATAAAGACGGTTTATTAAGACAGGAAAATAATAACGATAGTAATAATAACAATAATGTCATCGATGTACTTCAGGTGTTCAGGAGCTTCCCCTTGCTTCAATGCAGACTGGATCAGTCCATGGCAAATAGTAGGGCTGTGTTTTCACCCCTGGAACAGCCAATTCCGACTCCCATCCAAGAGAAAGCAAACTGTGGCCTGCACTCTGCTGCTAGAGGGATGGAGAAAAATGCATTAGTGATATCAATTGTGGTGTACCACTGATGATAATAGTACTAATAATAATAATGTGTACAAAACAAGTGATGCACAATGCAATTGCTCACCACCCACTGACCAGCCTAATCCCGAGCAGTCTGCCCCCACCCCCACCCCGGCTAGCCACCCCTATATATTGTTTAGCATGACGTCAGATGGTATGGAATACCACTTCAACTAGTTTGGGTCAGCTGTTCTGGGTCTGTCCCCTCCCAGCTCTTGCTGCACCCCTACCCTGCCCGTTGGCAGGACAGAGCAAGAAGCTGAGACATCCTTGGCTTGGTGGAAGCACTGCTCTGCAACAATTAAAACATCGGGGTGTTATCAGCACTCTTTTCATCCTAAGCCAAAACACAGCATTCTACCAGCTACTAGGAAGAAAATTAACTCTGTCCTAACCAAAACCAGGACATGTGTTTTATCATGCTCATGCTACTTCCCTTCAGGTGTTTTTAGGGGAGAGTTTCTGAAGTGAAATCTTTAAAGGTTGCAGAAGATTAAACTTTTAAAGGTTTCCGTTTGTCCAGGATACAGTTGATACAATTAATCACTACTGAAGAAAAATTACCATATATAAAAATTTCCCTGCTCAAATGAAAGATTGCACCAAAGATTAATAGTAGCCTTTCTAGTCCCGTGTTCTTTGAAATGTATGGGGAGGACAGAAACATGTGAAAGCAGCCTTAGGACTAGCAGCTTCAAAACAATGACTTTCAGCAAAGATGTATACTGAATATAATTGCTGTTATCTATGTATATTTCACATTTTTACACTTCTAATCTTTTGGGTGTTTTTTGGGCAGAACTGAATTCCATTCCACACTGCAACTTAAATACCCCCCATGTAATGACATTCAATTCCTAGTAGTTTTCTTATTTGATTGCAATTAGCACAGACAAATTAATGCAAACAGGAGTGCTTTTAACAATAGAAGTAGGCTTTGTATAATACACCACCTGAGAAGATAGTAATGTGCAATTACACACAGAGAAAAATGTAATTTATTTGGAATAAATATCTGAGGTGTAAGATTAATCCTGTCAAAAAAAAAAAAAAAAAAAGATTGTCAACTAAATTGTACCTTTTATGTGCTGCTGCCTTGAGACTGATATTTTATATTAAATAATAATAATAATAATAACAAAAATAAAACAAACACACAGTGTTGCTCAAATGACAAGAACTGCAAAATCCAGAGTGCCACAATTTCAGTGCTCACAACTGAGACAGGGCTCTTGAAATCTGGCACTTAAACTGTAAAGGCTTGGGAAGGTTTGAGGACTTTAGACCTGGACCAGTGCTTGCCAGGCACTGACCCTTGTTACAGTGTTAAAAATGTTAATTAATTATGTTAATTAATTGTGGGGCATACCCTGACAATCGATGTTAGAATCAGAGGACAGTTCTGCAACTACTTCATTTACTTGTGTACACACAGACCAACAGACTTAGAGAAGACAGAAGAATGAAGCACTTGGGGAAGGGACTTAATTGACACCATGTGGTAAATCCTGAATGGGGATTCAAGCCACAACATATTCTGAGCTCAAATCAATTAGGGTGTAGTAAGGGTCCCGCATGAGCCCCCAACACAGAGCACAAAACCTTCCAGCTCGTATTAGTCAGTTCTGCAACTACTTCATTTACTTGTGTACACACAGACCAACAGACTTAGAGAAGACAGAAGAATGAAGCACTTGGGGAAGGGACTTAATTGACACCATGTGGTAAATCCTGAATGGGGATTCAAGCCACAACATATTCTGAGCTCAAATCAATTAGGGTGTAGTAAGGGTCCCGCATGAGCCCCCAACACAGAGCACAAAACCTTCCAGCTCGTATTAGTCAGGGCAGTAGGCAGTCTTGCCTGGCTGCCAGATCTCACTCAGCCACCCTCTCACTCCCGTTCCTCTAAAGGATAGGGCTCCTTCCACATCTCTGCCTCTGGTCTTGCTATCTGCAGGGCTGTTTCTCTCAGTTTTTCCCCTTTTCATCTTTTTGCTTAGGCTTTCCAGTGGCAGTGTAGGGTGCAACAGGTGTTAACATCAGTACAATCTATTAGTGCACAGTGGTTGATTTAAAAGACTAGTTTTTTTACCTTGTTTTGTCACAGTACAACAAATCATTCTCGAGATGTATAATTATTATTAATAATGCCATTAGTGTTAGGAATCTCCTGGGCTAGCTGCCACTGTTTGAGCAAATACTGAATAAACATTAGCATGTCCTATTGTGCATTTCCAGGGTTTCCTACCAGCCTCAAATCTATTAGCAGAAAATACAAAGCTTGAGTCAGTCCAGAAGATTACCTTTAATCCTTGCAAAAAATCTCCCTGAGAAATACTGAGCATCTGTAACATTTTTAACGAGAGAAAATGGGATAACTTGGTCTACAATTGAGATTAGATGGAAAAGTAGAATACGTTTGCTTTCGATGCAATGAAAAAATACTTCACTTCAAGCTTCTTTATTAAAATATTACAATACTGTACAGACATAAAAACTTAGGACTAAATAAGGTTTAATCCTTATTAAAGCTTTATTTCAGTTTTTAAATGAAATAAGCTAGTAGAAATAATGCTATATAAAAATAAGTAAAAAATATATTTAGCAAATGTTTTCAGAGAAATAAGAATAGCATTTGGTATTATCTGTAGATAAAAATGAATGCTCAATTTAAAAGTAGCTTTTTAAGAAAGAAAAGAAAGAATGAAAATGATGCTTTAGGCTTTTCTATTACACTGTTTTAAATTGATTTATGAAAAAATGGACAAGAGGAATTAGTAAACTTTTTTAAGAGAGATTTTCTTTTAAAAGTATGTCTTGAAACAGGAGGATATTACACAAACTGATCATCAGACTCACGCTTAACATTATAGCTTGGTAAATATGATTTTGCCATTACTAATAAAGACCTACATGTCTCTTAGTGACTTGATGGCTGCAAGGTCTTAGGACTTGTCTAGGCTAGTTTTGGACCTGACAAAGTTAAATTTGTTTAGATGTGATAGCGATTGTCTACCAGACAAGTAACCCTTGCCTGAATTTATTTTAACTTAGGTTTAATCCACAGCAATAAAAAGCAGAGATTGTGTGATTGTAACTAAGATTATAGAAGACAAGGTGGTGGGGGAGGGTGCAAGCAGATACCAGACAGCAGGAGGTACCAGACAGCAAACACTAATCACAGTGGTCACTACAGGATGGCACCTTGTGAATTAGTAGCAACTGGTTCTAGAGAAAAGAAGGAGATCAGAAAACAGATTAACTGGGAACCAGTGAAAATAGAGAGCATGTAGGTGCCAGGGTTAAGAAAAAAATAAAATAAAATATTATTTTTTCTTAAGAGTAGAGTTGAGACTGAGAATAAAGAAAATCAATCCAGGAATATCACATTTATCCCTGAGATGTCATGATGCTGCTAGCTCTTGGTAAAACATCCTTCCTGATCTTCCTGGGGAAGGCTGAAGCATACACCTTGGGACCCAGAGCAACATTGGAAGGCAAGCATGACTTCAGCCAAATTGAAGGGAATGGTGTTAGGAAGTTTCGGAATAACATTTTATGGTGTATTACTATTGATACCTTTCTGGTTTAATTTGGATTTTAAGTTTTAGTAACATTGTAACTATTTTGATGATAACTCTGTATTCTATCTTGATTACACTGTTAAGATAGTAGTTACAATAACATAATATCTCAGCTCCACGTACTAGTTTTAATCATTTTTTCCCCTGCCCTGTTTGAAAATGGGGAGATCATTGTGCTGATGTGATTTCTGTTCCTGTTCCTACTACATATTGGTGCAACTTTTTTGTAAAAATTGTATGAACGTATGAAGATTTTCAGTGTAACAGTATCAAGATGGACTTGATATTGAATATATAAGATTACTAAAAACTGCTTTTGAAAAGTTACAGGGGCTGTGAAACTGACAGAGAAACATGAGAAATATATACGATAAAAAGCTCTCAAAAAAAAAAAAGAGATAATTTAGCTTCCACCATTTTCCAATAAAGCAGTAGAAGATATAACTGGAAAATTATGTCCAACCTCAATCACTTGGTGATTCTGTAATGTGCATAAACATCAAAGTGATAATCAGATCATGTTCATTAAAAGAAATAATGATGGAAATTCTTTATCACTGTTAATTGTGTATTTCTAGAAACAAAGGCCAGCGAATATGTGATTGACAGGGCAAACTGTTCTTATAAGAAATACCTGAAATAATATAACACAACAGCCATGATTTCCCTATTTTATCACAGAGCTGATGACTGAGCTTAGCCCACAGAATCTCAAAACCAGTAAACAATGACACATATTGATTCACTCTATCTAAAAACATTATATTTATATTGCTCTTCTACAAGATCTGCCAAATGGACTGAACTGTAGTTCAGAACTGCACACATATCCTGATGCTTCAGTGAATCAGTGAATCATTTAACTGGAAATGTCTCAGAGAGTATAGATAAAGTGAGTTTGATTTAACATTTTAGCCAGTGAAAAAAAAGGGGGGGAACACAGCAAATTAAATGAAAAATACATAAATAGATAAATAAATAAATAAGAATTGAAACCAGTGCTTACATTCAGCCTATTTCAGTTTGAAAACATGAAGGGAAAACAAACGAGTACGAGAAGCTTTCCTGTACCCCATCACATTATGCAAAGATCACATGCAGTCATAATCTTTGTACTCCTATGGCCAATCCAGAAATTTCTGAAGTTAGGTGGAGTCCCTGCAGCGGACAGAGTCAGTCTCTGTTTGCAGAATAATGTGGCTACAAAGGCACTAGCTACCCAGTCCCAGGTTTCTGTGTCAAAATCTTCCTCAAATTTCTCTGTATGGTCCTAGAATGTTGCTTTTGGACATACCCCGAAAAATGTCTTTTTTTCCCAGTAAATGCATATGATTCTCTGAAAATCTGTTTTTCATTAGAAAGCATGTTATGACTCTCTCAATTGTCCTTTGTAAGAGAATGCAGCAGGCAAAGGTTATTCTGAATTTTATCCAAGCTCAAGTACTAAGTATTTGCTAGCAGCCATTTCTGAATGAATAGAAAAATCATTATGATGTCACTCAACAGTGTTGTTGAATGAGCAAGTTAAAATGCTATATATTTTTTCATTTTATTTAAGTGAATACTTTTCAGGCATCACTTGAATCTCTAAAGTATTCTAGGACATACTGAGAAAGACTTTGTACTCAGTCAGTAGCAAACACAAAAACATTGCCCATGTTCTATCTTGTTCTAGCCCCCATGATTTTTCAGTGGATTTCCATCTTTTGGGTTCTGCAGTTCTTTTGAGACAACTTTGCGCTACACTGTTCCTGTTAAAAAGCTTGGGAAATTTTGCAATAATTTAAGAAGTTATTTTAAATTTCTGTAGAGTATTCCCAACCAGTAACACTGGAAGAGTAATTTTCATCCCAAGATGGGGGTTTATGATTATGATATTATATTATGATTGGCTCACAACTTAGCCAATCTGTTGAGAAATACTGTGCTCCTTTGCAGTATCTTCCCCTACAGTCTCTTCAAGACAGATATCTTTCCTTATTTTGTGATACATGACATTGGATTTATCACAAAACAGATGACTATCACACTTACGAGACTGAAAACATACGTTCAGTTGAAGCAAATAAATTAAACTCAGTCTGTGAAGTTCTAAGATTTTACATGAACATAAAATTCAGTTAAACTTTAAGATGTCCACTACACTAAAGTCAGGAAGTGAGTCCATGATGAGGCAAGCTCAGAATCAAAGGCCTGACATCAGTGTAACTTGCAAGGATACCCTGAAGACACAAATATTCACAGTGTGATAGAGACACATCAGTCAACTGAAATGGTATGAAATCAAATAACAAACTACAGAGTTTTTCAGCTCCAACTGCTCAGCAGCTGCCTTAATGAAACCTCCAACTTGCAGTTCTCTCCAGAATGCAGAGAAATAAATAAATAAATAAATAAATAAAAAGGCTGGGGGGGTGGGGGGGAGGAGGAGGGAAGGAAGAAAAGAAAGAAAGGAGACAGAGAGAGAGAGAGGTAGAGTATTTCACATAAATTTCCCAATCAAGCTGATATTACAATTGGGAAATGACATACATGTAATGTAATGTATATATGGTATATGCAGGAATGATATACAGGAAAATAATGCCTTTCAAGAATATTATTATGGCTTTACCTAGGGACTGGACACTTTTGAAAGATATTATAAAACTATAACTTTACATACAAGGACATGATCCCTGCCACCAAGCAACAGTTTACATTGAAAGAGAATTGATATGCAAAATGAGAGTGGAGGTAGACAAAATCAGCTCTAAACAAAAGATGAACTAGCTGTGAGTGTTGTTATTTTAGTTCTTGAGAGGTCTTTACTGTCTGTTTTTTTATCCTTAAACCATAAATATTGTTGGATAACTTTGTGCAGCAATGTGAAGTCCTGAGAAGAAAGCATTAAAGAGAGGGTAGCATGAGTCTTCTATATGGATTTCTATCTTACAAATTAAGATTAAGGTGGCAGAAGATGCTAAGATTTTTGTCTGAAAGGCAATGGGTAGATAAGAAAGGAGTTTGGGGCCAAAATAGAAAGTTAGCAATATTAAAGAAAGTACTTAGGCAGAAACAGAGTAAAGAAAGTTCTTGAAAATTCACTTGACTTTGTTCTGCTGAAACAAAATGAAACAACTGTGGGATTCACAGTGGCTGTGGGACAGAAATAAGCTGGTTAAAATAATGCATAAGAAAAAGTGCCTGGTGTTAGTTTAAGTTGGAGCCAGAAAGGTAATGAAAATAAAAAGGTCTTGAGACCTGATAATGAGGGTTAGACTGTTTGGCTCACAGTACAGAAAGAAAATGATGAAGGCTAGTAATAGGGAAGGAATGTGCAGCTAGCACTCACTACATGGTAGAAGGCACACAGGAACTGTCAGCCCTTCCTTAGGTCCAGTAATAAGAACTGCATTGTTGATAATGGCAAAGAATTGGTGTAGAACAAAAAGTATAGTTTCAAACTAGAAATAGATTAGGAAAGCTTATGGACTCCATATGAATGGAATCGGAAAATTAATCATACAGACAACATATCCAAGCTATTGTTCTTAATCCATTTATACTAGCTTGGCATTCATTCAAATGTGTATTTTCAAAAATTTTGTTCACAACTTCATTTCTCTGACAACTTAGTTATAAACTTTATCAGTAAATGAAAATAACAGAAAAGTGTTTTGTAATCTAATGTATTAAATCAGATTTCTTCCTTCATTGCTTTTTTGCACTTGAAATCTACTTTAAGTTTTTAGAATTAATAACTTTAATAATTCAACACCATTTGCATAATATGTAAATCAATTCAAATATATATTTTGTCATCAGCTGGGGTAGAGGTTAAATTAGAGACATAGTCTAAGTAATTAAATTAGTTCTCTACATCAGGAAGAAATTTCTCCAGACAAATATTTATCCACCATTAAAAAAGTGGTTGCGAAACAGTTATTTTACTAAAGGGCATACTATCAGCTGTGCAAGTGTTCATAATTAGGAGACTACAATGTTTCTTTTTTAGAAACAATTGCCAAATTCCACAAAAACAAGGAAGAGTTTATATATTTCTCAGTCAAAATAATCTTTATGAAAAAGTTCATGATTAAGATCATTCAACATATACATCTCAAGTAGCAAAGATAAGACATTAAAGAAGGTAAACACTATGAAAAAGAGGCATGATGATGTTCATTCACCCACAGTGAAGCTTGAAGAATGAATCTCTGAGGGCAATATTTCTTATCTCACTGAAAAACAGACTAAGCAAGGTCATGTTTTTCTCCATTCTGTGGTCTGTAGCTCAAGAAGAAAGTCTCCTCCTGCAGGAAATAATTGCAGCTGAATCACTAGTTTACCAAGCTGTAAACTATCTTGACAGCATTAATAATAAATTCCAAAGTTTCTTATTCTTTCAAAGCACAAACTTGTATGCATTAGTTGTTCTGTAATTTCCTGTTTTATGGGCTAGTTGTCTACTCATACTCTATACTTTTTGACATACATTTTTTTTTAAGAAATTTTGTCTGGATATAAACAGACTTTTTTTTTTTTTTTTTTTTTTTTTTTACTACCACTATTCAGCAAATGTAACTTTACCTGTTTTAGCAGGGCAACCATTTTAGAGATATTATGAAAAAAAATCCTTGGAATTTAAGGGTGTAGGAGTGAACTTTTCTCTATAATCCATTAATTTTTAGTGAGAACATAGAAAACATTTAATAATATATCACTCTGGATGTGGGTGTGAGTACATGTGACAGCTTGGAAGTAGGAGGATTCAGATGTGCAATTCTACATGAAGAAAAGGGAAAAAATGCTATGACAAATCACAGTGCATTACGTCAGAATGCTTTGAAGGCTTGATAAATTGTTTTGTTCTTTATAGGCTTCAGCTCACTAATGACTGTGTTTCATACATTACAGAAAGAGTAGTTCTATCGTAGGGTTAAGATTGTGTGTCAGTTACTACTGTGTTAGGCGTTTTCAGAAGACATGCATTCCCTGAATTATCTCTTGAACTGAAATTTTGTAATAAATACATGAGTGAAGATAATTGATGTCATAATTTCTGTGGTAGCTCTAAATCTCCTAAGAGTTTCTCTACAAGCAGGGAAGAAAGTGACTGTTTTCATATTACTGAAATGTGGTTGAGGTTGCTCCTCAGCTTAGTACATAATATGTGTCCCACTTTAGAACATGATTATCTCATGAATAATGTTCAGATACCTTGGGATTTGCTACCAGAACAAAAATGCTAGTTCATTTCTCCAGCTGATGTGGCTTAGATGGGATAAAAATAGAGGATGTTTATGCTGGTGAAATTAAAGTCCTGTAATTTCAAATGAGAGCTATGTAATGACATATTACTTGAACAATAGATCTGAAAAACAGTAAAAGGAAGGTTCACATCTGAGGCTTCACCTCATTAGCCAATTGATGCACCCTTTCTTCTCGTGACTATATTAAACAAAACAGAAAGACAAGCAATATTTATGTAAATAAAGCTACAATGTTTAAATCCTGTCAGCTTGTAATATTGTACAATACAACTTTGGGGAAGATAAAACTCCCAGTAGTTTTGAACATAGTAATACCATGTTCAAATTAGATACACATAATTCTTACACGGATTAATAGGTAGCTAGGTAGATAAATAGATTTACTTTAGCTTAAGTTTACTGTCATTTCAAAAGATGAAAGAGTCAAACTGACTTGAGCAAATACTTACAGCTATTTTGGTGTTATATAGGTGTTTTTTTTTAAGAAGTAAAAGTGCTTTAATGATTGGCTTTCCCCTCATGTTTGAATTAATCAGTATACAATTGAGCCTATTCATGCAGATGAAGCTTGTGAAAGTTTCATAGCTACTAGGTGGGTGAAAGTAGTATTTTCATGTTTTAATATTTATAAGTACTAAATGCACTACCAAGAAGACAAATTATGATACCTGATGAAATACCTGATTTACATTCTATCTTATATTTCACAATACCTTTGTACTGTCTATTATGAAGATGCTATTGTTGAAGAACTGAGTTCAAAACTTGGCACTCCATTAGACTGAGTATTGTGTATTTCTGTCACTCAGAGTTGCAATTTAGCACCTAATTTCTGCATTTACATTATGTGATTGATAACAACAATCAAGATAAGAAAGGGTAAATTTTCTTCACTGTAATCACAATTTGTAGACTTATATCTTCCTTTTTTTTTTTTTTTTGATGCTTTGTTGTACCCTGAAATGGAAATATAGTAAAGTCAAACCTTAAACTTTTGTTACTGAAGTGAGCAAGGAGCATTACCCTATGTCCACCCAACTTCTTAGAAGAACCAGAGCTAAGTGACTTCTAGTAATAAATAATCTACAAGAGCCCTGAGACACTGGAAAAGATTTGTCTTTTTCAATTTATGTCTCAGCTGACAAAAATCCCAGAATATCCCAAACTGAATATCCCTCCACATTGAATATTTCACCAGAATATCCCTCTTGCCCAGAGAGAATCCAGAGTCACACAGGGAAACACTCCTAATGATATTCCCATGTCAAAGGATCCTTCTGGCTGCTGATGTGGGTTTCAGTTCAGGTTGCAAAAGTGCAAGCACTACTATTAATGGGAATGCATATAGAGTTGATAATGAATCAGTTTAAAAAACATAATAATATGAAAATCTCTAATAACTACAGATAACATATTACGTTACAAAGTTACAGCCTAAAAACACCATGTTCATCATACTTTCTTTACAGAGGCATAATTTCTAAGCATGTAAATAGCATCTCTTAAAACAGCATATAAATATTTTGAGGGACAGCTTGACAATGAGGCAATGGGCTGAGTATTAAACGATTTTTGGTGTTATCAGATTGGATAGTTCCATCTAAAAGAATGGGCCTGAATGATGATTGCATTGCCTGAAAAACACAACTGAGGTTCAAGCAAAATGAAGTGAATTGCACATAACACTTCTACTAAAAGAAGCTAGCCAGGCATCTTGTAAAAAGATATACAGTGCTCCAGACTTACATGAAGAACCACAACAACAAAGTTCTCTTCTGCTGACCTTTCCCTTAGAAGCACTAAAATTGCCACACTGTAGAGGAGAGTAATCCAAAATTTCCTGGCTCTGATCTTCATTCTCTCTCTAACATCGTCTCTTCATTCTCTCTCCTCATTTTCTCTCTGTTACCACTACATCTACTTTTGTTGTCAGTGTATATATATGTGGTATTAGAGGCAGCTTCTGAATTCATTCCGAGCCAAACCACTCATTTACAGTAACCTCTGAGCAGCCTTAGGACAAAAGAGGCTTACTACCATGCGATGTACCACAGTGTCTTTCTTTTTTTCATCTTCCATGATTCTGTATCCCTACTTCTGCTGAAATTAGATCTTAAAAAGGTGTTTTCTTCAGAGTAAGAAAATGTAAATTGCCTATAAATTGCCATATTAATTAGCCTGGACAAATAAAGAAAGCATAGTGGTGAAAGATGGTCCATCTTTAATCCTTTAATTTACAGCTAAATCCCTTATTTCCAGTTCAAGCAAACAAAATGCAAGAAGCAGATGGTATAATCAGCAATAATATGGAGTATTAGTTGCAGCAAAGGAGCTAGGCAGTCTTCATGTTCATGGTCATCTGCAGGATTAATTGTGTTCTCAGTGAATGAGTAGTATCTCCAACCTACTATCATGTAAAATTTGCTTTGTTTCCACATGCCATTATTTATGTATTGGTTGTATCAGATACGTATTAAAATGTTTCTTCCCTCATGAGCAGAGAGAGAAGGTGGCACTGGTAAGGGGAACCTGGAGAAAACTAAGAGAGAAAACTAATTAGCAGAACGTTTGGAGCTAAACAGAGTGCTGGAATGATAAATTCATTGGAGAAGGGCTAGGCTTGATCATCCCAATGTGAATGCACTTTCATTCAGTGTCAGCAGTCAACAGCAGAAACTCTGGGAGAGCTTTGCGCCAAGGCAATCAACCGAATAAAGGAATGGAAACTGTATCTGAGATTTAATCTGTGGCATACCAGTAAAAATAACTTCCCACATCTGTTTCTGTTCTGTTATTTAGAAATATTGCTACAGCATTTCTAAATATATATAAATAAATAAAATAATTGAATGGAATGTGATTCACTTGGAAACTTCAGTTTGCCTGTCGCAGATATTCATGAAATCAAAATATGCATCAAGTAAAACAGGAGTTAGTAAAATTGGCTATGCACTTACTTCAATTGTATATATAGTTAATTATATCATATTATTAATCATATAATTAAAATAGCAAGATGCTGTTTGGAGAAAATCACTAACATAAATCCCAGAGAGTCTAGAAATACTTTGCTTGGCTGATACTCCAAATATACTTACAGGTATACTTCGTGACCCTGAAAACAAACATCTGCATTTGAACAGTTTCATTACATGACAGATAGATAATGGAATCTTTCCTTGAACAGACAAACTTTATAAATTTTATTCATGATGTGATCACAGGAAAAATTGGAAGCATCTTTAGAACTCATAAAATAACATCTCATGGAAACTGGCTTTCCTGAAACAAAATCCTGTGGGATCCAACAATTTCTTGTTTATTTGTTTTACAGAAAATGATGTCTCATCACATTTTCAGCAGTTTTCATTTAATTTTGTGAAGAGCCTCCCAGACACAAGCTGTGAGGTATTACGCATAGATAATTAGAGAAGCACGTTTACATCCATTTGATTTAAATGAAGTGACAATCTCTTTAAGACTGATGTGTTTGTCAACAAAAACAAATGCAGTGGGAAAGGAAAAGAGAGAGAGAGAATCTTGGCTGGGCTCAAGTGAAAACATGATTTGAGACTACCTGTAGGATATCATCTCACTGGACATGTTAAGTTGCAAAGACTTGTGAAGTCTACATTTGTCCAGAGCAGAAGTGCCCAACACCCTCATCAGTACTGCAAGAACAAGCTGGAGATAGAATTAGCACTGCACAGTACTGCCGTCACGGCAGGGATAACGTTAATAGTGTTCATATAGAAATAATTTGGCCAGTCTGTAAAGCTTTGTTCTCCCATATTCCAGCATGCATTTCCATGTTTGTGTTCCACTGGGATTAGTCAATTTATCACAATTTCTTCATTTCTACAAAAAAAAAAAAAAAAAAAAAAAAAAGAGAGAGAGAGAAAAATAAAAGAGAGATCAGATTCTTCAGCTTTTGTTTTTTCTCCATTGCTGTACTTGCACTTATTTTTGCCAGCAGCTGCACATCTGCAGTTGTTATTGATGTTAGTGCTGGACATCTGCAACATAAATGAGAAAGAGTTTCTCAGAAGACCTAAGACACCTTTGTGAAATACTATTCCACTATATTTAACACCTGTTTCATTTAAACTTGCTGGAAGGATAAATATTGCCCAGAGACATAGCCTGGTTTCTTCCCCTGCTAGTATAACATTTCTAGCTAGATCTTTGAAAAATATTCAGAGAGAAGATTAATAGAAATTCCAGCTAGTCCTAGCTAAAGAAAGTATACCCCAACATATGTCCCATCCAAGATGCTGATTTCCATTTCTGTCACAACAAAAGTACAGAATATATCTGGATTTCCAGGGGATTTTTTCTTTTTTTTTTTCTCTCTTTTTTTTTATTTTTTTTTTTAATAATGACAGATTTTCCCTTCTTTGTGTGAAATTAGTTCAGCTGTAGATGTAATTTTAGTAGAAGTCTTGTAGAGAGTGTTAATGTGATGTAGATTGCTCAATTTGAATCACAGAGAATCTTTGTATGGAAAGGATGTGTTCATTTTATGTTGCTGAGCAGAACAGAAGTTTCTAATGAATGTTTGATTAAATATTAATAAGAGCAGTCTGTATCTTTGTCCCTTGAAGAGTAAGAAACTGCTCTCATTGCTGTACTGTGTGAAAAATTTTACTCATACCAATACCCTACATCCAAGATTTCTGATTGAGTAAGGCACTGTTCATTTGAATAAGGCCAATCTAAACTAGAAAGTTTTGCTGTTAAAGCTATATGAATGTACCTCAGGGGGAAAGCACCCTCTGTAGACTCAATTTGTACCTGACATGTTCTGTCATTCTGGGAGATAATTTAATTATCCCATAGAAAAGATTCCTTTAATGGGTACAAGCAGCTGCTCTATTAAACATATAACAATTCTAGTGTAACTATAAACCAGAGACTTTAAAACATATGTAAGCACTGTGTTCTTAAACAATAATGTTTGAAATAATAAGTATATAGATCAAAAAGAAAACATGGACACTAATGGAAAATAATTTTCCTTGTTACAAAAATAATAATTCTATGCTTGTAATTTTTAACAAAATGAATACCTTTTTTGTTTCACAACACCATTCCTGAGTATTTTTAGTTAACAAGTTCATATTTATTATTTAGTTGACTTATTTAATATATCTCTGAAATTGTTTTCCTATTTAATAAAAATACTATCTACATCTGAAGATGAATCTCCCTAATTTCTATGGAAAGTAGGGTCTATTTTTTTTATTTTATTTTTTTTGGAGGGAGGGAGCAGGGAGGCAATATGTATACTGGGAAGGTTTTTCCCTCCATTTTTTGTTAACATTTTAAATAAGCATCTTTGGTGACATTTTATTCTCACTTACATAGAAATTAACTTCTTATTGTTTTCTTACATATATTTCCTGCACATAAAGATAATACCTGTCATATCACCTTACCCTCTTAAATGTGAAATGTCATTTACTGTGACATTTATAATATCAGGCTTTCATTTCTCCTGTACTTGACTGTTCTATCTCTTCCAGTAAGTGCACACAAACAGGGACAGCATCATAGCAGAAGGAGTCATAACGGGAACCTTGGTACAGAGATAAAGAGTGAGTAACTTTAACCTGAAAAACTGCATATTAGCTGTTCTAATTAGCAACCAACTAAAATTAACTGAATAAAAGGAATCCCATGGAGTCCCCGGGGAGAGGTAGGACACAACAACAGCCCATCTGCCTCCTATTTCATCCCGACCCTCCAGCCCTTCGTCGTGGCTAGACAGGAGGCCCACTACCCTCCTCACACAGCACTGGCTATGGTGCTGAGTGAGAGTTTGCTCAGCAGAGTCAACCCCATAATGTGGAATAAATATACGCATTTTTTAATTGTCAAGTTTGTTTTCTGACAGCATGGTTAGCTGAACCACTTTGGCACAGCAGAGGATCATCAGGACCTGTAGAAGGCATAAAGAGGCACTGAGGCCAGATGAGGGATTAATTAGCTCAGGCTGCCAGGTATTACTTCACCCCTAAGTGCACCACCTGCTGAACATACTCATACTTGTATAGAGCTACTGTCATTTCAGACAAATCAGCCCCTGAAAATGAGCCACTGCTTATCTGCTGTGAACATGGAAATAAAGTGCATTGTTAAGGTTACTGTTCTGGCTTCTGGCTGAGAAAACATAAGCTTAATCCTTACATCTTCTCTCTCTGCCTCTGCTCTGTTTTAGGTCCTCCCGAAGAGATCGATGACAGCAATATTAAGGTCAGTATGAATGAAGTATGAATGGAAATGTGCATATAAGCACCAAAAGAAATAGCAAGAAAGAAATACAAAACAACTCTGTGAGGATGAGAGCACCAGCAGCAAACTGAGAGCCTATAATTTCTTGACAGCCAGTATGGCTGCACTCTGACAAGACCCTGTTGCAAACAACTCTTAGTGGAAGACCCTAAGGCCAGCAGCAGGAGGGTGGCAGCAAGTTTGCAGCATGTCACACACACCCTTCCTTTCCCTGTGCAAGAGAAAAATCAGCTGTGAGCTTACACTTGAAATTCACATTCCGAACAAGGAAAAAAAAGAGGAGATGGGTAGTAACATAGCTTCAGATATTTGGAAACCAAGGCAAGCAATATTCTGAGGCAAAAGACCACCCTATAACAGCTAATGATTCCTTCAGGGTATATATATTAAAAATAATAATAATAATAATCTGTTCAAAACCTAGCTTATCATCACCAATCAAAAGGATCCGAAGGTACGTACGTAGTGAGAACTTTAACAGCCAGTATCCCATCTTCCACAACTGATCCAGGCCAGAGAACTTCAACACAAATGTCTTGGGCCATGAAAGTATGCAGGGGCAAGGGTGTGCAAGTTCAAAATTGTCTTGGAAAGTTTATACATTCTGGGAATCCCCTTCTACAAGGTCTCACACTTAATCTTATTGTATTAAATTCCCTAAAGATCCCAACCTCACAAAGAGGTAGAAAAGGTTCAGTGTGTTGAAAATGCTGTTGCTACACAGAGACCTGCTATGGATTTTCTGGTTGCCAGGCCTAAGACAGTCAATTTTAATTTTCAAAAGGATTGCTACAAGCAATATCTAACTCTGATATAATTGAGAAGACTCCGATGGTCTTTAAGGCTTTGGGGAAAAAAAATTGTTAGTAAATGAAATATGTCTTCAGTTTGGTTACATGTAAAACCCAAAAGTGTTACTCTATTTTTAGCAACACCCACTAATTAACTCACATTGTTGGAACTACATTGCTTCACTAGACTTTGCTCAAGCCACATCTTCTGTTAATACTAGTACAACAGGCTCTTCATGTCACAAATGCAAACACAAGTTATCTCAGGAATAATAGCAGGGGAGTCCACAACCCAGCTGTTGAACCAGCAAGAGGGGAAGTATTGTACTAGGCCAGGCATAGAAGTATGCTGAGGATCTGTGCGTTCAGCACATTGACACGGCCAGCACTGAATGCAAGAATAAGATGTGTGCTGACCTTTCCAAGGGATGGGTGAGAGGCATCCCAGCCAAAGTGATTGCAACAGGAAGACACCGTCTGTGTACTCACCATAGGTGGGCTTCAGCTCCATTGGGCAGACTTCATTTGCAGAGTCAGACATTTCAGTTTCAGCATTTACAACACCAGCATTCATGTAAGTGTCTCCATTTTCACTACAGTCAGTGGCTAGCCTAGTGTATCCTAGCATGCTGTTCAGCAGTCCACTGGCAGCTGTGTTTGTTAGGGTGAGCTAAATACCTCTTTAGGTCCTGCTGCAAGGACTTAAGAGCTTTAGGGCAGGACCTAGCTGCCCAAACATGGGTGCTTGCTACCATCAGATATGCCCATCATCCATGTAGAACTGATGGATGTGATACAGAGCCTGAAGCAGTCTGCTTTCTCCTGGAGTCATAATGGGGGACTTGAAATAATGCTTTACACCACCACCTAGAGTAACACTAGGCACCTTTGTTTAGATGATTGTTTCCCTTTTTCCCTTTCACAAGCTTGAGATTAATCCTGATTCTTGCCAAACCTGGGCTATCTTATCTTTTAAGGGCTATTCTGAAAAGAGGTACCAGTGTATAGAGTTAGAATACATGCCACTGGTTCATAACTATTTATTGCTCACTAGGAACATCTTCAAAACAATAAGGCACAGCAGCCACAGTCGAACATGTTTTTCCTCTCTCTTACTACTACCTCTGCCTGGTAAGAGAATACTGAAAAATGCCAAGCTGTCTTTCAGACTTGAAGCAGAGTAACAATTCTCAAACTTTAAAAAACTGCCTAGTCAGTTGACAGCTTCTGCCTCCTTAAGCCAGGAACAGCTGGAGAGTGACAACCAGCTAGACCTTGCAATAAAGCAGTGATATCAAAGCTCAGCTTTTTTCCTAGGGGAAGGAAAAAGGCATCTAGGGACTTGGGCTAGCAGTTAATTTATTCTCTCTCTCTTTTTTTTTTTTTTTTTTCACCTGATGGGTCGAATGGATAACACTCTTATGTAAAACAAAATCCAAAACAATGCATTATAAATCATACTGAAAGTTCTTGCTTAATTAGTAATTTCTGGCCAGGCAGTTGACATTGCAATAATTCCACAAGCATTTAATCATCAATTTATGGAATTAACAATATATTTAGAAATGACTTTAAGGTTTTCAGGATCAAGACCCAATGCAATTAGATTCAGCACTGTCTTGTATAACTTCTGCCTGACAGCCTTCAGTGCAGTGATAATAACTTATAGTAGGCATCTTCAGCAACCAGTGGAGCAGGAGTTTGCAGTTCAGCTAACCAGAAGTAAAGTTCACAGGAAATGACAGGGATTAATTGACACAACAAAGCTAGATATTTTTCAGGTGGGATATATGAGAGCTGCTTCCACATATCAGCAGCAGTTTGACAACCAGTGGTGCTTCCCAGGGAAAATTACTCCCCAATTCAGTCATAGCATATTTGGAAAAGGGATTGCCTTCTGTTTTTCTTCAGCTTCTTTAGTTCTTTCTGTTTGTATTTACTTTTTTTTTTTTCTTTTTTCTTCATTTTTCTTTGGAACAAAAGTGTGTTGTGTGCTGCTATAAAGTAATAGACAGAGCCTGAAATATCTTTTTTCTTTTTTCCTTATCTCTAATTCTGATGTTACCATAAATTGCCCCAATAGATCACTACATTGTTTAGGAGTTCATAAACCCTGATCTTAATCTGTTGCAATTTAGCATTAAACACTCACTTCTGCTGCTTAATTGAGTCACAATGGGAAATAATGGATTTCTGTCTCGGATATGACAACTGTGGACAAGCATCTCTTCTTTATGATTATGTTGCTAGTTAGAAAACCTTCATATTTTTTAAAACTTTCTTATAAATTATAGCCTTTAAGTGTTTCAAGGGGCTTGATGCTCTCCTATGAATTTTGAATCATTAATTAGTTTACCTTGAAACATAGATTAAAAAAAATGAATAATGGACTTTTTTCTGGTGCCAAAACTATATAAACCCTAGCAAATTTCCCAATAATGATTTTACATTTCATAAACAGTCAAAAAAAAAAAAAGTATAGGGCAGAATACGATGTACCCTGGCAAATCTAGCAATCATTGCCATCCAAAGAAATATTTTAGCATCATACTACATTAACAGGCAGAAGATGAAACAATATTCCTTTTCTCTTTACCCTGATATACACTTATGACACATAAAGTCCATTGACAAACCCTGAAATTAGTAGGCTCAAATTAATCCTTTGCAATATCTAGTAGCAGATAAACGATATGCCATCTGTCATTCTTACAGAGGTTCTTTTTAGAGTATCATTGTTCAGGAATGAATCATAGAATGAATCATAGAATGCCTTGGGTTGGAAGGGACCTCAAGGATCATCTAGTTTCAATGCCCCTGCCACAGGCAGTGATGTCACCAACTAGATCAGGTTGCTCAGGGCGTCATCTAACCTGGTCTTGAACACCTCCAGGGATGGGGCATCCACAGCTTCTCTGGGGAACCTGTTCCAGTGCCTTACCACTATCTGAGTAACGAATTTCCTTCTAAGCTCTAATCTAAATTTCCCCTCTTTTCGTTTAAAACCATTCCCCCTTGTCCTATCATTATCTACCCGAGTAAAGAGTCCCTCTCCATCCTTTTTCATAAGACTCCTTTAATGGCTGTGATGAGGTCACCCTGGAGTCTTCTCTTCTCCAGGCTGAACAGCCCCAGCTCTTTCAGCCTTTCTTCACAGGAGAGGTGCTCCAGCCCTCTGAGCATCTTTGTGGCCCTTGTCTGGACCTGCTCTAACAGCTCCACCTCCTTCTTGCACTGGGAGCCCCAGACCTGAATGCAGGACTCCAAGTGGGGCCTCGCAAGGGCAGAGTAGAGGGGAACAATCACCTCCCTCCACCTGCTGGCCACTCTGGTGATGCAGCCCAGGATGCACTTGGCCTTCTAGGCTGCAAGTGTGCGCTGTTGGCTCGTGTCAAGCTTTTCATCCATCAGACCCCCCAAGTCCTTCTCCACAGGGCTGTTCTCCATGAGTTCTTCTCCCAGTCTGTACTCACACCCAGGAATGTCCTGGCCCAGGTGCAGCACCCTGCATTTATACGTGCAACCCCAGTATTCTCTGAATGAGGTATTGTTTAGTCCTAGAGATTTCTGACCTCTCACTAGGTGTACTGAGCAAAGTTATATGGGAGCCAACACCACTTCACAAGGAAAAAAAAAAAAAAAAAAAAAACAACCTCCAAAATAACCTGATAGTTTTTGCTACTCAGAATAAGCTGCCTGGACAGAATGCTGTCCATATTTAATGAGAGGCCAATTTTATATTTATGTCTTCAGCTAAACAAAATATACATAAACATCACTGTGATTTCAGATGAGCACACTTCCCATTTTCCATATCCCAGAATAATTATAAGAATTGGTTTTCAGGAATAACATGGCTAGAAACAATGTTTGGTATCCAGAGTTACAGAATTATTTTATGGCAAAAGAACTAGTCCCATACAAAAAATAGAATCAGTGAAAGGGTGTATTTACAGGGTGCTGCAACAGTCTCTCCAAAGCAAAATAGTTCATTGCCCTGTGTTTGCACTTATTTTTTTCTATTTTTTATTTTATGAAAGAAAGAAAAAAAAAATTGTTCTGTTAGAAACCTAACCTGTCAAAACACAATTTCAACAGAATTTTCAACTCATGCTATTTTCCATATCACTCTGAATTTAATTGCAACAAAGGAAAACTAATTTACATGTGAGGAAACATCTTCATCTTGCATTAGTGAAAAGCAACACTGAAAAGAAAGATGGGACATATCCAGAAGCAAAGGTTTCTTATGAACCTCCTTAGAAGAGCACTTCTGTGAACAGAATAGTTGCAGATGTTTCTGCCCTGAAGTCAGGGAATAGCCTAGCTTTCCCTATTTTCTGATTATTTTCTGTAGTTTTATTGAGCTAATCAAACCAACTGCCAATGCAACTCAGAAGCCTTAATTCTAGCTTTAATACAGCAGACTTCACAAAAGATGGCTATGAAAGGCTATAAGAATTGTCAAAGACATATCATCTGTCACTCTCTTACAATACAGAGTGAATGTAGTGTTAGGGCAAATTATAGAGGACTTATGCAAATGAAAAAGTCAGCAATTATCTAATTATATTAATTTGCTAGAGGATTGGTATTCTCTATACTTAACTATTGTGACACTGCCTCAAAGAGCTTTTTTTCTTTGTTTGAACTATTTATATATGTTTATAATGGTACTTTTTATATGTTGTATCTTGACTACCAGATTTGAGAAAGGTAAGTAAAAAAAGGTGATTTTCATTATATTCTATGTACATCTAGGGTATTCTGAACTGATTTACCATAAAGTAAATTCCACTTAAAAGAAAAGGGAAAAAAAAAATCTATAAACAAAGAAACAACCAATGTTTTTGATTAAAGGCAATCATTTCACCATAAGCTAATGACAGGTTTCAGCAGGTGAGAGAAGCAAACAGAATAAGCAGTAGCTTTCTGTTTGCACGTTTCACTTTGATTTCATTTGTGCTCCACAGCTGTAGCTTCCATTCCTTAACTTCAGCAGGATCCTACCCTGTGTATAATTTAATGTTTATAATGCATAAAACTTGAAAAGAGCAAGTCATTCACCATCACGTAGAAACACGGATTTGTGTTGTTTGTTTTTTTAATTAAAAGTCTGGACATCTTTTTAAAATACAAGCTTTAACATATCAAGGATAAATAGATCTTGTTTCAGGAATCATGCGTGAATATGCCTGCACAACCTCTTGCAGACAAACTCAAGTCAGTTTTGCCTGTTCTTCCATTCAGCCAGATGTAAAACAACTGCAGACTGAGGCTATCAGCTTAAATCCAGCATCCAGCTAATGCATCACTAATACTTCCAGTTGAGAACCAGTTCTGAATGCAGACAGAAAGTGAGCTTGTTTCTGCCTGCGATCTTATCTCATGTACATGTTACAGCCTCATACAGGAGGTTGGACCACTGAGGCTTTCAGATTCTGAAGAGAAAGGGGGATAGGAGAAGGTAAAAGTAATGTGAAACAAAAACTTGTACTGAAAGCTAAAAAGGTGGTGACAAAAGGAAAAATTCCATTCAGTGTCATGTCTCCTCTGTCCATGCTGCAGCTACTGTAGCACTGCACACATTTCTTCCCCTCCCTGCAACAACAGAAGGCAATCAAAGCTTGTCTCTTTAATCAACACATAAATCTGTTTAGACATTATAGTTTGATTAAACAAATACTGCAATTCCATGACACAATCCATCAGGGAATGTGACATCTGTAACAAAAATCTGGTTGGCAAAGAACAAGAGCGTAGTGGAGGAGGAAGAAAACTGGTACTATCAGTAACTGCTCCCCATGCAGTAATTGTTCACATTTACTATAGCTCAGAGAAATTCCCCAGCTCACCAGATCTGCATAACAACTAGTGTGTGAAATGTAAGCCTCTTCCCTTTCTGCATCTTTCAGAGTTTACACATATATTCTTCCATTAATGGTACTGTCACTTTGTCTCAAAGCAATTAATAGAGCAATCAACCCCAAGAAAGGCAGGAGGCAGTTTGTGTCAGTAGAAATGCTTAAAAATCTAATTTCACACACCAAATGCTACATAAATGCATCTCAGTTTGTGAGAGGATGAAGTTATTGAACTTTACTATTTATTTCAGTTGCAACCCAGTCTTGCCACTGTGCACAAGTGCTACCAAAATGCTTGAGAAACAATTTAGACACAAACGAAGTCAAAATAAGTCAATTAATGTAATAAAATAGTACACAACTGTTCATCAAAGTAGCAACTCAGAAGTCAAAATTATTATACATTTGCAGGCTAGTACCTTGGGGAACTGTGATTTTTGCAAAAGCAGACATCAACAGAACATTAAAAAAAATCCCTCAGAAATCCACCTATAAAGGTCTTTTTGTAGACAGTTAAGAATAATAATAAAAACTCACTCAACTTCATAAATGGGCACTGAAAATATCTAGAATAATTTTAAATATTAATATTATTTGACAGCCTGAACCTTAAATATAGACTTAGGGAATGATCAAAGTAGTAATAAGTTTTTTCTTAACAATAATTTAAGTGAAATTTGTAAAACTGACTATAGTGGTAGAAGTAGTCAACTGAAATGTATTTATTTCACATGAAGAGCCCAGTACTGCAAACACTGTTCATGTAAATTAATCTTTTTCCCATACTGAGGGGGAGGGAAAAAAAAAAAAAAAATCAGAATTACTATGCCAATGGAATTGCCCTGAGAAACCCAAAAGATTCATCCCAGCATGTGGTCATTACGAAGCGTACCTGTAAACTATCTGTTTTTCTATATCCTATTAAAAAGCTCCCAGAAGGTTTGGAAAACAGGTTTTTAAAATACTGTGCAGCTGTAGGTGGTTCCTAGAGGTGACTGCTACAGAGCAATACCTTGCTATATTTGCATGTTGCATAAGCAGTAGCTGTTGGAGAAATGCCTATTGCAAAAATGCCTGCAGAACATTCTGACTCTGGACTCTTCTCTGTGTTGAGTGGGATGAACCCAGGCTCATATTCCCATTGAAATCAGTAGCTAAGTACACTTATGAATATGGTGTTTATGGTTAATAACACTGGTTGGAACAATAGCTAGTAATTAATCTGGGTTGCAGTGGCCATGCATCCTGGCACCCTGCACAGTACAGGCCACTATGCATTAATTGTTTCAAGTCTAATATTTATGCTCAAACAAGAATTTTTGTTTTCAAACCATTGTCCATATTGTTACCTTTAAAATAAACAAATAAATAGGGTCTGAATATGACCATCTTCAACTTTCACCATTTGTACCTTGGTCAGATGTTTAAAACCCTCTATTTTGAAGCTTCTGCTTGGATTTTCCTATAGGCTGTGTTCAGATCACCCCTTAACTGTCTGTCTTGTAGTCAGAGCGAATGAACTAGCTTCTGGTGTTACATTGCACAACTCTTGTTACGTGGCTCAACTCTTTGTAGGTAAGGTAAGGTTAAAAAATATTTTGTACATATCTTCAGAAGTTGCATATTTCAGCAGATACTTGACACATAAAACATATTAGAAAGCGATGCCCATACATAGCATTGTGGATCAAATTTCAAAAATATTTGCAAAGCGTTGGTGTGTTCAGGCTTCTTGAGCAAGCCCTGCACTGGTGGGTATCTAATCCAAGAACAGTATGTGTTCTGCTTTTGTACAAGAACCTAACTGTTCCTGGAGGACAGTCTGCAGGTGTGACATGATTTATTTCCTTGTTTTTCAGTATAGTGCTTGTAATGCTTTAGAGTTTGCATGCCCTTTGCAATGCTGCTATTAAAAAGTATATAAATAGAAAAGAAAATGTCATAATATATAGATATTTTTTTTTAAGACCCTTCATTCTGTTAACATAATGAATGGCTATTTCACTTCTTTCTAGCTATTTCTTGCTGGGCTTCCTGTATTTCCCCATTTAACACAGAAGCCTCTTAGTAGGAAGATAAAATAGTTCCCTTGAATCCAATCAGCAAGTACCACTATTACACACAGATGTGTGTTTATTTTTGTTTTGTTTTGTAGCTGTGCATAAGCATTTTCAGGAGCATGGATTTCTCACAGACTGTAAAATGCAGTCACTCTTCTTTTTACTATATTATTATCCTAAAAGGTGATAATTAAAATGATTTCAAAGTTCAGATTTAGATAACATTTTTATTAATTATGGACTGCTTATAATTGCCATATTTTGAAATATCTCATTAACCTTATATTACATAAGCAAATTATCATTAATAACTCTAAATAGAAGTAATTTTCATAGTCTATACACTGCATATGTCAAACTGTAGAAATCTTTTTTTTTCTTTTACTTTCTGAACTATTCCATCTTTTCAGGCTTAATGTAATTATGCCCTTCTTTCAGAATAAAAAGCAAGCTATTTTGAGCTCTGTCTAGAACAAAAATAGCTGGTAAGTGGCCCTGAACTATACAACAGAATAAGATGAAAAGTTAAAGCACACAAAGTTTGCTGAAAAAAAAAAAAACATTTTCTGATTAAAATGGGTAAGGAGGAATTACAATTCTTTAATTGTAATACATAACATCAGAGATGAAGAATTACAGTCAACGTACAAGAATTCTGTATTAGCTCTCCAGATCAATGTGATCAATACAGATGTTTTCACTCTTTCATTTATGATTAGGAGTATATAAAACTGTTTGTAATTTAGCCATTGCTTATAATTCCAGTAGGAAAAAATCTTTTCTCAGCTGATTTCTAAAAGATGTATTCAATTCAACAACTTTAAGATCACAGTCAAAACTGTGCCAATGTTTCCCTACCATAACTGGTGTCTGTGGCATACCATCTCATAGATACATCCTGTGTTCCTACTGTGTAAAAATTGTATCACAATGAACAAACTATGGAGCTCTTATGTTTCTTTAGGGTGATTCAGTTACACTAATGTTGGAAAAGAGAGGGAGGATGAGAATGGTCTGGTGTCCCTTTTGGATCAGGAACTGCCCCGGGTGTGGATGTGTGTCTTGTCTGTTAGGGAATGTGTATGATAGAATCCCTCTTGGAGCAACGTGTCTCCAAAACCATGCTTCTTGATTCATGGACAATTCAGGTAGTTTAGGGTACAAAAGAGAAATTAAATAAATTCCATTCCCAGAGCAATTATTTCCTGGGAAAACTGTGAGGTATCTGCATGTAAGGAGTTTGGCTGGAGCAGGCTCCAGCAAAAGTTTTTCAGTGCAGTTTTTCTTTCTCACCCTGCCTTACAATCTGCCGAGAACCCCAACAAGCAAGTTAACAGAAGTTGTATTGACTGCTGTGGCCATATGCAATGGCAGTCTTGATCAAGAATCATTCCTTGGGACATCCTCACCAACTGCAGTCATTGTTCCTGTTGCAGGATCCTTACCATCCTTTTTTTTTTTTTTTTTTTTTTTAATATATATATATATAAAGTAAATACCTCTAAAAATCTGTAATTTTTTTTCATTTGCTACCTATAAGTTGTTTTAGCATTGATGACTCATTACATGTAACTGAGGAAGATTAAAAACCAAGAATCACCACATTTCCAATCTTTGGTTTCTTTGTTGCTTTTTAATTACATTTGGAATGGAGTTCCAAGGGCTGACAAGAGACCATAAACAATATTCATTAAACCTCAACAGTCTTGCATTTAAATGGAAACAGTCCCTTGAGCAACAAAAACCACCACTGCCACCAAATCACAAAGTATCTGCTAGTTATAAGACCACTGGGTACAAAAGTGAGACCCTTGACAAAAAATATCAAAAACTACACAGCAAGGAGGTCATTTGGCAACAAAGAGACAAATCCAAAAGCAATCAGCTTTCTGCAAGAGTGAGAGTTAGAGATGAAAAAAAAAAAAAAATGCACAGATCCACAGAGATAAAGATAACGTACTCCACAACTGGGTGTGACAGAAATTCAAAGAGTACTCAGGTGGTAGGTGTGGAAGAAGCCAGAATATATTGACCACATTACTGAATGTCTAGAAGAGATCTATGCATCAGTATGCAAACAAAGATATTTATATTAGAAACTATGTATAGACTATATATTTGTTTAAGCTTCAGTTTTCTTTATTCCTGGATGCTTAAAGAGTACAAAATTCCTGGAGGTTCAAACAGCTATAAATGTGAAACCCTTGCAAATGTTATGCTGAAGTTACAGAAGGTATTCCAAAACTGAGCAGAAATCCCAAATAAGAGGAAGGCCTAACCTATGAGCTCTCAGAAAAATAATAATAATTATTATTATTATATATGGATAAAAAAAAAAAAATGAACTCCAATGCATTGTGACCTGTTAAAAATAATAATCATCTCATTGTCAAGCAGAGGAAGAGAATTTACCCAAGCTGAGACATCACCCAAAAGGGAAAAAAAAAAGACTATGTTTTTCAATATGTTATTATCCTTGTCTTCCTTCCCCACTGACATCCAATTTGTCCTTCATAACTGAAAAGAAGATCCATATTCTACAAAATAAAAGCAGTACATCTTTCTCACATGAATAACTTCCGCAGGTGATAAACCTGCAGAACTCATGTTAAAAGAAAGCACTGAAGACTAGAAGATTATACGAACACCAAGGAAGACCAGACAACTCCTTTAAAAATAATAATAATAATAATAATAATAATAATAATAATAATAAAATGCTTGCTACTGAAGCTTACACAATACCCAGAAGAAAAATCCTGTGAACTGAAACAGTTAGAGTATTGCTCTTGGAGCATCCCCCAGCATTTATTCCTATGAACAAAACATTTTACCAGCAGGACCTTTGGTTTGACCTGAGCTCACTGTGCCTATGTCCTTACATGCCCTCATGGAGTTTGGTGCCAGTACTGAGGGTGATTGGTCTCTGCCAGCTGATAGCCACCACAAGAAAAACCTGTGGTTGGTACTGAAAACTCCTGTTTCATCATTATCTTCCCATCCCCTTCCCTCTGTGCTCCCTGTTGTAGTCTTTGGTGGGGAAGCAGCCCAATAAGCTACAGCATCTGGTGCAGTCTCTCATGCAAGCCCTTTTTGAATGAGCAACAGCAGGTTGCTGTGAAGCAACCTTAAGGCTCAGGTGCCCATGCAGGCCCAGTTACCAGCACAATCCTGTGCAGCCTTTGCTGATCACAGCAGCTGTGCTAATACCGATAGCTAGTCTAAAATTAGCTCTGATGGGGCTCTATTTCACTGTAAATAGGCCCTTAAAAGGGCTAAAAATCTGCTGTGTGAATCACCCATTTGCAAAGGCAACTCAAAAAAAAAAAAAAAAAAAACAAAAAACAAATTAAGACCTTTTTTTTTTTAATTTTACCTCAAGGGCACTGTGCAGATAAACACATTGAAGATGACGGTGTGCAGGCGCTGCAGCAGTAGATGCCAAGCTAATGTCTGCTTCTTCATTTGCTTTACATTGTCTTCTTCTATCACCTTCTTATCTTGAAGCTTTGTGCTACAAACCCACTCATTACTGGATTTGTTTTGATATGCGAACAGAGTACAGACAATATCTATACAAAATAAAACAAAAATATATACAAAAATAAAAGTCAAGCTTCCACAAGATAAGATCCACTGTTTCCACCTCCTACCACACTCTGGCTTTGGACATAAATTGAGATTTTTTTAAAAAGTGGCGGGGGGGGGGGGGGGGGGGTGGCGGGGGACAGTAGTCACTCCCTTTTTCTTTCTTTTATTGTTTAGTGAGTCCAAATGACACTTGCAAATATTAGTATGAATGCAAAAAAATCAATTTACTGATGCAAAGACTTCCAAGTTTTTGCTCCAAGACTTAATTCCTATGCATGGCTGAGAATGACAAATAAATATAAGAATCTTTTCAATTATAAATAACAGATAACCAAGCATTGCTTATGGGAAATGTGCTTAGTTGGAATAATAGACAGGTAGAAAGGAAAATAAAATACAAATGACTCAAGAAATGCTCTTTTCCTTCAGTTTCTATCCTGAGCTTAAACCAAAATCTGAATATTAATGTCTTAAAAGAGGAAAAGCAATAGACAAATATGTTATGATAGTTATACTCATGTTTGGTGTTTTTTTTGTTTGTTTGTTTTTTTGCACATCGATAATGGTAAGTTTGTTACTTCAGATAACAATCTTTCCATACTAAACAGAATAAGAAAGGTATATAAAATAGCACCTAAAAAATTGCCTGTCTAACATTTCAAGGAGCCTTCCCCTACACAGGCACTGTATTAGAGGCATTTTAACACCGATGTTCATACTCCAAAATTCAGTCTTCCTCTCTCCAGTACTGTACCTCCCATTCACTTTAACTCTATTGTCAAAGCTTCCAGCATAAAGATAAATCAGCATTTTAAATAACAAATGATAATACAGGTGGTCAGGTTAACTCCAGCTACAAACCAGGTACTGTAGGGATGCTGCTTCAGCCTGACATGAAGTCTTCATATACACCATTACCAGCACTCTTCACAAAAGGAAAAGAAAGTAGGAAAAATAAAAGAACTTCAACTGGCACTATCAAAAGATTACAGTCTTCCCCCTTTCCACCTCCTTCTCAGAACCAGCAAAAGAGAGGCTGCTGCTCTTGCCTTCACATAGTCCCACTGAGGGCCCTGGGGCTCCAGTTTTTCTGAAAAAGAATAAAAGTGAAACAGCTGAAACACCACCTCAATCTCTGATTTATCAGCTAGAGTTTTCAATAAACTGATTAATGATTTTACTGTGTAAAGTCTTTTAGTAATACTTATCCCTGTCATTACACATATTCATCTGCATGTTTTCATTTCCTACCTTAAATTAGAGACACTCAGTAGAATATTCCCTTACATGAAACATATTTTTGCTAATCTTAGTGTGATGCATGTTTTACAATTAAGCGTTAAAATACAGCTTTTCATCAGACAACAAAAGATGTTTTCGATAATGGAAAATTGTATGGAAATCATTTACCAAATGCCTCTTCTAGGTTTTTTTTGGTTACAATTTCCCTCAGAAGTTCCATAAAGGGAGAAAGCAGGGAAAGCAAACAGTAATTAGAAGAGAAAAAAGGTAGGATGATCCTAGACAGCCAATCACACTTGGAACATACACTCCTTTTGATGACTTTTATTGGCACTTTTGAAGAAATCAATAAAATAATATTGCAAGACATAATCTTGCAATGTGACTAAATTCTCCTGGCATACTATTGATTGAATGTACTGAACACCCACAGAAAATGCTTCATTCATCTTGCATACGAGTATTTGAGGAGTGGTGTCTGCATGAAAACTGTATTTCAATGCAGAAGCAATGCCAGCTTTACATTTTAAAGCTATTCTAATCTTTCACATGAAATAGCAATATTATATATAAAACACATACTATAATATAACACAAAAATAACAAATTCAAGTATTTAAAAAATTGGTATATGTTGACAGTAAAATAGACCATGCATCTGTAATTAACACCTATGTGTGCTAAGTCTAATGCAGTCCATAATTATGTCATTGTCGGTTCTAACAAAATGTTATATACATTTTATTTTTTTTTTAGAAATATCAAAATGGACCAAAAAAAAGTTCTATTGCATGAATTTGCATTTATACACACAGGAGACATTTGAAATGAAAAGCCATTTAGATCCACAGTGCACTCATGACATTTGAGCTGACAAAATTAGCCAATACTCTAAATGAAGGCTGACCCCAGGAGTGGACTGCTCTTTACCTCAGGGTAAAAAGAATCAGGAAAGAAGTGTAAGAGAATCAGGAAACTAGGTCTCATTTTCAGTCTGAAGGAGAACAAGATCACATATCCACCGTTACCTCCTCTCACCTTCTTTTATTACTCTTTTCACCATGGAGAGGTTGTTGTTCCCTCACCTTCAGGCTGCTGGTTCCCAACTTTGTCCTGTCCCATGCATCAAGCACAACCTTAGAGGTCTCCTTCTTGTGTGCTCATCAAGCACACAAGCTAGGAGGTCTCCTCCTTTTACCCTCACTCCAGTACATTAGGTACAGCTATTTAATGAAAGAAAATAAGACCACTGCATTTGATATTGCTGCAGGTATTTATGATTAACGACAAATCAAGCTTCCTAGAGTGTTCAGATGTGAGGTGCTGTGAACCAAGCAAGAGGTGATGGCTGGAGGCAGAAGTACACCAGTGCTGCACCTCAGGATTCTTTTTCTAACCCAAATTCATCCAAAAATTCCCTACTAGCATTTTAGTAGCACCTGTTATCATCACATGCTGTATTTCAGTGTGCAAAATAAAGCATGTTAACATCTGAAAAAAATGGCTGAAACATTTCCTGTTGATGATTTGTTTGACCATATGGTACTGCCTTAGGGATAAATTCATTACCAGAGTGCCTCCAGAAATTCCCTAAAACTTAAATTTCTGTCATATTTGCCAAGTCACTGAAAAAAAGAACAAATAACATCTTTTTACAAATATTAGATTATCAACAATAAAAATGCAAATATTCACATATCCTTGATTTACAAGCCAATGACAATTAAGCTGTCTTCTGCCTAAGAAAAATCTGTTTTCCTGCTAATGTCGTCTCTAGCAATCTGTCCTCAAAAAGATTATTATTTGCTTTCTGATGATGGAGTAACTTAATAGTTTCCTTTTCTCCAAAGCTCCAAGTGATAAGACATTTTGTATGGCATGCTGAGAATGCTGTGGAATGCCACAGTTGATCTGTTGCCTTTCTACTGGATGGAAAAATTGTGTAGACTGTGGAAATAGTATTTGTGCCTTTCTTGGCCCATCTGAGGTCCCAGTTTTCATGTACTCCTCTTCCAGTCAACATTGCTGATGATGTCTTCTCCTTGAAAGCTCTGTTTATTGGAAGAGCTATTAATTGCTACAATTTCTGTATCTCTTCATCTCTTCACATGTGAAAACACTTTGTTTCCTGGTGTGCTTTTCAGAATTGAAACACAGTGGGATGAAAACAAACACATTATGAGTATTAAATTGGCTATAGCTTTGTAAGTGCAGAAATGGTAAAATCATTGTGAGATGATTTTCAGGCGATAATGTCTTTCTCTAATTACTTTGTATTGTCAGCCTTCAAACTTGAACTGTCTTGAATTCATATCTCAGTTGATAGAAATAATATATTTTATGCAGTGTGATAACATAGATTCGCTTTTCAGATTCACATGAAATTCTAGCTGTTTTTATTATAATTCATCATAGTACATTTGTTTTACATAGTACTGTTTTATAGGAAAAAAAATATTGAAAAACTCTTGGCCCCTCTCTGATATGTTATTTCATATCAGAGTGTTATGAGTGATATATTCATATCAGAGTGTTATGTTATTTCATATCAGAGTGTGTATCAGAGTGTGACTGGAAGGTGTGTAAAAATACACACCTTCCCATCACAAAACAAAACAGAATTAACATTAGAAAAATTGATCTGCCTAAAATTATAGCGCATTGTGCTAAGGTAGATGTTTTTTTAAGGAGTATTCAATTTATTTCTCAACTCTGAGCCTCTGTGGATCTGATCCGCTCCCTAAATGCTCACAGAACCTTCCAGAATCAATCCCTGATTACAAACTTTACTATTACCATTACTATTACCTTACTATTACCATGCTTGTAGAAACATTCGCTGTAAATTTAACAATAACATCATACATTTTGTTGAGCCTACACAGCCAGGTTAAAATTACAGTAAATCCAGATTAATCTTTTTACTGCTGCAGCTTTGTACTTGGTATGCCTCCTGGAGGCTGAAAATATTATTAGCTGCAGCTGGAACCAAAGTCACAATGTTGTCCCTCGCACACCCATGACTGTTGGGCTGGTAGGAATACCATTCTCATTACATCTGAACACAGATATATGAAATATTAGTAGAGGCATACTACAGTGTTAGCATAATGTAATCTGAAGACTTCTCTGAGAGCCTTCTGCTCTTCTCAAAAGCTTTACAATAATAACACAATCATAGGTCGTAGCATGTTCCCAATTCTTTTTAATAACCTGGTAAAACACCAGAATACAATGAAATCAATGTAGAGCTGTCTGTTGACAGCAAGTACCTTCTGACTTTCTAGACTTAAATAAAAGTAAAAATTGAATTTCTGTATTTTACGTGGCCATAAAAAATAATTATGAATTCTGACTCTTCACTTTCAAAGTGGACACGATCCAAACTAACTTGTTGCATAGGGCCAAGTGAAGAGCCTCTGTGCCTCCAGTGTGTATCTTTTCTCTGCAGCTGAAATAAAATGTAAGCACAAATTTATAGACTTTTTTTATTAGTTGTTTACTACACTTTATGGTATCAACATTTTTGTGCACGCAATACATTGTTATATTGTGTATTAAACTTTTAGTCTGGGAAAGAAATTCACAGCAGAAGAAGTGAAGACTTTCCGCAATTAACTTCCAAGGCACTAATGAGTGTCTTCAGGTGCAAATAGTGTAAAGGACCTGAATGAGGGCCACCTGACATGATACAGAATTAGTGTTTTTGAAGCTGGTCCTCAGGAGCAAACAGCACAGGTGTATTTGGAGGAAACTATTCAAATGATAGGCAGGGCAGGGGAAAAGAAATCAAAGAAAATATTCTGTGCTCCTGTTACATAGTTGTGTTGGTTGTGTCTTACTCTTCCATGCCATGCATGCTTTCACTAATAATTTTTTTCATGTATCACAATTGCACTCGACAGGTCCAAGTGTTCTAAAGGAATGAAATATAAAATGCAAAGATGAAAACTATGCCATTGAGGGTGGAAAATGGGAGTGAGGTTTTTCTTTTTTCCTCCTTGGAAAAATGGATGATGCTGCAGTATGGTGATGTATTCTATTTGTTAAAGTTTTTGTTTTGGTTTGGTTTGGTTTGGTTTGGTTTTCTTCATATTCCCTTCCCTTGGATGTGATGCTAAAGTTTTTCACCTCCAATTTTTATGTGGCAAGGACCCACACTGGAGCTGTCAGTCTGTGAGTTACAGTTTGAATTTTCACCAGTCCTGCATAGAGGTGAATGAAAATCTCTGTTCCTAAGAATGAATGTACCTTTTCTATAAGGTTTGAGCTTTTGTTTACTTCCCTGGCAGCAATCAAAGTTTCTCTGTTTATGCTGTTAAGAATATGATTCTGCTTTTGGGCATTGCTATCCCCAATCTCTATTAAATAGATCCAAAGGTAAGGCCTTTCCCTAAGGAAAAAACAGAATAGTAACTTACTTATGTTAATCTCCCCACCTCCAGTTTGTTTCAGAAACAGGGGCTACCACTTCTTAGGAAATATTGTTAAAGCTCAGTACTTTTTTTTTTTTTTTTTTTTTATACCTCATGACCTGAATTGCAGTTCTCTGTCATGATCTCTTAATTTGTCCAGTCTGGTACAGTTGGTGCTTTCAACCAACACTTTCTCTACCTTGTTAACTTGTCATCTCTGCTAACAGTTGTGTCTTTGGTAGAGGTCTTAGACTGAAAAGCAAACGCAGTGACAATCTTCTTGATGGGCAGAAAACATCCTATGACATCTTGATCAACTACCAGAGCGTTTAAACACTATTTATAATATGGAACATGGTCTGTTCGTGAATAGACTCTTTGATTTACAGTCTCATAAATATTAGGAGGGAATCTTATAAAGATCATGAGCTGGTGAAAGAGTAATTCTGCTGAAACATAGAGCATTTTCCCTTTGACTTGTGCATCTTTTCTTTCTTTCTTTTTATTTTTTCATATAAAAATTCTCAGAGAAAGTGGATAATTTATTTTTAAGTGACCCTAATTCAAGGTTATGCCAATAAGATAACTGTCTTTCACTTTGATTTAAATGTTCCAGACTTTCCTTTACGCAAATACTATGTTGGCTTCATTTCCTTTATAAGTAATCTTGCTCCCAGCGTTACCAGCACACTGGCTCACAAGTTGGTTCACAAGCAGGTAAGTGGGAGCTTACTAAATGTATGTAAAACTCAGGAAGCCTGCTTGGATAAACTAACGAAAGATGCAATATTATTCATGTAATGAAGTTCTATATTTGTAATGATCCCTAACATTGTTCATTTTGCATTATTCTCTAACATAAAATTTCAGAAGTGTTTTGCTTTTTGTTTTTTTCCTCTTTTGTGAAGCTTGAGTAAGATTTTCCTCTTTACAACTTGAGGTTAAGCTTAAGTATGAAAGCTTCCACTGACATGTTTCTTATCTTCTGGATACTGCTTTTCCCCAATTCAAGTAATTTTTTTCACTGCATCAGCCAGAAGTCACACATCTCTTTCTAACTTTCCATCAGTGAGTCTTCTTGGGTCTGGACTGGAAATGATGCAAGGAGTGCTACTCCTACCTACTCCTACAGCTTTCCACCATTCACTCTGCTACAGCAAGACCAAATTCTGTTTTCACTTAGTCTCGTGAAGGTATTGAGCAATTCCATTGCATATCTGATACTATTACAGATGTTCAGCAGTGTAATTGACAGAAGACTGAACTTCAGTGCACCCTGATTGCCAAAACTCTTAGATATTTAACCCTGTGTTAGTCTGCAGCACACAGCTGAGGAAGGCAGAGCATAGCATAAGTTTGTCTTTGAAGGAGCTTTGAAGGAAAACCTGGGCAGAGTAAATGCCTATATTTAACATACATTATTGCAGATACCCGAGTTAACAGTTATTCTTCTACTATCCTTACTATCCTTGTTACTTTTTTTTTTTTTTTTTTTTTTAGACTATAAGCAGAATCCAAATGACACCACACATACACACATATACACTTAGTTCTGTGATACCTGTGCAGAAATGGAAATACTTGTTTACGACAGCACCATTCCCATGGAGCTCCAGATCCTAATGCATGGAAAAGACAAGCAAGAATGACCTAATCTGGCATGTCTTTCTAAACTTCTCACACCTTTCCAGAAGTGGGTTCAGATAACAGCACTCCTTTTTCAATGAGACTTTGGCTACCTCTGCCTGTAGGAGAAGTTGCATCAGCACTGGAAGCCAACACACAGTCTGAGTGAAGCTTCTTGTGGCCAAATTTTGTGGACTTGCAGAACTGGGGTTTGACTCTCCCCTTATTCGTTTTCTTATCCATTACTTCTCCTTCCCAAACAGACAAGCATGAAGACAGCTCTTAAAAGCAGCATCTCAAAGAGATGTTTTCTTCACCCTGCACCCATCATATAGGTTTCCCAGAGAAAGCAATCACCTGTTGAATTAATTTTTAATCACTGTATTTTCATTATTTTTATTTTTAGCATAAAGAGATGTAAGTATATTAGTTCTGTGGCAAGATAAAAAGCACAACGGTATTTTTAAGTAGCTCGCAGGAAAGAAGCTCTTGTTTCTTTTGTGCATTTTGTCTCAATAAGACATATATAGGTTTACAAGACAGTGTGCTTAAACAGGAGTGAATTCAGTGTAAATTCACACTCTTGTATTCTGTCATTTAAAAATACAAAATATTTTTCTAGTAGTTCCATCTGTTTTAATCATTGTTTTATTTGCAACTACTGGAGCATTCACAGACAGAGAAAAAGATGGATGGCTCCTAAAAACCACCTTGAAGACCAGGTTTCCGTAGAGCAGAAACATAGAACTTTTCTTTCAAGAAATGGTTAATGCTTTGTTGTACAGGAGATTTCCTTCATGCTTGTTGATAACAACATCTCTGTGATGGCACTATTACTGACAAACTTAATGATTTACTGGAAAGAGTAAGAACAGAGCAGTGGCCTCAGAAATGTCACTTGAAGGCCTCTTGATTGATCTTTACAATGATCCCAGAGAACTATTTGTCCTGTATTCAAAATCACTATTATTTTTCATTCCTTGTAGAAAGTTACAGTTATACATAGACTTAAAATTCATTTATTCTGGAAGTAAATAAGAAATAATAGTGTAATAAAAGCAGTCTGTAAAGTCTGAAGCACAGTAACTAATGCTTCAAAAAGAAACATGATTCAACCTACTACAATCTTAACAAAGAAACATATATTCAGCTGATGTAAATAATTGTAACTTGTCACCAAGTCATACCAGTGGATTGAGACTGATGCACTAGAGTGAAGGATGTAACCCAATGGTACAAGTGCATTATTTCCAAAGCAATTACCTGCACCAGCAGCATCAGGGTTTTAGTTTTTTTTCATAGGTAGATTTTGTTGTTACAAATTACAATAGACATATTTTTTCTTTCTTTTAAAGAAAACAGTTTTAAAACAATTTTTAAGTTAACAGTTCTTAAAAGGAATAGTAGCTCCTTGGAGAGTGGGACTCCATGTGTTTCGAAAAAAATAAACTCTCATGATCACATCTTCTGTCCAGCTACAAGGTGGGGAAACCTTCACCGAATTTCATTCGCTTCTCTTCCAGCTGTGTACTAAATGACTTGTAAATGTTCCCCTCCCAGCACAGCATGTTGTGTGCCCTGATGAGAAGGCCCCTCAAAAGCGCGAGTACTGGACAACAAAACAAAACCAGTCACTAGTGTATTCCTGCATTTACAACCTTGATTTTGTTCAAGTTTTACTTTTTCTTTCATTTGATTGCATGTTCTCAATAAATTGCCCATACATTTGATAGGAGGAGGGAGGGTTATTTCTGCTAATGACTTTATGGGCATTCTGTCATTATTGCCATCTCATGGCAAGGAAAATATTTTTATATAACCACCAACTTTTGTGTTTTGTTTTTAATTCTAGAATTCTAGATACTTGAGATAACAGCATTGCTTACAGTCTCAGCAATTGTATGTGAAAAATTATAGTGCCTAAAGGAGTTAATCAATTAGGAAACATTTCATGACTTCTCAGCTTTAATTTATTTTTCTCACTGTCATTTTAATGGTCTTTCTCATTTCCCTCATAAATATACTAAATAATTCCTTTTTTTTCTCTGCTAGTGCAAAGATTTTAAACATATTGAGAACTCAGTCCATCTCTTCTTAATCATTTTTATTTTTCTTGTTTACAACATCTTTGCAGGGCTTGCATAATATTTTGAATGAAGCTGCATGCATTGTATGGAGAGAAATAGTCTTGGCCAACATAGTTTCTGCATAACCTAGATGTGTTTTTCATTGTTGACTGCAAAGTTGTGTCATATCATATATACCTAAGCTTAACTATGAATGAGGAAATCTGTGTTTCATGAAGTGACATTTCTCCTTATTCAGAAAAAAAAACATGTAGCTGTATTATTTTAAAGCTGATCTTATGGGGAAAAGATGTATCAGTAGGAATTAAACCTGTCTTTTAGATTTTCTTTATCTGTATTCTTTGCAAGGCCTTCAGTCTGTCCACTTTCTGATCCAGTCAGAAAATTCCTTTGTACAATTTTGAAAGTCAGGAAAATACAAATTATATAGATTTCTGTTCAGCATATATGTAGATATACGACATTTGAAATTCCAACAAGAGTGATTTGCAGCCTAATTTCACTCTAGAAATTCTGCTTAATGGCAAGCCATAGTTATAACTGTATAAGAAACATCTTGCTAGTAATTAGTCCAGTTAGCATACGTGTGGCTTTAGGTACAACATTATTTTTTCTGTATTTAGTTTGCATGTGTGTACATTTCTCTTTTATTTTATCATTGCTGTCTCTTATGTCTATCAGTGTAAAGTTATTTCTATGAAAGAACTCGACATTGAAATCATATGGAACATACTCATTATTCTGATGCAGTAAACCTCCAAGACACATATATAACAAACAATTATCTAGGTCTGATGCCAGTTAATGAAAATGTAGTTAGGCTACATAATGTTATATAGCGTCCTGGGAAGATGTGAGAAAGCAGACTAGCTGTAATCAGCCATTAATATCTATTTTGTTGAACACTAGAGGGAGATCAAAGCAAAAGAATAAATGATCTAATAGCCCATGGTTGCTAATTGGACTTGTTCATAAAATTTCAATTGATGACAAGATGAAATACCAGATATCATCTTAATTTTTCACTGTAGTTTTCTCATGTCCTTATTTAATATTGTTTTAACTATAATCTAAAACATTCTAGTAAATTTTTATATTTTTTTTACAAAAAACAAGACTGCCTATATCAATATCCCAATTAATACGTTCTGTATAAAATAAATTTTTCATATGAGACATATACTTCAATGAGAAGATTCATTTTAGCAGCTGCAAGATGAAACATAAGCACACAGCCCATTTGTCTCTACTGCTCTCTGAACACACAGGATTTTGTTCTTGTATGTTCCTGCAGCAGCAAGCAGGGAAATGTTATTTTTCTACCTTTGTCAGAGAGAGTTCTTCCTGTCAGACCTAAAGATAAGCAACTAAGTCTGCTCACATTCAGAACAGAATGGAAACTGGTGCTGTCACTCTTTTGCAATCATAACTTCTGTTTTGTTTAGTGTTTGCTGAACAAAGTTTGTAACATAAAATGTCTTTTAAAATGCAGGTATTTATTAGTTTTGTGTAAAAGAAAGTTATCAAATGCACATTTTTCTACTCTCCCAGTTACTGCTGGGAAATACGAAGACTTTCCATATGATTCCCAAAGGAAGGGCCCGTAGGGCGTTGAATAATTTCCTTAAAGGAAGGATCTGGTTTATCAGGCTCTAGCAGAGGAGAAACTCTGGCATCTGAGCTTCAAAACCAATAAACTATTCATGCTGTAGCCTGCGCAAAACCTGTTATGCTGCTAGGAATGCCTGAGCTAGATGCAGACAGCAAGGTGTTGGGACTGGTTATTGGGGGGAAAAAAAAAAAAAAAGTTCACAGAGGGTTAGGTCACCTGAGTACTGTCACTGAGCACCACACTCCTACTGCTCCACTTCCTACACATGGTAATACACGTGTAAACACACCAAGAAATGCTATTGTTATGTAGGGAAGAAAAGGTTTGTCTAGGCTCGAGGGAGATGACAGAAGTGAGAGGCAGGAGCAGAGAAACATGGAGGTGGGAGGGGAGAGGTGGAACTCAGCCTTTCATCACAGCAAGCTGCTATAGTGGCTCAGGGCTTGCTGTGAAACCATAACCACCCAGTGTCACCAGTCATCTCTCTTCCATACAGGGGAAAAAAAAAATGTTCCATGTTTTGTTCACAGCTCAGTTCAAAAAGAACAATATTTATCCATTATTAATAACAAAACTGTGAAGCCACCCACAAGCTTCTTGTTCACAGTGTTCCTTACATGTGACATCTGGGAGAGAAAAGTTTTCCTCTGCTGCTGCACCACAGCACCAACACATCACACATTCTCTGTAGGTTTGGCAGCTCGTGTAGGCCAGACACTCAGGAAGAACTGTGCTGTCATTAAAGTTAATCAGCAGTTTCTCAGATGTTTCCTGCACACCTTGGGCCTGTCCAATAAATACTGAGTATGTTTCACATATGATCTATTGCTGTTTCATCAAGCAGACATAGGGTTGATTTTTTGTTTGTTTGTTTGTTATTGTTGTTTTGTTTTTGTTTTTATGCAGGCTATGCTGAGATACTTTAATCATGGTCATGTAGAAGTCAGTAAAATACTTTAAATGCTTTGTAGCAACCAGTAACTCTATCTTCAGCTATGGCCAGAAATCTATTAGATCATATATTAATAGAATCATTAAGGTTGGAAAAGACCTCCAAGATCATCTGGTCCAAACAGAGCAGAGCCTTTAGGAATCAGCAAGCATAATTCCTCTGGCACATTTACTTTAAACATATGTAAAGAAGTATGCAATGTCCTTTATTGCAAAAGGAAAGGCAGAATCGGACTCTGGGTGCTGTTCTTATTCACTTCTTGTTCAGGGCTAAGCACACCTGGTAGACAAAAGGAAACACCCATTAGAAAGTGCAGGGAACAGCCTGTCCTCATAGCTTACCTTCTGCTAATAGGCACCGTCCCCTCCGTCACCATGAAAGCCATTGCTTACCTAATGAAAGAAAAAAAAACAAAAAACAAACAAACAAAAAAAAAAAAAAAAAAAAAAAAAGTTGTTCTTTCATTTGCTTTAAACACTAAATCTCCACTTCAACATTTTTAAGTGGCATGTTTCCATCTTAAATGCATTGTACACATGGAAAAGCTAGAAACAAGCAAAAAGGTAGATATTTGTGGATTTTTTTCAAATTTATTTTGATATAAAGTTGTAATGGCTTGAATTGAAGTCACTGAAAATGTGTATGGCTCCCATCCATGGACAATCACATGACTTGTACTGTCATTTTCAGAAAAAGAAAGCAACACCAGGCAGCATAACCAGCCACACACTCCTTGTCCAACCATGTCCACAAGGGATTGATGTTCCACTATGACCAAGTTCTAGAAGGGGAACCATGCTGAACAGATTTCCAGGTGCCCTGATGCCCAAGGTACTTTTACTTAAGTGAATGAGAGTTTAAACACCAGACAGCTTTCAGTAGGAAATGCTTGAGATAAAGGCATTGTTAGACAGTTGTTAACACCTTAAAGATTTTTTTTTTTTTGATTGAGAAAAGACCATGGTATTTTAAATGTGTGTAGGGCGGGGGGGCGGATAAGTATCTCTGTATATACTGAATGAATTGTGAGGTATACTTTATGTACTGTGTCTGAAACACGCCACACTTATTCTTCTACATTCCTAATACATGACTTAAGGAAAAAAAAATGTCAAAACATAGAATCATGGGGAATTAATGTTTCAAGATTCTAGAAACAAATAATTGCATCTACATAATTGTCCAGTTATATAAGCTGCATTGTGGAGTTCAAAAGCTGGAGAATACTCAATACCCTTTCAATTTTCAGTTACCACCATCTGTTTAGAAAGCAAATACAGATGGGGTCCAATAGGGAGAGCTATGGTTTTCTAGTAACAAATGAATAGAGAGTAAAGAAACATGTGAAATGATACAGTATTTAAAGCATGCAATATCTTCTCATTATAGTTCACAGCTGAAACTATGATTATTGTTATTCTGCTGACCAGAGCAGTTTATTTAACATGTTGAGATTGAAGGACGTGCATTATTTATTTATTCAATGAATAACTGTTTATACAATCAAAACAAAAATCAAAATCAACTGCAAAGCTGGTTACTCCCAGACCTTTCAGGTGCTAAATCACTGCATTTTCAGAAAATTGAATTTTGTTATCAATAGGCACTGGGCACACAGGAAAGAATTATGCATTTTGCCCAAGGCTAATCCTGTACAGTGCTGAGACTGCCCAACATCCACTGTAGCTCTCTAAGCATTGTCATAAGCTGAAGTACTGGCACTGGCTCCTAGCTGTGCAATATATACAGTGCAAACATGCTTTGCAAGTGTCAGAGTGTTGTAAAGAGCTAAACCATAATCACAGTGAATAAATACAATTGACAGGTAATCCAAACTATTGGTTTCTACAATACTGTCAGTAAATTTTCCAGTCCTGGCTTCTAGTCCTCCAGTTCCCTGCTTCATGATTCTTTAGGTAGCTACAAACTAAATAAAAATTGCTGGTAATATTACAGATGTACGGATTTTAGTAATTTCACTATTGTTGCCAGCTCATTGACCATTACCCTAGCTCAGAAGACTGCCACTTTCTAGATAAAAAAATGTTTCAGACTATCCAACATGACTGAGCTATTGAATTCTCCCTCCAGGACTCAATTTAAGCATGTGAAGAAAAGGCTGGAGTTTTTTGTTGATTTTGTGATACTTATCATTCAATTTGCAAATGTGTTTCAAACTTAAAGAGCCTTTTTTATATTTATTGCTTTTTATTCTTTAATGTTTTTTGCTACAGTCAGGGAAAAATATTATTAGATTTTGAATGACCTCGAGAAAGGGAAAATCCACATAGTTCAGCCACTGATGGGGAAAAAAGATTATCGTAAGTATAGCACTTTTATTCTTAAATTGCTGTGTCCTATTTTTAACAATTCTGACACATAAGCACTGGCTTTGAAAGGTTGATTCTGCAGATACCTGCAAAAGATAAACCTGAGCACTACCAGAGACTGATGATGGTGAATGAAATGAACCCTCTTTCTAGACAATACAATGATGTGGCAAAATGACAAGGCATTGACAGTGGAGAGGAAGTCTGTTGCATCCAAGCTGTCTCTGGTAGTGCAACCAACACAGGAAGGTGAACTATTTTCACCTGATGACCATTCATAGTTTGGTGTGAAATGACCTTGGCTCTAATTCCAGTTGCCTGTAGAAATACACATCCAAACACCAAGATATTCCTGTCTCTTCCTTTTTTGTTAGCTTTTACAACACTCTGAGGTTACCAATCATGTTCACAATAGCTTTACGGCCCGTATGTACTCTGTCTATCCCAAGCTGTTCAGAAGTGTTAAACTACTTCACACACTGTCCAGTAGATTTGTAGAGGCAAATGAATCCCATAAATGTGAGACTTACTACAGAGGTATGATCAAAATACGCATTGTGTAGATCAAGCACTGGATTTACTATCCATGTACAACACTGTATATACATAGATATTTCTGTCTGGGAAGTCTCAGACAGAAATAGTGTTACTATTTACACTGAAGCATCAGACCAGGAGATAATTGGTAACATCCTTCAGGGAGTTCTAATAAGATAGACTGCAATAACCATATGCATGCTGGCATGAGAATCTCTAAAACAGTTTCTTTTTCTGGTTTTCTATTAATTGCCTGAAAACAACGTTAAGTTGTTTGTAATGTAATCATTCAGTTTGCTGTAACTGCTCACAAGCCTTTATAAGATCTCTTCACTAACCAACTGCTGCACTCAACCTCAAGTTAATGTAAAACTAGCAATCTTTATATTTGTAAAAAGCAGCAAATATAATGTATCATGTCATTCCTAATGTCTTATTGTTTAAGGAGCTATAATGATTATCAGGCAGGTGATTTCAGCGATATGATGTACCAGTAAAGCATTACTGAAAAAGTGTTCTGAGAGAATCAAGGCGTAACAAAGTTATTTTTGCTAACTGATTTTTCCTGTTAAAATCCCACTGAAGTGAGACTGTGTTTGGAGTGTCCATGATGACTTTCTATTAAGAGTGAAAACTAAGTTGTTAAACAAATTTCTATATTAGAAAACATAAAACTTAACTAGGACAGTAGCTCTAGCTGAGAATAGGAAAATCATACCAATGCAGAGACATTGCTGAGTCTCTTGCACATGCTGACCTAATTGTCTTTGGGAATGTCTACATGTGCTTCACTGAAATGCACTAAGTTATTCCACTACAGAGCTTTTGTTTTCAAATAAGTATGGGCGCTCACTTCAATGCTTTCTTTTAAGACAGCTAGTAGCTTCCTTCAATCAAGTTCATATTTTCTGGTGGTCCAGGTCTCAGTACTCTTCACCACACATGAAGCATCTTGCTGGCAATCTCAGCAGATGATATTAGCAAACCTAAGTCACAAGCCTGTTTTCCCTTAAAATGTGGCTAAACACAGCATCATATTCAAGCAACAGTTCAGCTGCACCATTTACAGATAGGCACCAACACTTAAAGAGAATGTTGCATACAAAGTAGTTAAAACTTTTGACTTCATCCTTTGAAAGGGTGTTTTGGCATTTGCCAACCCTGACTATGAACAAATGTCCGAATGCATTTCAAGACCAATTGTTAGGAAAGTGCCAAATACTTAAAGGCTGTTTTGAGCTTAGAAAACAGGGGGAGAATATGCCAGGTCTTAAAAAGGGGGACATTCTGAATAGCAACTGTATCTGTGCATTAGAAATGGATTCACAAATAAAGATTACAAGAAAAAGTGAGTTTTATTGTCTATGGGTAATATCTGAACCAAATTAATATCATATGTATTTACACCTTAATGAATAGCCCAAGAAGCCTCATCTTTTGGGAAAATTCTCATAGGCTTTCACATAATTTAGATCAGGATCGCTACAGAGAAAAAAAAATAACTCCAAAGCTTATATAAAACGTTTGGTCTTTTAGATAGTTGTAAATATAGTCAAGAAAAGATTTTCATTTAAATCTTAGTCTGTGTTAGAAATACTTTCAAATCAAAAGAATGTTTCAATTTGCAGGAAAAGGCAGCTTCTCACTAGTATCTAACATGCTTCTGAAAAAAACATCAATATTTACAAATGTTCACATCTAAATTAAGGGCATTTTGTTTCACTATTAACAGTGTGGTGGTAAATATGTTGCTGCTCTGGACAACAGCTTATCTTGGCATTAGTCTCATTCGTATCTAATAATACTGCAAATCTTGTGAGAAATGCCAGACTTTCTCAAAACAAACAGCTGGCCTGTAAAGACTGCCAAATTCTTGAAGTCTGTGAAATCAGTTTCAGTAAACATGGGATGTTCATTAGTAAAGAAAACTATACTATACTGTATTTTTAAAAATTTATTTGAAGCTAACAGAGAATTTACACTTAGTTTTCCCCCGAGACACTTCAACGCTTGGAGCCATTCATTTTATACAAATCAACTTTGCCTCACTCAGATGATGGTACATGTTCATTCCACTGCAATAGCCACTATTTCAAATGCTTATTTTTGACATGGCAATTTTCTTCTTGATGTTTATGCTTCTATGTGTTTTATTGTAGGAGAAATACAAAGTATTTCAGTTAAGTCTTCAAATTGCTCCAGTTGAAGGAGAAAGCTTTCATCAAAAGAAGAATGGTCTAACTGACAGGTCAGCTTCAGAGTAAAGCCAAGCCTGAGAAACAACAATACAGAATCTTTCCACAAACAGAAGAAATGAGCACTGAAAGACCTTTCAATCTAATCAAACACCTAGGGCAGACAAGTATTCCCTCCCTTGAAAATATAAGTGATTTTTCCTTAAATGTCACTGACTGTACGCAGGTCGTGGTGCCAGAGGAAGTTTTTTTCACTGTTGCTGCTGCTGGCATATTGGAAAATCTGCTTGTCCTTATTGCTGTCGTCAGAAATAAGAATTTGCACTTGCCCATGTACTTCTTCATTTGTAGTTTAGCCATTTCAGACATGTTAGGTAGCTTGTACAAAACTCTGGAGAACATCTTTATCATCTTGTGCAAAATGGGGTACCTGACACGTCGTGGGGACTTTGAGAAAAAGCTGGATGATGCCATGGATTCTATGTTCATTCTGTCTTTACTGGGGTCAATTTTCAGCTTGTTAGCTATTGCAGCAGACAGATATATCACTATTTTCTATGCTTTGCGGTACCATAATATCATGACACTACAAAGGGCTTTGATCATCTTGGCAATCATTTGGACATTCTGTGCAGGCAGTAGCATTGCTATTGCCCTCTTCTCCTATGAAGCAGCTACAGTCATTCCCTTCACTATCCTGTTCCCTTTAATGATGTTTTTTATACTGTGCCTCTATGTCCATATGTTCCTCCTTGCTCGATCTCATGCTAAAAAGATTGCCTCACTGCCCACCAGTGCAGTCCATCAGAGAACTAACATGAAAGGAGCCATTACACTGACTATTTTCCTTGGAGTCTTCCTTTGCTGTTGGGCCCCCTTTGTTCTTCACATCCTTTTAGCAAGATTTTGCCCACATAACCCTTACTGTGCCTGCTACATGTCCATATTCCATGTGAATGGGACCCTCATAATGTGCAATGCGATCATTGACCCTATGATTTTTGCATTCCGAAGCCCAGAATTACGGAGCACATTTAGGAAGATGTTCTGCTGTGCCAGGTATAACTGGAACTGGTAGACACTAAACAAAAATAACAATTACAAAAGCACACGCGTTGTGGTGTTGTGCAATGCAAATTCACAGTTAAAAATACTAAAAGTGATGCCCAAAGTAATATTATGCTTGTAGAATACTGCCAGAGATTTCAAGAGGTCTACTGAAGAATACGTATAAGCTAAGTATGCACATAAGTCTTTGCTAACCAAACACCCAGAAATATTACTAATTAAGTTAATTCTGCTCATAATTTTCATGCAATAGTCTAAAAGTAACTGCAACAATTATCTTTTATCATTTCAGAAAAACTCAAATGTAAATCTTTGGCAGCAAGTATTTTGTCACCCAAGAGATTAATTTATGCCGACTAATTTTGTATCAGTAATTTCAATTTCAGGTGCATACTACTTTAAAATTTTGTTGTTTAAATCACAAATAAATGAATACTTGTTTCTGAACTTCATGTTTATATAAAAGTCTATGATAAAGCAGAAAATATGGACATGCATATGAACTTTGCTGGTAAAGTGAACTCATTACTTTGTTCTTTAACATCTATTCTCCTTAAAATCATGCAATTAGTATGCTCTAAGTGTCAAAAAAAAAAAAAAAGTTTTGGAGTGTGAGTCCATGTGAAGTTTTTTTGGTTTAAAAGTTATTCTTAGTGACTGAAGAGTTTTTTCCAATATGAAGTCGTTCTGGTAGAAAAGAATTTTGAAAAGGTTTTGAATTTTAAAACACCAAAGCCAGGTCTGGACTACCAAAGAGAATTGCTGGCCATGTCAGCTCTCCATTAGAAGTCCCTGGGCCAGCTTCCTTTAATAAAATAATAGGTTTCACAGACAGTGAAAGAACTTTGATAAAGCCATAATTTTCTAAACATGCCACAACAAGGAATTCAAAAATAAAGTACCAGACAGACAATTCAAAGACCTCCAAGGAAGTCAGCCACCTGGATGAGGAACCAGCTAGCCAGTCTGGAAGGATGCTACAAAACAGTTTGTAATTTACAAAATCCTAGTGAGAAAATTTTGAATTGTCCTTGCCAAAATAATACTAAACTTGCAAAACTGTAAGGCAGAATAACTTTCACAGCAAAATATCCTAAAGCAGTTCAGAGCATATGGTGGGGAATTAACCTCAGATTAATCCTGTACAGTTATTCAGCTGTGCCAGAGACAGAATATTTAGTAAGAGACAGCCGTGAAACTGAGGAAGTCAAAGTATGGCTTGAACAAGAAGGAGAGGAAAAGAGAAAATCTATTAGAATTCATAGATAAATAGAATTTGCTCTTCTGATACACTAATAAAAACAGGAATTTCAAGATATGTGGAATATGGATCAAAGTACAAGTAGTCAGGGGGGCTTAGGCTCCCAGATAAAGATGTAAGAAAGGAACCAATGTACCTGAAAGCCTCTCCAGAACTAAGCAAAGAAAATATCTTAAATGAGAGAAGGGATACCAAAATGAACATTTTTTAAACCTATATGCTTATTACAGAAAATCATTTGTCGATAAAATGCAAGTTCAGAAAGAAGTTCAAATATAGTCAAATTTTATTCTAATAAGAAATTATTCTTTCCATCAAAAGCAGAAAAAATGTGTATCTGCACAGCAACAAATGACTGTTAGAACTGAAGATAACAATAATAATAATTATACAACATTAGAGACTAGCAAAATAGAAGACTTAACAGTACCATAATACCTTGTGTACACAACTGATGAACTTCACAATAATAAAAAGTATTAGAAAGAAAATAATGATTCAGGCAGACCTTACGTTAAATCTGCAACACATGAAATATCTACAAAATGCACTTCCCAGTCAATCCCAGGCCCTGTCCAGCAACCCTCAAAATGCTCACCAAGCAGCTGGGCTCACTTCTTGACCTAAGAGCCTAAGGGCATCTAAGATACATAAGACTTTAAGATACAAAATCAGTCCTACAAGCACACCTTTCATCCCATTCCTCTTGGCTGTATTTCAAGGGCTGAGCAAACTGGCCTCCAGTAGCCCAGAACCTGTTTGCTCCTTGCCAAGCTGTCCCATCCTTCACAGTGCCATCTCCAAGCCTCCAGCCATTTTTATCCTGCAGAACATGGGCTAGAAAGTACATGAGCTCTCAACATGTGTCCTGCCTGAAAAATATCTTTTGCTGTCCTTTCTGCCCTATGCATCTTCTCTTAGTAATACAAAAGACAGAACAGTAATGGCCTTGCATTTCAGAAACACCAGTGAGTGGTCCAAAGAAAAATAGATTGTTATCTTTTGGGACACACAGACATAGGTTATGGCCCAGTGAGACATTTTTTTACCATCCAGCTTGTTATAATAAGGAGTCAGAAGTATTTCTGCAGTTAGTAGCATTGGATCTCAGATTGCCATACTTTGCCAGCAACAAGTTCCCACCTGATGTGACTGGGAATTAGCTGCCTATTCCTTGTATCCTACCTGCATTTGTTCATGCCATGATGCCCAAGCAACACCTAATGTTGTGGCTTAAGGTTATGTCTTCAAACTCGTTGTAGAGACCTGATGGCTGTTGCTGTTAAGCAGTGTGTCTAACACCCAGATAGCCAAAAAGATGAGGAGAAATGCTACATAAGGGGATCTAAGACAAAACAGAAAGAAAACAGGCTTGTAAATTGTAAGAAAACTACACATTTTTCTTCATTGTTAATAAGTTCAAGACAAGAGAACTTACCACATTCTACATGTAACTATGTAAGAAATGCAGATCCTATGCATTTGCCATAAACTGAAATCTGTGGCAGAACATTAGATCTCGAGACAAGTCTAAAAATTACATAAAATAGTATATTTTATCCAAAAAAAAAAAAAGTTAAAATTCAAAAAGCACGTGAGAATTTTCTCTCAGTTTGCACGAATTCTGTTGAAATAGAGCATTCATTTAAAAATATTTCTTTTCTGGGGAAGCAGTGTCAGAAAAAGCGTAGTCTTGAATTAAAAAAATAAAATAAAAGATCCTTAGGTAGATTTTGCTTTTGAAGTCTATCAGTCCTTGTTGCATGTCAGCATATACATAAATCTCCATGTGTTACTTCCTAATTAGCTGTAAATTTGGCTTACATTTTAGCAGTTGAGCAGTCTCTAAGACAGTAGTTTCTCTGTTTCACATCTTGATATCTCTATATACATGTACTTCCCTGTGTAGGTCTTTGAACAGATTCTTTAAGCCAAGATTTGTGAAACCTTCATTGTATTGTACTGAAGTTGTTCTTTAAACTCTGATAATATTAATGTATAACAGTGAACACTTCTTAGGTTATGTGATTTTCTTTCATTTGCCCAGTGTTAATTTGCAAGTATTTGGGAGCCAGAACTGTACCTTAACTTTGGGAGAAATAAGTACATCTTGGATCCCACCAGAAACTGATAGGCCTAGAAGAAAAAAACTCTGGTGCTCCGAAGATCTTGTCACTTCAAATTGTAAGCAGTACTACAATCGATGTTTCATACAGAAGTGCCCAGAGAACTTCCTATGTCTGTTTTTTTTTTGTTGGCAACAAAACTTTTCCTGGTCACTTACTGCAAAACCAGAAGCTCCTCCTCTGTTTCTGTTATTCTGTTTTGAACTGAACTTTATGTTCAGGAACAAAGTGAACAAATCTGATAAAGTCACCCAGGGGAATTAATTCCACTGAAGCAGTTGGTATGCCAGTGAGGGACAGACTTGCATAGCGGTTTAATTTTGTTCACAAAAGAGCAAAACAAATAGTTTAACAACTGTAAGAAAAAATCTGCTTTCTTGAATTATGATCCTGGGCAAGACTTTCAGAAAAAAATATGCATCTTGAACTCTTATTATCAGAACATTATTTTATTTTTTCAAAAATATTTATATACTTGAAAAAGAAGTTTGTATTGAAGTGCAGAGTACTTCAGAGTGTTAACAATACTTAATTATAATATTTGTTTATAATAAGAGTTACAAGGCCAATGTTAGCTTTCTCTTTTTTAAAATCCCAAGCAAGAAACTTCACAATCAGTCAGCTAGAATTATGATTATGTTCACAACCTTCCTAACTTAGTTGGTCTTTTGGATTTTTTTTAGCTTTGTAGGCTTGGAAATAACTATTTCAGTACTACACACCTACATTTCAAACTAATGCTTTCTTAAAAAGTCGCTTTGAGTCAGTTTGAGCTAAACTCTTCAAACAATACACCTATTCAAACAATTTAGTCCCTAAGGAGGCATATTTCATTCTGTCAAGGTAATTACAGCAGATAGCCATCTATTAAGACATTATATGTTCATCATTCAATAGCACTTTGATACAGCTTTGATACAACTTTTGATACAGATTTGTTTGAAGTGTCACTTCTACAGAAGACGCAATGCCATTGTGAACTTCTGATTCAAAGAGGATGATTTACGATATAATTCTGGAGAAATGAGCAGAACTATTTAAAAAAAAAACAACAAAAAAAAAAACTTTTCATATCCACTTGAAAGTAGCTTTCTTACGCTTGAAATTCCCCTCAAATTACTGCTATAACACAAAGATCATATTTTTGAACTGTCACCCAGAGTCTAATGACTATTAGCTTGCAAGTAAATCTGGCTAAACCAGTTGGAGTACAAGTGTCTAGTGAGTAATAACAATTATCTATTTCTTTCCATAGCTATTTATATATAAAGACCATGAGATGGTTTTGTCACACCACTTTGAATTGCTTCAGCAGCACCTTCACACTATCATTTATTACAACTTAAGCCCTTCAAATGTTCTTCCAAAACCTCGTATGAACTATCTCAATAAAAAATAAATAAAAAAATAAATAGAAATAAAAAGAGCTACACAGAAACCATTTGTTAATGGGAGGAGTTACTCTACTGGCAACTTTACATCCACTGACACCCTGACTGAAGTCGGAGCAGACAGAGAACCTGGCCTGGGCAGATACTTGTATTGACAATTTGGCTGTAAAGTCAGATACATGTTTTACGTAGATAAACAAACAAGCCTTTTATCAGTGTCGGTGTACAGAAGGGTTTCCAGAACGAAAACACAGGGCCCCTGACCCACATGCCCAGGCCCAGGACCTCACATCAGCCCCATGGCCATCAGCCCCTGCCCCAGCAACACTGCAGCAGGGCCAGGGTCCAGCTCCCCACAGCCCTGACTGGCTTGGTGGTGGTCAGGCCCATAGCCTGGCCTCTCCTTGGCCCTGCCTGGTGCCCAGAGACAGGACTGCCCCAATGCCACCTGCTGCACCAGTGCCCCCAGCTGCCCTGCTCTTGGTGGGACAGTGATACTGAGACTGGCAGCCAGGACCTGCCCTGAGGGACCTGTGGGAGCCCCAAGCCCTCACTGCACCCTGACTAAGCTCTTAGTTGCAAAAAAGCAGTTAATAAATTATCTGTACATTTCCACATCTTGCCTGCCCTGACCTCATCCACCCTAACACCACACACAGTTTGGCAAGATCCAGCACACCTGCATGAGCCAGTCCCACAGAGGAACCTCTGCAGCACAGTGTGAGAGCTTTCAGTGCCTCAGGGAGCCTTGGTGCCAGGGTAATGCTGAGTAGTTTAATACAACCTCTAAAGACAGAAAGAAATATCTCCTCAGCTCCTTTGAAATCCTATCACATTAGTTATTCTGGTTAATTGTCCCTTCCTGACAACTTAAATTTGGAATCACTTTTTGGTGGCATTAGAAGTCCAGGATAGATGTCTTCCAGCCTAGCTTCACGGTTCCTGACACTGTTACAGCTACCCACTTTCAAATGAATTGATATTACCCACCGTACTAAGTATGCATTCAAGTTTTCACTTGAATTTTAAAGAATGATTTACAGACTCTGCTTCACTGGTGTACTGTTTCAGTCTAACAGTCTACAGCCTTACATTTTCATTTACCTGAGAAATGAAACCACAGCCAAGCAATTCGGGTAATCACATCATCTGGTCCAACAGCTAAATCTGTCTCAACTGCCAGTCTGTTCAATAAGGAAAAAAGGAAGAGAGAATAAAGAGCTCTTCATCCTGACACAGAGCAGCCCATGTCAGAGAGCAAGCCAAGAAGAACTGATGGAGACCTCAGGTCTCTCATCTGTGCTTAGCTTCCTCTCAGATTACAGCAGAGCCTTCGAAAGAGGGGGAAATTTGGATGAAAGGCAGCTACTGCTCCTGGATGATAAGGCAGATGAAAGAAACACAGCCTTGCTGGCTGGTTAATAAGGGGTTGAAATTGGCAGCACTTCCTATTAGAGGAGTTGGCACCAGGGTTTGTTAGAAGTCTGGGAATAGGCCCAAGAAATAGAGTCAATGAGAAATACTCTTTTTTAAAAAGATAATGGAGTTGAACGAACTATATCAATCATTTAGTATTTTTCTGTATATAGGGATCTTTACTGAAGGCTTTTTCTGGAGGACTCGGGAGTATTTGGAGCATGAGAAAGCTCATTGGGTGGAGAAGACCTTGGTCCCTGGACTACAAGAGAAAGGGGAAAACCACAGAGGAATAAAAGGGCCTGTGGTAAACTGTTTTAGTGAACTTGCACCAGCTTTCTTAGAAATCTCAACCTGAAGCATCCTTAGAGCTCTTACACTGACATGAAAATGCTAATTAGGCTAACTGACAAATAAATCACAGATGATGATATTATCCTCTGTTCTGTGCATAAGCTTTCATTTGAAAGCTTTCATTTATCCCAATGTTTTCACTTACCTGAAAACATTGGGATAAATGCAAAAAATCTCTCATCCCAGCTTATGAGAGTAAATTTTGCAGGTACACATGGTTTTGTGTGCTGAGCACCATCTGCCATCTTTCTGCCATCAGATGGTGAAAACTGGAGGAAAACTCCTCTGACTGTTTGAAGGCTATCTGAATTAAACAGAGGGGTGGTAGTAAAATGTCCTTAGAGGATACCACTATTGCCTTTATGGTGCCAAATATCTTAAACACTCAAGAATAATTCTTTATACTGAAAATGGATAGCAGTACCTTTTTATAACAAAGTAATTCATGACAGTTGCTTACAAGTGTTCAAAATGATCCACAATTTTATTGCTGGTTTAACTGTTGTCAAAAACCTGAAATATTTCTGGAACCAATCTCAGTCTTGGCATGTCAAAGACAAGATCTTCAAGCAGTACTCAAACAAGATATAGAAAAGAAGTAGAACTGACATAGCTTGAGAAGCAGTTACTTCTGCTTGGTATATTAATGCCAGAACTGCAGTACCACATGGCAAGTAGAGCACTTGCCTCAGAAATCCCAGTGAAGAGGTAGCTAACGGTGAAAAATTATTTTGAGGATCATCTACTGCTACTGCTGCCAAGGAAGAAGGACATCAGTGGTGGCAACAATTAGAAGGAGTGCCTGGTGCCTGGAAGGAACTGGCAAGGCTAGAATTGATTTACCTAGGTTCTTCCCAGTGTCATGCCACAAAATATTCATAGGTATCTTCACAGATACACAGACAGATTTACTTTCTTTATATTGTTTTCTTCATCAAGGTTTTTTTTCAACTCAGCCACAGAAGATTTCAGTGTCAGTCCTGCATCCATTTGACTTAGTGACCAAAGACTTAGAGTGCATTTCCTGTGTTATCAGTTTGGATAGTTCCCTGTCAGTCTTCAAGAGGCATTTGGATAATCCATTTAATAACATGCTTTAACTTTTGGTTAGCCCAGAAGTGGTCAGGCAGTTGGATTTGATGTTTTTTCTAGGTCCCTTCCAACTTTTTTCAGGAGCTCTGTGACTGTAGGCTGCTTCACTTAAGGAAAAAGAAACAAAAGAAAAAAAAAAAAAAAAGAAAAAGAAAAAGAAAAAAAGTTCCCCAGGAAGGCAAAACTACAAGTCCCTCAGGTAAAAGAGAGACCAAAATCCATCTTTATATACTTTTAGAGGGGTGGTTTAAACATTAGGCTATTACATGAAGATCATAGTCTTCCAACCAAGACAATGACAGCATTTTACAAGAGTGATATCTATTACCCAGTACCTTCAAAAAGGAAGGGGTTGATCACTTGCCCCTGCAAGGGAAATTCAGTATGTGGTTCCATATCTCACACGCTGATTTGAATCCTCCCTTATCACTGTGCTCAATACTTCTACCATGTTTTGAGACACCTGCTTAAACTTATACCTAAGCAGTGCTCTGGATTCCAATTCAGAAAAGAGTATAAAAAACTACATAGCCCCAGTGCCCACCTGCAATCCCACCTGAAAAACATATTTCTGAAAAGCAACAGCAATCCTGATTCCCCTTTATTACAAGAAAGATCTGGTTCTGAACCAGTTAGAAAGTAGTTTATTTTTGTAAAGAGGTTCTCTCCATTACACTAAGTCTGCAACAGAGAATTTATCCCCTGGAAAAGTCAGACTTAACTTTACTGAATGATCTCAAAATGCCTGCAGTTAGCATCCTAAATGCACAGAGTTTCAGTCCTGAAAGAAAATGATAGGAAATGAGGGAAAAACAAAAGATCTTCTTATTTAAGTAACTCTGCTCTACCAGCCCTTCTGGCTATCCTGATGACAAAGCCTCCCCCACAAGGAATATGCTTTACCAACTGTCAATGTTGTGAAACAAATACCTAGAATAAGAGTCAGAAATGACATCTGGAGGTTCAGAAGTGCATCTGTTCTGTTAATGATACTTTCAGCTCAGTATTTTTGTGTCATAGATGAAGCTGTATGGAAATGAAAGTGTTGTTTTTAAATCAATTTAATTCTTCTCACACTGATTTCCAGCTGAGACACACTTATTTATTTATTTATTTAGTCCATTGCCAAATCTCTTCAATAAATATCTGTGCAACTCTGCTAAATAGGTTCTGGAAATATACAATTGAGCTGTTCTGTACACTGTAAGACAGATTGTCCTGCTCATGATCTCAGGTGCCCAAAGCAGAGCTTTATTCATACAAGACAGAATAATAGCAGCCAGTACAAGAGGCCGTTCCTACAGATGAGTTGTTTAGTACTTGCTAGCACCTTCAGGTCACCAGGTGATGTCCTCTCAAGTTCAAAAGTGAGTAAAAGAAGCCATGCTCTCCAAAATGCACAAGCCCCTGCAGCAAAGCATGGCATCCACTGACCAGTAGGCAGCTAGAGCTGAGTGAGTGACAAAGTGATAAAGAGCACCTGCAAAGAGCAGGTGAGTGACAAAGAGCAATAGCATGAGAGTTGCCTGCAAATGTAACCTTAGAGAAAGTAAAGGCAAAGAAACTAGCTGATGCATTTTAGCAGTGCATTCTAGCAACAGTAGAAATTATGTTATGATTATCAAGAAAAAAATGTCAAGCACTACTGTGCCAAGGCCCCGTGGGTTGTGAAAGGGCTTCTTCGCACAGTATTCTTATAATATTCAAGTAATAAGAAGTGAGAAGGAAGTAAAGATAAAATATTAGGAATTAAATTTAAAACAGCATATAATTCAGTAGTGGTAAAAAAGGGTAATAATTTCAACATTTCTGCTTAAAGCCTAGCAATCTATGAATTGTGAAATGCACACTTATTTTTGAGATGTTTTGCTTTTGAAGGACATTCTAATATATATTGCAGCTTGCATTTTCTGTAATCCTTTTTATCCCTCAATATTAGAGACATTTTGCTGCCCTTTAAAAATCATTATTTCAAGAATCATAGTGTACGCTTTCAATGCCTGTTCTTTGTTACTAAATCTTCACTCCTTTTCTCGTGGTCCACACAGCACTTTTTCTCAACCAGCTGCAAGATGAAGCCTTAGTATTACTCTTTTAGACTAGTTACCTCAGAGTATTTTCTTATATTACATTACTTGAGTTTATTGCAGTAGCATGAGATACAAGGAAAGATTCATGATTAAGTAACAGAGAAACACATTGAGGAGCATGGAGGCCATATTTTGACTATGTGGATGAAATGTTCACATAACAGGAGTAAAAGCTTTCTCATGCCTTCCTCCATAGTAGCCAAGGTGGGCCAGTAATAACTGCAAGGATATACCAGCAATAGCTGCAGAACAGTTCATCCTATCCTCACCATTGTAGCTGAAGGACCCCAAGAACTAGAAACTCAGTGCTAACAACATATGCACCCACTAGCTCTCTACAGCTGAAAATTTTGTTCTTTAAGTGAATTAGTACATGAAATTAAAAGACAGGATCCTGATTAGTTGGACAGGAGACTGTATCAGGTTATCTGCCAGAATGCAACCAGCTTCCATTTCTGAGGAGGGGGGAGAGAAAACAGGAGGCCAGCCACCAGCCAATATTGCAGGGAGTGAAGAAAACAACTGTGAGTCAAAACGCAGACACAGTTCATCCCTGCAGGAAAGAAGCTAAAGGTAGAAAAATCTCCCTACAACAAACACAGCAGTGAATTAATTAGTTTTAGTACTTTGCGGTGTAAACTGACCTCTGTGTGGGTGTTTATGGGATTTTGGTCCTTGTTTAAACCACAGGAGCCTTCAAATAAGATTGTTCTTTTTCTTAACTCTTTGGCTTTGACTCTTTTGTTTTTATCAAAGAGATATAACAAGAGTAGTGGATTTACTGTGTGGAATTTAACAGCCTGTACACTAGCTTCCCTAAAGGAATACTAGCATCCCTTCAGTAGAGAACTGTTGTAGCAAAACATAATGTCGAGAGTAAAGAACACATACTTTAAATAAACTTTCAAATATATGTTTCTATGGGAGCAAATTAGCTGTAATATATGGAAGGACTGTATCCACACTTCAGCCATTGTGTCCTCCCCTTTCCCTGGCCACATCTTGCTGTCTGCATTTTAAATGTCTGTGTACATGTTCAAGATTCAGATGTTTGTCCCCAGCTGACTTAAAGGAAGTCCATGAATTATATTTGACATGTTCTACAGACCATTTGACAAGTACTGCATTACCAGAACCAGTTTCATATGCTTGAAATAGAATTTTGCTCACTCCTGAGGCTGAGTAGGGCAACACCTGAGAAAAATAGTCTAAGAGAAAGGGATTCATCCACACTCCAGAAACTTTTCTTAGAGCAAACATCAGGGAGAAGAAATGAAAGTAAAGCCTGTTTTAAGATGTGAGGAAATGTGAAATTTATAATCCATCAGGATAAGACGAAGAGCTGACAAGGACCACTTTTCTTCTCCTAATGCACAACTTGGTTAAGTCTATCCTTAGCTTTCTAACCCATGACCTTTGATCTGTATACAGATGCCTGTTGTTCAGTGCCCTTTTTGTTCTAGGAAAACTTCTTTCCCAACTATAGTTCCCAGCTGGTTGCACAAGTTTCCTATAAAAGAATTGAACTATTACAGCAGTATGGCTTTGTGTCCCTTAGGAGAGGTCACAAGCTGCTGCGCCAAAGAGGACGAATGAGAAGAGGCAGAAAGATACAATCCCACACAGAACCTGGTCTAAACAGAGGCTCTCAAAGGAACCTGTTACAGAGAGCAATTCTCATGCCTTCATTTAAAGACAGTGAGCTCTCTCTGCCCTGGAAACAAGTGAAAGGAAATATTAGGTGACGTCAGCATAGAATCATATTCATATGCATATCATAGCATATCACTAGTCATCACACAGATTTAATTCCATGAGACTGACGGAGTTTTTAAACCTAACATTCTTTGTTATCTACAGTCTGTACATATCTGTGATGCAGGATGAATTTCCATAGATCTGTTTGTACATGAGGGAAAAAGAGGAAAATAAACAAAAGCCACCCTAAAATGTTGATCAGGTGGCTTAAGTGTTTCACAGCCTGTTAGCATTTAGCTCATCAACATATAACACTTGTCAGATGAGTAAAGAAAATGATATATAGATAAATAGATAATCGTGTTATACCTTTATTATGTTCTTTAGCAACTTTAGAAGCAAAGTTAGCAACTCAGTACAAAAGTCTGAGATGACAGCCGTCTGACAAGAAAAAATATATTTTGGGGGGAAGGACAAACAGAAATATCCAAATTAATGAGGCCAATATGATCAAAGCACAAAATACGATGACTATTCCCACTAACGAGTGTATGTGAAGGTATGGGGTGGTGGTTTCCAATCAGGATAGGAACTTCATGTTCTTGTTTTTAGTATACAATAGAGGAGAAACAAAACCAGAATTAGTGTTGCTAACTACAGCACTGAGGTCTAAAACCTTAATGATAGAGGAAAACCTCTAAAAATCTGAAGTACTAATTCAAATGGAGGGAAAAATGTGGAATTGTAGAGTCAAACAGTTACTAACTGTGGTTATAGCTTTTTTTTACAGAGACTCAGTGAACGTACTGAATGATATTACTAATGAAGATGTCTTTCATGTTAGTGCCAGAGAACTGCAGTCTAATAAAAGGGCCAACATTTCTCAAAATTGCAGAATAAAGCTATGTCTTATATTTCCCACCTCTTTTTGGTAGAGTTTTTTATCTCTCAGACTGGAAGTGACTTGCTACTTCACCTCTTGAACAGACAGGACAGTTTCACAGTCATTTACTGTAGTCACTGGTTTTGGCAGCATTGGCTTCTCTGGATGGAAAAAGCACCCGTTTTACAGTTGAAGGTAAGCACAGTATGATTTTATGCATGTCAGAAGTTGTTGACTTAAAGCCAAGGGAATGATTACTGAAAGAAACCTCTAGAATATTTTGCAGACAATTCGCTATTTTGTCTGACCTCTGAAAGATCCACTGATCAAAAATTTGTATGTCTTACAGAGAAAAAAAAAAATTACATTAATTAACCAAGGAACCGTAATAGAATCTCCGTTAAAGGGAGGAATGTATTCTAAACTCTTCTTAAACATGCAACCCAGTGTGGCTTGTTAACAGATGCATAACATCGAGGGGAGATCTCACCTAGGGAAGAAGCCTTCTTTATCTTTCACAGAAAAATTTATCAAATCTACCTAAATCAAAGGCCATAGCAAAGTAGTAATTTTTTCACTTCCTTTTTGCCATATCAGCTGAAGAAAAACTCATTTTTCTACCTAGTCATCTCAGATTGAGCCTAAGTATTTACATAATGATTATCACCATGGCAGCTATATTCATAGTATTTTTCTTCACTTTCCCAGTGACTGTAGCTTTTGTTTTGACAAATAGTGTTAATAAAAATAAAAATTGCTCAAAAAAAGCTTTGTGTCTTCTATATAATTTTACCTGCTTCCCAGCTAATTAAAACAGCATTCTGAAAGGAAATTACTTTTCTTTCAAAAAATACCCTCTGATTTTATTTTAAAAAGCTTATGGGAAAGCTAAAATGTTTCAAGCAGAACCAGTCCAAAACCTGCACTTTCTTTAGGAGCTAGAAAACTGTAAATGTTACCTGAGAAAATAAATGGAACAAGGACAGAACATTTTGATAATGTGAAGGCAGCTATCTTTGGGACAAAGGTTGGTAACTGTAGTCCTTTCCATCACTAGTAGTTGTATAACTAAAGATTTTGAAAGAGAGTAGGAAAAAAAGAAACAACACATAATGTTACTGCCAAAAAAAGGAAGAAAAAAAAAAAAAGCCTAAAATTGCAGAGAGCCAGAGTGAATAGTTACTAATTAGTCCCTTACCCAGATAGAGATAAATATCTGTATTTCAGGGAAACAGGTTACAGCTTCTTTTTATTATTATTATAATTACAGTGACTAATTGAGGATTCACGCACAGAGTGTGTTTGTAGGCAATAGAATAAATACATGCAGTGAGCTCCAGAGAGATGACGGCAAAGGAAAAATAGTAAGCAGGCAGCTGGGAATGTCATGTATTTCACCCTAGCAGAGTGTTTGGCAGGGTACCTTACTGCTGGCTGATGACCAATTTTCTCATTAGACGATTTGTTTTGTTTAGGCACAACAGCATAAATAAAAGGTAAAGTATTGCACTTTCAGGTCCATGTTTGCCTCCTCATTTCTTCCCACTCCTAAAGATTTTAAAGGTACATATATTTTCAGCACAAGTGGGATGTCAAATAACAGACCTATGCTCTCAGTCAGCAATCACTCCACCTTTGATGCCTGATGTTATTATTCTGCCGCTGGGAAATTAAGCCATGGATGGATGGATGGATGGATGGATGGAAGGATGGATGTTGTGACCCAAATCTAAATAAACAGTATATCCCAGACAGTACTTATTCCTCTACCTCTTACTTTTGTACTACCAGTGAGATCTTCTCCCAGCTGGCACCAGAAGAGTAAAACCAAGCTTTATGACCTTCCCAGACACTTGCTCAATAGGGGACAGGAAGATGTGTGTAGTTTATAGATGGCTCCTTTCTTTCTCTGTAGACAGACTTGTCAGTGTAGTGGATCTACCTAACACAGCTAGAATGTTCCCATATAAGCCCACTCTTTCTTGTCCACACAAAGCCAAGCCCAGAGTAAGAATAATCTATAGTATCTTAATTCCTTGTGCCATTTCTAGTTGCTGGTTTGAATCTTCTAGATGAGTGATTTACATGGTGTAATCTTGTGTCCTCTAGATCACAAGGAACTTACATCACCAATAGCTCTCCATGCAGTAGCTATCCATATGCACTCACATGTGAAATGACATAGGCCACAGGTGAAAATGTAGTCATTCTCTTTCAACCACATTCTGATTGATAGATGTTCTTATGTAGTATCTCAGCACATGAAACCAGAATTCCTTGCTTACAACACCTGATCAACATGTGGAAAAGGTTATAACACTCTCCCATCTACAGGGAAGCAAGGAAGAAATCAGCATGCTGAGATACAGCTATGCTAAGATAGGAAAACCCTTCCCAGGCAGGCTTCCTCCCCCAGTTTGTCATCTGCCCGTGTCTGACTGTATCATTTCAAGTGTTGCATGTCTAGGAGGAGTTAATCCACCATGTTGACCTCCAGAACTTACAACTTTTAAACTAATAATATAAATTCATTATTAACTTTGTGCTCTTTTAAATTGCTTTAAGCAGTTTTGCACTTTTTGAAAGCTGAGGTGCCTGTCAAGATTTACTGGGGATCAGAAGAAGAATCCTGATATTGGCTCTCCTGGGACTGATGGAAAGGAGAACACAAACTTCTCTCACCTGCAGCTGAAGCACAGGCTTGCTCCTCCCATCCATTTCCTTTTCCCCAGACAAGTTAATACAGGTTGATACTATCTGTTGCTGGATTCTGCCACAATTGCTAACTTTAGAAATCTCTGTCAACATCAACTGAGGTCTCAATGATTTTACTTCATGGCAGACTTAGAAGCCTTGTTTTTTTCCCTATCTAATGAGATGAGAGACCTGGTAGGTAAGCAGTGGGGCAGTTCAGCAGGCTTGCTTGGAAAGAAGAATGGACAAATGCCAGCTGAGGAAAGATAGCTTCATTTCCAAGAAAATGTATTAAACCAGCATTTGTAAGCGTAAAGTCAGCACAACAACTCAAGATCAGATTGGTTGCAGTAACCTGACTGCAGCTGTGAATAAATTCACAGTGATGAGCTGCGATGAGCTAATAACCTCTAAATCCCTGTAGTCTCTGAATTGTCATAAGTTTGCACAAAAACAATTCAATGTATTTAAAAAAAAAAAAAAAAATAGTTGTGATAAAGAACTTGGCAAGCACAGCACAGGTTGCCAATGAGAAGGTGGTAAAAAGTCAGTCAGCCTCTCAGCCTGTGCTGGGATGCTACCTGCAGCTATGTTTGCCATAGATATCCTAATTAAGAGAGAACTTAGTTTTAAAAATATGTAGAGTTCTGATGTTGTAAGTATGTAATCTTAATTGACCTTGTCATAACAGGACGATGAAATGAGGAGAAACAGAAAAGGGAACCAGTTCATTTACAATGTTGCCTCCATCCTTCCATGAAAGTTAAGTCAACCCAGTCAACATATTAACTTCTCTGCTTCTTGCTGAACTTCTTGAATCATCTTTGACAGCTTCACCTTTCATCACAAAGCTGTCATTTGGATTGCTCAAGCTGATCAAAACTGCTTGAGGGAATCTTTATCCTTTTCACCTTGCCAACAGAACAAGTGGGAATGTGAAGTCTGAATAAACTCCAGTGTCATACCTTCAGAATAACATGGGTCACCTGAGAACTGTGCAGTGTCTCTGTCAGTGTTTTTGTCTTGTGGCAGTGAGATTGTATTCAGCTTTGTATCTACTTATTTCTATGTCTGCAAACTCCCCTTACCTCCACTGCACAACAAAGTCTTTAATTAGAACAGAAACTCCTTTTTGACAGAGATTGCCACAGAGTCAAAGAATTTGGCAGAGTTTTGCGACATATGCTCTCACTGTCCTGCGATATTTAGACTTGCAGCAGTATCATTTGCTTTAAGAAAATGTTCTTTCACAATTTTTTTTGGAATTAGATCTTCAGAGGACCATACTGACACCTGGAGTTCATGCATTGCACATTTCTAAGTAGAAGGGCAAGACTGTTGTTTTTACACTCTTCCACTTCTGCCAGGTATGACTCAGTCTTGTTCTATTCTAAGTAGTCAGTGTCAACAAATTATATTTGCTTTAACTATAGAAAATATGAGCAATTTAAAAAAAGGAGAAGGAGAAGGAGAACAAAGGAACAAGAACAAGAGATATTGAGCAACCACTGTATGTAAAACTGAAATATGAAAATATCATGAACCATGTTGGACCTTTAGTTTCATAAAATACCTAAACGACCTTAAAAGAAGAGAAAACATGAAAAAATATGTCATTAACTTTCAATCCAGAATTAGTCTCCCAGGGTTCTTCTTTGCTTTTAAAATTGGAACTTCAAATTTTAAGCTATGACCTTTCCATGTGTATTTTTTTATATATACTACATTGCTATGTAGTAGAATTGTACTGCTTTCCAAATAGAGCAGTAAAATATGTTAAAATGCACTCAGAAAGGGGCAGAGTTATAGCTAAGTTTGTATACAGAACTTTGGGGGTTTTATATTTTTGTGCTTATACATAAACATGTTGTTGTTACAAATGAAGGCTTTCTGAAGAATGCATTACACGGGAGGAGCAAAAATTCTTTTTGTTTATATGAACAATGCTTGCTCAGTTCTTTTGTTCTAACTTCTGCCTCTGCTATATAGAAACAATTAACACTTAGCTAAAGTGAGCTTGCAGGAAAATTCACTGGAGTGGAGAAGCAGGATGTACGTTCTTGTTTTGGCTCCCACTCCTGTATCTCATTTTCAACCACGACATTGAGAACAGTCAAGGGCCTATACTTCCTAATTTGTCAAGTGAAAGAATCTCATATTTCTGGGACAAGACACTCAAATGCTCATGCATAAAAGAAATAAATACTATCATCTTTTTCCCGTGACCCTTAAGAGACTTGACGTTAATACAGTTCAGGCAATCTAGCAGGATCAGCACTGGAACAACATGTATTTTTGCAAATTTGGATTAAGATACATTGGCAGAACTCCACAGCAATGCAGATATGCTCATTGCTATCTAAAATCTTACCATGTTCATCTAGAGCACCATTCCTTTTCAAAGTTGCCATTTGTATGAAATTATATATATTATTAAGTCCTCTTGGGAATCATTTTACAGATATTAGCTACTCACTGAAACAGAATTATTCAAAAGAAACAGGTAGGCTTCATGTTTTGACTTTGTTTCCAGTCTTTAAAAACAGGTTGGTCTTTGTTGCATAATCTCTCTCTACAGGTAAGTCTCCGAGATTCTTCCCTCATAGCACCAAAGCAATGAAATATCAAGTAACACCATCTCTCACTTAATGTAAAAAGAGATAGCATAGGAATAAGCCTGAATACATAAAAAAAAGTTTGTAATCCATTCCTTTAGATCTAAAAAGCTTTGGATCAATTTAAAAATTAAATCCCAACTGGCTTCATTGGCCCTGTCATTATTGATTTTTCTAAGGAATAGATAACACAAGACTGTACTTCAGCGATAACATTCTTTCAAATGCATTTGCAGATGAACAGCACTTCCCCATCAGTGTTTCTGCAGACGAGATGTCTTACACACACACAGAGAAACCTCTCTATGCTCAAAGAGTTCAGAAATACTGCTTTCAGAATATAAGAGAGTTACTGGATGGAAATGTTTTATTCCTGATAATTGCATAAGAAAGTAACTCAACATGAGCCTCTCCCGTTGGTATTTTGAATCATCAATTGGGTATGTAAAGTTAACACTCAAATTGAAAGTTCAAGTCTGTAAGAAGAGATCCAAAGTGTTTTTCCTTTTGACAGCTGTTGTTCAGATGTTTGGATGGCTATTCTGATGTTCAAATAAAGCTTTTCAGTTATGAGAGTGCCTATTGTAACATAGGATGAGTTATAGCAATATAGTCTTAACTCCTCCAGAAGGAGCAAGCTGCTACATGAGACACAATCATTTGGCTAGCTACAGCTGAAATAATTTTGTATCTTGTAGAACTGGCAAAAAACTAGCATGTGCATTTGGAGAAAATAGTATTAACATTTAGCCCACACAAAATATAAACTTTTATTTAAAGATAAAATCTTTTGAAAACAAATAAAACAATTCCTTCCTTTCTCATTCTTTTTTAAACTTTTATTTTCACTTCTTTAAGCTTTGTAAAAGCAAGTTTGAAGCTGAAATTATAGTGGAAATTATATTAAATAGCCACCTTTTATCCCTTTTCAAGAAAGCCTTTTGCAGAACTATTCTGTACTTCTGAAGCAAAGTAATTTTGTAGAAGTGTGTTCGTTTCAATGGCATTCAAATCCTGAAGCCAAAGTGTTTCTGTTCATTTTGGATGGGTGAAGGAAATGACAGGCAGAGTGTGGGACCATAAGCCCAAAACCTTAAGCATTCTCTTTAAAAATAATCAAAGAAAAGTGGATAGGGGAAGGGGAAAAGTGTTAAAGAGGAAAGAATAAAGGGAAAAGAGGAAAAGGGAAAAGGGGAAAGGGGAAAAGAGAAAGTGGAAAGTTTATAAAGTCTTGTGTCCTGGGAGTCTCTCTAAAGGTGCCACTTCAACACACAGCTGTGCCTGCACTGGCCTTGCCACCCTGTTTAGATAGCATGCACGTCGGTGTAATTCCTGTCCACCCCCTCCAACCACTTTCACTGACTGTTATGCCCCTGTTGCCTTAATCCCATACTTTGTCTGTTATTTCTCAGACAGACTATGTAATTGAATCTTTCCTTCTTCGCCCTTAAACCAATCCATCTACTTCTTAATACAATGTTGGTTTTCTCTGTTTGGAAATGATTCCAATGTATTAGATTCCCTGCTAATTAAGAGCTCAGAGAATACTTACGATGTTGGTAAATCCTGAAAAGCTGCTTTCTAAAGCAAGAAGGCAACACCATGGACAAAAATATGAACCTTAGAGAAGAAAAAAAGCTTCTGAGCAAGTCTGTGTAAAACAACGACATTGCTTTAAATTCAGTGTGAGCCTGCCCCATACATAGTAGCACAAGAGGCTGGCAGAGACAGAAGAAAGGTGTGTATTGTTTTCTCTAGTCATGAAAGTTTTCTGATTACTATTTGAAATGTATTAAAACCTTAAGTCCCAGTTATTCCTACTTCTACATTGGTTCCTAGGTGGTTATGTTTCGTGTGTGAGGTGTCCAAGGCCAGGCTGGATGGGCCCCTGGCCAACCTGATCTAGTGGGTGGCATCCCTGCCTATGGCAGGGGGGTTGAAACTAGGTGATCTTTAAGGTCCCTTCCAGCCCAAGCCATCCTATGACTCTGTGATAATACATAAAGCAGGAAGGTGAAGATTGCAATAAGAGCATTTACTGAAGTATCTTTATTACAATCTTAATCCTGATCCCACTTTCCAGGCCAACTAGCCCAGTGGCACCAGATGGATGAAGAGGAGCCCTGGGAGGACAGCCTTCAGCTCAGTGCTCTTGAGCTCCTTGCTTGTCCATAACTGGGCAAAATGACTTTCCACATGACTCATCATTAAGAAATAAGGCAGTACATCTCATGTCCCTTCTCTGACACATGCAGAGAATGTAAGAATATGGATGCTTGATTGGAACAAGAGACAAAAGTCAATCAGAGTTTTTTTCCTTTGTTTTCTTGGAGTTGTGCAGGTGCCTTCATCTCCCCTATGGCCAGGCTACAAAGGAGGAGAAAAATCCTGCTTCATATCCAATTGACCTCCAAGTTCTTGAACTGGAATACACAGAAGGCACATCCCTTGGCATTATTCAAGTAATCTGCCTCCTCATCTCTCCATTCATTTGAAAAGGCCATTGCACTCCCAAGAAATCTGTTGTTAGATTAATATGAGTGCTTTCAGTTATTTTATGTCTAATGGTGTTCTACAGCTGAGAATGTCTTCAAAAAATTCCTACCCTGCATTAACTGTATTTCCACTCACTTTTAGCTTGAGAAATGAATCTGAAGCATAATGGTTATTTTCATTGATTCTCTTTTTAGTCCATTTGGGGAAAAATGAAATAAATAAATAAATAAATAAATAAATTAAAAAAAAAGAAAAAAAATATTTAACACTGTAGTTAGAGTTTTAAAGAAAGAGACATAAGGAGGAAGAATATCCCCAGAGTCCACAGAAATGACTGACTTTTATTTTGTAGCCAAACCATTGGCTATCTAATGGTGTATGTAGCATGAAGATCAGCATAATTCCATTCACATCAGTTAATCAAGCCCTTTAAAATTCTCCCTGTCTTTCATCTTACCTAGAAGAAAACAAGAAAAAAAGAACCATCAGAGGACATCTGGAACATGAATCTTCCTTCCAAACATCCCTGCCTGCTGCATAAAAAATTATGTTTTTATAGATTTGCCAATCAATTTTTAGCCAGATTGTATTGCACCACCCCTCATGGCTCTCTCCTGTGTCAAAGCAAAAATATGCAAGGTGTTGGTAGGTCCTAAAGCCCCTGCAATCCCTGCTGTGCACACAGACTGCATCGGGGAGTTCAAACCTAGTTTATGAGGAGCCATTTTAAAAAATAAAATAAAAATAAAAAAACCTAAGTAAATAGAAACTTGCACTGTAAAAACACTAGACAGTAAAGATATCTGTTTTAAAATAATTCGTAACCAGCTAGATTATGGGGCTACTAAAAAGATATCTGGCTATCAAATACATTAGTTTTAAACATTAATTTCTACTCAAGCCAAGTAAAATGCAAAACAGACACTTGAAAACTTCAGAACTTCTCTAGAACCCACAATGCATCATTAGTACTTATCCCAAAGAAGTTACCCATCATAACCAGGAACTGTTCTATTATTGAAGTTTTACAGTGTTATTTATACAGTTTACCATCCTGATGGCTGAATGAATATCTATTCCAATGACAGTGTACCCTTTTTCTTGAGGGAATTCAAAAATGAACATGGGCAGGCTTGAATTTGTGGTGATTTGTATTATTCCCATGCATGTTACCTCCTCTAAAGTTTTTAATTCATCACTATATATACTAAATATTTTGGAGGCAGCAAAAACACAGAAGTAACCAAAGCTCTGAATGATTGGAGAAGCAATTAGCAGAATTAATACAAAGCTAAATAAGGTTAATCATGGCTGATTCAAATAAGATTAAATAATTCCAGGAAACTAATTAATGAATGAAAAGTGTCATGCCACTGCTAGATGTGGATAAATTATTTTTAACATAAAACACAGAGAAAATGATCCAGGTCAACATTTCACTCAGAGTACATCCACCTCTTGCAATGGGCCACAGTGCAGACATCTCTGAAGCAGTCTTAAACACACTAGTGCCAAGACTGTGGGAAGCACAACAGGCCTTGACATTGCTGTCAGCCACTGTCTGGTACAATTAGCCCAAACACACCACCATGTTGAGGTGGCTAGACTGACTGGGAGCCTCAATTCAATCTTTGTGGCGTATTTTGTTTTGTTCCCCGGAGATACTGCGTCTAGTCATGGGATCCGTAGCACCTTCCTGTTGCATCCAGTCATCAAGTGTAATAACAGTCTTACGACTTCGGGAAGAGAGTTTGCACTTGTAAAGAGCAGCTTGTTCTTATGTATTTGCTTGACTTGGAGACTAAATCAAGAGTGCTGCCATAAAGTTAATGAACAGCAAGTGCCAGCCAGCTACAGAGCTTTTCAAAGGAAACCCTGCAAACTAAAAAAGATGCCCTCAAACCATCTGACTGCAGAGAGACTAAGGGGATTTTAGACCAGATGGCTACATATACAGTGAGTAATCAAAGACAGCAACCTTAGTAAAACCGAGGCATTTTTAAAAGCTTTACTTGTTTTCATCCATCTCTGATTTCCTTTTTTTCCCACAGGAGGAACTCATTTTAAATTTAGTCTCTTTCTGCAGTGCAGAGGAACGTGTTGCTGCAGGAAGCACAAGCAATGCTTACCACTGGCTCCTGTGGAAGTCTGTAGTTACTTAAGGAAAAAGTTCTTATCCTAATACTACTAAACTGGAGCAATAGATTGGTGAAAGTGCAAAACTGGAAAGCTGCAAAAAAAAAAAAATAGTGCCTCATCTGCAGCACAAGTGATACAAAGCAGAGGCAGAGGGTCACTGACAGTTTGTCAGCAATAGACCTAAGGTCCCTAACAAACTGAGAGCCAAATCTGCCTTAGCAGAAAAATAGAAAGGATTTTGAAGTGATTCTTACTCTATAGAAGAAAAATCCCTCCTCTTGGTTTTACAATTGCCACAAGTTTGGACAGAATATTACATTAAAAATATGGATCTCATTAGCTAACCTCCTATTTCTATGTGTTTGTGCATTTCAAGAAAAATAAATGGCTTTTCCTATTCTAGCTTCCTTTTTAAGGAGAATTTTCTAACTCCCTCAGAAAATAACAGGGGAAAATTAACACAAGCTTCTCTCCCATTTGTCTTTGTCTTGGTTTTGTTTTTGCCAAGGCATTTGCATAACAAATAATGTTTTTAGACTATTAAAGTAAAACAACCATGGGAAAATACAGAAAACCCTCAAACACAACTTTTAAAGTATGCTTCCCCCATGGCCTGGCTTAATAGAAAAGCAATGGCAGTTTAAGAAAGCCTTACCTGATGTATCAGCCAAGACTGTTGTAAAAATACAAGTCAGCAGCAACTAATACGAAATTCTTAAGGCCTGAAATCCTATTGACTATGGTTATTCCAGTTAATTAATAAAGAAAATGGGTTGTATTTGGTCTGTTATCAGAAGACAATGCTAAACAGTACAGGCATTTCAAAGGACTCAGGATGCATTAGGCAGGCTTACCAGTGAGGCAAAGTTTGCAAAGTGCTCTTAAACAATTTGAGAAATCCTCCAGACGTTTTTGTGTCCTGCAAGTCATTGTGTTGCACTCCCTGTCATCAACCCATGCTTAAGCAGTGTATTGATTTATTCCAGCTCCATTCATTGCAGTGATCATAGCTGCAGCTTCAGACTTTCTTATGTTGTAAAGAGGTGCAGGACCTGTTACAAACATGCCACTCAATGACCATCAGCCAGAGCCCAGTAATGAGAAAAAAGGGGAATATACTCAGACTTTTTTATTGAGATAACAACCTCAGCAGCAAACATGGCACTGGTATCAAAGTGTTTTCTCCTGAGCCCTCATTGTGTCTGGGCTCCAGGAGTGAAGAGAAGAGGCAGGGCTGGAAACCTGCTTTTTCTGCTGCCAACAGACAGCAGGAAGATGTAGGTGGGAGCAGGAGATGCCCTGCCTGTCCCTGCAGCCCAGCAAGGACTCCAGAGTCACAGCTGTTACTGCAGCACAGGGCACAACCTTTTTTCTCAGCTGTGCTACCAGAGGAAATTAAGCTTGGGAATATCATACTGCCCCATGTGACACTGTGGATGTCTTTTTTGTGTCTTGAAGCTCAGCTCTTCAGACTGTGTGATGACTTCAGGGCAGTACCATTTAACATCAATCAAGCCAAACCAGTATCTTTTTAGCTCCACTTTCAAAAACAGCTCACCTCTAGCTCCCTGCCTTCACCCTCAGGGTGAAGCTATGCTTCTGCAAGCAGTCTCACAGCAGTGGTTTGAGATTTCATTCATTAGCGTTTGCAAAATACTTTGAGATTCTCAGAAGGGAGATGCTACTGAATTCTAAATATCTGTTTAATTAGCTCTGTTCAGAAGTTATTTTACCCAGCCAAGCTGAAAGATCAAAAATATCATAGAAACTGCAGAAGGTAACAAAACACAAATCAATCTGGAGGTGATTAACTACTTCCCCATTTCTCCATGAAGAGGGCTCATTATATCTCCTCCAAAGTGTATGACCACCTTCTCCTGGGGCTGGGTGCGGGTGCTGGGGCTGGCTCTGCTGTGAGGTGGTGGTGACCTGGGACAAGGTCTGTGAGCTGCCTCAGTGGGGTCTCTCCTCGTCTCATGGTTGTGCTGCAAGGGTGCCTGTGTCACACCACCTCCATGCTGGCCTGGCCCCTTACCCATCCATTTGGCTGGGCATATCCCCCAACCCCATCCCCACAGCCCTGCCTGGACATCCCAGGGCATCCCAGGGTTATGCCCGGCCCTGGACTTTGGAAATACTCATCTCCTGCTGCCACATCTGAGCCAGCTGCTGCCTCTCACCAGACAGAAGCTTAGGGGTTGAGTGTGAGCAGTAATTGCTCTTCTTCACCTTTTTTTTTTTTTAATCAAATCAGTCATTCAAGAGGCAAAGTCGACAGGCTGTTCTTTCTTGCAGTCCAGATTCTCCCACCTGTATCAACCCCATTAGTTCACCGCAGATTTCCTTTGTTATTATTAGCCATATTCTCATCAGTGGATGCTTTTTTCACAGCACTAACAAGCCTGATTCATAGTGCTTGACTGGCCATTGTTAATTCAGCAGTCTTAAAGTAAGTGTAATGTCAGGTGTCCAGCCCCCCCCGGATCTTCACTCCAGTTCTTGCCTGAGCATTAAACCTTTTTCATTATTCCATCCAGTTATTCATTACCCTCTTTATAAATTCAGTACGATTTTCTAACTGACATTTTCAACGAAAGGTCATCTGAAATACACATGGTGTTCCTTGTATTGCCTGCCTGCCCCTCTAAAGGTCCGCCAGAGCTAATGTTGTACTTGTCATCTATTTACTCGTTACGTTGTGCAATAGGCCTTTGATCCCCCGCTCATCTGCCTGCCAGGGTTATCTCCCATGAGGGAACTCTGGGGTGTCTCTCCTATTTTCCATTCCCTTCTAATCAAGCTGGACTTTTTCAATATCCTCCCCCCCCCCTCCCCAAATACAACCTCAACGTATTGCTTAAAATGCCACAACTCAGATCAGTTATTAGTCACACGTGGAAGGTGTGCCAGGCATGTGGCCAACAAAACCAAGGGGCTGAATGAGAAGCCAGGAGCCTAAAGGCACCTGTCACTTGTTGAGCCTAAAACCCACCCACCTCCCAGTCTCCTAGAAGCTGAGCACCTCTGCTTTATGCGGATACTTCTAGAGGCTGCAGACCACAGATCCCATCTTAGAAGTAAAACCAGTGAAAATTCACAAAACAAAAAAAAAATGTTTCTGTCTTTCGCTGGAGGCACGGAGATTGTCAGGCTTTCCCACAGTGTAACTAAAATTGCAGGCTGCACACCAAATACCATTTTTTTCTTCGCTAAGTTTTCCTTCTGAAAGCCACCTTCAGATTCAGAGGTGGCTGTGCCAATGCCCCTTTTCATAGTGAAAACCTGAATATTTAGCAGCTTCACCATGAGATGAAACACCTGGACTTCATTCAACAACTTACCTCCTGCCTCTTCATTTTTAATGCACTTTATGCAGGGACATGAACTGTCATTGGAACTGCACTTCAAAACCAAGTGATTCATCTCTTTCCTCTGACATTTGAAAGAAGGGCTTTTTAAGTACCTGCTTTACAAACTGTGATTACCCAGCAAGGCACTTAAGCCCAGGAGAGGCTGAAGGTTTAAACCATGTGTTCCAAGTGGGTTAGGGAGCTTCCCTATGAGATGACTTTGCTGAGACTCCCTTGGTCAGGACACTGGATCCTGCAGGCGACTTTCTGGAGACCTGATCCAAAATGAAGAATGCAAGCTCATAACTTCCACCTGTGGATGGGACTGAGGGATTAATAACAGTAAAAGCACCTGAACTTGGTCACTCGGTGTCATGGAGCCCACATTCAACTCAGGCAGCAAGCCCTTTCATGACAGAAATTTGCACCAAAACCCATGAACCTGTATCTGCAAATCCAGACATTAAGTAGAAGTAAATGTACTTGTTGACACACTGTTTGTCCACCAATGGTTCAAATACTGGTACTTTACAGAGGAGGAAGGAGCTAGAGAGCTACCACATCCTGAACTCCTGCTACACATTTCTGTGAAGTCTTATAAGAGACTTCAGTGGAATGGGATCCATTTACACTGGTGAGGATCTTGCAGAGACTTTCGGTCAGGTTTCCAGTGCTTGCTGACTTTCTTCCTCTGAAACTGAAATTGGCATTAGTTCTACCAGGACGTTTTTTCATACAGCCCAGTCCTCACAGCTGGAAAAGGCAATTCATCCTCATCCTCATCCTCTGAAAGAGTGAACTGTGAACACAGACTGAAAATGCTTGCTCCCAGGCTCTACCACCTATACTACCACCTTATAAGCAGAAAGCAGGAAGTCTCTCTTTGCTATAGTCAGAGTTCTTTATGCCCTCTGGGGAGAACTTTTGGGAAAGAGCTACTTTTGGTTTCCGTGATGTATCTCAGAGCTGAAGTCAGTGTTGTCAGCACTAATAACTATGTTGCTGTAGGTTTAAAATCAAGGTAAAGTACAGGAACATTTCCTTCTACCCTTTGAAACAAAAAATATCCTGGACATATTCTATATACTATATATACTATATATACTGTAAAGACACGAGGAACCTGTGAAGCAGAAATAGTATATTCACTATGAACTGCTGGGGTACAGAAATTCAGAGATTTTGGTCCTTATTCAAAACCCATGCAAAGCTTCCCAGAAAACAGTTCAGGGCAGAGCTAAGACAAATGAAAGGCATAATACAAAGATGATAGGTATTCCTATGGTTGTCTTTTCAGGGTGGTTGAAGTAAGCACTAAGTTTCTGTGCAAGATACAAATGCCAATGAAAAAGCCAACTTGCAGGCAACAAACTCATTACTTGCCAAAAGTAACTTTACTGTTTAAAAAAAAAAAAAAGGCAAACTAGGGAGAAAAAAGAAACTATTTTTATGTTTTATTTTGTTGTTACTAATTAAGGTGTTCGTGCAGCAGGCCATCAAAACAACTCACTTGATACCTATGAAAATCATCTGGAACCAGCATACAAAGCTTATAGATCCAATTCTTGACGTTCTTTAATCAGGCATAACACCAGCCTAATTGAAAGGAAAGGAGTGACAAATCACCATCTGGAGATAGCTGCGCAAATGAGATTCTCACCACCCTGTTCAAAGGAACGATGGGTTTCCAGACAAAATTTGAGTCTGGACTGAGGGTCCCTGATCCTCTGTCACCCAAAGCATGGCCTAGACATGCTGCAAGCCCCTTCCAGCCACTGTGGCCAGGCTTCATTCCCACCAGAAGTGGGGGAGGTGGAACCTGTGTGTCTCAGATGAGTTATGCTACAGAGCTGGAACACAGCCAAAACGTGTGCTTGGACCCAGAAACACAGAAACACTCTTAAGCTCCATATTTTCAGCATATGTTTTATATGCTGATATATGGCTGAAGCTTTAGCCATTGAAAATGTAAGCTTACTTGGAGAATAGAGAGCAGATGTTCCCATGAGCACTTGCAGGGAGGTAATTCATTAGAGATACTGCCATTTTCTGAATTATGAAGCATGCCGTGCTAAATAAAAGTACATTCCTATATACTGATAAGAAAATAACAGAGAACAAAACATGCAGCATTGTTTGGCAGTGCAGAAATCTATTGTTCACCTATATCTGGATTATCATATGGTCATTTGATCTCCTCCAAGTCAGAAGAATGTACCAGATCTGGGAAAACAGCATAAGGACAACAAGGTATAAAATACCAGGAGAAATTACATAGGCTAGGATTCTTGGATGGAAAAGAGAGACTTTATAGGTGTATATGAGAGAGTGGGATGATGAATGGCATAGGTAAATTGAATGGGAACCTGTTATTTCTCTTCCTTACAGCATAAAGATTCAGGGGAATTGAGGAAATCTCCAAACAGATGTTGTAAAAGAGAAGGAGAAGAAAAAAAAAAAAAAGAAAGAAAGAAAAAAAAAAGCTTCCACATAGAATATCTAAACTGCAAAAGTTACTGATGAGTATAAAGAGATCCAAAAGTGATTAGATAAATTCATATAAGAAACACTTAGAGCTACCAGTCACAAAGCTATAAACATAAACTCCTGCCCAAGAAGTCCCTAAACCATAGTTTGCTGGAAGCTGAGAGGTTTATCATGCACATATCCAACTTTTGTATAATTCCCCTAAACAGCTGCTGTTTGTTTTGATGGAGACCCTTCACTCTCATCACTCAGTACAGCCAGTCACACATTCTTAGGGGTTTTTGGACAAGCAGCTAAAGAAGAAACTGTCCTAGGGATAGTACTTTAGGACCATAAGATTTTTAATTTCACTGGGTCTTTGGTGTGGCAGACGCTGAGGGAATTCTTTGTTCTGACACACTGATTCACTATCATTTTCAAAATTTCAGGATGCAAAAAGCACTTGAGTTTTTTTCTTTGTCTTCATATTTAGATTTCTGCTAGTTTGTTCACAGCTGGAGGAAATATTTGAGAAAAAAGGATGCAAATTGGAAAGCAGTGTAAAAAATAACTGGATGAGAAAGAGCAGAAAGTTTAGGGGAAAAGTAGAAATTATACATCCTCATATTTATTTCATTTTTTAATGTTGATTGTGATTGTAGTCTATATTTAGGAGTAGGACCTCATACATATATAGGCATGTATGCAATTATAGACAGACCTCAGATTCTCCCTTTCCATCCTGTATGAAGACCCAGCTGGATCCACAATGCACATAGCTCAGGTTGCAAGCCATAATAAGAATAGAAACAGAGAAAGCACATCTCACCTGGAGAAAACCTAGCACAGAAACTTATGCAGGCAGTTCCATCCCTGCCTGCATGACTGTCTCTGATGTGGGGATCCCCATTTCCACATCCCCATTCCCTGATTCGTTCACTCACCTCACCTGACAAGAAGGGCACTGTGCAAGCAAAGCATGGCTGAAGACTGGGACTGTTCATTGCAAACCTGTATGCAGTAGTGGTCACCATAAACTGGTCTTCTGTGCAAGAAGCTGACCAGCAGGAAAAGAAGGATTTACTACAGGAGAAACGGGAGAACTCCAACCAAGGGTTTGGAAACAAAACAGAATCCTTTGAGGTTTTAGAGAGCCGACTTTGGGAGAAGGTTGGCTGCATTCCCACTGATGCATATACTTTTTCTGCCTTCATAAAGTTTGTATGTGCAGGAAATTCCTGTGATTTCTGAACTCCTTTTGCCCAGGATTCCTGAGGAATGCAATTGCACTCTCCAGAGAGTCACTTGGAGAAGGTGTTCCTAAGAGGAAGAACGTAAGCAGCAGGAAACTCCCAAAATGGAGTTGGGCTCTGGTTGCACACAGGGCACAGGCAGGTCAGTCATAAGGCTGAGAGCAATCATCACTCCCAGCTCAGATGCAGAGACAGCAGTGCTCAGTAGTGAGAGCCCTTTGTGACAGAACTGTGCCCATTTGGGAAGCTGGGTTGGCCCAGATTTTGATAGCGTAAGCAGAAGGATCATAAAACCACCTCTTTACTCCTCAGCTAATGTTACAGGAGACGACAAGGCTCTTGGAAAGCTGTTTTTTCCATGTACTTTAGAGTGGCCTTGGCCTAGAGAAAAGATTCAGGCTTTCCTAATGCTAGTATAGGAGCATGAAGGATATGGGATTATCCAGACAACACTGTTTTTAGCAAAAAACATTCATCCACTTCAGTCTACTGAAGCAAGAAAAACTTAGATCAACCATAGAAGTACCTCAGTATAAGCTGGAGACAGAGTAATTTTAATTAAATTAAAATAAATAATTCAATTAAAATAAATAATTGCCCTCCAACAACCCCATCCTGCATTATTTTGGGGGAAAAATATTATTAAAAAAAATATAAAGTAGTGACACATGCTAGAAGCAGTGAAATGTTTGGTGATCAAATCAGTAGCAAGCAAAGGAAGTTGGTTTTGAAGCTCTGGGATAGAAATAGTGTGATCTGAACTTCTTTCCAGTGACTGATAACAAACCATAAATACCTGGCAGCATAAGAAGAGCAGTACCATTATCTGTAGGAACATGTGCAACAACAGCCCAGCAGCTAATTTTTTTCATGTCTGTCTTCTGACAGCAAATTTCATACTTAAACTGTGCTTGCTTCTCCCAGTATATCAGAATGCTTAGTGTTTTCCAAGAAGTGAAAGCATGCTAAACATTGCTTTCATTCTCTAGTTAAGCTGGAGAAAGAAACCAATTAAAATATGTCATGGCCTCACATGTGTTTGATATACGTTCCTATACTGTAAACAGTATTTTTCAGGAACTAGCCTGTTCTTGAAAATGCTTTCATTTACCCCTTACACTCGCATGGTTCCCACCTGGAAAGCTTATACTGGGGAAACGATGCTGACACCTACAGGAACATAGGTATGAGTGTAACCACATATATAATGAGAGTAACCACATATATGAGCCTGTACTCTTTCAGAATGTGTTTTTTTTAGCAAGGCACTTGTTTAAATTGAGAAGTGAAAGCCTAGAATGCAATATCCCTTCTGTGAATAAACTACAAAATGTAGCAGATCTGTTAACAATGAATAACCAATAATAGTGAGTTTTCCAACAATCCAGTTTAATAATTTCTTCATATGTCTGTGTTTTTACATCAAATAAATTTCCAACACCAAAAAAAAAAAAAAGTAATGTACAGTTCAAGAAAATACCCAAAGCCATTACAGTTTTGGCTTCCTATTTGTTGATTTACAGTTATGTACAAGAATGTCTTATTTGTAATAACCAGTGAAGATTTAATGATTTATTTACAATGTCAGCTGTTCCCTTTTGCTATGCAGTTGAGTTGTCTCATTTTTGATATTTACATTTATAGTAGCAGGAGACCATTTCCAAGTCCCATTTATGGATATGGTTAAGAGGTGGACTGAAGCAAGGCAAGATTCTTACTACCAACAACAGACGTACCTCTGAAATCCCATTTTTATATAAAACTGAAGGAAGAATCCAGCACCAAGTGCACTGATATAACCATTATATTGACAGTCAACATAATAAAGTGTCTCCACTGAGAATAATATTCCACTCATTTCAGAGGGAGGTATGTGCAAGCTGTAGGCAGTACATATTTCAAGCTGCAGCAGACAAAACGTACAACTCTGATGGTAAAGAGGTGCCCTACTTATCCTGCCAGAGACCTCCAAAGCAAATAAAAACACAGAGTATGTTATCTTTTTAAATGTGTGACAATATTTCATAGTTCTTACACAGGAGATTAAGTTGGGGGGAAAAAAGAAAAAAAAAAAATTGTCATAATACACAAGCTGTTTCATAGAACCATAAAATATCTCAGATCAGAAGGGGTCTGGGAAGGTCATCTGATCCAAATCACTCAAAGCAGGGCCAAGTTCAAAACTAGAGTTAGACTGGGTTGCTCAGAGCTGTGTCCAGTAAAGTTCTGAGTATCTCCATATTATGCAACCACTGGGTACCCATTCCCATGTTCGACAACCCTTATGATAAAAAAATACGTTTATAACACCTGATGAGAATTTCTTACCTTAGAAAGATAATCTAAGGTCCATTGAGTCAACCATAGTCCTTCTATTGACAACAAGACTTAGCGTACCCTTAGATCAGGATTATTCTTCCAGCATTTTGAAAGAAATCATTCATTTTTTCAAGCTGTTTTGTGATAGCTAGTCAGGAGGGCATTTCTCTACTTGAAATATTTACCTTGCACATGTCTCAGTGCAATATATGTATCCATTAGCACTAAGAAATCAATGCCACAGTTGCACTTCCTTTATCTGTGACAAATCCAATATTTTGCACATCACACAGCTGTTGCAGAACAGCATGCTTATGAGAGCATGACTAGATGTGAACTGCTCACACAAAATGCATGAGGGGTTTCACCTCTGAATCCTCTCAGCAAAGACAAAAACAGTTTGTCTGGGGAGCAAAAGTTAGTACTCCATGTTATAGCTGCACATGCCAAGATCCCTGTTTTGTCAATGCCTACTATCCCTCCTGATCATCAAACTTGATTTGTCTCCCCCAGCTTGAAAAATGCTATCTACAGCACAGCTTCCTCCAATAACAAAAGCTACTCCAAGCTGAAATGCTTTTCTAAGGTCTATACAAACGCAGCCACTCGTTCAGTCATTCTTTCTCTACAAAAGCATATTTCAAGTTAGAGGCTGTGTGCCCTTTGCTTTCCCAGCCCTGGTGAATGAGCAAAACAAACTGGAATCATCTTAGTCTTCGTATTCAGGCTAAAAATCAGGCTATGGTACATCTTCCCACAGACACAGTGATAAGAACACATAGAGTCAGATATGACAACACACCATGTGCATCCTGGGAAATCTTGTGGGAACAATTTTCTCTTACATAATACACATTTTATGACAGTAACAGCCATGACTACAATATAAGACTGCTGATACATGCATATTTATTGATCATAACTGTGTTGAGTGAGGCATGTGAGCCTTGATAATTGGAACTACTCCCATTTTATGACTTTGGAAGAAAATATCCCCCCCCCCCAAAAAAAAAATAAAAAAGTGTTAATTCTGGTCATCAAAATAAGTCATGCTGTATATAGAGAGACAAAGAATATTGAAAGAAACACATACTGAGAAGATGATGGGCTCATTTACATGGTAGATCACACATCACATTTGGTAGAAAGAAAAATAAGGCTTTCCCTGTGCGATCCTCTTATAAGATCCAGAGTCTTCAGTAGGGTAAATGAGGTTCAAAATATTCTTTCTCCCCTTGATGTAGATGCACAGAGTAGCTCCTACCACCAGTGTGAGAGGTTCATGGAGGGCAAGAAAGGTCAAATCACATTTAAAAAAATAATAATTCTGATTGCCACATAAATCATTACAGCTGGATAGAGGAAGCTATTCCATAGGCCTTTTAGCAGAATAACAGGGTGCAGCACAATGTTGCAATTCAGTTCTCTTCCCTGGTTTTGTTTTGTTTTGCTAATATTTGTTTGATAATCTACAGGCCATTCTCAGGCTATAGCAGCAAATGATCTCTTTGAAGGTCTTCCTCATTTCCTGGCTACGAAAGGCATAGATCAAGGGATCAATCACTGAGTTGCACATAATGAGAATGAGGTACATGTTGAAGTGAGACATGAAGCAAACACAGTAGAGGTTTTGAGGGCAGGAGATCATCAGGATGAGGTGGAGGAAGAATGGAGCCCAGCAAACGATGAAGATGCCAAGAAGCATAGTCAGAGTGATGGCTCCCTTCATACTGGTTCTTTGATGGACAGAGTTGTACCCAGGCAAAGCAGCTATTTTCTTCACATGAGTACGAGCCAGAAGGAACATATGGATATACAGTGAGACCATGAGAAACAACATGGTAAAAAACATAGTGATGAGACAAATTATAACATAAGTTGATTCATAATAAAGAATGAAGATAATGCCACAGCCCGTGCAAAAGGTCCAGATACATGCAATGATAAGCCCTGATCTTTTCACTGTCATGATGTTGTGGTAACGCAGGGCATAGAAGATAGTGATGTATCTGTCTATTGCTATAGCCAGCAAACTGCACATGGAAGCCACTACAGATATGCAGATCATTGAATCAAAGACATTGTCTATATGACGGACAAAGGTATCTTCCATAATAATATGCCTATTGTTTATTAAGTATATTGTTATGGTCTCCCATGCATTAGACACACTAACCAGCATGTCAGCCACTGCTAAACTGCAAACAAAAAAATACATGGGTGAATGCAAGTTCTTGTTCTTAACTATTGCACATATCACTAAGATATTTTCAAGGAGGCTTACAATGCCCAGAGTGAGGAACACCTCAGCTGCAATGACCACTTGCTCACATGGTGATGACTTGCTCTTGACAGTAGGCACGGTAAAGTTGCTGCCAAAGGCACTCAGGTTTAGTTCAGAAACATACAGTTGAGAGGACGTGTTCATCTCTGGAAGCAAACACGTTCTGTTCTCTCTGAGGGACTTGCCAAGGAGTGTGGTAAATGCATTTTCCAAAAGGCAAAAGACCCTGCCAAAAAAAAATACAGCATGACGAGAACAGGCAGAAGTTGACAAAACAAATATCAACCATTTCTATGTAATGTGGCTTGTACACATCCTGCCTCTTCCACACCATATTCCTCTACTGATTCTAAATTAACCTCCAAATGCCTCAGAGTTTTTCTACTCATCCTTACTGGGAAATTAAAACCACAAAATAATGAAGAGATTCGTGCACTCTTCAACATTTTTGTTTATCCTATTTGGTCTCCCAGAAGTGAGCACAATATCCTGGAAATTCTGCTGAACACAAAACAACAGTTTTCAGAGCTTGAGTTCTCAGAACCCTGAAACGTAGGAGAACAGAGTGTTAGGTTGAGCAGAACCTGCTCACTTGAATATAATATATAGAAGTTGAATTGCTGCCACAATAAAGAATTGAACATTTCCAGTAAAAATAAATAAATAAATAAATAAAATAAAAATACATGCTTCCTGACCTTTGTACTTTTTAAGTTTGCATGATCTGTGTTATAAACAGCTTGTCTGTGCAATACCGACATGCTCATTTTAGGAGCATAGTATTAAACCACTAACCAAGGCAAATCCATACATTCCAGGATAGAGTGAGATTATAGAATTTGTAGGGGGAAATTCTGTCATAGAAATATGTTTTCTATTCCAGAGTGTAAGCATTTTATTCAATGCTCTTTTGGTAATGAGAATATTCAAAGCAAGCTGTAAGCCATCAGATTCTTAATAAGGGGCACACTTAAAGCTGATTGTCAGTGACTTGTTGCAAGTAAAATTCAAAGCTTCTCAAGCTAAATCATTTTCAGTTTTTAAAAATGACTTTTTATTTGTAATCAAGAATTAACTGTACCTATTTACCAGAGCTGCTCCTTCAGCTGCTCTTCCTCTTCATCACCCGCAACCTTTCCTCCAGAGAGCAGAAGTTTCGTCCCCTCTTCACCCGACATCTGGGGCTGGGGACTCCTTGGTGGGAACAGATGACATTATAGAAGAAAAGGAATGAGTATATCCATAGAGTCAAGGCTGACCATGTATAAATTACTTACTGTGCAACTGCCTTTTTATAGTCTCCGAGCAATAATGACTTCAGTACTCAGGCTGTGGCTCCTCCTCCCCTTTGCCCTGCTGAACTTCTCTTTTCACAGATTTTGTTAGCAAAGGCTTGGGTTTTTACCACCATCTAGTGGTTTTCAAGTGTCTTTATTTTTAACTCGACAATGATTCTGATCTAAAATTGAGGGTGAGCTTTTTAAAATTCTTGCTTTCTAGTATATCCTTTACGGAAAATGATAGTAAAGAGGAAAACGCTTTAGGCATGCTTCTTTCCAAAAGCATCTCTTATGTGAGTGGGTTTTTTCTGTTGTTGTTTTCTCTGCTTTTGCTAGTTCTTGCCAACAGTAACTTCATATTCTGGAAGATGTAAGAGTAGAAAACCATTATTAAAGTGGAAGGGTTATTATTCTTATAAACATTTTTCTTATATCCACAGTTAAATTTTATAAGAATAAGAAGCACACCCTCACAAAGCTCAGAAGAGAACATGCAGTCAACCCTGCCACACCATTAACAGAAGAGATAAGCAAAGTAATTTCTATGAAACAAAACAAAACCAAAGGAAAAAAAAAAAAAAAAAAAGAAATAGAAAAAATAAACAACTACATCCTGGCCCCCTTGCTAGAATCGTGATTTTGATGCAGTTGAGGAGGAGTACACACTACTGTGCTGGGAACCAGGGCTCCATGAGATGGATGTGAACTCCCCCAGGATTCACAGAGAAATTCAATTATCAGCATTGCAGTATCTGGAGCCCCTCTGTGGGTCTAGCAGTCAGGCAGTCCATACTCATTTTGGGCTTCACCCAAAAGATGGCAAAATTAGTGCCAGTCTTTTCTTTTGCAAAGGGGCTCTGCTTCTGCATGCAGAAAAATCCAAAGCACACATCCTACAAACACTGTCAAATACCCTTTATGTTATCCACTAACTAGCCAGTCAAATACCATGCAAGGTTTAAAGTTAACTTGAGATAAAAACTCTCTGTTTCTCCAATTGCCACCTTTCCATAAATCAGGTGGTTAGATTTATTATTTTTTTTCTGTTCTATATAACAACTTCAAATACCTATTTTTAACTTACAGTATTTCTCTTTATGAATCACCACCAGAAAACACAAATTTTATTGCCGTATGCTGTGCCATTTTTGAGTTTTCAGAGGACGTATAAATAGAATTTATAGTTAGAATGCAGCTAAGTCTGTGTGTCTAATTATTATATTCCATAGAAGCTTCCTTTATTGTTACTGCCAGCTTCACACTAAGGACACTCAAAGACTTGGGCCGTTGTGTGAAAGGTTCTTATGTATGAATAGTCCCTGCACCAGAAGAGATAGCAAAAAACATTTTGATTCATTTGAGTAAAAAGGTTCCTCTAGCACTATGCGGTTACAGTCAGGAGATGAACTTTGCATGCCCCTTCTCCCTACTGAAGCAAAGAGAATTTAGGTTATCATAAAATAGAGGCAGCAAACTATGCTCAAGTGCAGCTGTTAGATCTGAGCAGATAATGGCAGCAAGTAAACAGCAACACTCTCTGCTGCATCTAATTTCTCCATGTGACAAATCTGAGCTCATAGCTCATTGCTATGCCCCAAAGAAAAGAATAGAGGATGTTCACCTCCAGTTCTCTTTCTGTCCTTCAATGCACAGGATGTTTTGGTTCTTGTAGGTTATCTTTAGATATCTTAGTTATCATTTGTTATCATTCCCATAGTTTCTTATTTTCCCATTGCAGACCTTGGAAATCATATACTTACAAATAAAATTTTACTTCTTTCTCAATTCCTATATCTACCAACGATTGTGCAGACGCAGTGCTCTTTCCACTTATTTTTTTTCCATCCTAGTATCCTAATTTTTGTTTTATTGCACTCTCTCTAAATTCAGTTCATCTTCCCATTTACAAATTCCTCTGTACATTCAGTTTAATAAAGTTCTTTGTGGCTCAGCTTAGCTGTCTTCACAATAGTTCTCTCTGTACCTTCAGCACTCAGAGCAGACTGGATTATTACCAGAAATAAATCATGCACCAGACTGGATGGTTTGGTTGCTATTCCTCAGCACAATGCCTGGTCTCTCATATATACATTATGAATCAGCCTTTGGATTCTTCTGCCACAGACCAGACACTGAAGGCCAGAACCCGGGTATAAGCGGCAATGCTAAATAAAGAAATTCTCCTGTTTACAAAGTGAACAGACTAAATGACCTGCCTGGAAACTGGGACAGTGATGTAGGCATAGTTTGGTTATGGTAGAGGATGAAATGAAGAAATACTTTACTCATATTTCTAATTTTAATTTGTTTTATCGTAATATTGCAGCAGCAAACAGCTATAAGCGTAACACTTTGAGCTGCAAGGGCACCCAGTTAGCAGCTGGTGGAGGGAGGCATGCAGGTGAGTTATATGGATTGAAAGTAAAGAGGCACAGCGACAGATTTTTGGATTCTCCCAAGGTTTCCCATGAATGAACTGCAAACATCCAGCTGCAGCGTTCCGGACTGACTAGCTTAGTCTTTCAGGTGTTCATGATTCTGGTATTTAGCTCTCTTGTTTCTTCCATTAATTAAATTTTCTGTCTCTGCAGGCAGGTCGGCACTCAGTGTTTTCCAGGACCACAAAGAACATGCCTGGACTGCCAGTGCGGACAGTCATTCGTGCATCACTGTCATTGTGTAGCTATTGGGCTGCACCAACTCACAGTTATTGGGCTGTGCTGATCCCTTGAGCACACACAGAGGAACACACTGAAACCCTTCTGCTGTCCCCAAAACAGTGTTCTCTTTCCACAAAGGGAAAGAGGCAGGGAGCAGCTGCATGCTGAGGTGGAGGCACTTGGGCCTGCAGATCTGGGGGAAGCCTGGAGCAACATCCCTCGGGCCAGGGTTCTGGCTGAAAGGGACCAGGAGGTGAACCTGACCAGATGGGCCTGACCCAGTTGTTTAAGACCTGGGCTCTGAGAAAGCTGGACTCAGCCCCAACTTCTCTTCAAAATAGAACAGCAACCAGGACACCTGTCTGTATCACTCATTTGTTTTCTCATTGAATTCATGTATATGACCCCATATCAGGGATGACCCTTCCCACCTGACATTTGAATGAGTTTCTGCAAAGGGCAAAAGTGAAATTGCACACTGCCTTCATGATGGCAAGATACTGATTTTATCAATGAATGCATAAATGAGGCCACAGAATCACAGAATCACAGAATCTCTAGGTTGGAAGAGACCTCAAGATCATCGAGTCCAACCTCTAACCTAACACTCAGGCCAACAGTACAACATGCCCCCAAAGAATTTTCTGTGAGAAGAGTTTATTACACTCAGATGAATTCTGCTATTAATCTGTGCTGATCCTAATGGGCTCAGAGTAGAGTTTTACTGAAGCCAGTACAAATCTACCCAACTTGTCTGGTGCTAATACATCAAAGCAATTTAATTCCAGTGTCCTTCTGTAGCTATTTTTATTGGTTCAATGAAAATATATTTGTCCTTCATAACATAGCTTTAGATTTGTGCTCTTGGCCTGTTTACAAGATCTCTCTTCTGTCTATTCCTTGCCTGTGCTGTCATTAGCACATTTCAGAACCACAGAGTATCCTCTCAGACTGCTCTCTGCTCTAAGAGATAATCCACGGAGCCAGGGCAAAAGTGAAGATCGTGGCCTTCTCTGCATGTGGATATATTATAATATAACAAGTGTTCTCTAACAGCTCAGACGAAAACAACTATTTCTCTTGACCTCTGCTCTGAGAAGCATTGGCTGAGCCCCATCAAGGTCCTTACTGTTACCTCCTCAAGTATTACCAAAGCAACGGCATTTAGCCTTTAATAAAGACAGGCAATTAATCCAGTCCAAAAATAAAATCCATCAATCCTTCCTGCTTTAAAATAAAAAAACAGTGGATGAAGTGATGGTAGACCCTTTGTAGTTCAATCCCATCTCCTGCGCAGGGTATAGCTGAAAGACTAAAAGTTATGCTTTGCAGTAAGCACTGTTACAGTAAGTATATGTTTTTACACCGTGGCATTAGTTTTCAAATCAACACTGAAATGTCATTTGTGGGAAGAATCACAGGAAAGCAAGACTGAAAGAGACATCAAAATATCATGCAAGCTATGCCCTGGAAAAGGGAAGGATCAATCACACTTCATATGACTGCACTGACACTTCTCACCATTGTCTTTTTCATTGGAGTGCACCAAACCAGCCTCAGATAATCTCTGGCCACTCTCAGTACCTGTCAGCAGTGCTTCGCACACCAGAAGAGAAAGCTGAGAAAAATGCCATGCAGTGTAAAAGGCACTTTAGAAAGACATATCCTTGTAATCTAAACTAGCTCCCTAAACTGTAAAAGGGTAATAAGAAGTTCAGTAACCATCAATTTTATGTGCTTTCTAAGGAGAGCCATTTCCAGCAATGAATCATCCCCTAATATTTTGTTAGAGCATGGGTCAGCAGTACAAGCCTGCTAGATCATAACAGCAATGCTAGCTACAGGCTTTAAAAAGTCACAGATGATCAGTGCTAGAAACATTTTTTGACAGAAAGGAGGGGTAATTCAATAGTGAACAAACTGAGGGGAAAATAAAAATAAAAAATAAAATAAAAAAATCAGCTTTCCCTTGATGTCTCCTTCATGTCCTTTTGAGTATAAAAATTATCCCACTTATCTCTCATAATGAGTGAAAATAATAATTTCTGGGTGTTTATGAACCCTGGGAGCTCTGTTCTCCCTGTCCTGGACTAGTTGCTTGGTTTGAGCTGAGTGCTCAGTTTCTCTTCCCAGTGCTTTCCTCATAGTCAGTTTTTGGCATTTAAGCCGAACATGGGTTTTGAAAGATGAAAAAGCAGCTAAAGGGCAGCTTCAAGAGGATATAGACAGCGTGAGCAATTATGAAATCACTGTATCCAACAAGAGATATTGCTACACATGCAAAATTTCATGTGAAGCAATGTGTGCATGGAGTTCTTATCTTGGCAACTGCAAATGTCTCTGATTCAATACATATGATGACTAAATGTAAATACACATGCTAGCCAATTTTTCAGCAATTTTCAAGAATGCTATGACAGTAATATCAACATTTCTCTCCCTTGAAGTATTTTTAGAGGTATTTCTAATGTCTAATGCAGTTATTTCCTATTAAATGAGGTGTATAAATGCAATGTAAATGAGAATTAAATCATAACCATTTAGCTCTGAACTCAATTATTTTCTTTCAAGCCTTTATTGCACTACTTTTTCTGAGCTTTCCTATAAAGCAGGCTTGTAATATACAGTATATTTGTTAATGGCAGGATATTTTTTAACCACTGTATCCTGCAAGAAAAACAAAAAACAAAAACAAAAAACAAAAACAAAACAAAAAAAAAAAAAAAAAAAAACTATTTCAGGAGTAGGAATTATTTTTCCTAGCATTCACATGCTAAGGAGTAAAACTATTGAGATTTGTTGTGGCTGAAACCAAAGATATCAAAATTAAAAAATAAAAAAAATAAAAAAAATTACATTAGCCAGAAACAAACTGATTTGGAGAAAGGAAAGAAGACAAGTATTGTGTTTGAAGCTAGAATACTGTCTTCCATAAAGAAGTAGCACAACTGAATACACTTGTAGGTGAAAAGCTAAATCAGTTGACACTAAAGCATTGTCCCCCCAGCAAGCTTAGCCCCAGTTCAGTGACATACAAAAATCAAGTGACTCATAAGCCCTCCAAATTCATGGCATTTAGAATGCCAAACAGCAAGTACCATGTGCCCCACTGTATTTAGTGTCTAAGCCAGTATTAAGAGTGAAGAAGAACCTGAGAAAATTCTTGTCATAATGGTTAGGTGAGCAGCAACTCTGTGGCTTTTTGGGCTTACATATTGCCTGGCTATAAAAGCCCAGAAGAGAATTTATTTTTGGCAGGTTTTGAAACATGAGGGAAAAAGAAAAAATATGTCATTTTTATTTGAAAAAAAAAAAATGAAAAAGCAAAAGAACAGTATGATTTGAAAAAGATTACAACCTCTAGTTCAAGCTCTGGTTCTAATGAAAATAGATAAGAAAGCCTATTGCATGGGTTAATCCTTCAAGCTAAAAGGGATGGCAGATTTCTGTCTCTGAGAAATCAGTTGCTATTGGATCAGTTGGAAAATCAATTTCTGCAAGAGTTAGGCTGTACTATGCCACAGTTTCTCAATTGAATTACATTGCTGCATGCCATCTCTAATTGTTGCTAAATAAAAGAAGAAATTGCTTGATATCTACAATCTTTCTTACCTTCTCTCACTGAGCTTCTCAACTACTGCACTATGGAGGTCAGTGATGGATAAACATCGCAGACTGGTGAAAAGCTGCGTCTTTGAAAAAGTGAGCTTTGTGCTTATTAAAGATTCTGAATGCATGAAATGCACCTTATACTAAATAAAAGAAGAAAGCAGTCTATGGCTAGCTGAAAGCTAGGAGTGAAATATTTCCATTTAGAGGATGAAAGACAGATGCTTCAACATCTTCTAAATAAATAAATAAATAAATAAATAAAGTAAAGGAATGAACCTTTAACTTAAGGAAAAATCTAACTAAATTTTTCCCAACGATCAGTTTTGAGTTGCCACCCTTCATGGTCTCCAGGGGTGACAGATGGAAAGTTCAAATACTTCAAGAAACAGAGTGGGCAGTCAGGAAAGAAGATGCAGCTGTGTAGATCTTAGAGCAGAACAACACCAAGACAGAAGCTGTTTCTCCGTGTAAGTTCATATTAGACTCATTGATGGACTAGCAATTCGATACCACAAAAACCCCATGGCCCTCTAGTTCTAGTGACTACTTTTGAACTCCTTGTATTCACCCATGGACATGGAGAGCCATCACCTATGTTATTCCAGAGGTTTAAACATCAAGTACTGTGTTCATTAGCACAACTCCATAAACATCAGTAATGTTACAGAGCTAAAGAGAGTGGCTCTGATTCACAAACCCAAATGTATTTTTGTTGGTGCATCCAGGCGAGTCAATGACTAGCTCATAGGTTTCCTGAAAGCCAAGGGGGAGCAACCAAGGTCTGAATACCTACTTGCAAACACACAAAGGAGTAAAAAAAAAAAAAAATAACTTTGGCTTCAGGGAATAGTATATCACAGTAGTCAGCTTATCTATATGCAAATATAAATAAATTGCTGCTTTCTGATTTTTTCCATAGAATAAATTTGCAGGCAGGGCAAGTTCACTGGCACTTATTCAAAGAATAGGATGAAATAAAAGAAGCCTAATTTCCAGAAAATGAGAAATAAACATACTTTGTTACCACACGTCTTAATTTTAGTAATAGAATTAGTATTCAGTTCTGGTATCAACATTATCAAGTTCAATGATAATATCACTTCTGAAAAACAGGAAACACAAAGTATATTTCCCAACACAACCTGAATTCACTGTAGGACATTTGGAGCTTTGTCTGAACACATAGCAAGAAACAAACTAGAGAAAATGGGTCATCTCATTCAGTAGTTTCAGTTAATTTATGGTTTGCAAACAATACCATTTTCAGTGGTGAGAGTTAAAATGAACTGCAGTGACAATAGCAGTGAAAATAATAAAATAAAAGTAAGCCATACTTTCCTTTTTCATTTTCCTTTTTCAGATTTATAAGAGTCTATTCTCAGGAGACTAAACAAGACTAGGGGAAAATTGCAGCGCTTCACAGTTATAAATAATACAACAATTGATTAAAATACAAAGGCAAATGAAAGTTTAATATTATTATAGAATTGTTAATGTGAGAGATAAATTAATCAACTAATGAAAATGCCATCTCTTCATCTTCATTAGAGTCTTCTTACAAGACAGTACAATTCTCAGTAACTAGATGCTTCTTTTCATCTTCTTACATTATTTTGAGATTAATATAGTGAGCTTTTAAAGTGTCAGGAAGGCCATGGGAATTTCTTATGAAGACCTGCTCCTGTGAAGTAGAGAATGCAGCAATAAAAAATTTGGGACAGCTTATTCAGTGGAAGTGATAATTTGAAAGTTTGTGCTAGATTTAGCACACACTTCAGAGCTTTTGGCCTGCAATAGGATGGTCAATACCTGATCCGAAATAGAGTTAGAATAGAGTAGATGGGCAATTCAAGTACTTCCATAAAATATGCCAGTATTAATCTAACCCATTAAAATTGTTTGAACTAATTCAAACCAGCTGAAAGAGTTTGAATTGCATCCGAGATTTATATCACAGTTACATTTCTAACAGAGGATCAGATCACTAACTTTACTGCCCTGCCAAACCACAGCCCTTACAGTCAGGGTCCTTGCCCATTTCAATATTGCAAGCTGACAGCTATTCGCAGTTGAGATAAAAAAACAACTTCTAAATGAATATGCGTCCATTAAACAGACAGCCAATAAAACCAAAATATATTAGATCTTAATATTTTAGCCCTGTCTAAAGTTTTTTTCTTCTATCCTTTCAGCTCATTTTTTAATTTTATTCTTCACCTTTGATTATTTGTGTTTATTGAGGTCATCCTCAGCAATCATTGAATTGCTTTTTCCAAAAGACATTCCAGAATAGATTTCCATTAGCAAGAGAATGATAATTACCTTCAAAACTTAGGACATTCAGGGTGTTTTATAAGTACCAATTTAAAAGGCTAACTCCAGGCACACAGTTTAGAAACCCTGTATGTTTTCCGGCCTGGAGTTACGAAGATGTATTGCAAGGTTGGGGTCTGGAGGTTGGTTGTGGAGCTTTTTGGTTGTTTGGCTGGGTTTGGTTATCTGAAAATTATACACTATTATAATATTATAATATTGCTACTACTACTGTTATACGCTACTAATTATATACACACATGAACACTAGAAAATGAAACCATGAATCAAGCATACACACAGTGTGCCATGACTGGAAATCCATTTACTTCCACAGCTATTATCCCTTAAGCAGCCCTCACTTGCCGGTCTGACCTCCACACCAGCTATGATAGCAGGAATTCACGGAAGTCATATAATAAACTGGATCAGGGAACAGTTCTGAGTTTTAAGAAAGTAGTCTCTTAAAAGGATGGATGGCTATTTTTCTGCTAAGTTTGGGCTCTGGTCTATGGTCTACATACAGATATATTTAATGCAAGTAGGAGGGGAAAATGGCCAGTGGGGGACAGAAACTTGCAGCCAGCAAAGGTGCTAAGGGAAATCTAAGCCAAACCACAGAAACCAAAACTGTTCTGCTAGCTTAAATAATTTTCACATGCAAATAAAATAAATAAAACTGACCTTGCTTGTTGATGTGTGTTTGCTAACAAACTAAATCTCTTAAGAGAAATACAGATGCATAGCAAATGGTTTCCATGTTTACTGAAGCACAGCACAATTAACAAGGGGGTAAGCTAACTCAGAAAAAAAATCTGAACTCTGAGTGAGTTAGTAAGTAGATGAAGGGGATGAGGTGGCCTCCATGAGCAGCACAGTTATGACACCTGTTTATTTCTCCTCTTCTGGCCCAGACCTAATCACAGCTTTCAGCTGCCTGAAAGACTGCATACTTATTCAAGAGGAAGAAGGAAGGAAGAAGGAAGAGGAAGAGGAAGAAACATATTGATGTTTCTAATCCAACAAAGATAAAACACTTTGTCCAGAGAACAAGGTCAAAAACACCATCTTCTCATCTCTCACATGAGGGTCCTAATGAACAGCTGCTATTAAGATGCATGGCTTTGGTGTAGCTTCAACAAAAGAGCATCTTTGACTGGAGTCCCATAGTCAGAAGAGCAAGGAATATTGTGCGGGAAATTGGGAGGTTTGGGGTTGAAGCCTCTGCCTCTGAGTGGGCCTGCAATGGAGGCAGTGCTGCCCTGAAGGTCTGGGCACCAAGGTTGTCCAGGAAATGGTAGGCACCTCTTTTAACACACCACTGAAGACTGGGCTTAATTACAGGGCTTAGATTCAGCCTGGTGCTATATTTATTTCACCTACAGAATTCATAAGTTCAGTGCAACCTCAATAAGAAAAATGTCAGACAGGGTGCAATGGTTAAAAGACAAGCTCCAGTTTCCCTTCCTATAATTGATACAGGGCTTCACCCTCAAAGTGACTGATGTTTGCAGGGCAGGAGCAAGACCAGGAACAGCAAGCTATAAATAATATGCCTGTGTATCATTATCCTTTTGCAGCTCTGCCTTTGAAGGATGGAAATGCACACAACTATAAGAGAAAAATAAATAAATATATAACTCCAATAACTTTTCTCATCTAGTTTAGAGAAGAAACATCAGTTAGAGGTGAGACGTCTTTACTAGGATAGTTTTGGCTGCATGCCTGGTTGCATTTGCATGGTTAGAGACGTTCCTGTATATAACACTTGCTTTTTTTCCATCAATAACTGCACAAATAAACCTCCAGCAGGAAGTTGTACTGCTTTCATGTAACTGGTGGCATTAATGCAAAACAGCTGCTGTGTCGAGGGAAGTTCTGAGTGAAACTGAGTATTTGCATTTAAATGCTCACACACAAGCACATAGAGGAGAAATAGCATATTCGTTCAGCATGTTGCTATTTGCTGTGTGAAAAAAAAAGCCAGGAGAACTGTGTCAGCAAGGTGCTCTCTGAGCTTGTTAAAGGGTACAGAAACTTTTTAGGTTTGATGTTGAAATCTCAATTAAAATACCCCATCCTTTTTCTTTTTTGAAGAAAAAAAAAAAAAAAAGACTGGCATTTTCACCTGAAATCAACAGTGTGTGTATCTTTTTCTTTCAGTACTAACTGTATTTGATTTGTTTGGGGGGGGGGGGGGGGGGGGAAATATTGCTATTGACAACAAAGAACAATCCATGCATTAAAAAAAAAATTGGATTTCAAGCTCTCTACCCTATATGTCTCCCTTGCATAGCTTTGAAAAGGATGCATAGGACAGTCTTTATTTGTTTCAGACTCATTTTAAAGTTTTTAATTCAAAAGAGAATGGCAAATTTGCTTTTATTAAAAGGCGGATATTGTACTAGAGTATTGGTATAGCTTCAGTTGTGTGGACGACAGTCAGATAACAGACATCAGACAAACAACATCTGAAGATCATTTTTTGGCCCAAGGACCAGAGTTCAGTCTATGGGATGAAATGTTATTTAGGCAGAAGGAAATTCCACAGGCTTTTCTACTACCACAGGGTACCATGGGGACCAAAACCTCCAGCTCCTCCAGCAGGAAGTGTGAAGACTTAAAACATGCAGTTAAGTGGGGATGCACAGGACCAGGGCAGCCGTGCAAGTTTCCCTACCTACTTACCCGTCTTGGAGGGTGCATACTTCTTTAAAGTGCTTCTCAGGTGATTCATGTGAGACTGGGACACTGTGATAGAAACATGGAGGAGCTGAAGCTCAGCAGGAGTGGATTTCCAGCTCAGTGCCTGCTCAAGAACATGGCAGAGCAGAGGTGCGGTGAGAGCTGTACCATTTCCCAGTGTGGTGGGCTGGCAAATGAGTACTGGTCTGAGGTCCCAGAGCAGCGGGGAAAAAGCCATGGGGAAAAAAAAACTATTATGATACAGTACACAGATGCATCTGGGGGAAAAAATAATAATAATAATTTTAAAAATTACCTCTTATTTGAAAGTTAGGATTCTGGATTTAAAGACAACAGCTTTTCACACTAGCCTCCGATTGCTGATATATCAGATATTGTCTGTCATTTCTTCTGATGTCCTTAACACCTTAGATATTATATTGTAACTCTTCAGTTGATGAATCCAACTACAGAATAAAGGCCTCTAAGGAATAATCTATGCTGGCATAACTAGTGATTTAAATCAACTCCTTACCTCCTTTCAGAATAATCCTCTAATGCAGATAATCCTTAAAGACATGGCGGTTGGGTTTTCAAATCATGTGTTTCCTGAGCCCTTCCAATAAGAACTGCTTTCCTCCCCAGTTTCCTCCAGTGTATACCCACACACTTGTGACTTGCTCCATACACAAGCTTGGGTCATAGCATGATCCCCTCCAAGTCCACAGCATGCCTTGTTTTACGGTTGAATTTTTTTATGCAGCTGCTTCTCAGTTCAGATTTCATTTTCTTCATCACAGTGAAAGATATTGACCCAAATTAAAAAGGTACTTCATAAATGATCTCTTTTTCAACTAGCATTTGGGAAGCCTATGCCCTCTGCTTGATCCACGTGGAGTGAGCTTTTTTCCTAGCAACAAGGTGAATACACTGAGAACATTTCCCTAATTCTAGGCTTCCCATCAGACAAAACTCTGCCCTTGGCTTTTGGACAGAGATAAACTATCATATTTAGGTATACAAGAGTAATTGGCCTTCTTTTAAAGATTTGGGGATTTTACCATTAAAGTGAAGTCAAATACTTTAGAAGATTTTCAGAGAAACTTTGAAGAATAGTGCAAGATAGCCATACTTTTCCTTACCGCATTTACCGTGAATTACGAGTTTATAGCACATCTAGTTCAACTGATACTGGTAAAGAAGTCACAGTGATCTACCCTCACACACAGAAATACTGACTGATTTCAGAGAAAGCTTTGGGAACTCCCAGAATATCAACAGGACTCAGCTTTAATGAAACTTCCAGCCTCCAGCTTATGAAAAGCGCTCCCTACCTAATCTTTTAAGCACATAGTGTTAAATTTGGCCACAAGTTGTTCAAAACAATTTGTTTTCTAATATGACTTTTTCTCTTCGAGGGCACTTTGACCACAGATTAGGAAATTCTGAAAAATTCAAGGAACAGATTCATACAGTTGGGAGCTGAATGCCATACCAAACAGGCAGCTGTGATTTTCAAGTGTGAGAGAAACATCCAAAAATTCATCCCTCTTCAACTGTCCTTCTTTTTCTTCCCTTTGCTATTGTTAAAGGTCACTACAGCACAGCACTCTTTTCCCCACTGAATATTGGAAGTTGCCTTGACTGTCCATTGCAGATAATTACTCAAAGACTTACTGATGTTTCAAAGTTTGATATAATTGAGTATGTGTGGGCACCATTAACGCATGGAAGTGTAAAATCAGATATTCTCTTCAATAACAGGTCATTATTCTGATGTAATGGTGGTAATACAGATTTTCTTCCTCATCTTTTTATATTATAAAATTCAAAACAAATATTTTCTGCAATATTTTCTGTAAAGACCTCCTGCACTGATCCAGCTTAGCAAAAGCAAACAACTAGGTTATGCATTGAAACTGGCCACAGTAATCAGCACCTTTCCCATCCACTGTTAATTGCCTGCACAGAAGCAAGAAATACAATCATGCTGTACTCTCACTCTGTCACTTGGTTATACTAATGACACAGCCATCAAATTTTGAAACTTAAATCAATGTAGTGATAAGCAGAATCTTTAATATTCAGTGCAAGTGTTTAATTGGGTCTCAAGAAGGCACAAAATCATGCTGTGTATCTGTGATAAAGTAGACCACTGTAATGATTACACGCGTTTGAGAAAAGGCAAGACTGCAGAAGTTACAAAAGATCACTCTGTATTGTGACACAGTAGATGGAGAACAAATCCATAACATAAAGGTAACCATGATTATCAGTCTTGCCCTGTAAATACTTATTTTGGCATCAAGAGGAACATCTTTAGACCCTAAAACTTCTCCATCTTACTACCATGTTACTTTTGTTATGTGGTGTGCGTTGGCATTTAAATACCAGTGCACACAAATCAGTTTAGCAGATTTACACATGTGCTATTATGCCCAGGATATTTTAAGAAAGACTTTGCATGCTGTCTTGCAAGTGTCCTGATTTTCAAAGACTGCTGAACAGGTCACCTTTGCAAAATCAGACCTTTTCATATTGTTTCCAATAAGGTGCCTTAAAACATAATTTCTAAAAATCAATAATCTTTTAAAATTCAGCTTTGTTGTACTGTGATGGCTTGACCCTGGCCAGCAACCAAACACCCACACTGCTTGCTCACTCCCCTCTCCCACAATATGGGGAGAATATAGAAGGAATATGCAAAGAGTCATGGAACAAGACAAAGGCAGTTTGATAAGGCAAGCAAAATCTATACATGTAATCAAAGCAAAACAAGGAATTCATTTAATACTTACCATAAGCAACCAGATACCCACCCAGTTCCAGGAAAGCAGGGCCCCAGCATGTGTAACAGCTATTTGGGAAGACAAAAGCCATAGTCATCAATATCCCCATGTCTTTGTCCTTTCCCTCAGCTTTTATTGCTGACCACGGCATCATATGGTATGGTCAGCTGGAGCCAGCTGTCCCAGCTGCGTTCCCTCCCCACCTCTTGGCCAACCCCAGCCTCCTGGCCTTTGGGGGAAGGAGAGGCTTGGAGGAAAAGCCTTGGTGCTGTGCACACACCGATCAGACACCAAGAAGCTGGAGTGTTATCATCACTCTTTAGTTGCACATGCAAAGCACAGCGCGATATGGAATGCTATGAAGAAAATTAACTCCATCCCAGCCAGGCCCACTACAAGTAATATCCATATTTGATTTCTCTCAAATTCCTATAGACTTGGACTGTACTGTTTTTACAAATTAATATTTGTGCTCTTCATCTATAATTTTTGGCACGTATGCTGATTGTAAACCCACTGGGTGATGAAGTTAACTCTTTTCTAATGAACAGTAAGCTAATGCACACAAAATTCAGTGTATGAAGGAAAGGGATTGTAGTAAAATTATTTAGAATACTTATCACATAAGATATTTTTCAAGTACAATACCATTAAGTCTAGAATATGTATTATAATGCTTTAATACTACTGCATAATTGTACAACCAAACTCTGTTTTTCTATATTTAAGAAAAATCAAAATAGTTATATTTTATCATTTGTTAATTCAGGGACTAAAATATATTACATGAAGAGGCAAAGACAGCAACCTTTACCTTGTCCATGGCAGGCCTTTTTTTTTTTTTTTTTTTTTTTTTTTTTTTTACTAGAATTGAGCAAATAGCCATAGACTTAGAGAACTCTCGTGCAATGTTGGAAAGAAATCTCTTGGTAGGTGGGCATTGCCTCAAAGCAAGTGTTTTTCATTTACATTAAACAAGGGACCAGTTAAATGTGGTTTGTTAAAATCTAAGTTAAATTCAAAGAGAGTTTGCCTGTGATGATATGATACTCAGACAAATCTGGATTGCAGTTGCATGACTCCTCTGAAAGAGAAACACAAAAACAGAACATAGAGGGAACAACCAAATATGCAAAAATACCTGAAAAGAAACCAAAAAAAGGAGCTTTCTATTAAAGTACTGGCTTGGAAGATATTTAAGACTGAAGGAAGCAATCATTATTTGATTATTCCTACCCTTGTTGAGGAAACAGGACATTCTCAGCCTTGTTTTGTGAATAAAAAGGACTTGTTCAACGTAAGGATTCTGGCAGTGATAGACTTGTCTTGGAAGAGCTGTTCCTCCCTCTGAATTAAAAATAAATAAATAAATAAATAAATAAATAAATAAATAAATAATAAAAAAGGAAAAAGAGCTTTCTGGGATTGTTCGACTACCAGCTTACTTCCAAAAACTCAGGCTGAAGTCCAGTTAATGTATTTTATCTTTTTACAGGGAAGAATTGATTTTCTACATCATCACCAAAGATCATGATGATGGTTTCAACTATCCCTCTGCAATGCTCTTTATGCCTCTGTATGGTATAATTTTGGACTTCCTCAGAAATAAGGCAAAATCACAGGTCAGCTAGCTTGTGCTGTATCAGCTGAGAGATGTAAAGAATCTATAAGACAATGTAGCTCTCATTGCAAGGCTGGCAGCTGAGGTAACCCAATTCTCAAGTGTAGTCTTAGCATGGAAGTAATAAACACACACTATTAAAAAATAAATAATAAATTTAAAAAAAAAATTACAACTCCTCTGCATTCTCTGTAACTATTCATTCTAAGTGGAGGGGCAACAGCAGGCTCTGTACATTTCCTACAAGTACCATCTTTATACATCATCTCTTCACATTGTTGTGCAGGTGTGTACAAGTGGCACCTGGGTCACTTGTATTTCCTGGTAAAGTCATTCCAACCTTTGTGAAGCTTGTGAGGACTTTTGATATGGAAAAACACTCAAAACCATAGGTGGCCTTAATACTATACCCTTTCCTGACAGAGGTCTATTCTGTTTATAACCAAATTTTGAAGCACACTGAATAGCACCTCAAACTTCATATACATCTCCTCACTAATGTGACAGCCTACATGTTCACTCGTTGTGAAATAAATTATAAAATTTGTCTGTAATTTTGAGCTATTTTTTTGCCTTTCTTAAGCAAGAGAATAAGAGCAATTTACCTTTGACTTGTGCAGTTAAAATCATTTCTTTATTCTGATTATATTTGACAAAGGCTGCAATATATGTTGCAGGGTCACTGCTTGTTGCAGAAAACAATCATCACAGTTGTTATATAATTGTGCTGTACTAATTGAAGCTGGAGATATTTCCTGGGCAGTAATGAGTAATAGGGAGGCCCAAAATGCTATAGCAGCCACTAATTATTCCTTTAGTAGCTGTCCCATGCTAGGTCTGATTTTGGCAGAACTACACAAAATATCAGATGAAAATAAGTATACACTGCAATAATATGATCTTTAACATTTTTCCCAACATAAAAACCCTTAAAGGTGATATTTTTTCAATCAGTAAAAGCCCCATAGTGCTCAGATCTGCGGAATATTTTCACTTTTAGACTGGTATTAATTGTTGGACAAAAGACCAATGTCAAAACCCCCTCTTATGCCTCCTTGTTTCACAAGGGATAAGATGATAAACTCGTTACTAATTTGCTTTACTTTTTTCCACTATCACTTTCCTTATGAAGAACAAAATGATTGTGAGATTTTTTCATAGTAAGTCAGTGTTTATGAAAAGTCCTGCCAGACACATGAAACAGCAATTTCCCTCCTGAGGTGCATGAGTTGGGGGAAAAAGGAGTTTTCTCAGCTCAGAAAAGCATCTTAGATTTCTAGACTGGTGGGCTTGTTTCCTGCTCCTTCTTCAAGGCAGGTGTTGCCTGTTAGGTGTGATGACTGATGTTACCCACAGGGTGACTTACCAGCCACAACCAGCTCTCCCAACGAAAGCCACCCAGGAAGGACAAGATGGTTTGTCTCACCCAAAAAAAGTAATGCAGCAATAAATAGGCCCAGCCTTAGACAGGGTAAAACAAAGCAACTGCTAAGCATGATGTCACTACTGCATCAGAATAATATATATCCAAACTTGTTCTGGTAAGGCTGATCTGCTGCAGATTCTTGTTAATAGACAGGCCATGTTTACTCTGAAGTTATTCTTCTTTCTATTTCAGCCCTTTAAAGCCAGATGCAGGCAAAGAAATCCATGAAGAGATGTTTGTGCTTCCCAGTGAAGTGGAACGAAATAAATGGCTATGCTGAGTAATATGCACACTCTATCCCTTTTCCTACATTTACTCAGACGTATTCAGCCAGAACACTGGTGTTCTCTGTGTCACTGGGGAGTCAAATTTACCTCCATCCCTGAAGGAAAAAAAAAAAATCAACACAGGATATAGGCACAGATACTCTATGCTATAAACTTATTTATATGTTTCCTGCCTGCATTTACTGTTTTCACAACTCACTGGTACCTTCTGGCCACCACCTTCTGTATCAGCACCAAATAAAATACTGAGGGGTGCTCCTGCTGCATTTGTGGGTCACCCCAAAGGAAAACCAGGCAGGCAGACCAGGAGCTGCTCTTTGTGTGGATATCTTTTCTCTGCCAGCCTGTCCCTTTCCCCTTCCTGATATCAAGGGACAACAGTAGTCTTGTATCTATGCCTGGATTCTGTACGAAGAAAAACTAACTGGATCCTGTATGAAGAGGAAAAAAAATAAAAAAGCAGAGGAATGCATTAAATTGTGCAAGTGATAATAGATTGCCTAAGAACAACATTAAGTTGTTCAAGTGTGTGCAGAAGAGAGCAACAAAGGTGGTGAAGGGACTAGAAAATGAGATTTAAGAGGAGCACCTGAGGGAACTGGGGCTGTTCAGTTTGGAGAATAGGAGGCTGAGTGGAGACTTCATCACTCTCTACAATTACCTGAACAGAGGCTGCAGCAAGGAGGGTTTTGGTCACGGTGCAGGTTGGGTTGACAGTTGGACCTGAAGATCTTTTGAAAATTAAGTGATTCTACAATTCTAACTTTTGGTAAAATGGGAATTAACTATCTGGCAAGGCTACACACAGGTTTGAGAGCCTTCCCACCCCTCCACTCCACCCATTGAGTAATCCTTTTCTAGTGAAAGTATGATACCCCTGTTAGTGGTCTGCATTGCCTTTTTTTTTTTTTTTGGCAGAGCCAGCTTAGAAACAGGGAAGTTATCCCGTTTTAGAAGCATACAGCCACTGTCTTGGACTTCAGTGGCATAAATCTTCAATGCAAAGCTCTGGAAGGAAACTTGTCACTTGCCTTAGGCTGACAAAGAAGGAACTCAGTATGAAACGACAGTACATCATGGCACTCCCAGTTCAAGCATCGCTGCTTTTTCCTTCACTAATACTTTGACAAAACATCTTTCAGACATGATAAAACAGTGAAGGGACAAAAACAAGTGCCAGAAGAGGAAATTTGATGTGAATTTGACATTCACATCAGCGTAACCACCAGACTGCTCAGAATTAATAGAGCCATATGATAAGCTTGCATTCTGATTACAGCCCTTCTGTGCAAAATCAATACCAAGGAACAAACTGATTTGTGAACTACCTTTAATGAATAATTGCTCAGGCTGATGAATAACCACCTTCTTGGATCGCCACACCCTCCCCAGAAAGAACATAAACTAGTTTCGCTAACATGCTTAAGTTAGCAAAAAATAGGCCACCTCTGTCACAAGACACATGTATTTCTTCACGTGTATTTCTTTACGTGTATTTCTTTGGTAGCACCAGAAACAGGAAAGGGCAATGACCTCTGGAAAGAAAAAAGAAATGAACTCAGAGAAGGATTGGGAATAAAATTTAGTGGAATGTATCAATTAAATCTTTGGTGACCCAAAAATGGCTTTCTTGGTCTGGATCTCTCTATAGGCATTGCCCATTGAACTAAGTCACAAACCTATGACCTTGCAAAAATAAGAGTAAATAAATGCCTTAATTCTGTTTGATGTAAAATTGGATCTGAGATCATTCTAGTCATTCTAGCAAAAAGTAATTAAATTTTACAGATACGGTGTCTTATTTCATGTTTTATATATGAACATTTATGTTCCTATTGGGTATGAACATAAATGAATTCTTTGGAACCAGGATGGCAAGATGGGAAGGCCAGCCTGGATCTACTATCTCCCAATGTTTGACACAGGCAGGAAAAAAATAAAATAAAATAAAATGTTACTTTATAAACGTAGAAGCAGAAAAACAGAAGTTGAAAATGAACCACACAGATTTTAAGTGATCCTTGATGATACTGAAATACAGAGTACTGCTGCTGTATTCTGTGAACCAGTTTCTGGTTATATCAGACATCCAGCCAGGAATTCACAAATAATCTTGTGTACAATATTGCCCAGAGCCTTTGCTGAGTCACTCTGAATTTTTCTTGAATTGCAGTATCTGCTTATATTCTGCTAGATGACTAACTCTCATGTAGCCATATTAGCTCAGCATTTCCCAGGCATCTTTTGCTGGTAGTCTGCAGGTCTACCCTGCCTTTACCCTGCTGCCTGCCTTACCTGAATCAGTATGATTGCCCAGCAGAGCACTGCCTGTCATGTCTTATTAACATTCTTCAACTACAGCAGGACTGAATGGCATGTCATTTACGTGTAGAAGCAATTCACTGTCTATTACAAAAGTGATTATAAATTAATCCCTAAGCTTTGACTTTAGCTTGTACCTGACATTTTTATAGACATCTATACTTCATTCTGGTAGTTCATGACAACAGATCCCTTTGACTAAGCTGCTGCCTGTTAATAAGCAATTTGTCCTAATTCATTATCTCACACATTATTAAGCACAGGTAAACAAGAGCCTGTAAATTTTTTATAGTTTATTTGACCTCTTAGTAAATGTTCATGCTAATTTGAGCTATTCTCCCATTTAGTTCCTATTTGCTGATTTCAATGACTAAAAGAAGAGAAAGTACTTTCAGCTAGATATGTAAGTTTTTCCAATGTAAATGCAAACTAAAGCATTCTTCCTCCATTTTGGCCCCTTTACCCTACCTCTCTTGCTGCTGCTTCTCTTTGCAGAAAGTGATGGTAATGAAGTGTGGTGGTGTTACCCTGCTGAGCAGTCAAACTCCACCACAATTGCTCTCTCACTCCTCCTTCTCAGAGGAAGAGGGAGAGAAAATACAATGGTAAGAGGCTCAAGGGTTGAGATAAGGACAGGGAGATCATTACACTTCAGTTGCCCCTGGTTAACGAGTCTAAATCATCTTTAGAGTTCACAAAAATTGACAACAGGAATGATGACTGAAATTTTAAAATTTACTATAAAAGTAATGTCAGAATGGAAGAAGGTAGTTAATACACTGACTTCTGTCAGGCTGGCTGTAGTTGAAAGTCAGCTAACTAAAGAATATTTTAGCTGGTCTTTTAAAAGGTCTTTTTTTATATATATTTATTAATATAAACTCCACTGTTACATCTTGAGATTCCTAAATAATGTTATGAGAATGACAGACCACAACACTGCAGAACTAATGGACTTCTGTTAGCAGAACTTCATAGAATCATAGAATCATTTTAGCTTGCAAAAGACCTTCAAGATCATCAGGTTCAATCTCCACCCACCTAACAGCATGGGTCCACTGCTACACCATATCCCTAAGTGCCACCTCCACACATCTAAATACATCCAGGGATGGCAACTCTCCTCCCTCCCTGTGCAGCCTGTTCCAATGCTTGACCACCCTCTCCACAAACAAATTTTTCCTGATATCCAATCTAAAGCTCCCCTGGAACAACTTGAGGCTATTGCCTTAGTCCTATCACTTGTCACCTGAGAAAAAAAAAAAAAAAAAAAGGAAAAGAAAAGACCAACACCCTCCTCACTGCAACCTCCAGTCAGGGAGCTGTAGGGGAGACCTCGTCACTCTCTAAGTTCTCCATACTGAATAGCCCCAGTTCCTTCAGCCACTCCTCTTAAGCCTTGTTTTCTAGTCCCTTTGCCTTTGTTGCTCTTTTCTGCACGCACTTGAGCAACTCAGTATCCTTCTTGTAGTGAGGAGCCCAAAACTTAACACAGCACTCAAGGTGTGGTCTCGGTGCCAAGTACTGAGGCACAATCACTCAATTCCCTACAACCTTCCCTCTCTTCTCTTTCCTCTACAAGAAACAGGGACACAATTTTGATTGGCATATAAACACTGAAGGCAGCCACCCAATTGGATATTTCATTCCCATTTACCTCAGGAGCCATCAGAATGGAAAATTATTTCATTTTCTTCTGAAAAGAAAAAACATAAAACTTTTTTTTGCACCTTTTTTCTATTAGTATGCTAGTGTTTAGTAAAATGGTAGCCCAATCCCCATCAGCAGATTCAGTTAATAAAATAATAGTGATTTTATAATTTGTATTCTAGCAGGGTGAAAATATGGCAAGAACAAAACATTTTCAAAGATGTCAAAGTGTATGTAAGTGATATATACTTTATATAAATAATTATTTTCCACAAATAACTGGGTTATTGTATCTACTAAGTGTCCTAGGTAGTCTTAAACCATTTTACCAGGTCTCATTGTCTCCTCCTCATCCTTCTGTATATCACAGCCACTGCCCTGGTATTTATAATCCTGGTCTCAAGAGCTAATGTGCCTACTATTTTTTATTGTAATAGGTTCTTGATAATTATATGGTTATGTGGTGGCAAGAATTATAACAAAGTGTCAGCTTTTAACACACTCATTAAATACCAACATACTATAAAATATTTGTTTAGCTCTAATTTGCCAAAAATATTCTTTAAAAATTACAATAAAACATCAATTAATCTCTATTCAGACACAAGCACATAGTTGAAGACAAAGGTCCACTCAATTAGTGGAACTTAGAAAACCATTATCTTCTGATTTAAAGACCACTCTTCGGAGCAAAAACTGTTCTTTCTCATGTCTGGACAGCATCTAGCATGCAAGTGTTATCACACCACTAACAAGCAATAAAGCCCACAGGCAACATGACAAATTTAACCTCATCACCGATGGATATGTCTTTAGGGCAGCCTTACAACTATGCCTTCCTGTCAGACTGTGTCCTATTTTATACCAACATCACCTGAAAAAGGCATTAGAGAAGCTGTACATTACATAATCAGACCCTCGGTTATCACAGCTAGGGCTTCCATGCTTTGCCCAAAAGCTTCCTGTGGGTCCAGATTCAGAGTAATCAGCCTTGGTCCCCCAGTTTGAGGTCCAACAGCACATACCATTATCCTCACAGTGCAAGGGTCCTACACTTTCCTAAGGCAGCCCAATTTTTCCATGAGGCTGTTGTTCAGAGGAAGCAGCGACTTCTTTCTAGCTGAATAAATGCTTAATTGAATCTTTCATGAATTATGCAAGGAAGCCAACAATTTCCAACCCTGTAATTGTTATTTGTTCAGCTCTCTCATAAGGAAGCAGGCTTCATTTCCACCTGTCTGTTGTACAGATATACACTGGCAGGTGTAAAGAACAAGTGAACAAGGAAAGAAAAGGACTACCTAGACCAAAGCAATCAGAATAATACTGCTACCTGAGAATTACTACTCCGAGCAGTTTCCTTGGACTATAAAAACTAGAGATTTCCAATCTGTGTTTTATAAATAAAACAAGACTTTGTGCTTAGTATTTCACACATGTTTTTTTGCAAAGTCTTAAGCCACCAAACAAAAACTTCTTTTTTTCTTCCTAAAGTCAGAAAAATACCATCACTGTCAAATTAGATAAAGTACAGAGGTGGAAGCTGTTACTGACTAGGAGCCAATAAGTCATCAGCTGGATTTCAAAAACTATGAAAAAGCCTAAAAAATTAAGAACAGCTAAGTATCTAGGCAAGAGCGAGGAAGTATCACTCCAGAAAATATGAACATCTTACCTCTGAACCCCTGGAGATGTTCATTCACATGCTGCAAATTTCCAGCTTAACCAACATTAGTAATTAAGAGGCAGCAAAAACACACCCTTCTATTAGACTGCATCAGAAGCACAACTTGAATTCATACAAGACCGCAAGACTCAGTCTCTGCAATTCTTTAGAAGCTGTCTCTTGAAACAATATGGTCTATGAACTAAAAAATTATCCTTTCCTTGATCCCCAACTATTATCAGTGCAGATCAGTCAGACTAATATTCAACGCCCTGCCCTGAAAGCAAATTTCCGTTGCTGGGAGACACACTGAAGCAGATAGAAAGGCAACAATTTTGAGAACCAGCTTTAATAAAAAGAAGAAAAGGTAACATCTTGAATCTAAACGGCATTCACGCACCACCAGAAAACCTTTAACCTATCAAAACCTTGTTTATCGTTGGTTTTGCTCTGTCTTACATCTGTTCTCTAAGTAGCAGGAACATTCAAGGCAGTACATAAATCTATGACAGTGATGGTTTACCATAAGGGAGGTCAAAGGAAAGACATTTTACCAGCACTAGCACATCTATGTCAAACACTACACACTGAAGCTACAAAAAAATAAATAAATAAATCTATATTAACAGTTTTTAGCTCAGAACAAAGTATTCATGATGCCATCAGGATAAGGATTCAGATATCAGTTTTTTTAAGTCACAAATGAGGTTTCTTGTTCAAAAAACACTTAAGCCATTGTGTCCATGCCTCTTGGCACTTAAATGACCTGATTTTTTGAGCTTTGCAATTCTGAAAAATCAGGACACTTATTTGCACCCCGAAGTAACAATCCAGATTTCCTCACTTTCTCACAGGCAGAGGCTCTCATTTGCAGCAGTCAACGAACACTGGAGACCGAGATTACAAGACAACTAATAATCCTGCTTGATTTTAGACAATCCATTTCTCCCCCGAGAAGCATTATTACTTTGGCAATAAGTGACTTGAAAAAGTGGATTCATCATCAGCCACTGATTACTCTGCAGATGTTTTAAATTCATCACTACCCAGCTTAGTGTTCCCTAAATTAACTGTTTTCAAAGTCTTTACAACAGTTCAGCAATTAGAAGATAGCATATAATTACTCTTATTAATAACAATAGATATCAGAGGAGAGAGTGATTTATTAAATAGAATATGACTCAAAAGAAAAACAATTCTAGTCAAAGGACTGAGATGTTCATTATGTAAATTAAACTATTCAAATATTGTAACCAGAGTACATGTAAGGTTTGCAGCAAGGCTAGCTCCTTAAGTCAATCAGTAGATCCTACCAGGCAGAAAGCCTCCTTAAGCACTTGATCAAAACTTAAGTACAAAACGCAGCACATGCTTAAGTGATATGCAGCAATTTTTACCACACTGGCCTATAATTCATAAACATACAGTCATACCACGTAGCATTAATACATCAACAATGACAGAAGCATGATCCACTTTCTGCACAAATAGTGTTTCATGTCATTTTTTTTTCTGTAAGGCTGAGGAATATCCTAAGCCCCATATGGAACGATTACCTGTTACTAACTTTGCAGGAGCAACTTCATTGCCACATAACCTCAGCTGCAGGACAAGGAAACAGTATGTAACTGCTTCTTTCAAAAGTGAAGACAGAAGGAAAAAAGTTAGGATAAATATCCACTTTCAGCCTAGTCCTCCCCCCACCCTTTAAAAAAATAAAAATCTTCTATTCTTACCTCAGCAAATATCTTTTATGAGTACTGAATCCATCTTAAATAGAAAGTGCTGGTGTTTGACTTTTTATCAACACACTATTACACATATAAAGCCCCATAGTCTTGAACATACCGAGCATTAGTTAAAATGGGATTTTCATACTTCCACTTCCAAGAATTGATTTTTTTCCTGAGACAAGAAATCTAAGTGTAAAGCAGTTGAAACAATAATCACCTGTAAGCCAGAAGGTTCTGCTGCTGTCCAGGCAGACCTTGACAAGCTGGAGAAATGGGCTGATACAAACCTCATGCAGTTCAACAAGGAGAAGTGCAAAGTCCTGCACCCAAGGACAACCCCAGGGACTGGGCAGGTGACCACCCAGCTGGAAGGCAGCTTTGCAGAAAAGGACCTGGGGGTCCTGGTGGACACCATGTGGAACATTAATCAGCACCATGCCCTTGCATAAAGGAGGCCAACGGTGTCCTGAGCTACATAGAGAGCAGTGATGCCAACAGGCTGAAGTTACCCTCTCTGCTCAGCACTTATGAGGCCCCACCTGGAATGCTCTGTCCAGTTCTGGACTCCCCGGTACAACAGACTCATGGACACAATAGAGTTCAACAAAACGATAAAGGAATTGGAGAATCTCTCCAACGAGGAAAGGCTGATAGAGCTAGGACCGTTCAGACTAGAGGAGAGAAAGCTTGGGAGTAGATTTCACCCATGTATGCAAATACCCAAAGGAAAGGGTGCAAAGAAGGTGGAGAAAGGCTCTCTTTTCAGTGGTGGCCAGTGACTGGTGGAAATGGGCACAAAATGAAACACAGGAGGTTCCATCAGCAAACACTTCTTGACTGTGTGAGTGACTATGCAATGGACACAGGTTACCTAAAGAGGTTGTAGAGTCTCCTCCACCCTTGGAGATATTCAAAAGTGATGTTGGACATAGTCTTGGGTAAACAGCTCTTGGTGACCCTGCTTGAGCAGAGGGGTTGGATCAGACAACCTACAGAGGTCATTTTCATAATCTTAACCATTCCATGATTTTATGATGTTGGAATTTGCTTAAAAGAGAAAAGACACTCCACTTTATTTCTCCCCTTTTTATTATTCTGATTTCTTCCAAAAATAGCATAACTATGTACTTTCAAATAAAACTTGATATAAGAAATCTAACAAAACTAGCTTTGATGCACACAAATGAAGTTCAATGAAACATTTCAGCACTTCTAAATTGTCAGCATTTTTCAGCTAGTTTAAGACTCTTTTCTACTAGATATAGTACTTGTTTTACTTAATTTTAGTAGCAGCTACATCCCAGTGAAGGTTACAGGTGATCTTCCAGAAGATTTAAAAAATAATAAAAAATAATAATAATAATAAAAAATCAAGAATCAGAGGAAAGAGTATGACCCAATTACAGAAGGAAGGCTATACAACTACAAACTCAAATAACTTGAACGTTTAACAGGTATGTTCTTTCCTACATTTATTACAGCTTTGCAAAAATACTTGTGTACCATCAACACTTTATGATTTAATCTGTATGTAAAATACAATAGCCATCAGCAGCAAAAAGCTACTGTTAGACCCAAAAGGGAGAGAAAAAGCTTGAAGAAAGTTACTCACACCCTCTCAGGAGTGGGTAGCTATAGGCATGTTAAAAGCAGAGCAAACGCCATGCCAAAAATCCCTAAGCCAGCTCTAAGAGACTGACAGGCAGGAGGACAGTAGTGAGGTACTATTCTGTCTATTGGTATCATTAATTTGTATTCCCGAATAGAATCTTTGACTCTAATTTGGTAATTGTTATCCACATGCACAACTGCCCCTTCCCATAGTAAAATTCTAGTATCCTGAATTGTCATACAGGTTCCATTTTAAGTTCATGATCCAATACTTGACCATGTTCTTAACACTAAGGACCGCAATAAGGTCCTCGTCACCAACAGCTCATCCTTCCACCAAGCTTATTTGGAATTTTATGAAACAAGTAACAAACATCCTAAGATCTGTCTAATAACTTTCAAGAGACATTAAAACTACCAAAAAGTCAGGAGAGTCTTTAATATAATAGAAAATGTTCAGTAATTTAAGTTCAGCAGCTGTTATTACCACATGGTCATACCTGGAAAAACAACAAAGACTCAAAACTGTAGAAATTCAGTTCTTTCAGAGCAGTTTTGTACAGAACAAACTTGTTTAATCATGAAAGCACCATGAACTGACACTACATATCAGCAAGCACAAAAACAAAGATTTAGAAAAAAAATCCTAGAACTTTATCATGTAAACTACACTTTGAATACCACTAAGGTAGATTTACACTGCAGGCTGGAGCACAGCACAGAGGTACTCAAACTGACTTGGGTATTATTTACCACTTAGCTCTGCATGCAATGTAGACATACCCTATATGTCTGAATATATCTCATTATGAATTAACTGAGCTTTGCAGTACAATATTTAGGCCTTCATTCTGCATCACTGAAGCCAACAGTCATTTTCCATCAGCTTCAGAAAGTACAGGGTTAGGCGGGTAACCACAAACATACTTAGCTACTAACAAAACGTTTTTTTTTGTAACATGAAGTTGTGTCAAGTTCAAACGTGAGTTTTGAGAGCATGCAGATTGCTTACAAATCCTTAAAAAGACTGGTTCAGAATCTTTCTTATATATACACACACAAGTCCATCTGTCACAGACAGGCAATGTAACTCAGAATCATGAGCTTCCTCTCGTTTTTGGTAGTGTCCTGCACACTTCTGATAATTAAAAAATAAAAATAAAAAAATAGTTGCCACAATGGATTTCAGACCATTCCAACTTGTACATGGATATGATCTCTTCTTGCTGCATCCAGTATGTGAAGTTTCACAGTTGCTTCTCAAATGCAAATACCAAGTAAATACCTAGAAAAGAAAAAGGAGCACAAAGTTTCAGCTTCCTCTGCCACTCGCATAGGGGTTCAAAATTTAAACAGATTGACATCCTGCCCAAACGACTTGTTAACTGACTGCTGACACTGTAAGAACTGCCATGGTTTCCCCACAACTCTAGCATTCAATTCTAGCATAGTTTTAGATATATTTTCAAAATAGAGCTTCAAGTGTGCAAAGAAGAAAATATTTTAAGTACTGTTGATACTACTGATGCAACACTGACTTCAATTAATGTAAATGCAACTCAAATTACAGATAATTAACTCATTTTACAGATAATTAACATTCCCTGCTGCAAAAAAAGTCACATGCAAGTGAGTTTAAAGAATCCTTTATACATGCAATTTTAACAGACAATAATGGGTCAAATAATCAACCTCACTTTCAATTTTTGCTCATTTAAAATATCATAGACAAATATTTACAAATGCCAGATAGCATTTTCTCAATTACAGAACAGTATAATTCCAGAAGCGGATCTCATCAAGTCCCCATCAGTGCCCTGGGAAATGGTTATTCAGCGTATAATCAAACCAATGTGGCTACATCAGAAGTTCTTAAGCTTCATGACAGGTAAGTTAAATCACTTCAAACCCTTGAGTCCAAATAAACAGTTTTCCACTTGAACCTAACTTTTAACAAATATTCTAGCTACACTGCAAATCTTTCTATTCCTCAGCAATAAAGCAAAGTAAAGTTTCGTGTAACGAGCAAGCTGCATTTATGTCCTAAACCATCAAAAACTCTGTACTCCAAGTCTCTCTAGAAAAAAAAATTTCAAAAGAGTACTTTGAAAATACAATCATCACTGAACTTCTGAAGGTATAAAGAGCCCCTCTCAACTAGATTCATAGATTACATAATACTTTTACACTGTTTGAATTAACCTTTACTTTAAAAACTAAACACTAAGTAAAGACTTTTTCATTCATTACTTAAACAGCATTTTGGTTTGTTTTTAGCCTACTAACACAACAAGTAAAATTGTCTGCAAAAATGCAAGTACTGGTTGGCCACTGTGACACATAAGTTAGTAACAACCTCTCTGGGAGAGGATTTTTACCAACAGAATTCTACATCCCTTTTATGTGAGGTTTACTAAATTCAACATTGAAAAAAACTATAAGACAGCTGACGTCAAAACTTTTCCATGAAACATGCTTACAGAATTCAAATGTATTTTAGAATACTGTATCCTTTCCCATGTCTGAGGCACAGACTTCCATTCCCTCCACCCCTTTCATAAAACATTCAAATACCTCTTCAACATCCATGTTGTTTCTTTCTGAAACATGCCAACTGCTACAGGGAAAAAGTAAAGTCTGTCTTCCCAAAACTGACTTGTCTATTTTTTTGATGAATATATGCCCCTACTGAAGTTTGTTTTCTAGTTGACTAGTAACAGTATAATGTCCAAGTGTACGTTTTTGCTAGTATTAGAGGACTGACACTACCATCCTCTTTTCATACCTTCTAAGAAGGCTTCCCCAAAGTGTTTTCGGCCTGAACGTTTGCATACTTGAAACTACTTAAATAAACAGAAGTTCAACCTATTTCATGCGTTTCCCTTCACCCAATTTCTTGAGCTGTGTGTACTATCCTGGCTATATACAGGCATTCCAATAACACAAATAAAATACTGTTTTATATAAAATTTACATTTTCTTCCTTAATTGACAGTCTATTTATTTCATACATTTCCCAGAGCAGTCATTTAGTCAACACCAAGTTTTCTAAACAGTACTTACTTGTTGCTTCCCATTCAGATTTACTCAGGGTTCCCTAGAAGAGGACATAAAAAACAGTTTAAGCAAAAAGATGAGGAAACAACATATCACCGTTTTAACTCAGGATAAACAATCTTTCACGGACCAACTTCTAACCACCCACACTAGATGGTTATTTAGGTCCTAGTTAAGCATTACTGTAGACCACAGATATTTACAACTCCAGTAGCTAGAACGATGGGGAGCTGGGACACCTCAGGTAAAGGAAAACACCTAAATTACATAAGCATAGCAGAACGGGCCACCAGTCTGCTGGGCTGGATGCCTCTGCAATGAGGGGACACAATGGGTTCACTACTGCACGTCAGTGTGACCTGACCTGGTTCAAGGAGCTCTCCTGCCCAAGCTGCCCAACATTCACGCTGAAGCTGTGGAAAGGCCACAGGCCTGCCACCTTCCCCTGGGATATTGCCAGCCTCCACCTAACACCTCCCGCCAGACCATAAAAGCTCTACTCCAGAAGAGCAACTGAGCCCAGCTTGCATGCTAGGGAAAATAATCCACCTGGGAGCCCCAGGAAGCCTAATCCTAGCCCACCTTTCAGATGAAAGCACAGTAGCAGGAGCAATGCTCAAGTAAACAGCTGCTGCCATTTACTCCACCTATTAAGAAGCATGGGGTAGCAAAGAACAAGCTCCCTTTCTGCTCTGCCTACTCCATCCTCTTCCAGTGTGCTCTCACTGTGGGCACGATTTAACCTGTATGCTACCCACTGACCAGTTCTGACCAAACGATTCATCTTTTATAAGGTCAGTAAAATGAATAAAGAGACTTGTTCAGGTGACATAGCACTTACACCCTTTCTCACACGTCTTCCCAGGCAACAACTATTTGCCAACTGTTAAGACTATCAGGCAAAAGAGGTCTTCGGTCTTATTCAGCCATTCTCATGTTCTTAAGGTTGTTTCTTAAAAGTGGCAACTTTCTTTTTGAAATTTTTAGATTTCAAACACAGAGGGAAAAGAAACCTGCTCTCTTGATGTAGGATCGTTATATATGAAGTAAATCCTCAATAATTCACTACATCCTCAATAATTCAGAACATGAACAGCAGGTAAGCCAATCATGAAAAATAAAAAAAATCCATGTGGAAAAATGTCAAGCCGACAGCCTCACACTACAAGCACCATAAAAAAGTTTAACGCCAGGTCTTAGTAACTGCGCACCTTACTTAAACTACAAACTTTGCTCAAACTACTTAGCCTCCAGTTTTGGTTCTCTCTTGTTAAAGAACCCCAACACACAAAAGACAGCCTAAAATTCGGACCAAAACAGCCAATAACCTGCACCAGGAACTGCTGAGCATGAGACAGTGAAATTATGCTTTTGCAAGGTTTCCATCCAGCCTGACTCCCCAAAGGCAGGTGCAGAAGCAAGCACACAGCTATATGCCACGCTGAACAGCCAGTCTGGCTACGGACAGGATAGGCAATGGCAGCAGTTCCTGGGGGAACAGCAGATGTTGTCTGACCTCCTGCTCACTTCCCAGGAACAGCATTTGTGCAGGCTCCTGTCCGTCACACACCCAATGAGCTCTGAGACCAACAAAGAAGAATTAAAAGGTTGTGAGGGGACAAGCTGCCAGGAGCACTTTGCCCCTCAAGAACTGAAATTCAGAGGAATTGTACACGTGCATGGAGCGTAAGCAGACGTGGCGTTCAGGTGTCTGTCTGCTGTGTTAAACCCCAACATCATGCCACAAAAGGCAGCAAAATACACATCATCTCATCAAGGCTTCCACCCCAGTCTTACAAAACACTCTCAGGAGCTACAGACCCTATCACACTCCAAGTACCACATAATGTAAACACAGAACTAGCCTAAGAAGTCCTGATCACAATATGGCTAATTCAGTATCTAACTGGAAGGACAGCAGAAATGGGGTCAAACAAAACTCCAACATTGTCAATGTCCTGCTAGGATAGTAAAAGAAAGAAACCTCATTTACAAAAATATGAGAAAGACAGGAAGATCAGAAAGGCAGCATGTCCTTTAGAAGACAAGACCAGAAGCAGCAAGAAAGTATTTAATTGGACCACTGATCTAAAATCTACTATGATCTCCATAAAAGATGTTTCAATGTTCTTTGTTTCTGAAATAAATCAAGCTGGCAAAGCCAGAGAACTGCAGAAAAATATATGACAGGCTATCAGACTAAATATTGTACAAGGTAACATTACTATCATAACAAAGAAAGGGTCTTTCCATTCCTGGATGTGAACAGAATATCATATTTAATAAAACAGAGAAATATATGAATGCAGGTAGGACTGGTTCAGTTCTAGTAGCTCCGCTCAAAAAAATGCAGGAAGGGCAGATTAAAAAATAAAAACAGAACTTTACTAAAACTGGCTGTGAAATGAGCTGCATCTTCTTCACCCAAAAGGACAACAGAAAAAATGTGTAATATTTTAAATACCTACAAGACTACAAAGGAAGTTTTCAACTCTCCTGTCTGAGGATTAAAAGAAGAAAACTAGAACTTTAAATGGATAGAGTGAAGATCCAGAATCATAAGAAAATTCTTGAAATTCAAGATTCAAGATAGTTATGTTAGAACAGATGTCAAGGGGGGTGGCAAAACATCCTTTTCTTTCCACACCGTTGCAAATTTTTTAACAGCTAACAACTTAACTGAATTTAATTCTTTAAGCAAAGGTTATAGATTAACCTCCTGTTCTATGATTTGTCGTGTACATGGAGACATAGGTGACAATTCCATTGCAGTTGAAATGAAGAAGGTATGAAACATCTGCAAGATTATGGCCTCAATTTTAGACACTGTTTGCTGTAGTGAGGTGAGAAGGTACTTACCAATGGTAACTTTGCCTTGCCATCTTTGATAAACTCTTTTGCATGCTCATAATCATCAGGTTTATCAGAAGCAAGTCTGGAATCATCAGATGTGGAGTATGGCTAGTGAAAACAAAAAAGAACAAAATATTAATTAGGTAGTATGATACATTAATCACACTAGTCAAGGGTTTGTGACAACATGGCCCAAAAAGGAGGTCAGTAATTATTAGGAGTATCTTAAAATTTGTATTTCTCATTTGAAGCACCTGTCTGGTCAGATCTGGTATTTGCTACTTCCCAGAAAAATCTAATACACAGAATTTAAAAATTAACTTTTATCTACTTACATGTCTGAAACAGGACAGACAGAATAAACTATAAAAATTATGCTCCATGTACAGCTCATTATGAACATGATCTAGACATACCCTCTTTCAAAGCAGCAACTGAACAAGCCAGCAACTGTGAAGAGAACTACTGAGAACAGAGCAGCTATGCTATAGCAAGCAGAATGCTTAAAATGCCTGAATGACACACAGGAGCTATAAACAGAAGCATAGATCCAATTCTTCAAAACTAACATAGACTTATTAAAGATCCCAGTTACTGCAAAGTGGTCTGTACTCAACAGTGCTGTCCTCAGTTGTACGTAGCTACTAATTAAGACAACTCTCACTTTTCTAAGATGCTGATATGTAAGATGGTGTTTCACCATGCTGCTGGAAATACGAGCACCGCCCCTCTTTGAGTCAAGAAGGGCAGTAGAGTCCACTTGTAGCCCATGTCACTAAGCTTTATGTGTCACCACATACTCATCTGGATAGCTTTGTGCTGAAAAATTCTACCATTTGAAGTAAAACGAAAGCATATGTAACCACGATTAAAAATAAAGCCCCAAAGATAGCATCGAAAAGCTCCTCTAAAGCTGCTGAAGTCATCCAAGATAACAGCTTGAGGATAAAAGGCAAAAACACCGGACAAAATCTAAGCCTGGTAACAGTTTGGTATCATTTTCTTCTATAAACACAGCTTTCCTTTTATTCCTACAAAGATTACTTTCTGACTCTTAAATGGTAGTTTTTGAACAAAGATCCAGCTTTTAGCCCATCAGCTGTAGAAGAAATGGATTACAGTTCCCACTGCGTGATACCAGGCATGATTCTTGTATTTCTATTTAAAATAAGAAACAAACATTGACCACACCTGGTCAAATAACACCGATGTGTTTCTGCTTACTTCTTATTAAGACTGAAAACTTGCTTCAAATTTGCAATTTTACCCACAGAAATAAATTGCTGTACTGGATGCAGACACAAAAGTCAGTGAGGAAGGAATGGTAGGAAGTACTCCAGGCACCAGAGCAGAAATGCCCTTGCAGCCTATGGAGAAGACCAAGGTGAAACAATTTGTCCCCCTGCAGACCATCGAGAACCACATCAGGGCAGATATCCACCTGCAGATGGTGGAGGACCCCAGGCCAGAGCAAGTGGATAAGCCCTGAAGGAAGCTGCAGCCTATGTAGAGCTCGTGCTCCTGTCAGGAACTGCAGCCCACGGAGAGGAGCCCATACTGGAGCAGTTTGTTCCTGAAATACTGCACCCCATGGAATGTGGTGCAGTGCTGGAGCAGCTCTTCAAGAACTGCAGCTTGTGGGAGGGACACACGCTGGAGCAGAGGAAAAGCATGAGGAAGAAGGAGCAGAGAGGAGCTGTTTGGATCCATCACAGTCCCCAACTCCACAAGCCACTCTGCAAGGGAAGGAAGTAAGGGAGTCAGGAATGAAGTTGAGCCTGGGAAGAAGAGGCTGGGAAGAGGGAAGGCATTTTTAGTTTTGCCTTTGTTTGCCAATTACCATCACGGGCAAAACAGACTTGACTTTAGGAAGATTATTTTAGTTTATTGACAATTAAGAAAATAACTGAGAGTTGTTTCTCACCATACTATCTCCCTGCCTTTATCTCAACCCATAAGCTTTTTTGTCTTATTTTCTCCCCTCAAGTCCTGCTGAGGAGGGCAAGTGAGAGCACTACTGGGTGGGCACCTGGCTGTCAGCTGACACTCATTTTCACAACCACAACCACATTTTCAGTAACAGAAGGTTAATTCTTCTATTGGTAGCCCTTAGTAAACTGCACAATGTTCACAAGAGTAATTTCAGTTATTGCACAAATAATTAACAAGACGTAAAATACTATTTAAAAGAAAATAAGTTAACTCTGCATTTACCTCCAAGGCCTGCATTCTCCTTAACAGCATCTTATGCTCCTCATTCTTGACCTTTTCTTCATAGAATTCCCGAAACGTCATTTTGTAGACTAGCTTCATACCATGCTTCTTTGCCATTCTGTCAAAATAACGAGCTTGATTAGGGAAACAACAAAATTACTGTAGCTTTATTTTCAAAGAAACAATTTAAGCCACAGTGACATCTTATGGTATCCACTAGGATTACAATTGTTCTAAAATTTATCTTTCAGTAAACACATTTAGATAAAAAAAACCTGCATTACCACCACAAATTGTACTTTTTTTTTGAATTATGACAATAAAAATCTACACATAAGTGATTATAAACATTTCAACACAAAAAAATGTGTCTTCTCCTAGCACTCAAGTTAGTAATTATCATCTGCCACAGCAGCTATTATAGATATACCGAGGAATCCTCTTTCTACTAGATTTAGTGCCTTACATCTCAGTTATATGTTGACACGGTGGTCATACAACACTGAAGTTACAGGCATCAGTAGTAGAAGCTAACACTCTTCATAGAGAGACACAAATGAAGTTCGTGAAAATATACAGATTTGAATGGAAAACTCTACATTGTTTTAAATTCATACTGAGCTTGAATGGCCGGGGTGGAGGATATGGAAATATTTGTCTGTACCTCAGAAGACAACAGGCTGGTAACGATATATATGAATTCATGCAGAGGTAATAGTAAAATATACACTCAAGAGATTTACAGAAGGAAGAAGTTAGTCTTAGGAGAAAATCAATGAACATCCAAAAAAACGTTGAGTAAGATAAGAAAGAGGCACCAGAAAGAAGAGGATACACAAGAGGGCTTGCTGAAGCACTTAAGAAAGGTAGAATAAAACCCCAAAAAGTTAAGGTTAAAGAAGAAAAATTTGACAGCACTAGATGTATGCTTTCAGATGACATCAGACAGTGAAACTCCTATGCAAGATCTAGTGCAAGTCTTCACAGTTTCTGACCAGAGCATCTTCAACTGCGCACAATGGACATATACCAGATTACAGTCTTCGACAGAAATGCAAGAAATGTCTTCATTTAGAGAGACAACAAAAAACAAGGAATTGCAACTGTAACAAGAAAGACAAAGTTTTCTGTTGCGCAATAAAACACTGCTCTCATTATAGATGGAATTCAAAATTTAACTTACTCTTCCAGTAATGGAAAATAAACCAAGAATTCAGGGACATCAACCACTTCTTCTAAGTGGAAATCATATTTGCAGCCAAACAAGGGATATTCTCCCTTCTTCTCAAATTTTACACTGTATACGTCATTCCCAAATGAATTTGTTTCTGAAGCTTCTAGCCGTTTTCTATAAAAAGAGATATAAACAAACAGTAGTTGACAGACACACTTTTCATTTTACAGAGTAAACAATGCCTAAGAGACCTGGAACTGCTTCATCCCAGTATCACGGCATCCAGGATTCCCTGTACTTTGCCACACACTGAATCCATTAAGGCAATGAAAATGAAATGAAGCAAAGAGGCATGCTAAATTTTAAAGGTTTATCATTCCTCTACAATATGCCAAGGACCACACAGACCTAGAATATTAACTTTTAGCCCAGGCACATTCTACAGGGACAAGACAGACTTCTTGGAACTACCACAGTGAACTCTGACAATTACTCTCCAGGCTGTGGATATTTTGCCACTATTTAAATCACTACCAAAGGTTTACCTATGAAGATCCATACACACTCCAGAAGAACCATGGGTACAAGAGACAACAGTTAGTACAGATTGACCTGTTTGAGTCAAGTTCGTGAGAGAGATTTTCTGGACTAGAATCCAAAACTGTTGCAAAAAAATTGATTTTGTTTACACGACTGTATCAGAGCACTGTAAGAACAACTATGACTTGACAATGCTTCACAGACTTTTGGAAGACTAGTAGGATAAAAAAGTACTTACACAAGCTCAAAGCTATTTGGAGTTGTGCCAATGAAATACCCTCCAGGAGAGAGATTCCCACAAGCGTTTTTAAGCATCATGTCAGCCTGCTCATATGTCTCAAATGAGTAATGGTAAACAAATTGACAGCTGCAAATGTCAAAGCGCATATCTGGATCATTGTATTTGGAAGACAGGAGATCCTGAAATGCATTAAAGAGAAGAAAAAATATAAAGAAAACTTGTGGCAAAAGCTACATAAACAAGCATGATTCACTTACATCTTCCAACAAAATACACTACTCCCATAATTCTTTGAAGTCTTTCCACATCTACTTCTTCACAAGTTCAACAAGAACAAGCTGAAAAAGGTAAGAGTAAGAAAAAGCCCACAGCTACACTGAAAACTTGTGTTATCACAATGAAAAAAATTAATTACTATGTCTAAAAATTAATTTCTTGTCATCAACTACATAACTACACCAAAAGGCCAAAGCCCAAGGTTACAGTTAACCTAGAAGTTTGCAGAGATATTTTAGTGCTGAGGGCTTATAACCAGTCACAGATAAGCTGGAAACCACCAACAGAATCAAAGGTATTTTCAGTTTACTAAGTAAACTGAAGGTAATGACAACGGTCTGTAATGACAACTGGCATTTCTTTTGCTAAGAAAATACCCATTAAATATATTACTGAGGGGGAGGAGTCATCATATTAAATACGGCAGCTAACAAGCCAGCCAAGTTGTATTTGCTTGTATTTTCATACATGCACATATGTAATGTAACTACACAGTCCCTTCCCCTTAATCCAGGTAACTAGTAACCCTGGAGATCTTGGAGCCCTTGAAATGCGTCACGTTAAAGCTTAACACAGTTTGACCCTGTACTCCAGCAGTTCCCAACTTTTTTTTTCCCCAACTTTTCAGGCTTCTTTTATACAATACCAGTAGCATCCACAAATAACACAGGAGCACATGCCCCAGGGCTCACAATACACATTCTTTACTTAATATTTCATACTTTTTTGAGATTTTGCATTATATGTAACACAAAGAATAGAGATGAACTTTCAGGGAGATGAACTTTTGCGTGAGTGGACAGAGAGAACAGAATGTGCAACAGGCAGTACATGTGCACGCAAGACCTAACTGTGATAATAATGTGAAAATATCCCTTACTTTACAGGCCAAGGCTGCCTCCTCTACTCCATGACTGTAATTTTGAGCAGAGACAGATGACCCAGAAACAAGCAACTGACTCTATTCCTCAGAAAAAAAAAGGTGGCAACCAAGAATTCAAGCCACCAACCCTTCCTGCAAGTCTAGGTAGGACAGGTTCAGGCTTTCCACAAGTACACTGGAACCAGCTGGGCTGTGTCCCTCAGCCTGTGTCAGCAGGGCACTCTCAGTCTTCGTTTCCATGGAGCGAAAGCAGTGCTGTGCACAAGACTGTTTCCTAAACCACAGCAATGTACTCCACATCACCTCCATGCCAACTAAAGCATCTGCACCATCACAGATATTTTGAAGATTAATATAATGGTAATTAAAATGCTACTAGAAAATACCAGAATAAGGGAAATTTATGTGTTAAATCACTAAGTGTCCCTTATTTATTCCACCATCAAAACACATTTGCCAAGACAGTTTTCAACATCCCATACTGGATCCTAAAACTCCAGAAGTATTAATTCCCTTTCCCTCATCAAATGAAAGAAACCAAAAGCATCACGCTTATTACCTAAGAAAGGCATCCGAGCTTCAAAAATGTTACCCTGTAAAGCAGTAATCGAATGCATTTAACTAAATTTTATGCAACATTTCAGTAACCTGTGCAGTTGATTCTCCTGATAGTACAACAACCTGGTCTTAAAAATATACAACATCCCCTAGATATTACAGCACTACCATCACCTCCTATATTTGCTTAACAAAAGAACATAAAATCTCCAAAGTATTGTAAAACCTAAAAACTGTACCTTGGTACTATCTGCTTGTATAAATTCTGCATCAAAAATACGTTCATTATAGCGACATCGAGCTTTCATGTCTTCATATCGCTGCTTGCACTGTTGCACAGAAATATCAGCAATATCTATAGAGAGAGATAAAGAAAAAATGTAAAAAGAAAAAAGATGAATGTGTAAACTTCAGACAAGAAAACTGGAACAATTACTGGAGCACTGAAAACCCGTTAGGCCATAAGTTGATCTACAGTTACACTCCGATGTGAAGTTTTATTTCCAACTTGTAGAGAAAGAATTTAGTTTTCAGAAAGCATTTGAGATTATAATGTAACTCTTGAACATTTTCTGCCTTTACTTCAGACAAAAGTTGTAAACTGAAGATTTTAGAAAGCTGCCATCCTCATAAGTGCAAAAAAGCCTCCAAAAGTTCACGTAATAGATACAAAGTGATTGATATGAAGCGCTGTTAGCATTAAATGTCTAGCTTCAATTAGCTAAAAGAGTGCGGCTCTGAGGGGGTTTTCAAACAGTAATGAAAGCTCTTCATCTTCTTACAGATATACAAGATACTGAAATGCAATGATTTGTGATATACGCTCATGTTTCATCACAGGAATTTTCTTTTTAAGGCTATTACTCTCACAGGCATAGTTTCACTGAATAATGAGAGTTTGGACAAATTTTAAAACTCTCAGAACAGTTAAAAATACTTCAGGAGATTAGACATGGGAGAAAAGACATAAAATACATGATGTCAGTCTTTTCCCCGTGTCTTTACCCTAAGACCATCTGTGATAATATGGTATTTCTTTACTGCTACTAGCTTTTATTTATGAGTTGAACTGAGAGCTCATTACACAGAGTATTAAAGGTTCTGATATTTATACTGACAATCAAATATATGTCTTCAGGTTAAAAGACCTGAAAAAAAGCCTCTTTGACAGGTGTCTCACTGCACTCTTGGGCACACTAACAAAAAAGGGAACAGTACAAGACTAGAGGTGTGGCTTTTCCCCCCATAACACTGTTATACATTCCCTGGAAAGTTACTGTATCTTCTTACCAGTACAGACAATTTTTTTAATTCTGCCTTTTTTCCATTTCAGTAAGTCTCCACCTTTGCCACATCCCAGATCCAGAACAGTTATGTCACTCTTTTTCCGTCGTACCCGGTCTATAAATTCACCTAGAAAAACATGAGAGAATGCTTACACAGGTCCCTGTAATTCACTTTTATTATACAAGATCCATAGAGGACCAAAACGGTTTAAGGACTTTAAAACATCCAACAACTTACTTTACCTATAAGTCTTGTTAACTTTAAAGACTTAAATCTCTTTTTCTAGAAACCACTAGTGATGAAAGCAACAACCATTAACTTTAAAGATTTTGGAAAAGGTAATTAATACTTTCTGTTATTTGACATGCTTTGCCTGTGACTGGAGCACGACACTGCTTCCCTAACAGACAAAGGCAACACTGCTCCTGCTAAACAACCACCCCACGTGTGAGGAGGGAACAGGGCTCCCTTTCATTATCATTAAAATGAAGGCAGATGTTATTTTTAAGTATGCAAAAGCCAGAAGATTAAAAGCCGATTAAATATACCAGCCACAACTTTTTCTTGCAGTCACATTACAAGCACGCGTAATGTTCTCCTCTCAGCCTTTCCTAGGCCTTGCAATAACACTAGCTACGTATTTGCTGTCTTTTTACACAATATAAAACAAATTTTGTTTTCTTTTCCATCTCCACCCTGTCTAGATTATTCTCGAGCTGACTGATGTTGGCATATTAGGCAAAACGTATCAATGTGCTAGCCACTTCTCTTCACAGTAAGAGAGACAAAATATGTTTTGATACAACTGCTGCAACACCATGCTAATGAAATGGATCACGACTGAAAGGCTGGAACACAGGTTTCAGGAACAGCTTTATATAAACCTAAATATTGCTTTTAACTGCTCTAATAAAATACAACAAAAAGCAGCATGCTAAGACAAATGGTGACAACATATCCTGGCATACCTCGCTCTCCATGAATTTGTGGTGTTCTACCAACAATCATTTTCTTTGTTTGAAGACAGGAAGGTTTTGGTTTGGAATTAATTTGTAGCCTTCTATAAGAAGCTGCTGCTTCTTTAAAAATACTTTCTCTAGTTTTTCATCTTTTTAAACTAATTTACACATTCAAGTTTTCTGCAGAATTGCTTTATGTAGACCTAGGAACAGACTACTTTGAGAATAGTTTAGAAATTGTTTGAGATAGATTTAAATAACACAAAGAACTCACTCTAACAAGAACAGATTCTTTATGATTCAGAGTTGTCCCTTTCTCTTTAAAAACAGCATGAAGAAAAACGATTTCCAGTACGAACTCATTCCAGTTTTCAGGTCAAGTGATCTTTAAAACTTTAGCATTTATTTCCCACTCCAACAATGTAAGACACCACCGTAAGGATTCAAAACAAAAATATAGATAAAAACAGACATTTTACTGGGCTTGAAAATCTTACTTTGTTAAAGGACAACGTTCAATAATCAACATCAGAGAGCAGTAAAGGCAAATTTTCAAACAAAAATAAGTTACATTTTATTAAAGGCTAAGCAATCAATTAAGGAAACTTACCAATGAGGACACTCTTTGTCCAATTATTGAAGTTTCTGAGGTAGAATATGCGACTCTGGCTGCGTTTTTCCAATCCAACCTCTTGAAGCTCATTATAATGTGCAGCTACAGCTTGCCCATGACCTGGCTCACTCTGTAGAAACAAGAGGAAGAATAGACTGAAGCAGAAAATTCATTGTATTATTTTCTCACTTGATCAAGAGATGTGTCCACTTAACAGATTTAAGAAAGGAAACAAGCTACACTGGTCACCATCATTATGGGGAAATGTTTTTGTATATGTATCTGCCCTGAAACTGACATCAGTACTTCAATCATGGGAGAGTCAACTGCCTCAAAAATTTAATTCCATTTTCAGATGGCCCACATAACTTCTTCTGGATGATGCCCAGCATCTTTGCTTAAGTTTTCTCAGTTTCATTCCCTTTAAATCAGGGACTGAAAAGGAGGATGTTCCTTCTCTCTGAGCATTATTTCACGTTTAAGGTTCTTAGAAAATCCTGGTTCAGAAATTTCATTGTTTGCTGTTAACAGAAGTGTATAAACTCCCGATTTATCCAAAATGCTGACTAGCTGTTTTTGTGCAAAGCTGTCAGTGGTAACTCCCAGAGCTTTGAACAAACCAGGGTAAGGGAAAGAATAATGATTTGATGACAATATCCCATTTAATATTTATCAGCAGGCCATAGAAACGCCTGTTTTAGCCTTGAACGTAATTAGTCCAAAATAGGAAGCCCCATATGATACTGAAAAGTACTATGTAACTAGTTATTACGCTCCTAACATCTCTTAACCTTGAGAACAATCTCCAGTAGCACATAAAAAAGTTATAAATAAAATACAAAGTAACCAAACACAGAGAACCAACACAAATTCTGCAAGACAAAAGCATCTAACAGTACAACCAAGACTGAAGGATTCTCAGTCAGCGCCCACAAACATACCACAAAATGCCAGCCACCATGAATTTACATTGCAATTAAAAGCAATTCCAATAGTAATCCACTAAAAAAGTCAATGCCCAGATACCTTATTATTGAAATACCAGTTGCTCAAGAAGATCTCACTTTAATATGGTATGTTTGTTCTTCAACGTTTTGTATAATTTTGGTAACCTTGAGCACATACACAGCCTTACTTGTCTGGAATAGCTATAACCCCATCATCTGTTCATTACCACACTCAGCTGACTGCGACTAACAAATATTTTGACCCTTCCCAGTCTTTTTCAGGGTAAGCACAGATGGTCCCCTGCCAGCCACTGACTTAAACTCGAGAGGCTGGCTTTGACAAGCGAGGGAGACACCTTCATACAACCCATTAAGGCACGCCAGCTGCTGCGACCACTGTTAGCCATCAGATGTAGCATCTAGATTGCTGGCAGCTGCTTTCAGCCTGATCTGAAAGAGTCGAACCTCTTTATACCCTCAGGCTGTGCCGTAACAGCGCATTCCTTGTCCTTCTGACCCTGAAATACTTTAGCGAAGAGATGATGGGTTAGTAGCGTTTCTGCCACGACAAAGGGTATTAATTTCTCCAGACTGATGATTAACGTCTATATACGAACACAGAAACAAAGCATTAGGTCAAAAACATTTTCAGATTATACACAGGAATCCCAAAATATCAAAACCGATTGGCTCAGAACCACAGCACCAGCTTCTATAGGCACATATAGGATATGGGGCAGTGCCTTACAAAGCAATGCTTTCCCTTACTGCTCTCCCAGTTAACAGGAGGCACATTTCCAGCAGCCTCTCACTACTCACCGATTTTTTGGGCGGCTCGCCCCCCTGCTCCTCCGCCTTCCTCTTCGCCCCGCCGCCCTCCTGCTGCTCGCCGCCTCCGGGGCGCGCTGTGCCGGGGCTGCCTCCCTCCTCCGCGTCTCCACGGGGCTGCTCCCCGTCCTTCGCGCACTCCTCCGCCGCCGCGCCCAGATCGGCCATCCCTTCCTTTCCTTTCCGCGGGGGCAGCGCCCTCAGGGCCGGCCGCTCACACCAGGGAGCTGCGGGCAACGGGAGCCCCCCGGGGGCCGTTGGCGCCTGGCGGCCGCCATTTTGAAAGACAGCGCCCGGGGGCAACGGCGCCACCGCGAATCCCCGCCCCCTAATTACCATAACCACGCCTCTAATTACCATAACCCCGCCCCCATTCGCCGTGACCACGCCCACCGCGCCGTGACCACGCCCCCCCCCGCTGCCCCCCGCCCCCCCCGCCCCCCCCGCCCCCCCCGCCGCCTGCCCGTTGCCGTCGCCCCGCTCCCTCCCCCCCCTCCCCTCCGCCTCCGCCGCCGCCGCGCCGCGGGCCAGGAGGGCGGAGGCGGCGCGGCGCTCACCCCGCCGGGCGCTCCGCCATCCCGCTTGCGGAAGCGGCTCCCTCCGCCGCGGCGTCACGTCCGGGGAACAACGGGGCGCTGCGCATGCGCGCGTGAGTCCGGCGGAGCGGGGACGGGACTACGACTCCCAGCAGGCCGCGCGCGGCGGGCAGGGCCGCCGCGCCTGCGCAGTGGCCCCGCCGCCGGCGCTCAAGGTGATGGTGGGGACGGGCGGCGCTGCACGTTGCCCTGGCGCGCGCGCTGGGGGGGGGGGCGCGCGGGCGGGGAGCGGCGCGCGCGTGGCTGGGGCCGTTGGCGGCCGTTGGCGGCCGTTGGTCAACCGCCGCCTCAGGAGGAGGAGGAGCGGCGGCGGCTCGGCCGTGAGGTACCGCTCGGTGCGGGTGGCGGACCCCGGGGTGTGGGCGCCTCACGGGGTGCGGGCAGGGAGGGAGGGAAGGAGGGAGGCAGGGCCCGGCCGCTGGGGGCGGGGGGAGGCGGCGGCCCCGCGGGTGCCGTGGTGGGGCCCCAGCCGGCCGCAGCGCAGCTCCTGGCGGTCGGAGCTGTGTTTACGTGCTGGGCTCCAGCCCTTCTTCAGCCTCTTCTCCTTACGCGTTGTGTTTGGGCTTGCTCTGGGGGCCTCGGGATCCCCAGGAGGCACTGGCAAGGCGGGACCCTTCTAGCAGCCCTGCCTGGAGTCGTGGGTCTTGTTGGTAATCCCCTTCTGGTAATCAACCCTGAGAGTGACCAATTTTAAATCAAGTGTGGATGTGTGTCAGGTAACGCAGCCTACAGGTTTCACCGCCTTTATGCCCGCTTCCAAAGTTCCTTCAGCAAGCTGGCCCAAGGTAGGAAGCAACAGTTCAGACAGCAGCACACAAAGTGCCCCAGAAGCCAGCAGCAAACCTAATTCATCAGCAGACTGCAACCAGCAGTGCTCCTCAGCTCATCTAAGCCCCAAGAGGCGTCTACTGTTACAAGTATAAACTTAACGATTCGCCAGAGTTCTGCTGCTTGAGGGAGAGATGGGGAGCAAGTTCCAAATTTGGAATCTGAGTTGCCGCCTGTGCGCTAGGTTATTTGACTTGCAGCTGCTTCTGCGTGGGAAATGTATGTACAGAGGATAATGTGTCCCCACCATCCATCTCCTGTGGTGCTGACAGCAGGTGTTTATCTCCTTTTGCTGTTCAAAGGCTGCTTGAGGTAGAAGGGGTGTGAGTGGCCTCTGCGGCAGCGCTGTGGAATTGCACTGGCTGCTGGAGAAGCGTTGCCATCAGGGAGAAGAAAAATCATTGGATGGTTTGGGTAGGTGGATATCAGATGGCCTGCACATGGCAAAAACCGAGTAGGCAAATTCACACTCTGAGCATGTAAGGAATGTAAGATAAAAAAGATTTGTCTAGCGCGACTTTCTGCACATCTACTTCACAGACTGTAGCAGCTGATAAGAAAAGATTTTATCAGGTTTTTGTATTTAGAAGGATCTGTGTAATTCTGCTGTTGTAGGTGATCTCCTGACAAGCCAACCCAGCTCTGTGTATGTGCTCATAGGCATCGCTAAGGACAGAATCAGTCTGTTTTTGTAAGGCAGGGAGTTACTGGTGTCCCCTTATCTCAGATAACAGGCCTCAGCTTGCATCTCAACACGTTTTTTGGACCTCTGTGGAGTTCTGACTTCAACCTTGGCTTTAAAGATAAGGGCGCAACTAATACAATGGCAAAAGCAGAAAGTACTGATTTTAAAAAATGACTGTAAAACTGGTAGTTGAATCCGTAACATTCCTTGCAATCAGTTTTGCAGCTTGGGAATAAGATCCAACATAATTAATGTTGGTACTGATACGCTCTAAATCCAGATTGTTGAAGCTGAACATACTTTGAAAATTAGGCACTGAAGCAAATCCAACGCTAGCGAGATTTCAGGAGTAAAAATAGAATAAAACCACTGAAAGAACTGAGGCTTGGACCTAACACATGATTGAAATCTTCAGGGACAGGAGGAATGCTTTAAAAACTTGGTAGGGTGTGGCGGTTTTTGTTGGTGAAATTTCAAAACAAGGCTTATGTTCGATATTTTTTGGCACAGTGCGAAGAAAACTGGAAACCAGTCTTTTCGCTGAACCACCCTCTGTCTTCTTAGGAAGGTTCTTGGAAGGATTGGTGCAAGAGAGAAAGTGGCATGAAAGAATGATCTGACCCTTTAAGAAAATGATTAACGGTCATTTAAATGGAGTTTTATTTTAAGAATACAATCATAAATGTAGTTTTATTGATTTTTAACTGAAGTATAACGTTCTGTTCTCAACAGAGTTTTATTACTGTAAGGACAGGGGCATAAAAAAAAAATCTTGGTTTTGGGGGGAAGCTATCATGACCTAAAATTTTAAAATGAAGAAGAAAACTTTTGTAACATGAGCAGTATTCCTTTTTTATTTACGTATTTTTTAATGTTGTCGTGCTACACCATCCATCTGACTCCAGTCAAGGAATCTACCAGAGGTACTCTGTAGCCTTTTAGGAATCCCTGGCCATGAGGTCAATCCTTGATCTAGAGTGTTTGAACCAATCAGAATACCTATCAGAATACCAAGGGAAAATCCTTGTGCTATGCTGCGATAGTACCTTCCCAAATTCAGCTGATCTTGAAGATACCAATACATTGAGTGCAACAAGCTCTGTTCTTACTAAGTCGAATATATTGCTTCAAACAGTTGGGACAATTGTGGTTTAATGAGGTCTTAGTAAATCAGAGTGGTGGATCTAATTTTGTCCGTCCTCCAACCTTTTTTCTGTCTCAGTAAGTAAGCAGTTAAGGACAGAATTAATTTCTCCTTTAACACACAGGGTTTGTGTGGTAGAATATCACCCTGCTTGGTGTTGAGACGCTTCTGTAGCACAAATGGTAATGATCTCAGTTCTCATGGACTTCATGTTTCCTCTGAGCCTCTCAAATCTTTTCCACCCCAGTGTCTTCTGCCACTCAGTTCTCCTTGCATCACCTTCAAACTAGGTACAGATTGTACAATTCAACAAAAAATGACATTTATGTTTCAAGACATGACGCTACTCCTTCTAAACAAAGATATCTGAATGGTAAAACTAGGTCTTGTTCCATTTGCACGCATCAGAAAATGAAAGTGCCAGTTAGCTGGGCTGCAAATTTGAATCCCAGGGCTCTGCTATTTGATCTTGTCCAAAAACTGACCTTGGCCATGTGTAGCAGTTGTTACATAAACAAAACAAGAAGTTGCGTGGCTGTGATCCTCTGCAGTTCTCCAAAACTCAAACAGCCTGTCCTTGCAAAGTGGGATGGGTGAAGAAATTAAGGCTATACAGTCAAATGCTCGTGAACAAATCATAAAACACAACAGCAGGTTTTCAGATACATGGATTTTGTTGATTCTTAATAAAAATGTGTGAGTGGCTTCACAGCAGTTCGGTAAGTTTCTGCCCAAAGTGACTGATGGAACTGTTGAATAGAGCGTGAAGACGCTTATATTTTAACTCTGATGGTAGTGCTTAGCCCCAGCATGTGTCAGCTGGTTAACTGCTTGCTGTTAGTATTTTGTGGATTTCAAAGCTGATTTGCCGATGTTAAAATCAGATGACATCTCTTTCTCCTACTGTCTTGAGCTGTGCCTTCTGAAGGAGGGATATTTCTGTACTGAAACACTAGCCTTGGGCCTTGTTGGTCCCATCTCATAAAACACAGTGTGCTTTCACAGGTTGTGATCCTAGGATTCTTCTCTTGCTGCTGTATGTAAAGCATTCCAAGATAGATATCTTTGGTGACGTGCATCTTACTTTGATCTGGTCGTAAAGATGAGAGTGGGCGATACAGGCCTGCCTGGGAAAATTAACTTGCTTGCTATTACTTCCCTTGAATGACACATTAGCAAATTTACTTAGGATATCTTCCAAAAATATTTTAATCCTGTCATGAATATTTACAGAGAACTCATAAAAATGAAAGTACAGAGAACTCATAAATACACACTTTATTCTGCTGTGTCAGTAGGTTTACAGCTCTGCTTAGCTTGTGCTGCCCCAGTTTCTAATTAACAAGGCATGTGAAGGTATTGGACAACAGGAGTAGGTATGTCGTGGGATAGAGCTACTTTAATTTTTAGCATGATTTCCTCAGAAATGAAGCATATGTGCTGGAATTAGGGAAGAATGAACAGGCAGGTAACACTAACTAGCTTTGAGAGAGTGGTAGCACTCAGAAATAGTAAGCTTTGAGATGCTTTATGAAAGTAGGTGATGTGATACTTCTGAAAAATGGCTACAACTTAAATTCAGTCTTTAACAACCACAAACTTTTGTCACAACCTTAACCTTGTGACAAAACTCCCAAGGAATTCAGTTTTCCATACGTCTGTGGCTTATAAATTCTCTCCGTCAGTAAGAAGGACAGAGATCAGACTGTACATCCATCTTGCCTCAAAGTATTGCAGCAGCCCCTGAAAGGACAAGAGCAAGTTGTGTTCTGTAGCTAATGAAGAGTGATTTAAAAGATATTTTTTAGATGCAGCGTATTCTGACTGGAAGATCTTTTCAACTGTGTTTTCTTTCCAAAGCAATTGTAGGCCTTGTAGTGTGTCAATAAAGAATTTGTGAATCCACAGAGCTCTACGTTGCGGGTTTTCTATTAACTGTCCAGCACTTAGGGAGGTATCTCATGGTTTGCCTTCTACTGCTAGGCCCTGTACACTGTCAGAAGTCCACTATGTCTTCCTGAGATATTTTGACCTGTGGTTGATTGTGAAATTCAGGCGTTTGTGTAGATGACACTGAGGAGTAGGTCCTGAAGACCATGTTTGCTTTAAAATAGATCTCTAGGCCTGTTGGTAGAACGTGGTCTTCTCACAATGGATGTGTTCTTACCATTTAAATTGCCTTGTCTAAAAAGTTGGAAAATTAAAACAATCAAGTTACTTTTTTTTTTTTTTTTTTTGCTGTGGTTAATGATGTAACTTATGTTAACATCTGAAATTCTATACTCCTGGTTTATAAGTTTTATTTCTAAATTTAAAGGTTGGTGAAAAAATGATTTCCTAATTTTTACAATGACATTACTACTACCTGCTTTTCCCTTCCCACACAGCAGGCAGTGAATGTTCATCCCTTAATGTTGTTTCCTTAGGACTCGTGTCCTGGCAGTGGGTGAAAGTTTGGTGTTACATGGGCAAGGGTGAAGTCAGAAAAAAAAAAAAAAAAAAAAAAAGACTAGCTGATGGAAAGACTCCTCCTGGTATGCAGGGGACCATCTGAATCTTTTTGTGGTGCTGTTTAGTAAACAGAAAGGAACTCTGCCAGAGGTTGGTAGCTTCTTCTATGGACACCAAGGGCGCTTCCTCGGGCAGAGCAAGGATACTTGGCTTCTGATACTGAAGTCCCATCAGAGCTCCTTGTGGTGTGAAGTCACCGCTCTGTGAGTCTGATGCTCTTTCAGACACTTTTGGATGGTGCGGTTTTGCTGATTGCATGGCCAGCAACGTTATCGATCCTGCCCTCTAAGCAAAAGATGCTGCTAAAGGCAAATAAATTATATCCACTCAGCCATCAAAACTCTATTAAAAGTACTACTACTACTCGTAAGGACAGGTCGTGCTTGTTTGTAGAGATGTAGGGAACAGCATTTACCAAAAATTAGATGACGAATGTGGTTTTGAACATCTGTCTGTTTAGTAAATGTTATGATCAGCCTCTTCACGCGTAATTTTTCAAGGTTTTCTGATTGATACTACCCATATGGAGAAGTTTGAATCCACAACAGAGAATTCAACGCTTGGAATATTTAGAAAAGATTTGTACTGGAAGCAAATGTCTGCCAACAGTAATTCTGCTGAAAGATGATTGTTCGGTGTTTTTTGCTGGGAAAAAAGTGACAGCTTTTTCAGTGTTTGAAAATGTGAAATTTAGTGAAAGAATAAAAGAAAACCTTGAACCTAATGTTTCTTTCCACTGTGGATTGATTCTGTTGGCGTTGAAGTTCTGTTGGGGGTTGGAGGACAAGAGGAATGGTTTGGGGTATTTTGTTTGCTTTTGTTTTGGGGATGTTTTACATATGTTCCTGTGTTGTTTCTAATTGTAAGGCTTTTCCTTGAGCACGCTCTCTGGAAGTCTTTACTCACTTCTAGTGAATTTGATGGGGGATGCTGTTTTCATTGAGTTGTGATGTTTTATGTGTAGGTTATGTTAGCTAACATTTAACTTACAACGAAATTAAATAACAATTTAATTACAGCTGGTACTGTTGACTACAGTCTGGTTACAGAGGGAAGGGACACAGAGCAGTGAGGTGAGAGACCTGTGAAGACCTGAGGTGGCAAAAATGGTATTTATCAAGACCAGAAAGGGGGGGAGGTTTTGGTAGTCACAATGCAGGATGAGAGAGATGGCTGAGTCACCATCCCTGGAGGTCTTTAAAAAATGTTTAGATTATGGTTTAGTGGAGGACTTGTTAGTATTAGGTCAAAGGTTGGGCTAGGTGATCTTGGAGGTCTCTTCCAACCTAGATGATTCTGTGAAACTGCCCTAATGTGAGGCTCACTTATGGGAATTATCTTTTGCAGACCCCTTAGAAACTTCCCATTGCTGAGCACACCTACCCCACACACCTCCATGCGATGGCCCTCTGGTTGAAAACCCTGTGAAAGAAAACCACCAGTGTTTTGAGGGGAACAAACTAATGATACGCTGAAAGATTTTAGGATGAAAGGGGCTACTAGGGGTTGCTTGGGAAACTTGTTACATTGGAGTGAAATAAGAATGAGAGAGAAATAGATCTGATTTTGGTTGTTCGCTTAAAGTGAAAGTTCATGCATGGAAGGCAAAAGAATAAGCAGACAGATACGATCTCTGTGTTGAGCTAAAGTGAGGTTTTCAGCCTTTTTAGCGTAGATGTATGTACCTGGTTTTAAGTTTAGTTACCTTCTAAGAATGTAAATTCCGAACTTGCTTATTGCAGATGTGTCTGTAGAGTAACAAATGGACTGTGCGAAAAAGCTCAAATCAGATAGCACTTTAGAAGGCTGGTTTGTATTTTGTTTTCGTTTTTATATCCAGAAACAACATAGGAGATGATCAAGCAGATTCACGCTTGTTGGAAGGAACCAGAGTAGGGAGACCTTTTGTAGTATTAGTACAAGAGCTGTACTTTTTAGAAAAATTCAGTAGAGGGCAGAGTGAAACTTAAGAATGAAGGAACCCGGCCTAGATGCTCAGCACTGCAGAGCTGCAAAGTTCTGAACGGGGGAAATTCTCAGCTCTGAACAGAGTTCAGAGCTAAAATATAGAATAGTTCCAGATATTAAAACAGTTCTGAAGAGCAGAAAGCACTGCACACAACTGAATACTTGTCTAAAAGAATTGGGGAGGGAACATTCATGCTTTTATGTTATGCTCAACTGTGTGCAAGCTTGAGATCCGATGCTTTTCAGCGTACAGGAGAAAAGGGATACCGCTGTCACATTGATGGGGTGCAGATCAGCTGTTAAGCCTCCTGTTTAGCATTCCAGCTCTGTAATTCAGCACAGACACTGCATTAGGTTCTCCTGCTTTATTTACGTTCTGAATCCAGTGTTCAGAATTTATATAGAAAGGTCTACAAGAACTTCTATTCTGCCTAAAAGCTGTTTTTATTGTGCTTACCAAGACTTAAAGCATCCGAACACGGTAGCAGTGGAGATTGCCGTGTATTTAGGGATCTTATGTCAAAGGGTTTATTCTACTTTCTTGACCAAAGTTACTGAAAACATTACTAAGTTTAAGCAAGAACTGCAGTAGTTTAGATAAAAATGAAGGTTAAAAAATTGTTTGCACTTACATTAGTATTGAACTGTAGTAATATGATAAGTGTAAAATATACTGCTTAGCATTTAATAAGTAATGATACAGAGATCAGCCCATTCCGCCTCCATCATGCCTAACTTACTAGAGCAATTCGTCTGTAAGATTACCCTTGTATTGTGTTTTGATGTGATGACTTTCAGCAAGATTTTAATAAATTTCAGCATGACTCGGTTTGCATTGCTCCCTTTGGCCTAAAACACAAACGTTCAATTTTTCAGGCAGCTCTGAGTGATGGGCAGGATGAGGCAGCTAGTGATGCCCAAACTTCAAATTACAGCCAAGTATCTTAGGTTTGAATGAATAACAGATTGTATTAAGGATACTGCAGAAGTAGTAAAAGCGGAAATATGAATTTTAAATGCTTATTCATATTCTCTTGAAGTACTTATGCAAAGAATAAAAACTCCCAATATGCTGCCATTTCCCATCCATGGATAGTGAGTGCATGCTATGCTGAAGCATTTCAGTTATTATGAGGTTTATAGCTACGTTTTATGTCGTGTTTAGAAAAAACAATGATGCTTTACATATATTGCACTATTGCTACAACGGTTTCAAAATGTGTCCCCAGCTTTTTTAGGCAACGTTTTAAGTTCAGTAGTTTTTTGCTTTTCTTCTTGATTTATTAGCTTAATGTTTGGCAATGTGCTTTTTAAAATGTTGTCAATAAATTGTTGAACAATTTAAACGTGAAACAAGTCTTTTTTTATTATATTACTTATATTTTTTATTCAATATAAAGGTTTTCTTATTAACCCGGCTGTTTGCGTGGGATCTCTGTGCATTTACTTTTTACGCAATCTAAAAGGTGAACTGGAAAGGATTTCTGAGAATGTGGTTTGTGTCCTTTCCAAATTCTGCTATATATACAACACAGACCTCAAAGTTTCCTTGATTTTTGCACTAAAATTGACAGGAATGTAAATTAATTTTCTGGTTTCAGAGAATAGTGCCTGGGGAGTGGAAAAAGCTCATGGATTTTCAGTGGGAACTCTCCAGTGGTATAATTAATGTTCTGTTTTCAAACGCTAACAGAATAAGTGCTTTAAATTCGTCCATATTTACATATTGTGTCCAGAGTGTTTCTTGTGGAACTGGGAAAATAAACCAGGCTAGTCTACTTACATTATGCCCTCAATTCCCCCAGATGTTTTCTGACCTCTTTTACAAAAGAGAACTTAGATGGCAAAAGGTTCAGTCTTACATCCACCCCATTTTCACATTTTATTTTCACTGGTAGCTCAAAACTTTTTAATTATGAAAGGGTAACTATTTTTATACAAATTATCCTAGTGAAAGCTTCATCCAACGTTCTCTCTTGACATAACTTCCCTTTCCAAGAGCGGATATCCCCAGCACTCTTTGCTGTACCTATGTTGGCCTGCTTGTTACTTTCGCATTTTCCAATGATCCTTGAACCTTTTTTGCTTAAAATGTTAGCACATTGCTAAAACAACTGATTCAGGGTAGTCATACAGCCCAGCTCTGTGCCACCAAAAGATCCTGAGCTTCTGTTCAGGATCCTGTTGTCCTCAGGAGTAAAAGCAAGTCTAATCTCTACTTTCTAGTAACCACTGACTGTGTTTCCAAGACTTACAGCGCAAATACAAGAGACAGGATGCTCCTGCAGCACATCAGATTTGTGTGAAAGCTGTTCTAAATTACAACAGTATAAAAGTTTCCCAAACAAAGCCTCTGGCACTGTGATGAGGAGCTGAACTGTACTTTTACTCAGGAGGCCACCAGAGCACTCCCTTATGTCAGAGGGCTTGTTAATAACCTGTCATGAGGCAGACGTGCCTTCAGAAACTCAGTGGATGTCCAAGAATCCCAACCAGGAGTGTGTCCTGAACAGCCAAGATCTCTTCAGCTCGGTTTACAGCCAGCTGGAGATGCTGCTAAATAGCTGGCCAGAACATGACAGCACTGCAGAGGAGACCTTATCCAAGAAGTGTTTATAGATTATTTCATAGTTTGTCCTGCTAGCGTCTATCTGGTTACTGACTATATGAGATTCTTATAGCAGAGAGCAGCTGTATTTGTCCTTAGACATCTCCATGTTTGTTTGTTGTCTTTTTTTTTTTTTTTTTTAGCTTGTGGCATACTGTGGATAAACCTAATGCAAAAACTAAGATACTTTAAAATACCTTCCCCCACCCAGTTGTCATGCAGCATCCCACCAGCTTTTCCACCCTCGTATTTGAAGCTTCTCGCTTCTGTCTTTCTCTGTGCTTTTGCAGCATCATGCAATAGCATAAAAGTAATACATTAAAACTAAGAAATATTTTTCCAAATGTCACCCAGTGCAGTTGTGGATAATGTCTAGCTTACTGTCCTTTCTTAGAATCTGAGGGGTTTTCAAAACTGAAAGTTACAGGGGCAACTGTATAACTCACATTACTAATAATTATCTTGAGGAAATTACTGTTCTTAAAGAATACAATTATGCCTCAAAGCTGTGGGTTGACGTGCTGCTTTCTGCTGCCTGTTGAATGTACTGGATACTAGGAACTTCTCACTAATCACGTCATCACATCGTAAAGGACAGATTGATCTATATCCTTCTCATGTTTTAGAAGGATGAAACAACTACAATTTCATATTTCTTATAAATTCCGGACACTTATTGTGCACTTTGGGTTGTCTGTCCTGTTTAAGATCTGTTTGCAATGGTGAGACGAGTAATTAAAACACTACCATTGAGCAGCTGCGCTCATCACCCCTTTACCAGTAGTCATTGCTTTAAAATCAGTTTACAAAGTGCATGCCATAGTAATTTATATCATTCAATTGATTTTCCAATACCCTGCTGTAACCATTGTAAATCTAACTTTTGCTTCCTTTAGTCTTGTAGTGCTATGTGACAATATCGTCATCTTCAATTTACACATCAAAAGTCTCTCATGTTCCTTTAAATAAGTAAAAATAAAACAAGTACCCATAAAGCAGTAGGATCTCTTGGAGAACTCTAACCTTGTTTTGAAATACCTGTTTTATTCTCTCAAACGTAAGCTCTATTACATCTAAACCTTTCCTTATACATTAAGTATCTAACAAAAAGCTTTTTAAAGGGGAGGAGCAAAAAGTAAGGTAGTTCTTAGAATATCAGCTAGAACTTACTTTAATCTGTGCTTACAAGGTTTGGGACCTTTTCAGGATCTATGCAGATGGTCAGAAAATTTCCCTTTGGCCTGGAGGGTCTGGCATCCTGGAGAAAAACCCTTTAGTTAACAAGCTCCAAGTGTGTCTGAGGACAAAGGAACAACAAAAACGTTGTGGCAGGTCCTGTTGGTGGCCCTGCTTTTCCCCCTGCTTTCAGCCAGCGGTGGCAGTCTGACTGCTGTCCAGTCTGGTGATGAAGGGCACTTACCCTCACAAGCAGCCACCCTGAAACTCGCTCACCAGTCACAGCAGTGTTAGCTGCTGACTTGTGAAGATTGAGCACGTAGTAGTGACCTGTTGCTTCCTCCTGTTGAGGGGAATTACAGCCTTTTGGGGTTGCTTTGTGTTTGTTGGTGTTTGGGTTTGTTTTTTGTTGTTGTTGTGTGGTGGTTTTTTTTTTTGTTTTTTTTTGAAGTCCTGGAAGCCATTTCTAACCACAGTGTTTTGCAGCCATAGCAGTGAATCAGAGGTGTGTAGTGGTGGTGCTTTTGTGCCATCAGTAGGTGCTAGACAGCAAACCTAGAAACAGCATTCTGAGAAATGCTAATAACAAGAAAACACAGGAACACCTTTCACTTTCCTTTTGCTGATGTATCATTAGTCTCTGCGTGGCCAAATGAGCTCCTTCAAAGGCTGTTGGATCGCAGAGTCCTGTTAGGGATGAGAGAGAATCAGCATTGCTTTCCCCATGCTGTATGGTGGTAATTTTCAAAGCTTCTTTGGAATTTGGGAATAGGAAACCATCCACTGAGAGCAGAACAGTGGGGTACAGTGGAAGGTCCACGTAGGTTGATAGGTATCTGTTGTGGGTCTGCTGGCCGGATGTGATGGAAACCTGCTTGGGGCAGGTGCTCAGAGTGCTGTGCGCTGCCAGTGAGGGGAAAACAGTCCTGGGGGGTGTCAACCCTCAGGAGAGGAGTGTAAAGGGCTATAGGCAAGCTGTGTAGTTTTCTTATGGTTTATTATAATTTCTATAAATCAGTAAGGTGGTTGGTATATGAAGAAGTATCATCAAGTGTTTTCACCGCTTTTTGTTTATAGAAACAATTGCTAAGAATCTAAGTATTTAAGAATTGCTAAGTATCTAAGAATTCAGCAGGAAGCTCTGCTTCTCATAAAAACAGAAATACAACAAGCAGTTGCTGCTTCCAGTGAGTTCTTACAGAAGGCCGTCTCGTTGAGAGGCAGAACCTGTAGATGATTTACTGCTCTACAAGCAGCAGCACTTCTTGGCTCCCACTGAGTTCATAATTCAGCAGGAGTGAGTAACCGCTGCTTTACAAAGAAACAAGAGTCCAGTTTTCCCCTCATGATGAAGTAACCTCCTCTGTTAATATGAGTTCCCCAGAAATGGGTGTCTGCGCTTCACATGCAAGATAGATATGTCCAGGGAGTTTGGAACCGTTCCTCTGATGTTTTCCATGCATCAAACATCGTAATTCTAGTAATTCCAATTAATTCGAGCACAATAATTACATAAAAAATAATTACATTAAAATATCTAGAAAATATACAGGCAGGAATGTTCCATCAGAAGTCCTTTTGGACTATGAAACTTACCTCTTGGAAGGAAACACTAGTTCACGGTTCAAGAATTCTTAAGCTACACAGAAAAGAAACTGTCGTTTGTTCTGTCAGAGTCCAAAAAGGAAATTGCACTGGTATCTTCTTCATTAAGCAAGGTTTCAGGCTGAACAAAAATAATAGTATCAGTTGGCTGTTCTTTCTGTTTCTCTAAATGTGCCCTTTTTCCACTTTGACAGAGTCGTCAATATGTTGAAGACATACTTGTGAAAGGCGGGGAACAAGTGGAAGAGTACCAACTCTTTGAAGACGCAAACTTTATCATACCTTTTGTTGCGTATCTGGAAAGTAGTAAGGGGTATGTATGGCTCCATTTTTTTAAACCTCTGTTTATGTTATGAATTATTGATAATTTTCAACAGTCTAGATGAAAACTATCAAAACACCTGGTTAATACATATCCGAAAGCTATAGGTGAAGGAGAAGATGATGTGAAGATGACGGAGTTTCAAGTAAACTTCAATGATTTCTGGTTTGTATGAGGAGTTGTTATGGTAGTTAAAAATTGAAAGCCATGATCGATTTACAAGTTGTAATGCAACTGACTTAGCTGGTGTTAGTTAGCTAAAATCAACTAGTGGTGCTTTTCTTTGGTGGGAAGGAAAGTTAGTTGTTCAGTAATCTGCAGTTACAAGTTACTATACACACTGTACAAAATTCCTGTCCTGTGTTGTGGGGCACCTCTCAGTGATTGGTTCTTCTAAACTTTCAAGAATAACTGATAAGTGTTCAGAATCATAAGGCGAACTGCAGTTTTAAAATGCGCTTTTTATTGCAGTATTTGGGAGATTACAGTTTAATTTTTGTTCTTTTAATTCACAACATGCAACAGCACCAGCCCAATTCCTAATAGATGTATACTGGCAGGTTATTGTGGTTAGGTTTGTTACTATTAAGACTTAATTTTTATTTTTTTTTTTACTGTATGAATTTTTACTTTTAAATAGCGTAGAACACCAAAAATTAATGTTAATTATACTGCATATAATACCTTTTTAAGGTACATCCCACCATTACCAAAGCACTTCAGTAAGGTCACACTATATCTGTCTAGGGTGGAAGTATCACTTGAACTATCAGTTGCTTCTACAAGTGAACTTTCGAGGGTACCTTTTCAACAGCTCTGCAATATTATGCAGATAAAAGCAGTAGCTAGCACTAAACATCTGAAAATGTTTTGAGAGAGTAGAGTGAGCATTTTAGCTGTGAGGGGCATAGTGTGCTATGTGAAGTGGACGTTATAGTTCAGACTACTAATGAGGTGAGACCTAAAACGATTTGCTTAATTCTAGAAGATAACAGAATTTCTGTAAAGGAAGATAAAGCCTTTTAAAATAGAATAGAAAGCATATTTCAGAATTTCAAGTAGCATTGGAGGAATTACAAATCAGATAACAAATTGCATTTCAGTTTACTCTTTCCCTGTTGTTTCTTCTCTACAGAAAAGTTGGCCACATTTCATCAAGATGCAAAGGAGTGTATTGCATACAGCATCTCAGCTGGCGCATGGGATGTGTTTGGTTTTTCCTCGCAGTAGCGTCTTTCAGTGCATAAAAGGACAATCAGTGTCATCTAATGTTGGGTGCAAAGTGATTTTGGCACTGGACCCTCCTAAACGATGTCTTCATGCAGGTGTAGCACTGTTAACCTCAAAGAAAAGTGCTTTGTCATCGCAGCCAGCAGACTCTCCTCCCAAAGTATCAGAAGAGAGGAATCCTTTGACTTCAGCTGGTGATGTACCCAAGCAGAGCCCCGTAGAGACAGATTCTTCAGATCCCGATCCATTGCAAGATAAATCAATTAGTCTTGTTCAAAGATTCAAGAAAACTTTTAAACAGTATGGAAAAGTCATGATTCCAGTTCATCTTGTGACTTCCACGGTGTGGTTTGGATCCTTTTACTATGCAGCCATGAAGTAAGTTGGTATTTTGTTGCACTACTCAATACTGTTGTTGAATTGAGACAGACTCACACTGGTGAAAGGACATAAATTATTACTCCGTGTTAAAAAGTGCCTCTAAATCTAACAGGGAAATGAGCCTACGTTTTTACCTGGAGTACAAGGTTAATACTGAAGTACTGGATTTGTGAGAGTGGCGTGTGCGTACCATTATCGTGCAGTTATTTCTGTACACCAGATGTCTTGCTTACACTTGGAGAAATGTCAGTCTCCCCAAAATATGCGTGGATGTAAACAGCATCAAAATGATTAGTAACCTTTCACAGGATAAAAATAAAGATTTGGAATCCTGATTATGAGTTGCTAGATGAGATCTTTATAGACCTGTGCTTTTTTTGTCTTTGTATTTGAAGGATTTTCACCACTTCCTTCTCCATTCATCCACAGTCCTCCCCCATCATTGGACTTTCAAATCTTTTACCTCACTCTGAGCTCCTTACAAAACACGTTTATCTTTTCGCCTTTTTTTGTTTGTTTCCTGTATTCCTTCCCTTTACCGTAAAAATTGCTGGTGTAGCCCAGACTTCTGAATGGGAAATTAAATACTTTATGGCAAAAAATAAATATTCTTGTAACTTTAGTTTCTTTCAGTTATAGCGTGGGCCAGATAGTGTTTTGGAAAATGGCATTTATTAGAAAAAACATCAGCTATAAGCTGTTGGTTCAGATAAAAGAAGTTTTATCTATCTGCAAATGGTTTGCTAAATATAAGTAAATGTTTATCTCTGGATTGCTGGTGTTGTATATTTAATAATAGAAAGCATGAAACAGTGGCAGTTTGTGGCAGCAAGAATGGGGCTTTGACATCAGAATGCCTTACCACACAACTGTTTGTTTTAGTTACTCTAACCAGCTGGCATAATTGCCCTTTCTAGGAGCTATAGATCCAAATGTCATTCTAAATTTAGCTTGTCAGAAGAATAAAGGTCCAGAGCTATTAAAAATATTTTGCTTTGGATGAATCCAGGTTGATGCTCACATCCAGATATTTCAGATCGAGTTTTCATCAAACACTAAGTTAGCTGCTGAAATACATATTTGACGGATGAAAGCAACTGAAATATTTAACTAGAAGCTAATTATAACAAAGGTTTGATATGTCATGCTACGGCAACAGCACCCTCTGGAAGTGGAAAAATAACTTTGAGAATGACTGCTCATGACACAAGACTAAACTGTGGTGGTTTATTTGATACCATTGATTAACGCTGTCTTCCAGATCTTCCTCCAATTTCTACTTTGAGCATAGGCCTTCAGGTTGTAGATCCTGGTAACTGGTAGAAAGCTCCTACCTGCTCCTGTTCCTGATGCTAAAGCTATCATATGCACAGGACACTTAAAATGATGAAAATTTTAGTTAGAAGTGGATGATGATGATAATAATACAACATTTCTAATTACTGGAAAGTCAGGCCTTCTATAGTGGTGTGTAGCTTTCTACTACAGTGTAAAGAAGGACTGCCTTTAGTTTTTCTTTATGCTGATGTTAGTTTCACTCATTTTCAAAAAGAAAGAAGTTTTATGACAGGAGCTCCTCTATCTATTCTGCCACTTTGCATTAACCAGGTGGAATAGATGGGCTTAAAAGCCCTCCTGTCTTGTGCATATAATTTATGCTTCCTTTTCTTTTGCCACATTCCATTTGTTTCATTTAAAACTGAAGGCAGCACACTAAACTCTGGATTTTGTACTTCTGGGCATGTTGCAGATTAGTCTGAAATTTCCAAAGGGGAAAAAATAGGCAAAACAGAGGTTGCACAACTGGAGCCTAAATAGCTGTGTTAAAACCACTACGTTAACTCCAAACATAGTAAGCTAGACACAGGTAAGTTTGTAGTTGATATATTATCCAACAAGGATAATGTAAATGAGCTGCCTCTTGGTGGAATGCAGAACAAAAAAGCTTTAATTTGTCTGTATGTATAAAAATATAAACCTTTTAAGTGTATTGCTTAGATGGAAAAAATATTTTGCTATCAAATTGCAAAGATTGTAGGATGGAGTTTAAGAATGGAAATGATACTATAAATCGCTGTTCGTGTTTCAAGTGTCATCCTACTCATTTTCATTTTTTTTCTCTTTGGTAGAGGAGTGAATGTTGTTCCATTCCTAGAGTTGATTGGCTTACCAGACAGCATAGTAAGCATCCTGAAAAACTCCCAGAGTGGAAATGCACTAACTGCATATGCATTGTATAAAGTAAGTATTTGGATGGTTTGTAAACAAGCTCTAAGTCTTGCCCAGTGAAATAAACAGGGTTTGTTTGTTTAGATCAGAAAGAATTAATGCTGTTTTCTCTGTTTGATAGTTACACATATTCCAGCATTCATTTTTGTGGTAGGAATAGTCACTGGAAAGTTGGTATGGGCTCTGTGTTCCTTTAAGGAATCTATCTGTATTTCTAAAATAACTTCTTTGTTTGCTGCAGGATGATTGTCTGCCCTCAGAGATTTAATTACAATTAAGCTGTTCCTCTGTATCCCTGGAATAATTAACTGGGATAGCAAAGTAAATTTTAAATACTTCACAATTTCCAGATAAAAGTAAGGGTATTTTTATCCTAGATGATGAGTTAGTTTGTCTTTCTATTGTAGTTCTCTATCATTCTTAAGTACTTTCATTGTCCACTTGGATCAATTACTTACATTCAGGTTTGGGTCTCGTTTGTTGTTTTATGTGCAAAATCTGTGTTTTGGGAGCCTGAAATGTGTCAGACCATACAAAACCAAAGTACTGTATTCACTTCAAATGCAGCTCATCGTATCTGGAAAGAAAACCAATGTACTATTTATCTGTTACTTTAAGGTTTGTTTTTTTTCCCAAACAAAACATGAAAGCACTGTTCTTCCAGTTACTCCTGTACCTGAAAGAGATCAATAAATGTGGTTAAATAAAAAGATTTTATTACAGCTGTGAGATTTGGAAGAAACTTTCAAGGCATGAAAGTACTAAAATAGGTTGCAAATGGAAGATTTTGCATGCATTATCTTTGAAGTTCTGAAAAAACGCAAGTTATTTAAACTTTCTGGAACAACTAACCTAGTTCGTTGTGTGTTGGATTAGCTGACCTCTGAAGGTCTCTCTTAGCTCTGTCTGTCTATATGCAAGTCTTATTTTTGGACTGAATGTTAGATGCCTATACTCTCATGAATTTTAGAATTTAAAGCATATCTTGTTGTTATTATTTCCTCTTTGCTTTTATAGTTCATTGCTCATGTACTGGCTGTTCTGAATTGCATTCTGAGACACCTAATGCTCTTCCCACAAGCTGCACAGGGAGGCTTTTTAAAAGGGAAGTCTAACGCTTGTGCTAGTTTGTGAAAAGAATACTTAGTGTAAAAGATGTGCATTTGTAGAGAATGTACTGTTAATTGTTTTATTTCCTTATAAATAGAAGATATTTTTAGTATCTGACACTGGCCAAGATACTTAATATTAAAAATACCACCTGGTGGATAATACTGTCCTGTTTTATTCATGTGGTCTATTCTTTGGTTTCTTTAAGATTACAACTCCTGCCAGATATACCGTGACTTTGGGAGGAACGTCCATCACCGTTAAATATCTACGTAAGAGTGGCTATATGTCCACACCACCACCGGTAAAGGAATATCTACAAGATAGGATGGAGGAAACAAAGGATAAAATTACAGAGAAGATGGAGGAAACAAAGGATAAAATTACGGAGAAGATGGAGGAAACAAAGGATAAAATTACGGAGAAGATACAAGAAACCAAAGATAAAGTTTCCTTTAAAAAAATAAAGGACTAGGAGAGATGCTTAATTTTTAAGATATAACTAACTCAGCACTTTAACCTTTTTTTGAGGCAGGAGATACAAAGTGCACTTCTGAGATTTCTTTTTTGTTTGTTTTTGTTTTTATTGGTGTTCTTTGTTTTTGTCTGGAAACTACAATTGCGCTGTGGATTTAAAAATCCTGTGTATTCACAAAAGCTAAAGTTTTCTGCGAGGGAGCAGTTGTGACAGTTTCAATTTATAGAAGCAAAAATGAATCTCAGATGAGAAGTTCATGTCTAGTGGTGATAGTGTTAATTCCCCACCCACCATTTTTTTCCATCAAAATGAAGATGGTTTCTTCCTAAAGCTACTACTTTACTCCTCCTCCATCTTAGTGCACAGCCATTTTTCCATCAGGCTGAATCTTCCATTAAATGAGAATGAAGATTTCTCTACTGGGAAAGAAAACATATTTTGGGTTTCAAAGTATGTGGACCCAGACCTCTTCAATCATGATCATCTCTCAGCGTGGAGACAGACCATTATCACTGATACTGCACATGAAGGAACGAAAGGATTACCTACTCGGTCTGAATGAATTTATAATAGCTACGCTCGACTTCAGCTGATCTGTGACAGTTTACAGGTTGAGACCTTTCTTGGAAAGTGCATCTCTTCAGAAATCTCAACTGAAAGTGATAGGAAGATGAGTTAATCGCAATAGCCATACTGTCAAGTGTACTATTTTTTTCTAAAGCTGATTTACAGTAGGAAGTTACTAAATGAATCAATAGTGTATTAAAAACTAAGATTTTTTATTATGTTAAAGTTTACAAAACTGTTCTATTTCATGGTAGCCCTATACCAACAACAACAAAAATCCAGAAGAGAGAAGTTTACTCAAGCAATTGGTATACTAATGTGACTTTTTAAATACATACAAAGTTAGAGTTAAACCCAAAAGTTCCTCTTCAAGGATCCTCCAGATGTCAGTAGAACAGTTTACCTTAAAATAACCATAATTTCTGAGACAGCAGTCAGTCTACCAGAATTCTATTCCTGAGATTTTTAGGTCGAGCAAATACTTATAGCTGAAATGGTAGAACTAAATTTGAATCTGCTCTATTTGACTGGGCAGGCAAACTTCTCTCTTTTTATTCAAATTTAGGTTAAATTCCAGTGGGTTCTTTTCTACTTCTGTTACAGACCTCACTTTCTAGCAAATCTCTGCATGTATGTCTTGTTCAACAAAGGTAGTTTTTTTGCAGCGGGATATGGGGAAGCAACAGAGTTGGACCCTAAGCCTTGTAACTGACTAGGATGAAAGAATATAGCTGATACTTTATTAGCCCCACAGTTCAATGTTTTCATTCAAGTCACTAAGGTCCTGTCCATGTGTAACTGGGTTGAACTTCATTAACTTAATTGTGGAGGATTGATTACATACTTCTCTGTCTCTATCCACGTGTCAAATAGTAACTGCAATCTAATGCCTACCTCACAGGGATGTTGTGAGGAATAATCACTGTATATTTGGTGCCCTGAAGATGTAAAGTGCCATGTTTCTGATAAATACTATTAAAAAGTAACTCTCTCTAACTATGAACTCTTAGGCTGTTGAGGTGAACGCCGCTGTAGGACTGGAGCTAATAGCTGCTTTTCCTCCTTTCTATTTTAGTGTAAAATTTTTTTCTTACTATCCCTGCACACATTTTTCTGACATTAGGCTTTGTATAATGCTGCAGGACACAGGCAACACTGGCTGTGAAAAAGGAAAACCAAGAGAAAATATGCTGAAGTCCACCCTAGTCATGCTGCTGGGGCTGGGGCCAGGAGCTGGGACCTTGCAGTGCAGCTCTTGGGCCTCATCTCTTCCTTGCGTGGGGCAGGACTTGCACAGGGCAGTTTCCTGGGGTGGTTGTGTAGCCCTCAAAACATAAGTTAAGACTTCCTGTCCTAACTACATGCTATGGACTGTCCTGTGTGACCATTCCTGCAGCCACAGGAACAGCTCATTCTGGCCAGCTGTAAGTGCCTCATCCAGCTACTCGGGTCAGTCTGCAGCATGGGCCACCCAGAGGAGTTTCTGGGATGGCCACATCCTCTACCCAGTTAACAAAGCACAGAATTGTGTCTATGGTTTGATTTACACAAAATGGGAGGGGAATCTTGGAGGCTTTGAAAATTCCACCTGAATACCTTCTGTGACTATTAGTTAAATGCTTGGTTGTACCAATAGCCAGAAGTTTTGGTAGGTGACCTCTCAAGTCAGCCTGATGCGGAGTCAGTGCAGTGCTGCTTTGGTGACTTGCCCACTTCTGTCTTCTCCACTGCACCACTGATAAAAGTGGCTGTGAAGGCATTGAGTGCTCCCAGAGCAGGAGCTGGATCTGAAGTTGCAACCAAAGCAGCACCCAAGGAGGACCTGAATCCAAAGTTAAGGCCTGAGATGGGGCTGGAGCCAGAGTTCCCAGGCTGGAACCAGAGCCAAAACAGCAGCCCAAAAACTAGCCAGAGCAGAACTAGCAGCCCGTGGTGGGACTGAGGGCATGGCCCAAGCAAGAGCTTGAGCCAAGCTCAAGCCAGAGTCATGGCCTGAGATGTTGCCAGAGCTGAAGTAGCAGCCTGAGCAAGAGCTGATTCAAATCAAAGAGCTGATTCAGCAAAGAGCTGAAGGCAAATTCATGTCCAGAGCAGAAGCAGGGGCCTGAGTAGGGTCCAGAGGAGAAATCATAGCTCAAGATGGGGCCAGAGCTGGTCGCTGCCCAAGATAAGAGCAGCTGAAGCCACAGCCTAGTATGGGGCCAGAGCCGAAGTTACAACTGGAGATCATGCTGGAGATGAAGCCACAGACAGAAGTGGGTCTGGAGCCAAAGCCATGACCTGCTAGCAGGCCCAAGCCAAAGCCACAGACTAAGCAGGGCCGGAGTCAAAGCAGCAACCCAGGATCAGGCCAGACCTGAGCCAGAGGCCCAAGATGGGGTTGGAGCTGAAATCACAACCCATGATTAGGATGGGTCTGAAGTTGCAGCCAGAGATAGGGCCAGAACTGAAGCCATTGGCCAAGATTTTGGCAAAGAAACAACCCAAACTGGGGCTGGAGCCAAAGATGTGGGCCAAATGGGGCCAGCCCTGATGTTGGAGCTCAAGATAGGGAAGGGACAGAGCTGAAAATCTCAGCCCAATGAATTTGAAGCCAGGTCTCGGCTGAAAATGGGGCAGAGCCAAAGCTGCAGCTCAGGTGGGGCTGAACCAAAGTCATGGCCCAAACAGGGGACAGGAGCCACAGTAGCCTCCTAAGCAGGAGAGCTGCAGATGAAGTAGTGACCTAATACTGGGCCAAAGCCACCTCTGTGCCCTGATAATGAGCAAGAGCTGAAGATGAGGCCTAACTGCAGCTGCTACTGAAGCCATGGCTCAAAATGGGGCCAGAGCAGAAGTTAAAACCCAAGAAGGGAGTGGAGCCAAACTCATAGCCCAGAAGCTGCCTCATAACAGGCCAGAGCCAAAGTTGCTTATGGAGATGTGGCCACAGCCAAAGTCACGGCCTAGCATGGGCCTGGAGCTGAAGTAACGGCTCAAGTGCAGGATGGAGCCACACTAAGCTCCTGAGCAGGGCTGGAGCCAAGTTTGTAACACATCAGAAGTCGCAGCCCAAACAGGGGATGGAGCAGAAGAAATGGTCCAAGCAGAGGCCAGAGATGAAATCATTGCCCAAGGATAAGCTGGGACTGAACTCATGGACCAGAGGCAAAGTCATGGTGAAAGATTGGGGTGGAACCAATGGTTCAGCCCAATAATGGGCCAAGGGAAAAAAAAAAATCTCAATATTGAGCCAGAGCCAAAAAAGCAGCCCAAGGTAGGGCTGGAGCCAAATCTTCAGCCCCAAAATTGGTCTGCAGCCAAAGTCACACCCTGAGATGGGGCTGGAGGTAAAGTAACATCCCAGATAGGAGCCAGAGCCAAAGATACGATCCAGGAGGTGGCAGGAATTCAAGCTGTGCCCCACGCAGTGTTAGGAGACAAAGTCACAGCTGAAGAGAGGAGTGGAGCCGAATTAGCCAACTGAGGTGGGACCAGAGCTGAAAGAACTGCTGCCCAAGATGGGGCAGGGCCTGAAGTCATGGTACAAAATAGGGCTGGAGGAGAATCCCAAGCCCCCAGAGACTGAGGACAAAGGATTCCTGGGATATTGCTGGGGCCAGGCCCTTCTGCTCTGCCCCAGCACTTGGAGAGGAAAGGGGCATAAACAAGCCCTCTGTGATCCAGCTCTGGGAGGGCACTCAGAGGTGTCTCTGCAGGGCCAAGCAAACAGGTTCCTTGTCTGCTCTGCCAGCAGTGGGGATCCAGGCCCTGCTGGGTCACATCCTGCAGACCCACCTCCTGCAGTGAGGTTCCTGCTTGTGCTGGAGCCTCTCTGGAGCTCCTGGGAGCGTTGCCTGGAGATGGGATCCCTGCTGGGATTTCCTTCCCAAGGCACAGGCTGAGCTTTCACAAACCTGCTGTAGTACAAACCTTCCCGCACCTCTGCCAGGTCCTCATCCTCTCAGCTGCCTGCTGGATATCCTCAGGGGGAACCTGCAGACGCCCTCCTTGTTGGCGCACCTCAGAGAAAGCCCACTGGAAAGATACTGAAAGCCAGAAGCTCCACAGGTGAGTGAGGCAGGGATCATTGGTGCAGATATATTTAGGAGAGGACAAGGGCTGGCTCTGTTTGCAGGGACTGGAAGAGCTGCATTAATACTTCAGGCTGGTGAGGAAGAAGCCACACAAAAGGCCCAGAGAAGTGGGAGCCTAAGCTGGGGGGTGCCTGGGCAAGCCCTTGAGGTGCCGGTGACACCTCTGCAGAGCTGGGCCAGCACATGATGAGGAGAGCCCAAGCACAGCTCAGGAAACACTGCAGAAGGCACAGAAGGTGAGGTGAAGGAGGAGCTGACACCCGCAGACCACTGGGGATGGGCTTTCCCACAGACAGGGACCAAAACACTCCCTGACATCCCAGTCCTGGGCCAGGTTGTGGGGGAGAGCTGGGGGCAGCCAGCCCTGGGGGAACTCGCCAGGTAGTTCCCATGGGTGCCGAGAGCATCCTTCTGGCTTTTCTGGCCATAAAAACACAGGTCAGCACCCCCTGAGCAGCAGCGAAAGCCCTGGTTCCCCAGCTGCCCACTGCAGCCCCTCGGGGCACCTGACACATCTTCTCCTGGAGCAGCGCTGTCCTCGTGTGCCTGTCCTCGTCAAAACGCATTTTCTGATGGTGCTCCCCTCGGGGTGTCGGCTCAGAGCACTGAGCAGCATTCGTCCTTATTCACCACTTACCGTCAGCAACAATAATAATTAGAGAACTGTAATCATCCCCTGGCAATTATCTGGATATTTTGATGAAGATGAGCTCCTAAGTAGAAAGAATACATCTTGATTTCGCAAGCCCTCAGGGCACCACGTAGCGTTAAGTTTGGGTTAGAGTTTGATGAATTGATTGGACAGCTACTGGGGAGGGAACACAGGGGAGGGTACACAGGCTTGTTTAGGAATAAAGAGGAAAAAAAATAATAATATGATGGGGAGAGTTTCATAAAGAGACATAATTAAAGAAAGATCTCTAATTGCTTCTTTGACTTGCCAGGTGGCCAGAAAGAGGCTAAAGCACCACTGGAGGAGAACCTACCTCAGGTAACTTGGGGTAACGGTGGTGGTGACAGTGTCCATTTCTAAAGGTGAAGCCCTGAATCCTTAAAGAAGCCCCTTAAAGAACAGGAAAATATATGGGAAGAGATGTTCACACAATCTCCTGCGTCCCAGCTCTCCCTGACAAAGCAGCACATGGATGGGCTCGGGGAGATAGCAAGGGCTGCTGCTGGCAACCTCTGGGCTTCAGCATCCCCTAAGAGCAACTCCTGAGCTGTGTGGCAACGTTCCTGTGTTAGGAGGCTTTGTGCTGGAGTAGCTGAAGGGTTGGGCTGCTGCCAGACACTGTCTTGGTAACGTTGGGTCACCAACGTGCTAAATCCAAGTTTGGGACACTTAGTACCAGACTACACATGCCGCAGCTTCCTGACGTGTGTGTATGTATGAGCTCACGTTGCTCAAACATGCTGCAATTTTTGAGTCATCTCCATTGGCGCACTGACTCACTGCGGAGTCAGACATTCCCTGTCCTTCTGATCATCAGCCCAATCGAGGATCTTACAGTCTCTTGCAATCAGAATAAAGTCATAAAATTTCCACTGGAGCTGCTGCATCAACCCCATCTGAAACAGTTGTGATCCTACACCCAATCTGAACCGAAATTGTACTGCTGGCTTAGCAGTCGTGGACCTGATCCAGTCCCAATAACTTCAGGGCGCTCCCTGGGCAGCCAGTGCATGGTGAAGCCAGCACGGAGAGACAACACAAGGCTCCTCGCGAGCTCTGCCCTTACCTGGCCCTCATGCCTACTGATGTCTTCCCAAAGGGGGTCTCAGAGCTGGTGGAGACAAAATGCAGGGAACCATGAGGCTCCAGATGCACGAGCTACAAGTTTACTGAGTACTTATTGTAATCACTTCTTATCGATATGCCCGTACATGCCTAAAGAGCTGCCTGGGGGCTCACGAGGATCCCGATCTGAGAGAACACGAGCGAAGTTACAGACGAGAAGTAATGCTGCACGTGCACTTCGTGCCTCATAGGCTCAGGGGCAGGCACTGTGATGTGCCGGCAGCCGGCAGCAACCAGCACTGCCCGCTGTGCATCTGCAGCTGCCGCCCTGCTCTTCGCCCAGGCACCCCGTAAGAAATGATTAGACTGGAAAAGGCATGAAAATAAAGATAGCACACTACTACATTATAGAAATACACCAGTATGTTATAGCAGTGTACTCTGGGTTCTGCATAACACCACTAACAATATATTTTTTGTTGTCGGATCGCTGCGCATTAGTCCTCTATTGAAGTAATTTGCATGCATCTGCAGAGTAGACACCTGCCTACAGCCAATTTACTTTAAAAAATAATAATAATAATAAAGGGAGAGAGAGAAAGTAAAACTGTCAATGCAGTAGCAGTGCTTAAATTACAGCTGGGCAGTTACCTTGGGAAGAGTACAGTTTTACCATAGAGAGACGCTTCATTTCTTCTGTGTTATTGTTGGGCGGTGATTTTAGCATGCCCAATACCACTCTCCTGACAGAGCATAATTTTAAACAAGATGAACACGTCCATTTCGCCTAGCACATGGCTAGAGCTAGCACGCATATTCCCTTATCTGCAAGCAAAGTATCAGTAGGATACGCGGCATAATTGAAAAAGGTGAAAGGGCTGGCACACTGAGCACCTAACGCTGTTATCACCCAGCCGTACGGCTTTTAACATGCGCCCCTCGCTGAGAAACTGCAGCATCTAACACTGCACCAGCGGCTCCCCAAAGCACACACGGGCTGGACTTTTAGGCCATTATCCCAGCCTTTCGTTTGCAGCATGAAGAGGGCCAAAGCGACGGGATGAGTGGCTTTGCAGCAGGCAGTCAAGCCTTACCTGTTAGGCTTTTCCTGACTAAAACATTAGTGAAAGCCACCAGCTCATCAGCTTTTGCAGAGAGCTGTAAAGTTTACAGCTATAAGCCAATCTGAAAGCACTTCGACGCCTAATCCCATTGTCAGAAAATAACAAGCTCCTGTGCGTTTCGCTGTTGCCATAAACCCTGCTGAAAGGCTACGCAAGCACATTAGCACTTTTCTGCTTGGCTCATACGGCTTCTTCACCGAGTAAAGCCAGCCAGGGCAAGCTTAGCTCAGCCTACGAAGTGCTCAGAGACTTGTAAGATAAATTACACGTGTATGCACGTACACAGGGACATGCAATAAACTATAACAATCTCAGAGCCCTGAGAAGAAAACTGCCCCCCCCCCCTCACTCCCCTCCCCAAGAGTTTCTTGCTGCCCAGGGTTAAATGTAGGTCAAGCTGTCTGAGCCCATGTCTGTGGCACACAGAGCAGGATTAAACCGGAATTTTCCACTCCACTCCGCTGTCAATCACTGCAATGTCTGCAAATGTTAAATTAATCTGGAGCGATCTGGCGTTGGCATTGAAGGGAGCTTCTGGGGTTCAAGGGTAGCACTTTGGCCTCCATGAAAAAAAAAAAAAATGCCTTCTTTCTCCAGACAAGGGGTGGCTATGTTCTGACGGCTTATTTAGAGCCCTGAAACCACCAGCAAAATGCAGAAAAATAGCACTGTGTGGGACAGCAGCACGTGAATGCTGGAAGTGAGCAGGGAGCAAATGCCTCAGCATCAGTGGGATGCGAACACTGGAGATGGGAAGATGATGCTGAACTGAGAGCTGCGCATCCGTCTCCATGCATGTTTCCTCGTCTTTAAAAACGCGTTAGCACCTCTCTGCAAAACCCTTCACAGTGGAAGCCATCGAAGGGCACAAAGTACTTCACAGAAAGGATCTTCTGTTTTACACCCTTTATGACAGACAGGGAGCCTTCAACGTGCCCTGCTCCAGGTTTAGCCGGTAAATGTGCTGGCGCCTCAGCAAAGCTGCCTTCAGCTCAGCATGTGATGGACATTACTGGGACAGATCCCGCAGTCCTTCCAACTTAAATAATACGTTAAGGGCAATTTGTATCACCTAAGGTAAGCAGAAACAGGCACTTAACTTCCTCACATAGTTTCTCAAATGTTTTGAAACATTCTGGGGATAATTAATGTTGCAGACCATACAGGGTACCAAGGAACTTAACTCATCACTTTTACCACATGTCAAAGAATTGGATAGCTCAGTGCTAACCCCCATTCTAAGGAGCAATCATTTGGCAGTCAGTCTGGAAAAAAAAAATATGCAGAAAACAAGGAAAAAAAAATCAGAGAAGTTTTTATATTTGGTGCTAGAGTTCTGTAAAAGTAGCACAATGCAAACTGAACAAAAGCAGGGCATCACTGCGGTAGAAGCGAGCTGTGAGAGCAGGATTCAGCAGTAAGGTTTTTAAAATGTGCATTTTAATTAGAGCTCATTTAAAGCACAGCCGATCAAAACAGTGATAATGAGAGAAGCCTAATTAATTTTTGTCTAAGCAATGAAGTCTCATTATAGAGTGGTCTTGGGAAGAAAAGGGTTTGGAGTGGTAAAACCAGGGTGTTTGTAATGAGAAGCAATACTGTGGGGAGCCTGGAAGCCAGACCTGAAGGTTTCACAGGACTTCAGCAGCCACTGTATTAATCTTTTAACAGGAAAAAGTAACCCTACTGAGATGAGACATCCCCATTTATAGCTGCATTCTGAGCGGCAACCATTGGCAAAGATATTAAAACACAATCAAACAGAATGGCATATTATAAAACAAATATAAATACAATTAAAACCAGATTAAGTAAAAGATCAAAGCGGTCTCCAAAAATGCAGTTTCCAGGGAGTTCAGGGTTCAGACAGTAGAGGAGGAGCAGGAGCTTGGAGGTTTGCTGCACTGCTAAGCGCCGAGGAACCAGCTACTTCTCAGTACTAAGGAAGAATTAAAATGCTGTAGATGAGGGAGAGCAAACTGGTTATAGGAAAAGATAATTGTTACTTTTAAACAACAGCAACAACAACAAAAGTGTCATAACAAGCAGGGTGTCAGACATGGACCAGGAACATGCGGCTCCCTCAGAGCTCTCCCTCCTGACAAGGCCTGGGAGAGAGCCCCAGGTTGGGAGCACTGCCTCCCTCTGAGCATCCCATCTGAGCAGCAGAGATCCAGCTCCAGGAAGCACAGACAGGTGTAAGAAACATGAGAGAAGGATTTCATTAATAATCATGCTTCATAGAGCATCGCTTTATACTTACACGTAAATAGAAAATATTTGTTCTTTCCCAATTTTGTTAAGCTTTCTAGTAGCAAAGTGGCAGGTACCAGCCATGGATAGTTTGATCTACCTTGCACTACCAAAGATAAATGTCTTTCACAGGACCCTTTTGTCCATTTTATTTTTTTAACAACCTTTATCTTCTCCCTCCTTTCCCCATACCATGCCACAATTGCTCATTTTAACTATCAAAGCAGGTGCTAGCTTTCTTAACAGGTGGTGTCTCCCCATGAACTACATCCTATATGTTTGCTTTTGAAACAATTTCTTCAACTCAGTGATCTGGGGCTTGTCCACCACTTGGTGGGTCAGCACTGACCTGCCCAGGGCAGCCACCAGCAGCCAGTACTTTAAGGGGGATTGAGGTGGGGTCCTCAGGCTGGAGGAACTGAAGGCATTAGGGGTTTTGATTAAGGGTCTCCCGTTTGCTACAGCGGGTGACGGGCAGAGCTGCCTCCTCTCACGGACCATCCTCCAGCACAGCGGTGGGGCAGAAACACCCCAAACCATCCCTGCACTAATCACCAGAGACTGAAAATCAGAGCACCGATGTAAAGGCTTCACCAAACACCCGTTTCCCAGAGCCCTCCCATATGTTTCAAGGGCTGAATCCACCCCCTGACTCTTTCATGATCAGCTACCTGGCTGCCAGCAGAAAAACAAGGAGGAAAAAGGACACGCATTCATTTTACAGAGGGCCACCCCAGTGTTTCATCCCCCCCCCTTTTTTTTTTCCTCCCCCACTTCAAAGAGAAAATAAATTCAACAGGAGACAAATGCATTTCATGGTTTTTAATAATTTTCTGCTATGGTTTAACCACAGCGTATTAAGAACAAGCATAAAATCTGTATTTAAAACTAACAACAGCACTTAGAGCAACATCTTCCTTTAAAAGTATTGCAATAACAGACCTTAGGTCTAAAAACTAGGACATCACCATTTGCTCAATTAAAAGAGTCAGATACACAACAGTTGAAATCTTTTTCTGTATATAACTGGGAGTTACAGTGGAAAATAAGCAACAAATTAATTGTGTTAAAAGGAAAATAAGGTAAAAAATTAAAGCAAGCCAGGTTTGTCATAGCGTCACATGAACAGCTATTGAGAAATCCCAATACAGTTGTAAAAAGACTTACTGTTTTTAATAGCTCTGTTTTTACAACAATAAAATTTAAAAGAAAGAGTAAATATTGTTGATAGTGCTGTACATATTTCAGAATAACTTGAAACAAAATGGACAAAAATAAGAGACATGTTGAAAACGTGATCTTGAAAGCCACAATGTTGGAAATACAGAAAAAAAAAAAATCCATACAGCAATAAAGCATTTTACACTGTAAAGTAACTAGCAAGAAACAACAAAGAGAGGGTCAACACTCTAAAGCCAGGCAGCTGATGGTTAATTTTAAGTAAAACAGCCTGACTGATGTACATACCATCATGAAATGCTCTGAGCACAGCAGCATTGGGCAGTCGATAGCGATACAAAGATAAAATCCCTAACAATGTTTACATAGTCCTGGTACTGTAAGTAGAAAAAGGTTGTTAAAAGATATTAAGGTGATATTATTATTATTTTTGCTGTCCAGGCCTATGGTGCCTGAGGCTGTCCTAACTTCTGCTAGACTTCCTTTAAAATCCTGGCTGCCTGCTGTGCTTCGTGGTAAATGGCAAAGCGTGAACACAGCTGTGAATGCACTCAGGAGTCTGCTCTTTCCACTGCAGCTTCAAAGCAAATCAGTGCCTCCAGAAGGAGGCACGCTCATGTTTGGTCCACTCAATATGCAAGTTTTGTTATGATAAATCATACCCTAGGTTCTTCCAGCACGAGGTTTGCTCTGTAAAGATTCTTCCTAGTCAAGGCCTGGTTTTTTTTTGTTTTTCTTCCTTCATGCACAGAAGTTATTCTGCAGTGCAAACAGAAACGTGAAAATGGCCAGGCGAGACATACTTCCAGAACAACTGCTCTATGCCCTGGCAAACAATAAATGAGTTAACAAATGACAGTCATAAAATATGCACACTTCACTATGGTACATGCTTACTGATAAAACAGCTCGATAGAGAGAGGGATGGAGACAAGCTACCTGTATGGGCTTGACGATGTGGAACTGGCCATAAAATTTACACTTTTCTTTAAAACAACAACAAAAAGAAGAACAACCGTGGTCAACATTCAGACACAGGACGCCCGTGAGTGCTTTAAAAAAAAGATATTTACAGACAAATGCGTAGCTGGAGTTTCAGGTCAGCAGAGAAGTCACAACGGGCTGGCCAAGGACCGCGCTCCGAGCCGCGGACGGGACCCGAAGCCCAGCGGCACCACAGGAAGCCTCCCCATGGGCTTCACCGGGCCCTGGACAAGACCCCCTGAGTTTTGGCACAGCATTTAGCTAGCCAGCTGGAAACCAACCGAAAACGCCGTCTCGACTACATCCCGACACGTCGCTACGTTACATCTGTGGTTAAAGCCTGACGAGTTATAAAAGAGCTACATACAGACAGGGGTATCTACGAGAGACCAGTTGGTATCCGTCAGCGAGGGGACCGGTCTGTCTCGGACCGACAAACTTGTACATCGCCTACCGTCCCGGGATAGCTAGAACAAACAGCTTAGAAAAATAAGTAGAGTATCTGCAATTCTCTAAACTAGAGCTTCACGTTTAGTTTTCCTGAGGTATTTGCTTCACCGAACAAGCCACGCCGAGAGCGCGCGCGGGGCACGGGGACGTGTGGGGGGGGCCCAGGCCGCTGGGGACGCCTGGTGCCCGTGAGGACACCACCCGGTCGGTAGGTGTGGTGTGGACACCAGCAGAAACGCCAGGTGTCGAGCCGAGCTCCGTGCCACGTCCCCCCTCAGCACCGAGCTGCTTTGGGCCTTTCTGCCGCCATCTTACGCGCAGACACCGCCATCAGCGGTCAGCATGGCAGCAGGGCCTGAAGGGCCACACTCGGCTCATAGCACACCACAGATTTCGACATCTACCCTTATGGCTGGCACCCCTGAAGCCCACACAGGTCCTCAGGGGTGCTCAGCCACAGGCCAGGCCTTCAGACCACACGTGCCGGCAGGGAGGCGGGACACCAGGGCCGGGTTTTTTCACAATCTCTTTGTTGGCCTACTTTTTGATTTTGCAGGGGTGGTTTTGGATCAGTTCCCACTTGTCTGAGCTTCACTTCCCATCAAGGACGCGGACAAAAAAAAAAGATTTGAAAGGTTTTAGCCCATTTCTAGGTTAAAAAACAAAACAAAACACAACACAACACAATCAAGGATAACAATAAATAATGTATCTGCTGGAGAAGTAGTAGCTAATACTGGTCCAACTCAGCAATAGCGAGGCAACAACCAATATGAGAAGCATCTAGCTGCAAGGTTAAAGCTGTGGAGGTTTTGTTTGTTTTGTTTTTTTCCTTTTTCTTAAAGTGACACATTAAAAAAAAAAAAAGATCTTCACAGCAAAGATGCATCAAACGACCAATTGCTATACACAGGCTAGTCAAAAAGGATTTGTTCAAACTTTTTCCCTTATGATATTATATTGATATTTAATAGGAAAATAAAATACATAGACTTTTCGTCATTTGTATGCATTCATTTGCAAATCTTCTTACAAAAAAGGACCAAGCGCAGAAGTTGGCATTCACAAAGTCTATGCCATTTTTTTTTTTGTGTTAAAATCGGTATCATCTATACATTATCTTACAATATTAACAACATCTATTTGTTTTTTTTTTTGTATGTTTGTTTGTTCTACCCATTGGGTAGGATATGTGCATAATATATTCAAGTTATACACAGCACCATACAAAGAAAAAAAAAATAAAAAACAGAAAGAAAAAGACAGACAACTGAAAAAGCACCATTTTAAGTGAGGCACAACAAAGGTGGGAGCGCAGGGCCCGACCCAACGCCCCCTGAAGTCGGCAGGAGTCTTCCTGCCAACGCCACCGGGCGTTGGGTCAGGCCCTCTCGAGTGCAAGGGGATTCCTATCTGCTCAGACCTGAACATGAGGCACCTTAGTTGCTTACAAACTACTGACATGCAAACCTCCTCAAAATTATAACTAGCACGTACGTCGATAATTTATTAATAACCCTACCACAGCAGACAGACAAGCACGAACCGAGGAGAGAAAGGAAGAAAAGAGACAGCTTCGTCACCCACAAGATCCTACACATACCACACCGTGTCAGAAAGCTCACATACCAAACCAGGTAAAATAGCAGCAGCAGCAGCAGCAATACAGCAAAGAAATGACAGAGTCATCTCTGGCAGTAAATCACACAGAGGGGGGCTGTCAGAGGGAAGGGGAAGTTTCTAGGTTTCGAGTTTGTTTCTGTGTTGATAACCAACAAAAAACAAAAAAAAAAGGCAAGCTCTTTTCGCGCTGAAGCAGTACCAGCAATGCCCGGTTGCTTTTGTTCAGTCTGAAACTGGAACGGGGAGACTACAGCAAGGCAGAAGTAAAAGCCAGGAGAGTTTGCAACATGTCTCGATACAAAATCGTGCTGTTTTCCCTTTGAAAGCAGGAGAAATGCAGTGGCCCTGACATATATTCAATGCCGATTCCGGCAACTCTTTCAAGGGAGCTCCAGCAGAGTCCTACACCGTGTGCCTGGGGTGCTCACCCATATGGCAAAGCACCTCATCCACACAGAGCCATCAACACTTGAAAGAGTTGGCTGGGAAGAGGCAACAGGGGTCCAACGCTGCTCACGGGGGCTGAACGTGGTGGTGCAGCTCCTGTGAATTCCCCAAGTGGAGCTGTACCAATAAAAGGACATCTATTTATTTATTTTGCTGGTGTAAGTGCGCCCAATGGGGCTTTTGCCAGTGTAGCAATGGAACCAGAGGTGGGGCTGAAGGCAACCCGCACCCCTGATTAGCGAGCACAGACTGGCAAACTATTAAGTACAAAAAAGTCCTACCAACCAACCTTTTCAGCCTGGCCATTCCCAGAACTTTAAGCTTCAGTTTCCTAATGAAACATACAGAAGAGAGGAAATTCAGAGAGTTCGGCCAGGAAACCTCTGTAAGTCCAACACATCCTCACAAGGTTCTACAACAGGACCTCAGCGGGTCTCAGACAGTTCTGTAAGAGTCCCTCTTGCCAGGGATTTAAAACAATCGACACATTTGGGGCTAGTTTAGAAGAACAGCTGTAATCGCGCTGGCTGGCAAGCAGGCAACACAAGCCATTTATGTGTAACTAAGTTCTTTATAACAGCATTTAGCTAAAAAGCAAAGATGTAATCAAAAGCCAACCTTCACCTGAGCCCACCAGCCATCACTTCGTTCTTAGCATCAGCCAGGTCTGAAACAACACGCTTCTGAGATTTCAGGGCTACGTGAAGTACGTTTGCTTTGTGCACGTGATTACAACCAGGTCTACGTTTGTGTTGTCCCAAAAGCAAGAGGACTTCCCAAAGCCCAGCCTAAAAAAAAAAAAAAAAAAAATAAGAGAGCTGTTGGATGGAAGATGCACTGTCGCGCTAGGCCACAGGGAAGAATTTGCACAGCAAAACTCCTCAACTGCTAAAATCGGGGCGTGACATTCACAGGAGCAAGGAACAAATACTCCTCACGCCTCCAGCTGTTTGACAAAAGACCTGCCATGGTTCCTGAGAGCACAATGCCACCTAGCATTTCTGAAAGGTGATTGCGGAATAGAAACTCATTGATCATCAACGGATAGGACGGAGCCACAATTTTCCATGCAGGTATGTATAAACACACGCAAATGGACACAACTCAATGGTAATGACCAGAGAGAACCTGGGGACAATCCTAAATATCTTCAAGTGCACCAGCAAGCGGATTGTTTAACCTTGGGGGAAAAAAATGCAATTTTAGAACATCATCTTTCACCAGCACACCACTTTCTTTTACTTTGCCTGTGAAACCAGGTTACCTTGGCTACAATGGGTGTGCAGGGCTCGGAGTCAGCAAGGAGCAAGCAATGCACCTTCTCCAGAACACAAACCTACAGAGGAGGGTGCTGGTCTGAAGGCCCGGCAGCTCGCTACCCAGCAGCAGGGTTAAACATGGGGCTCCAGGCAAAGCCATTCAGCCTACACACAGCATCTTTTAGCAAGACACACCTTCCTTCCCCGTCACTTCACAGAGAAAGCGCCTTCCTCCAGAAATGATGTCAGCCCACTCCCTGCTCTTCCCTGAACCACATTCATAACAGGGGGAGAAAAAAAAAAATCAGTGGCTTTTTTGTATTATTATTATTATTTTTTATTTCTGCAACACACAAATTCAGAGATTCGGGATGGCAGAAGCAGCTGCCAGCTGGTGGGAGAAGTGGGGAAAGCAATTAAAAAAAAAATAAAAAGGCACCACTCAACCCATGGTTCCTGCAGACACCACGACTGCAGGAGCGTGAATGCTTTCCTCACTTTCATCCAAGTACCGTGAATCCTGCGTGTGCCACACGCACGACCAAGAAGGGACCTGAACGGGCACTAGTTTTCATATTCCTCATTCATATCTTTAAGGCGACTTCACGTACAAAGAGCCTGATGGCACAGCATTGCAACGAACCCAAGCACAACCAGGCCAAGCATACACCCAGGAGTAGAGCTTAGTGGCAGGGAGAAACCTCTTTGTGATTGATGGCTGCACCCTGCCTTTCCCAGCCCTGCAGGATCACAGGAGAACACGCTGCGGATGGGGCACGTTTAGCACCACGCACGGACCCGTGCCAAGCCACTTCAGGGAAGAAGCAACCTTTGTGGTAGGTAAGAGAAGTCATAATGCTTTATTTCTGAAAGGTGTGTTTAAAAAAATAAGCCTTTTAGCCCGAAAATTTCTGAAGTGGGGAGACTGGAGTGAATTTGGGGCAATACTGGGCAAAGACCAGGCGAGACAACCAAAATTCAGGCTATTAGAAAAAACTACCCAGGCATTGTGTGCATGATGCACGTAAAGCACAACACCAGCATGGAAGTATAATCCACCCGGTTAACTCTGCAGCGCTTCCTGAACTCTTTAATAATTCACGAGGCTGCCTTTGAGTGGCTGTGGAGCACTTTCACTCCTGCTGGATATTCTCAAGTGGAATTTTCCACAAACGCTGTGCAGCATTACCTGCGTTCAGAGGACACCCACTCCTAAGCCTGTGAAGATCAATAGTGCTATCTATTTAATTTTTATAGTCTTTATTTTACTGTTCTGGGGCATATTCTTTCTCACTACAACAAAAAAGAGCACGCCCTTTCTGTAATGTTATCCTGTAGCTGGGACTCCCATCAAAGATCACTGATATTCATTCAAAAACGTTGTATTTGCACCCAGAAGAGGCCCCCAAACAAAAGCAGCGGATGGCAAGCTCACCTGCAGCAAGCACCAGGGACTACACTTCCATTGCTGCTGGGAACACCGGCTGCACGTGAGCTTTGGACAGCGAAACATGAGGAGAAGACAGAGATGGAGGCAGAAACACAACCATGAGCTGGGCATACATTAAGTTCCTTTCTACAATTTTTTTTTTTTAATACAGCTCCCATTTTCCACACACAGGAAAACTTCCTCGGTCAAGAAAAATTGAGACAACCATGCATGCATCATACCCAGGAACACGAATGGGAAGTGCTTAAAAGACAGCCAAGGGCTGTCTTCAAAGCAGGCACATTCCCCAGAGGTGACTTTGAAGGTAACTTCAAGGCTCACTTCTGTGAGATCTGCACGTGAGTAGAAGTTGGTATCGAGGGGTGCTCAGCCACGATGACCGAGCTCCAGCTGTTCTCACCTAATGGTTTTTCGGCTAAATAACTCACACCGGGGCAACAGCAAGGGGCCCAAGTAGGCACAAGCATCGTCTGGCCAACAGCTCACTTCCACGGGACAACAAAAGTCACTGAAGACCAAAGCTAATATTTCCTAAGTTCGCCTTCTGTTTGCTTGATTTACCTAAGGGATTACGTTCATGGGTTATCTGAAAAAAACAAAAACAAAAACAAAACAAAACCTAATTTAACAGCTTTTATTCCCAGGAACTAGGTGCGACAAGAGCCCCAGCTGCCTGACAGCCACCCAGTCGTCTCCTGAACACCCGTCCTGTGGGGCTGAGCATGGAAAAACGAGTCCCTTCATAGCCTCTCCCATGAAATAACACCTAAACTAAGAGGCAGCCTTACTGGGGCAACTCAGACCAAGGAACAACAACGGCGACAAGCGAGGCTGCACGCCCAGGCTCACAGTTCGGCCAATTCTAACCCAGCACAAAACCCAGCCAGCTCACGAAGGAAACGATCCACGCCGAGGCCCGTAAGACACGCACACACAACGACACGCGCTCTGTTTTGGCATCAAAACTCTGCATAGATCAAAGACTCGCTTCAGGTGCCAGAGCCTTCAGGTGCCAGCTCCCGCCCGCTGCCGGCCACCGAGCAAAGGCTTCGGGAGCAGGGAAGGTGAGATCTTAAAGTGAAGAGTCTGCGACGCACGCACACACACACACACACATATATATATTAGAAACTATGCAAACTAGAGACTCTACAGGTTCTTACTTTTAAGTCCATTTCCGAAATGCATTTTAAGTGCAAGTTGTGCTTTTTCATGTGCTTGTGCTGCCACCATCACCATTCAGCCGCCTGCCAGCGCCGCGTTTGCTCCCACACAGAGCCAGCCAGGGGAAGAAGCACCCCGCACACGGCTTCACCAGCAGGTAAAAATCTTCCAACTGCTTTTACGACCGGCACGACAACACCAGGGCTTACAGAGGCTTAGCCAACACGTGGGCACCCTCCATCCGTCGCTGGCAGGGATGCTGCAGAAGGCAGCACCGCCGTCGCCACGTCAGCAGGCTGGATCTGCAGGCCTGAATTTCGGGATCTAGAAGATGGCAACGGAGAGCGGAAAGCACAACAGAGTCTCACATATTTCAACAGCATTGCAGGGGAGAAAACCCACCTTGCATTTTTAAACAATTTATTGCATAATGTCATGATATGTGACTAGATACACTTCAGGCTACAGTGAGGACAAAAAAATCTCTAAAACCTTGAGTACTGGTGATACTGCGTTATGAGAAGGAAAAGAACGGCAGCACTTGGTTAGAACCGATACAAATCAACACATCTGGGCTTTTGTTTTTGCCTTTGACGAAACAAAGAGTCTAAACTGCAAAATAGCTAAACCCTAAGTGATGGAAAATGCTGGGATGTCACATTTGCCTTCTTCCATCCACAAGTCTCCAAGACACTTTCGTTGACGCGCTGTTACGTGAATGCAAATTATTGCAAAGACAACAAGTGAAGTGTCCCTGTACTTCTCGATTTGGGTAAGTCAAGAGATGTTAGGCTAAGTCCTGTCCCCTTTTTCTAAGCAAAGCCGGGGGGAGGGGGGCAAACTCCTCCAGATCACTTCTGGGGCTCAATCATTATTCCACAGGTGAAAAGACAACATATAGAAGAACTTCACATAAAACAGTTCCCTCATATATATTTTTTTTAAAACATTAAGATAGTGCAACTTTTTAAAACACATTTATCACAACACAAATTAATTCCTTGCATTCATCTAAGTTCTCAACTTTATACCTTGGCACACAAAACAGGAATTTTGATTCATATTTAAAAAAAAAAAAATGCACACCCTGGGAGAAAAAAAAAAGCAAACTGGCCAATTCTTCCCCCATTTATCTAGCAAAACCTTCTTCTTTCTGCCATTCAGTGAGTATAAAACAGGCTACACAAGCCTCATTTCTGTGCTAAGTTTCCTTTTAGAATTAAATAATTGAAATAGTTTATTAAAAAAAAATAATATATCCCCCCCCTCCCCTGAAACACTGCTCGTAGACAAACTGAATGGAAGTTTGTATTTCTTTCGGTCTGCTTTGCATGCAATTCCCCTGAAAGGAATCAGAAACAAAGAACTGGTTTGCACGTTTGGTTTTACTAAGTTGTACCACGTGAAATGTAACAACATTGTGCACCGGAGCACGGGGGTCTTCCTCCGCCGCCCTGCTTGGATCTCTCTCGTCTTCAGTTCGAACGCACCCGGGCGAGTGACTCAGACCAGGTTCCCTGCTTTCCGCTCCTGGCCTTTGCTGGGGACAATTGTGCTCTCTGAATTGTTCTGCTGAAACTGAAGTCTGCTCCCCCTCTGCGAGGGAGGAGGCGCGTTGCTGTGCTGGTGATGGAAAAAAGAGGAGCCGGGGTAGTGCCCCATGACCTCGCTGTACGTCGGGGGTGGTCCTTCCATCCTTCCGTTGCTGCTGTAGTTGGTTGCACTTATGCCCGAATTGCTGCTCGGTGGGCAGGGGCCCCCATTGTACATCGAGATGTCTATCAAGTCGCTATCAAAAATGGTTCGGTTGGGCGGCGCCCTGACGGACTCCCGGTTGAGCTCCATCTGCTGCTCTGGGTCCCGGAGCTGCAGGGTGCACGGGCCCTGGTAGGGCGGCGGCTCTTCCCCGTCCGAGAGGGAAATGGTGGGAGGGAGGTCGATCTCGTGCTGCATGTAGGGGTACGTGGGCTGGAAGCGACTGAAACGGTCCCGCTGCATGAAGGATGGGGCGGTGAACCTGTCCCTGGACCTCGGAGCGTACATGATCTGCAACGGGAAGAGAGAGAGACGGGGCTGAGCAAAGCGCTGCGGGTCCTCCCACCTGCAGAAGAAGTGGTAACATGGAAAATGCTGCTCTTTGTCACCTAGCTCAGAGGTTTCATCCAGCAGATAGCGTGCTCCCACGTGCGTGCATGTGACAAAAGGGGTAGGAGTTGCAGGAAGGATCTAACACGAGATACTTGAGAGCGGTTTCACAAAGGAAGGCCGAGATCCTACACGGCTCCTTCTGACATTACAGCACGCAGAGCCGAGATCAGACAATCCTGCTGCTGTACAGAGTTAACACTTGAAATTATTTTTCTCTCTAATCCTCACAATTAATTAGTTCCGAGAAAATGAAATGCCCCAACGCTGAACTTCAGCTGCAGCTCGAGCCTCCCTCACCTACTCCGAGTTAAAGTAACCCCCTTCATTATAAAGGAATTTGAGTTTTAAGTACATTTTGTGGAGGTCCAGCATATCTCACGCCTTCACCACACGAGCAGATCAGGTGTCTTCCACCCCCTCAGTTCTCAGCCAGACCTCAACCTCCAGGGGGCTCTGGGTGTGGAAAAAATGCCTCTGGCACATTAAGCACTGGAGAAGGTCAGGATTTACAAGAGGAAGTTTGGGATACTCTGTGAGGAGCTATCTATTCCAAATCTGGACAGACACACCAGCTTCTCAGACCCAGATCTATCCAATTGCTCTTTTCATTTCTGGGTCCACGCAGGGTCTTCATCCCCTGACCCCACACATGCAGTGTCAGCTATCAGGAAGATTCAGTTTGACACAGGAGAGCTGTGCCACCACTCAGGACTACGAGTGGCAGCGTCTGTGGCTAGCCAGAAGACAGAAACACTGGTAATAGAGCATTTGCTGTAAATTTGGGAAAAATACGGGGGGAAGAGCAACAGGCTGACCAGATCTCTTGATCTACACTGAAAAGGCCTAATTTACTGAGTAAGTTTTGAGGGGAGACAAATATATGTAACAAAAAGGAAAGCACATCACCAAAGACAGTAAGAAATCCGACTTTACCTCTGAAGCACCTTGGCGCGACACCGAGCTTTCTGAAGGCCACAAGCACCCTTCCTGGAATGCAGAAGGAAACAAATGAGAGAAATCAACAGATGACACAACAATCCTAACTCGACACCAAAACTCTCCCGGAGCAGTCAGCTTCTAACGACTGGTTGTCCACACCTGGACAGGCCCCACTCCTTCCTTCTGAGAAGCAGAGCAGGCAGCAGCTCTGCCCCCCACCCAGCCGAGCTCAGTGTGTCAGGAAGGTGCCGAGCTGGTACCCGCCACCTCCCAGCCGGCGGTGCGGCCACGTCAGCAGGGGCAGCTGTAGGGAGGTAGGACGAGGCTCGTCTTGGCGGCGAGGATCCAGATCACACGCAGGAGACAGAACAGTTCAGAACAAAACCTGACGTCTGCAACGTCGTGAAGTGACGTTCACTCTAAACCCAGGACAATCCTGGTCAAACCTGCCCGTTGCCTAATTCCCTGCGGCAATGAAAGCGCTGAGGTTTCAGCCACCGGTTCCCCCCTTCAGCCACCTTCTCAGGCCATTTTCTCCCTCATGCCCTAGAAGTCCGTTCTGATACCATACCAACATCCAGGGCAGAATAAAAGGGCAAAGAAAAAACTGTGAATATGGGAAAATAGCTTCAGGTATATTGTGTTTTTTTTTCTTCTCAATTAATTTTTAGAGTCACAGTAACCACTGCCATTCATTTATCTTATCGGAAAATTTCAAAGCTGAAAAGGGCACCTCAGAGGGACTATAAAGTACAGAATTACAGTCTTAGTGAAAAAAAAAATCAATTATCTGGTCACGAGCATTGTCTTGGTGCTAAGTAAAGTTTCCTGATGTTACAGACAAGAAACTTCAGGAACAGGAAAGAAAAAGCATGCTGCCCCCAAAAGCATTACCCTGTATAGCCTACCCTCAAATCCTACCGTACCGCTTTTTCTCACCACAGCATCTTTGAACATACTTCAGATGTAAAAATAGACCTAACTGGATGTTCAGCACGGCTCTCAGAGACCAAAAGCCGTCTGTGATCTTGTCAGGAGAGTCCAGCACAGAGGAAAGCTGCTCTGAGAGGAATCTCCCACAGGATTCAGCTGTTAAGGGAAATGCTTCGAATAACAAAGCTGGTCAATCACTTCTCTTCTGGAGCTTCAGAGAGCAGATATAGAAGGCTGACAATCGCAATTATTTACAACTTCCTTTTGCAAGCGTCCCCACTCACAAAGGCCTGATATCAAGGACAAATCCTGGGTAGGTTCGTATGCTTCAGTGGCTATAAAAGATTTTGTCAACTGCAGAAATGATAACTGTGCAACGGCAGTGGCTCAAATTATGAGTGTCCACCTTCCTTTCCACCTCTCCATCACCCAGATGCCCTCATTCTGAAATAGCCGAGGTTGTATCTGCGCAATTAAAGACAACCAAGTTATCAGTGGCTGGCCAAGCAGGCTCCAAATTTGTTGTACTGAAGTAAAATCTGTTATAGTCAGAGCTAAAGTGCCCAACTAACAGCCCATGAACTACACGTCCCATGCAGCCCCACAGCAGGTTCCTTCAAACCATGACTTGTAGGACAGCGCGTAGCTGCTCCCCACGCCGAGAGGGAGCAGGACCTGGGTGCTGTGCCTTGGTGCCCAGAGCTAAGAAGGAGCCCTGGAAACAGAAGCAGCCTGACATGGACTGGAGGTGCTGTGTACCTCTGAGATGCTGAGGATGCAAGGATGTGCAACAACAGCCCCTGTGACGGTGTGTCCCACAGCCCACCCGCAGCTACCACCTTCCCGCAGGTTTTCTGGGGGATGACCAAGACAGAAGGGGGGCAGACAACGAAAACCATGCCAGTGCTTAATTATGAATGGTTCTGTGGGGCTTATATTTATATATTTGAAGGATACTACAAAACAGGAGAATCATTTATGCTTAATATCATGTCCAACAGCTAAGAGTAAATCCGGGAAATCAATAAAAACTGAAGACATTGAAGCACTTTGCTGAATCCTGCTCTGAAATGCTACAGAAGTTTTGCTACGAGTCTTCGTGGTAAATCCCAGCTCCTACAAATAACGCCAGAGCAGGCGAGGTCTGACGGCTGCAGCTACGTCTTTTGCTGCCCTTAGCTGCTCCTGGGTTTCATGACAACGTACAGAAACGAATGTTGTGATTAGGTTTGGAAATAACAGCGCCATTTAATAAATCCAGCTGGGCGATTACTTAATTATCTCGTGGTAATGGTCATTTACGTCAATGTTTAGAACTTAGGAGACTGGATAAACCCACGATAACTTGCTTCATTTATGTTTTACAAAGATTTACAGCCTCTGGATTCAAACAGTTTAGGAAGACGGCTTCCCAAGGCCACTTTTTAATCACTGAGCTTCCTGGAGCACACACTGTCATCCAGCCTCTGTGGTTCAGCATCAGCACACCGACAGATGGGAGGAAAGAAACTTACTGGAAGATTTAACAACTCAAGACTCATTTCAGGTAAGAATGTACGCTCAGTTAGAAAAACTCCTCAGACTGTAATGAAGCAAGAACAATCCCTACAATCACAAATTTGCTTATTTACTGACTCCCTTAAGGAGTGGCTTTGTGTTTTTTTTTCCACTTTTTAGTTTTTAACAACTAGGACTCTGCCTGAAATGGTACTTCCTGGGAAACAAAAGTCAGGTTTTCACTCTCTGAAATGCTTTTATGGGTATTAAGAGGGTCACTCTCTTCCCCCTAACTAAACTCAAAGTTTACGTATATAATTTTACACTTATATATATAAAATAATACCCCATCTCTTTTTTTTTTTTTTTTTTTGCAGGTGAAGTGTTTCAAGTGGCAGTGTAGTTTCCGATGTTGGCCCTAGGTGGCAGTGACATATTACAGCACATTTCATCAGTGCCCTACTCCAGGAACACCCACAGGCCCGTTCCTCCCTGCCCTGCTCCTTCTCAGTTGATGCAGAGCATCCCAGCTCTGCAGATCACAACGCTTTCCCTCCCAGACATGAGGGGGGTGAAACTACTGCCTTGTCCCTAGCAGAACGACACGAGCAAGGCCTCTCCTTCCTTTATAAGGTTTTTTTCCCCCAAGGGCAGGAAAGGTTACAGCACCTTGCAGAATAAATGGCACAGCACCAACAAGAAGTTCAAGAGAGGTAATTACGGAGTCAGAACTCTCACTCTTACTCTGCCTCCTGACACTTCCAGCGGTTATTTCTGTTACTTGATGCTTTAAAGTCCTTATTTCCCCAACCCCACAGCACTTTGCCACGCGAAATAATCTTCATTTCATGGCAGCGAAGGAAATAGACGTGATTATGCGTCCTCCTTGATTTGGAGACGAAGCAAGCTGCCCAAAGATGCCACAACGAGTCAGTAGCCACCAGGAGCTGGCGCTCCTCGCTTGTAGCCCTACCTGCAGACCTCCTAGATGCTGTCTCCCCAAACCTGAATTTCTGCTGGTATTAACCCGTGGTGAAACTCTGCCAAATGCACGCTGCGTGTTTTAAAGGTTTGTATGTTTTAAGAGCCACACCAGGAGGCGGGGGGCTCACCCTGGGAGGTGAAGCAGCCTCCTCAGCAGCACCACGACAGAAAAACCCAGTATTTCTGTGCCCTCAGTGTTTAAGGACTCAGCACACTAATCATTGTAATAAAGACCCCAGAAGGGATAAAAAGGAGGGGAAAACAGAAAAGAAAAAACAAAAATTTAGAGTGGAACTGATGGGCACACAGAAAAGCACAGTTACAGAACAAGGATGCAACAGCATGAAGTTGTTGAAGACCAACTCGCAGATTTTCTGGGATCAGAAAATCTTTTCTGCCCTTCAAGTGTTGCTCACACTTGGGATTCTGGTGATGTTTCATCTTCTTTTAATACTCTGATTTCTGGACAATGAGAATTTCAACCTCTAGTCTTTTTTTTTTTTTTTTTTAATAAAAAAAAAGTTCAGCCAGACAAAGAAGAAACACACAAGCATGTAAACACACATTGCATTTCGTTATTTCAGAGGCCTGACCCCACAAGTTTTACAGGTGTGAGGCTGTAAATAAGTATTTATTATTTAATGTTCTGCTTCTTATAAAAAGAAGCAGAATAAGGGAGATTGGCAGTGGGCGAGCTGGTGTTCAGGACAGCTGCAGCTCAGCTGTTGGAGGGCACCCTCATCCAGAAACAGGACAGGCCTGAGGAAAAGGCACAGAGCTGAACATAGCACAGGCATGGAGAGGGACAAACAAACAAACAAACAAACAAACAAAAAAAAAAACAAAAAAAAAGGCCCATCTGAGTAAGAAAGGATAGATCCTGTCTCTGGCTACACCTCTGCAACCTCGGTCACGTGAGGGTGGTTTCTCTTCACAGTTCCCTGCAGGAACCAGCCAGTTCATTTACTGGTTTGGTTTACAAAATACTGCTGAACTTCCCCTGTTTTCGCTCACTGTTTCTCTGTCGACAAAAGGCCTGAGTCAGAATGACATTCCCTCTACGCATTAGTGGTTAATACACATTTAAATCCATTTTCAGAGCCTGCACGCCACAAGAAGCCTGTTCCCTTGGAAGAAAACCCACTTCCCATCAGCACACAGGCCGAGCCTGCCTGGTTAAAAGGCAGATGTATTTCACAAGGCACAATCCACCCTGTGCCTCACAGCACGCGCTGCCTGTTCACCTTCTGCAATCCACTCCGCTTGGGACAGCGAGACGGGACTGGTCATTTCCAGTTTCACATCACCAAAAACACCATGTCCGTTCCCTGCTCCTCACGCCCAGTGTGCTGCTTCTACGGCTTGTGCTGCGAACAGAGCATGGCTGGTTTCCACCAGCATTTCCTTCTGATTCTTAAGACAAAGGAAAATTCAAAAATAGTCGATGTCTGACCTCAGAGACTGCCACAGGGCTCTGCCCCGCGCATCTGACCTTTTTTTAAGAATGGCTTCGGCTTATCAGAAACCAAGATGAGTAACAGCGATGACAAACCCACACCAGACAGTTTTCGGAAGAATTAGTAACCACTTCTTGCCAACCAATTACCAATTCCTACGAAGCCCTCACTCAACTATGATTATCGGTACTTACAAGGTTGCCATCAAACCGAAACTGGGTCAGTGTTTTAAAAATGATTTAAGAGCAGTTTTGGATACTACAGCGGGGCTCCCGAGTCCCCAGTGTCAAATCCAACATCCTTATTTGCAGGAAGATGGTGTTTCCTCCCTGGCTTCCAAGAGAGAAGGCGCCACTTGCTCTAATAACAGACAATACTAACGAACCATGCGCAGGAAATAATGGGTTTCTTCATGCATTTGACAGCTCGCTGCCATTTTAAAAGATTTGTGAAGATGAAAATGCGTTGCCTTTATCTCAAATCATGTCATTTGAGCTCCGCGTAGCAATTATAGTTAACACTTTTCAGACAGAAGCGTGGTTCTTAAATTAGTGTGTCCATTTCAAAAATTTTCAAAAAAACCCTCTCAAATTAATCTAGGCAGTTTTTCCAGCCCAGAAGTCCACAAGGTTATGGTTTCACAAGCTGTAGTTTCATCTGTAACTAAGTTAGAGCTCCCGGTTATCAGAACGATGGGCACCAGGGCTGCCTCCTCTCGAGGAGATGGCTCCTCTCTTTCCTGCACAGCCTCCGAAGTGTTAAGAGTCACCTCGGCAAAAACGTGTTAAAAAGCAACTGGTTTTCAGCCAGATTAGCTCCCTGAAGCACCTCATCACACCCCTGTGATACGGAGCACAAAGAAGGATCTTGAAACACACAACCAGGATGGAAAGAAGGGTGAGACAAAGCTGCACCCAGCACATCCCACCCAGCAAACTTCTGGCTCCCGAGGCAAGTCACGAGCCCCTTTACTGCTGGGTCGACTTGGGACAGCCTTGGAAAAGCTGGATGGAGATTCAGCCTTCAGCCTCTGGCTCTCTAACAAGACATCTTAGACACTCCAGGCCCCTGAGAAGGATCACTTTCCTCGTATTTTCTTGCTGCCCGAATGAAACAAACACGACGTTCTCCTGGGCAGCTACTGGTCTAGTGTTTTGGATCCAGCAAACTGTCACTGCAGCTTCACAAAGCAGTAACAGCGGTAAAACTCCAAGATATTAGTAAATATCTAAGAAGTCACAACACAACTGTCAGTTCTTCATACCCCAGGTGATCTCCATTCACTCTCCTTCCATTTCCCCTCACACCACAGCAGCAGCAGCTAACAGGACGCCACACCTGAACTTCCAAACACAAGACAAAACACGCTATGTAGGGCATAGCAGGGTCTAAGAATACTCAGAGGCGGTCAATTTTAAATTTCCATTCTCATTTTTTGCCACTGACAAATCCAAGGGCAGCAATAGAGCTAACTCTAGGAAGTACTGAAACTAACATTGCAAATTTTTCCAAGAGTTGTGCTATCAGAGCTTCTCTGCAGGTTCGGATGCAGACGAGTACAACACGAGGAAAAGGGATTTGGTGGAAGGGTTCGTTCGTACTCACCGTCTGCAGAGTTTCTTCCTGTCTTCTGCTCTGGCTCTGCCGGTTGATGAAAGAGCGTGTCGAGAGTTTGTAATGGTTCAACAAGCAGATGATCACTACCACCATAACAGTTATAACCACAATTATAATGATGATCTGAACAAACTCCAGTTCAGCTAAAACAAAGAGAAAAAGAAAAAAAAAAAAGTCAGTCATAATGTAATTCATCAATGAACAACCCAAAAACACTCGGTATTTCATCAGAACTGATGCTGTCCGCCTTGCAAAGTTTTGCAAAGAAAATGACATCCTAAAAAGTATGAAATGTTTCACTCTTTGGCATTGCTAATCAATCAGTATGAGTGGCTACAGGTCAGGTCTAAGTTGAGAAACTTCTTGGTGATCCTTCGCCGCTTCCTTTACAGGAATAAATTCTTCAGCATGAACAATTCCGTTGGGTAACAAAGAACAAAACTTATTTTAAGAGCCACCTGCGACACCAATAGAGGCAGAAGTCCTGGAGAGAGGACTTGGGACACTGTACCTAGTGCTTCAGTGATTGCTATTCTGCTGCTGGACTCAAACAACAAAACAAAAAAAATCAGGAAGACTACAAGAGGGAAAACTTTTCTTCATTTTTATCAGCTAAATCGTGTTAAGACCTAAGTCAAGCTGCAAACAGCCTTTTTCTCCTTTTGGATCTACACCAAGTGCCTTCTTTAATTACTTACATCTCTCCAACTAGAGTAAAATTAACTTTTCCAGGACACTCCCATTCAGCTAAACGGCTAAAAAAAGAGTTCTGGTACTCAAAACCAAGACGTGTTCCACCATGGCTAAAAAGAAATGAGGGTCTTGGCTGTCACACGAGATCTGATTACAATCAGCACCGTCAGAGCCCATCACCTTATCAGAAGTCCCACCTCTGCACAAATACTGAGTATATTTAGAGATGAGTCGCTCACAGCCACTCTTGCACCCTTCCAGCTCTCCTGGAGCAGCACGGATGAGCAATGTAAGGGAAGAAATCGCCCTTTGGAAGTTACACAGTCGTAGGTATTTCTATGGAAACTGCGCTGCTCGCCGGGGATGCTCTCATCTTGAGAGACAACTCCAGTCACCGGGAGGAGGTCCCCGGTTGTCACGCAGGTAGGAAGCAAAGCAGCAGGAGAGTTACTCAGTTCTCAGCGCTTGGCAAAAACGACCCTGCTTTTGGGCACCAAAATGTGAATTTGGGGGAACCGCTATCAAATTCCTGTTTCAAAAGGCCAAGGAGAAAAGAAAGATACCAGAAAAAAAGAATAATAAAGCCAAAGCAAACAGAGAAACAAGCCTGTTCTCTCTTATCATCTCTCTTTCATTTGTAGTCATCCTCACCCTCCTGTGCAATACCAGTAGCTGAAGCTTACGCAAACACCACCGTGAAGCCGAGCTAGAAAAACGTCCTTCACGCACAAAATGCAAAACCACCTGTGGCGGAGCTGAGGGAAACCCCAAGGCAGTTTCCTTATTCTCGGGCTCCTTGCAAACAGCGTGACCACCACCACCACTTACAGATGTTCCCTTAGTCAGCACTTTGCTCTGCTTTTGCCACCAGCCCCACATCAGCAATGGCCACTTTTTTTCCGGAGTCACCAGAGGTGTCACCGCCAAGAGATCCAAAGGCAGGAAGCATGGAAATCAATTAAAAGTGACCCCCCAAAATAGTGTTGAACTACAAAATCATTTTTTCCTGGCTCAAAAGCGCAGAATACAGGCTTGCCACTGCCGACAACCGCTGCAATTCAGCTTCTCCGGCTACCGAGCACCAAAGGGCTTCTGTACCCCAAACCCTTTTATTCCCCGCTTGGGTCCAACGCAATCCTTCGGACTGGAAGTTGAGGGACTGCTGCTAAAGGGCAACACGCGAAGCCAGCAATGTTGATTTAGGCTTTCCTAGAATGCAAAGATCACTGGACTGACACGCTGCTTCTGCATCTGCCAAGGGCAGAGCCTTCTAAATTTATCGAGCTCCCAGCGTTTCGGCGGCAGGGGACAGCACCTCTCCCTTGGAAATCGGGGCTCAGGGCCGTCAGCGTTTCCCTTCGGCGAGGGGAGGAATCGCTGGGGACGCTGGGCTAAACCTCGGCCGTGTGTTGGAGTCGCAGGAGGATTTTCCAAGTTCAGCGCTGCCCCGCCAGCACGGAAACGCAACCAAGCATCCTGCTGACGTCCGGGAGGAGGGGAGGACGGGCTCACCCTCTTCTTCCTCCAGCTGGGTTATTGTGAGGAGAGGAGAAGGAGCGAAGAGAGGCGGGCAGGAGCCGTCTCTGTCTGCTGGCACCACTCAGGGCACCCAGTCCCTTGGGTCCCTCGCCCCCCTGCCACACGTGTGGGGTGTCTAACAGCCCTCACAGCCCTGGCACTACCTCCCAGAAATATATATTTTTTTCCTAATAAGGGCTTTTTCCACCAATAAAGCTGGGGGAGAGGGTTGGGGTGCGAGGCGGTTTCACCTCCCGCTGCGTGCGGGCTGTGGCACTTACGCCGGGTTTCTTTTCTCTGTGTGTGTGAGTGGGGAGGGGGGGATTTTTCCTCACAGAGCACGAAAAAAAAAAAGGGCAGAGTTCACGAAAACGCCTTCAAAAGGGAAAAAAGCAAGCGGGGAATTGCCCTGTCAGGGCACTCACGGCTCCGTCCCCCACCAACCCCCCTATGCGAGGGGTCCCGCACCGCCCCCCGCACCCCATTCCCCGGCGCCCCCCGACCCCTCCTGCCCCACGGCGAGCCCCGGGGGGGTCTCTTCTCCCCCAAAACCCCCCCAAAAAAACCCTTAGCACGCCCGGGGGTACCTCCGTCCGCCACCAGCTCCCTCAGCCGGGCGTCCTTCCCCGCCGTGCCGTTAAGCCGCTGGGCGGCCATGCTGCCGGCCGGGCCCCGCATCACCCGCCCGCCCCGGGCTCCATGCGGCCGGGGGGAGCCGTGCGGGGGCCGCTCCGTGCCTCAGCCCAGCCCGGCACAGGGCACAGGGCAGCGGCGGGGCCCGGCCCCCCGTTACCGGCCGCCGGCTGCCATGGGGCGGCGGGGAGCTGATGGGGTGTGGGGGTATAGGGTATGGGGGGGGGGGGGGGAGAGCCCGCTGCCCTCGGGTCGCGCCTAACCTGGCGAGCGGGGCTGGGTCCCCGCGGGGGTGATCGGGGAGGATCGGGGAGAAATAAGAATTAGGAGCGGCGGGGAGAGAAAAGCCAGCCCGACATCGCCGCCCCCACCCGCGCACACAGCCCCAGCCCCAGCCCGCCGCCCCCACGCCAGACCCGCGGGCAGCGAGAGCGGGCAGCTTACCGCACCGCGCCGCTCTTTAAGCCCGGCGGCCGCCCGGCGGAGCCTCCTCGCCTTCCTCCTCCTCCTCCTCCTCCTCTTCCTCCTCCCGCCAGCTCCGCTCCCTCCTCCTCCTCCTCCTCCTCCTCCTCCTGCTCCCGCCCCCGCCCTGCCGCCGGCCCCGGCGCCGCTCGCCTGGGGGAGCCCGCGGGGAGCAGGGCGGGAGGCGGGGCGGCCGCCGCCACCGCCGCTCGCCCCAAAATGGAGGCCGTCCCCCCCCCCCCAAGGAAATTAAAAAATAAAAATAAAAAAGAGGGGGAGGGGAAATGAAAAATGCCACAGGTTTGGGGCTCCCGTTTCCTGCGCGTCCTTGGCACAACTCCCGGAGGCTGCCTGCCCTTTAAAGCCCTCTGCCTGCCCCGTCCCGGCCACGGAGCCGCTTTTTTTCTGGTTAATTTTCTCCCCGTAGCAAGCCCAGTGATCACCCAGCGCCCTCCTTTCCTCCCATACCTGCTTAACCAGCGGGGCCAAGCCTTCCTCCCAGGTCCTCCTTATTTCTCCAGATCATGGGAGATGGCCAAACCCCCAGCAAACACTCTGACCATGGGGCGATAGCCGCTGCTCCCCACACACCTCACATCTGCAGACCAAGCCTGTGACTCAAAGTCAAGGAGCAAAAGCCAGGAGGAGAGAGGGCCTCAGAGAAGCGATCCCACTTAGATCACAGAATCACAGAATCACAGAATCACAGAATTTCTAGGTTGGAAGAGACCTCAAGATCATCGAGTCCAACCTCTGACCTAACGCTAACAGTCCCCACTAAACCATATCCCTAAGCTCTACATCTAAACGTCTTTTAAAGACTTCCAGGGATGGTGACTCCACCACTTCCCTGGGCAGCCTGTTCCAGTGCCTAACAATCCTTTCAGTAAAGAAGTTCTTCCTAACATCCAACCTAAAACTCCCCTGGCGCAACTTAAGCCCATTCCCCCTCGTCCTGTCACCAGGCACGTGGGAGAACAGGCCAACCCCCACCTCGCTACAGCCTCCTTTAAGGTATCTGTAGAGAGCGATAAGGTCGCCCCTGAGCCTCCTCTTCTCCAGGCTGAACAAGCCCAGCTCCCTCAGCCGCTCCTCGTAAGACTTGTTCTCCAGGCACCTCACCAGCTTCATTGCCCTTCTTTGGACCCGCTCAAGCACCTCGATGTCCTTCTTGTAGCGAGGGGCCCAAAACTGAACACAGGACTCGAGGTGCGGCCTCACCAGAGCCGAGTACAGGGGGACGATCACCTCCTTAGCCCTGCTGGCCACACTGCTTCTTATACAAGCCAGGATGCTGTTGGCCTTCTTGGCTACCTGAGCACACTGCTGGCTCACAGTCTTCTCAGTTCTTGAAGGGCCAACATTTGTTTAGTAAGATATTAGTAAGATATTGTTGCACCGGTGCAGGCAGAGTGACTGAAAACTGGCTGCAGACTGCTGTGTCCATAGGCGAGACAAGCGCCAAGCATCCTCAGAGCAATGGTTGGCTCCTGACCTATTTGTGAAGAATTTATCGTCAGGTTTCACGTTTCAAGCCCTGTAGAAGCTGAACAACGGGGCAACAAGTGCCAAATATCCCATCAAAGCAGGTCCACAGAGATCTGCCTCCTTCTCGGATTGCCTGCCTTATCGCTGAGGTGTCACCCCGACCTCAAACCAGCACGGCCGTGCTGGAGGAAGAAAGGGCTGAAGCTCCCCAAGCAGGCTGTGGCACTCCTCCACAAACCATTACAAGCCTGGCATATTAATGATAAAGCCGAGGGCTGGTTAAACTGGGTAAGTTTTAGGTGAAATTTTATCAAGGCTGTAATTGCTGTTCTGCCTGCTATCTCCTCAGTCTTGACTGCGGAAACAAAAAAAAAAAAAACTCATTCTGGAAGCCACAGGACCCAGACCTGCTTTTTTATTTTACTAATAGCAGAGATGGTAATCTCTGAAACAGAAGAAAACACAGTCAATCTTCAGTGACCAAAACTGGGCAGATACCGTTTCTCAACATGACTTTCCCATTTACACTATTTACCCTTTTTTTTTTCTTCCTCTGCTACTCCGCAGACATTAACAACTATACCAAAAGGTACGAAGCTGGTGAAGAGTAAGAGAAAAAATACAGCTTTGAAACTGGAAAATACGGGGCTGCTTCCCCCTGTCCGCCGCTAGCCTGTGTGGGTCACTCACCTGGGGAATCTGGGTGCTGTGGGGCTGGCCACAGATCCGATCCGACCTGAAACCGAATGACTTGCTGCTCGCTGGGTGAGTGATCATAAAAAAGGAGGTGGAAAATGGTGGTGGTGGGACAGAGCAGGAGACCAGGAGAGCCCTTCTGGTGAGGACCTGCGCCTGGGCTGTCTTCAAGCAACAGCAGACGTGCACGATGACTTCCCATGCCCCCACCTCTCAAGCTGCCACCTCCTGGGGTAAATTTCCACCTTTTTGTTTAAATCTGGCGTCTATAGGTTCAGTTTGTCGGAAAAAGTTTCTGAGGAATGACACCACACCAGGAAAAGTAAAAGTGCCTTTCCCATTTGCGGTGAATTCAGGTAACTTGCGTGCCTGCACATGCACATCCAGATACATTATGTCGCTGTGTTTAATGTGATTAGGTGCAAGGAACCAAACAGATGGGAGCAGCCTGGAGATTAGTGAGACAAGCGAAAAAAAGCAAGTTTTGGGGAGGGATTTAACGCAGAAGAGGACAGTGTTGAAGGCCTCTAAATTAACTTGCTGTTAAAGCCGTTCTTTAATAGGAAAGATTGTGAAATTGAGTTCTATTTTCTTTTTTTTCTTTTTTTTTTTTTTTTTTTAATCACCCGTTGCAATCCTCAGCTAAAGACCTGCCTCCAAATCTTGTTTCCTAGAAAAACCCAGCAGTCCTTGATGCACAGCTAGCCACACAGCCCACATGCTCCATGTGCTGGCCACGCATCCGCTAGGTTGTTTTCCTGTGCCGGACGCAGGGTTCAGTCCGGGACACAGAATTATAACCTGCTGTTTGAAAAGCAGTCACATTTCAGCCCTGACTATCCTCGCTTTGTTTACACTGGCGAGTGACACCATCTACTCGTGAGCTATCCCCACTGCAGGTCTACCCGTCCTCGCACAGGTAATTTACAGCCGTCTCCTCCGGCAGGGTTAAACGCTGCTGTGCTGATCACACCCTGGCCCCGTTTAGCCGAGAGACTGCGCTGCTGGTACCTTTGATGCTCTCATGCCACTGCTGGAAAACAGGTATGGGATTTCCTAGCATTTCTTGACACACAAGGAATGGGAAACTCTGGGCACGGGGCTGATGAGCAGCTCAGGCTGCTCAGACCATGGAAACAGCCCTACGAGGGACAAAGAAAACAGGTGGCTGAGAACCAGGTTTCCAGGCAGGTATCCATTATATTGAACACTGCTATACAGCAACTTCCACTTCTTTTAATCATTGACTACCTCAGTCCTCCAGTTAGCTCCATGAAAATCTTGGGAACCAAATCAGCCATGTTGAAAACACCGCAACCCCTTCAAGTCCTTCATTTTGATCATATTTCACAGCTTTTGGCTTATTTTGAGCTCTAATCTAATCACTGGTTGTAGAAATGAGCCATTTAAATAAGAGAAAACAAGTTAATGCAAGAAAAGGTCACAATGTTTTTGTTTTAATTCCATGCTTATTCAAAGCTATCCCAACATCAAGTGCAATGGAGTACTGAGCTCTGCAGAGTCCCAGTGGCTGTTTCCAAACAATTTCCAGCAAGTACAGGGAAAAATCATCCTTGATTATATATTTTTTTTTAGCCCATTCAAACAGGAGCTAGAGGAGATGCACTAAGGACCACATTAAAAAGCTGAGAGATCGCATCATGCATTTTCTTACCATAGGAACAGATGAAAGTTAAACGAGAGACAGAATTAGCATGGGTGCTAGAATCCATGCATATGCAAGAATCCACCTCCAGCACAAAACTGAAAGCCCTGTTGTAGAAATATAGGTTGCTAAATAAGCTATTAGCAGTATTTTACACACAGAAAAGGAGCGTTCATTCTTGCAGGAAAGCATGCTTTTCGGGGTTACAGAGAGTCTCCTGCCAGGTGGATTATTCAGTTCATGAATCTCGACTGCCAGCAAACTCCCTGCCAGCCAGGAAAAGAAAACAATGGGCACTTGGCTTCAGATTAACAGGCTATCAAGATATTTCTGTGCTTTCTAAGGTGTAGGGACAGACTTCAAGAAGCCGTATGGTGCAGAAACCCTTTCAGATCACAAGAAAACCCAGAAACTTCGGGTTAAAAAAAAAACAAAACACAACCCAACAAGAAGGGCAAGACACAGAACCAAGACAAGAAGGCAGAACTGAACCAGGATAACAACAAAGTACAAAAAATACAACCTGAATATGATGAGCTCTATTTTATTTCTGACATTAATATAATCAGCTGGTTTAGAGATACGAGACTATGCCTCACTGATGTTGCAGTCCAGCGCCTGAAAGCAAAAATGAAGATGGGAACCCGGAAAAGTGGTATCCAAAGAATTTTGGGGGAGAAAAAGAAGCAACGTAATGCACTATTTGAGGTCCGTGATGCCAGAAAATGTTTTTTAAAGCCCACAATGCCGATACAAACTGGTATAAACATTTAAGAGTGAATAAGGGAAACACATTGATACTGCAAAATGGGTCTATGAGCAAAAATCAAGTAATTTTCTTCTTACACTTTCACCCTATGGTTTTCTCATCGTTTGTCTTGCAGCATTTGCATACATGCTGTCTGGATGTGTAATCATAAGGGAAATTAACCCTGGATAACCCCATGCGGCAGCACGTTTACAGATTTTGCTGTAGAGAAAACAACTCCAGGAATAAAATTGGGGATGTTCAGCCCATCGGAAATCAAGTGAGTCACACACATGATAGGTCTGAAGGATGGGAAAATCTCTTTATGAGAACAGGCCATTAAACATTACAATCGAGCATAAAATTGCTCTGCCACAGTATTTTGTTTTATTTGCATTGTTAAATTTCTTCTTCTAACAATAATGGATAGTTTATAGCACTAATGATTTATACAAAAGGAGCTGCGCAAATGAATCCCAAACGGGCAGCTTCTTTCCTAAGAATTGTAGACTCAGTTTCCTTCAGCGTGATCGCAAATCGGTGACTCACACAGATTTCACATCTGCCTCGGGATACAGCGGCGCGGCTTCTAACGAGGTTTCATGATGGATTAAGGTCCTATGGTGCAAGAGAGGTGTAAAAACTTAGGCAAATTAAAAAAGGCATACCGCATATCCACCAATTTCCATGGCGCAACAACCAGAGATGCTTTGCCATTAACAACTGTTATCACTGAGACCTGTTTGACTGTTTTACTAAGTGCATTGCTTCTGGCTTAGATGAGAATACATTGTTTGTATACAGATCATTTATGTCCACGCACACACACACGTTTCTCCCTGGTAAATCAATATAATTGATCTGGAGAAGGGGTCACAGTTTAAGAGTGTTTAAATTGGTCTGCACAACACATTCACCTCATCTGCAGTGCACCCCAAAAAACGGATGGGGACTGAGATTTTCAGTGTGCACAACGATTGGGATTTGCTATGGCTTATACCCTATTTTATGATATAACTGAGTGTCTTATTCCCAGCCCCCAGCACCCCAAAACTGTTAGTCAAGTCCCCTCAAATCAGAAGAGGAGGATAAAACAACACTGGGATAGCCTTAGATCCTATCTTTACAGCATTTCTTTGACCTCTGAGTCAACATGGAGATATTTGTGAACAATTCCAGCAGCAGAAGCTTTCAAGAAGCCACCCAGTTTGCAGTACGGTCTGGAGAACTGGCAGCACTTGGAATAAGAAGCAGATCCAGTCAAGTCTCCTCAGGCCAGCAAAAGTGAGAACGACTGCGGGTATCATCTATTCAGCTCACAGGGAAGCGTCAGGAAGCTCCTCATCGTGCACTTCTCTTCTGACTAATGGCCTGAGCGAGTGCAGACCGTAATCCTCACATCGGAGATGTGAGGCCGGAGACGCAGAGAAAGTCCACAGAGAATCCCGCGGTCTCGGGATGCTTCCTGCAGGTTTGCCATAACCACTTGGCATCAGCCAAAACTGTGAAGTGGAAGGATATTGGGAGGTATCCGCGTGTGATCGCTGCTCTTGGTTGTGTCTTTTGATGTGCCATCACGTTCCTCAGCAAACAGCAGCGCTTCCCAACACAATATCTCAGAGAAAAGAGGGAATTAGGAGAGCGAGCTCCACGCCCAGTGGGAATCGCGTCCCTCCCTGCTGCCTCTGAGAAGCACACCTTTGGGTAAACACCCAGCGAGATGACAACCGGGCTGCAGAAGCTACCGGGCTATTTTTACCAAAGCCGAGCGTTTCATTTTGTGTAAAGGCCATAAAAATTCATAAGCTTCATGCTCTGCGTTTAGAGAGAAAAGCCTGGTAACGCAGCATGCAGACCACATGGTTTCCAACATTACCATGAATGGTCCACGTTCCTCAGCCTTCTGACATGTTCGCGGGGATGGTGTTTACACTGACTCGTTCGTAGTACATCATAGCACATTTTAATGATTCAGTTCAGCTCCGACAAAAGGAAACATCTGCCATAATTTCTTCTTTCGTGAACTTTATCGCGATTAAAAATCTGACGTTTCACCAGCCTGCGTGCCAAGCGAGGAGCACGCCAAGTTCGGCGCTTCCCAATACATACAAATGCGTGCAGCGTGAACAGCTAGTACCAACAGCACTAAGCCGTCACTGCCTTGTCAGTTCCCACCACAAAAGAGAAAAAAGATCACAGTTTGTGGGCAATAATTTCATAATCTTGATCTGGTTTCCATATGACACAGTACAAGAGAGAGAAAGCAAAAAAAAAAGAGAGAGAGAGAGAATGCTTCACAGCTCTGTGTGATGACAGCATTGGATTTCTGTGTCTTGCCCTATTGCAGCCAGAAAAATATTAAAGCAGCATGTCAAAACTGGTGTAGCTTCTAAAAAAAAAATTATTTCCTAACATCACTTGATGGACAGCACCCTAGCAACGTGAGAGGAAGCTGGAATCCACATCTCCTTCACACAACATGAAGCCAGTCCCACCCAGGGCCACGACAGTGGCCTGTTTTTGGAAGAGGCAGCAGCATCTCGCACCTCGGTGCCTGCACCCTGCCCCTCTCTGCACCCATGCAGCACCACCACCAAGCACGACCTCGCCGAGTCCAGCCACCACACGCTGTCTGGACGCCGCTGCCCTGTAAAATTTGGGCTGCTGGGCCACTTCTGACGAGGACACGGAAGCTCCTGCATCACAAAGGTGCGTTGTCCGCGGCTGTCCAGCAGCGCACAGGCGGGTGCCCTTCGCCAGTGAGAAAGAGGCAGGCCCCAAACAGCTGCACTGGTGTTTTTCTGTCTGCGACAGCAAAAAAGCCAAATTTGCTTGAAATCTCATCAGACACACTGGGAGCTGACAGCTAATGCATCTTACAGGCGGTTGGCTGGTATTTTTGGACGGCAGGCTGCCTTCCAAACTACTTCATCGCATGCTCCCACTCGGTACGGCCGTACATCTGACACTGCAGTGATTCACCAGCAGCCTCTCGCTGTAAGCCCGCTAGCGGGGTACTGTTACACCCCGTTTGGGCGGGACACAACCTCCTGTAGGGCTTTCCTTGTGGAGCAAAATACCTGTTTTCAGGGTGATGGAATAAATGCAATCTCCTGTGGCGTGTGAGATCGTGCATCCACACGTGTGCCAAAGCTTTACGAAGCACGTTGACCCATGCTCGCTTCCACCTGTGACCCGATGGGGGCTGCAAAAGGGCTAATGCTTCACATTTGACAAAATCGTTGTTTTTTGGCTAAAATCCAAAGCACAGTTTTCACGTGCGACGCCCTGCCACCAAGACCCGCGCCGCGCGTTCGTGCAACCACCTGCAGGCAGCCTCGGCTGCTCACCCCTCCACTGGGGAGCGAGGGGCAGCTTCACCCGCCGGGAGACAGGCTATTTTTACCACGCTTAGGCCGTGCTGTCACAACAGCAAATCCCAGTGGCAGATTTACCAAAAGCACTAAGGGGATTTGTCCGGGATTGCAGGACGCCCGGCATCCTCATCTGCATAATAGCTCCGAGCAGGCTCCGGGCCATTCACAAGTCCCAGACAGGCGACGGGGGGGAGGCTGCGTGGTGGTTCGTGAGCACGGTGCACACGTGGTGTGCGCAGAGCTGGGACGTGTCCGGGATCTGAAGCACGCTCGGGCCACCTGCACGCAGCATCTCGTCCTCCCTGTACGCCAGACTTCACCCAACACCTGCTTATATAGGTCAGAAATGTTACGATGCGTGCACGCCCCCGCTCCCGCCTGCCTTGCCTGAGCACAGCAGCCCTGGAGGACGACACGTGTGAACTTGCTGTGGCAAAGAGCTGGCCACGGGTCTTTGAAATCAGACCTGGGAGATGAAATAATGTAAAGAAATGGCAATGTGCCTCCTGAGCCTGCTCAGAAGAGCAAAGAACAAGGTTTTAGCACCGTGATGCTAACATCTACTGCTTGGCATATTGGTGCACAATCACGAGAAACCACGTCCTGAAGCATCAGCGTGGCACAGGAGCCAATCCTCCTGTTGATGCAGCCTCAACCAAGCGTGGCGCAAACTCGTAATCATCCACACCACAAAGTTCACACCACACAGCAAGAGCTCCCTGCTCCACCTCTGCTCTGGGGTCCTGCTCCCCTCGCTGCCATCGGGACGCACGATGTCCTTGCAGGAGGGAGCCCAGAGCGTCCCCGCCGGTGGCAGGCGAAGGTGGAGAGCTGTTGCCATCCAGTGCTGAGCAAGCACAGCACGGCTGAGCCGCTGCTGGTGCCTCAACAGCCGGACTTCCCGACCTGGAAACTGCATGGCACTGTATCAGCACAGGTTTGCTGAATTCATTAGAAAAGGCACACCCATTACAGCGCTCATCCTGTTGGTATTTTAGCCACATCACGTACCTTCACCTTGCTGTCGCTGTGTGCCGTTTCTGTTTTACACGCAGAAGACGGTAAGAAGGGAATTGCTCCAGCCAAGACCGTGCATGTGAGGAGCACGAATCTGTCACTCAGCCCAAACTGGCTCTCGGCCTGGATCTATCCTTGTTTGGGCAGACTGCTTAGACATTTTGAATGTAAAAGGGCTGGGGCATTTTCCCTTTGTGTCCTCTCATATTTCCTGCTCTCAAAGCACAGGCTGTAACTTTTTGTTCATGGTAGGTGTCTTCCTCAGAGCCAACTTCAGCCTGAATACCTCCAAAAAAGTCAGGAAGGTGTTTTTTTGTTTTGTTTTGTTTTGTTTTTTTTTAATTTTGTTTTTCACTTTATGAGTCAAGAGCTGTGGTTCCAAGTATTAAATCTCAGAACTTCGAGGGTCTGTTTTTCTGCTTAAAAAAAAGAAAAAAAAAGGTTTTTTCTTTCTTTTATTTTTTTTAAGTGTGAATTTACTTTACGTAAAGAACTATCATTCCCAGTTTCCAAAATGTTCGTGTTTTACCTTTTCTGCTGTACTTCTTCAGCTAATACCTTACAATTCTGCCTACAATAAAGTGGTTTTAGCTTCTCTCTTGCCTACATATTTTGCCATCTCTAACACGGCAGCGCTGCAACCCATTTGTTTTCTCAGTGCATCTTTCAGCATCACTTGTACTTCACAGTGCAGATGTCTAATGCAGATCGAGGCAGGCACTGCAGTATATTCTGTTCCAAAAGACATCCCCACCTCCTCATTTGTTTTGCAACACGGCTATCAAAGCATTAAGTAAATAACATAATAGTTAGCATATACCCATTGTTTTACATATTCTGAACCGTTTGGTGACGTTACTTAATTTCTTCAAATGCTCCCCCTGCAAAGTAGATACAGAGGCAGTCATTTCACATGGAAGGAAACCGAACAGCAGCTACACGGCAAGTCAATAGCTACACTAAATAATCCAATTGACAGCTCTTACTCGATTTCCAGAGACAGTATTAATCCCGTTTATAAGAAAGAAACAAACAAAACAAAAAAAAGTGCAGACCACCCTCTGCAAACAGCCAAAACACAGACTAAACTTTGATCACTTCTTTTTCTCCATGAGCCTCAGCCCTTGATCCAAAGCCCAGGTTCTCTCCCTTAGCAGTCACACACCCACACGGCTCACTGGTCAATGCAATCTTCAAAGTTTCCCATCTTGAACAATTTATTTTCAGGAACAAAGCCTGGAAGGGGTCCAAAAACCCAGTGTGGGTTGGCAGCGGCTCAGGATGCTGTCTAGGTGCGTCTGGCTTGCCCAACTAACAACTCTTTCCACTTCCTCCACTCCTCAGAGCACATTTCTATTTTGCTGTACTGCAGGCAAGCCAGGCATTAATTTCTCTTCTTTCATTTCTAAAAAGGCTACCAGTTTCTCCCACCAGATCCCCAGCTTTATGGGCTGTCAGACATTCGGATTTTTAGCTGGTGGCTGAGACTCCGATAGCAAACGTACGGTTTAGGATTTGAGGCTGGGAAAACAATTTCCCAAAATATCTGCGTGAATGTAAGGCAGAGCTACACCACCACATTATAATGGTGAGTATTCTTGCTCGAAATGGAAGTGCTAAACTTCAAGCATGACTCCGTGCCTGAGACGATCCAAAAAACTTCCGAGCAGCCGGGCTCGCTCGCTGCAGCGCAGGCAGAGCAGCCGTCTCCTTCCCTCTCCTCTTCCCCCTCCAGGTAGCACCACCACCACACGGATTTGGGATTTGTCGTTCAGCCCGGCTTTTTAAAACAAATTCCACTCGATGCTGCCACTGGGACAGTTTCCCAGCTGCTGCCCTCCAGGTGTTACATCCCAAAATGGGTCCCTCTGAAGATTATTACCCTGATTTTTCATGTGCCGCAACGCAGAGGGGAATAAACGTGAACGTGAACCTAGAAGTATTGTTCAAACAGCAAGAAATCCTCCCCTTCCCTCCTCCTCCTCCTGCTTAAAACTGCAAAAAATTAAATCCATAAGGGCATTTATAGGGAACGTCTTATTTAGGGAACAAAACAGAAGTGACTGACACAGTTATTTGTCATTGCTGGTAAATAAATTTGCGCGGCTTACGCTGTTTACCCTGGAGTACCGGCGGCAGATCCATTCGTGATGCATTAGAAACGAGCCTCAATGACAAACTTCAGCCCTCCGCTCTAGCAAAGCTGATGTATTGACTAGACAGGTAGATATTAGGTACTCTGACTGTCTGGATGCTATGGAAATCGCGCTGCACGCGTCTGACCATTGTCAATGGCAGAAGACAAGTACCAGCCTCATTCTTATTCCAGCCAGGAAAAAGGCCTCGTCTGCATTAGCCTTTTTACTGAAAGGCTGCCATATTTGTCAGTTCAGACGCGTGTAAGATAAGCTCCTTCCCCGTTATCTAATATTTCACCAGGCGGTGGAAACGAAGGATAAGCAGAACCTAATAGTCTATGTGGGCAGGAGATCTTGAATGCTGTCGAGCTCGGCACAAGGCTTGGATGCCCGAGACAAGGGGAAGTTTACGGCAGAAGCTAATCACTTCATTTTGAAGAAAAAAAAAAAAAAAAGAAAAAAAAGGAAAAAAAAACTCACAGGGATTTGGAGAAACCGCTGTGACTTATCCTGGCTACGCAGCACGCCAGAAGACAAATGTAAAACCCTCGGTGCAGCGTTACGCTCGGCGCGGCTCCCTCCCCGTAACGTGGGTACCACTGGGCTAAAATTGCAGCCCAGGCAAGGAGGATTTGGGGAGGGGGGGTGGGGGGGAGGCTGAATCCTCACGTGAATGTTGCAACACAATTTTTTTATTTTTATTTTTTAATCACGCAGGGAATCGGGAGGTAGCAGAAACCACTTCGTTCAAAATGATCTGTTTCACGTTGCTGGGAAAGAAAAGGGAAGAGGGAGCAGCCAGGAACTGGTGCCACGTACGGTCTTGTAGCTGGCCCACAGAGTCACAGAAAATCCCCAGCTGGAAGGGACCCACAGAGTTGTTCAGGCTGGAAAAGACCTGTAAGATCATCCAGTCCAACCTTTAACCTCGTACTGACAAGTCCACCGCTAAACTGTGCCACTGAGTTCTGCATCTCCACGTTTCTTGAAGACTTCCAGGGATGGTGACTCAACCACTTCCCTGGAAAGCCTATTGCAAAGCCACATGACCCTTCCAGTGATGAAATTTCTCCTAATAGACAACCTAAACGTCCCCTGGCGCAACTTGAGGCCATTTCCCTTCATCTTATCACTTGGGGCTTGGGAGAAGAGCCTGGGGAGCCTGTCCCAGTGCCCGAGCACCCCCTGGGTGCAGACCCTTTCCCTAACCCCCAGCCTGACCCTCCCCTGTCCCAGCTCCACGCCGTTCCCTCGGGTCCTGAAATGCAAAAACGAGAGAAAGGCTATGGCGGCTTTTCAAAATGTTTTAGTTTTGCTGTTCATTTCATAAAATGCAGAAGAGTTTTACCTAAAAACTGGGGGCAAAAATACGACCTGATGGTCTGCCTTCACCCTTTACAGTCTTCCATCTCTGTCAGTGATTTTCACACAAAGCCATGGCGAATGTGTTCAGTTATCTGTTGCTACATCACCGCTGGATCCCAGCCGTGGGGACAACGCAGCCTCATGAGCACCTGTGGTAGGACTGAATGAAAAGTTTCTGGAGAGAAGTGCATTTCACGTAGCCATACACCGCAACCCCTTCCTCCTACTTCACAGTCCAGCTACCGCTCAAAAGCTCGCATAGAAATAAATAATCTTATTCTCTCTGCTTTTTAATATTCTTTTAGATATTCTTTTTTTTTTCTTCAGTTTTTCTAAGCCTTGATTAGACAGCCATGTCTACTTTAAAAGCAGTCTCCAGCAAGTCCATTCTCTAATGAAACAACTGGGGCAGAATGGCTCTCTGTTAATGTTACATTTAGTCATTAAAAATGTGCATTTGTGATCCTAAAAGCTGCTAGAGGCAAAACACAACAGTGAGATACACACTCGGATTTACATCCAGTTTCCAGCCTGGTAGATTCAGTGAAACTAAAATTAACATTTCCACCTTTTATATGCATTTAAGGACAAATATACATTGAACTACCACTGCTGTACACATTTGAATCATCTTGCAGCAGAGGACTAAATGCCTTTTCAAAAACCTACATAATTTAGCATCATAATAGTGTGAGGTGTGTGAAGACACTTTTAGATGCTACTGCATTAGACCTGGGGTACAGCACAGGGGGTGTTGGCACCTTAAAGCATGGCTTTTGCTGGAAACACACATGGCCAATAGATATGGGAACAAAAACACTTGAACTGGACTGAAAACCATCACTAAATACTACTAATAGATAATCCAACTCATTATAATAACAAATAATCCAAACTATACAGTGTGATCTTTGATTATGAAGAACTACAAAGACCCAAAGGGTTTCGCATTTCTCCCATGTTTGTTAAACACCATATTGGTAAAATGAGTTCATTCGCACTATTTGTTTGGATTGCAGGAACACAGAGATCCTTCAGTCAAGAATCACAGCTCCAGTGGCCTGCACAACATGTAATTAAAAAAAATTAAAAAAAAAAAAAAAAGACGGTCTTTATATCTACAGCCTTGAGGTCTGGAACTATGACAAAAAAAGATGAATTGCTTGTAAAACAGTAGGAATAAAATGCTCCCATCCAATGTGCAAAAAAATTCTGGGTACTCTCAGCTGCCTAAGCGATAAGAACCCAAACAAACCCTGAAGGAAGCCTTATTAAGATTTTGACAGCAAATATTATTTCCCATATATCAGGTAGCATCACCAAGACAACTTGCTCTTGTACTAGGACAAACTCCAACCGAGCCACAGGCAGGAAACACACAGCCAGACTAAAGAGGTAAGAGAAGAAATGAGCATCCATTGCATTTTCTGCATTCCAGGTGCTTTGTGCTCTCTTTTTCTGAGCAGGAAAAGAAACAGGGAAAACAAGGCCTAAATACTACCACAAATAAAGCTGTTTACTCCTAATCCTGGAGTATTTTTTGGTGTCTCAAAAACAACACCAGGAAATAATTAAAGGCTTAAAAAACAAAAAAATGCAATCTGAGAGGTTCAAACTCAAGTAAAAGCTTTCCTTCCAGGCTATGCAGACCAGGAACAGCAAACTACACCTTGTTTTCCCATCACAGTTGGCAAAATTCACAGCCCGGCTTCAAATAACTACCGACAATTTTCTTCACGACTCCTTGAAACAGGGAGCCTTCAATAATTTGCTCCTGCAGTGCCAAGCAGAACGCCAGAAAGAAAAGGAAAAAAAAAAATAAATCCATAGAGAGGAGCAGAGATGAATCAAAACCAAACTAGGATTCAATCTAAGAAAGCGAATAAATAAATAAATAGATACATAAATAAAGTGAGGGACCATATAAAAGCAAACAGGTGAGATGAAGCATGCACCAAAGCAGGTGCCTGGAAGTGATGACCTAACGGGCTCTTCTGGCTCTATAGCTCAGGAGCTCCTGGCACGAACGCCCTGTCTGCAGCATCCCTGCACTGGGAAGAAAAGTCTCTCCATAGAGCTCATTCATTAAAAAGTGGCTCTTCAGGCTATTGTAAGACAACAACTTAGGAGTGCTAGATTCACTTTGTGCTTTGTTGCTGAGGAGAGCAGAAACAAACTTATTGTTCCTCTCCTACAGTGTTTTAAAAGCAGAATGCAATTTCAAGGGCAGATCAAAGTTAGACTAATTATTTCCTTTCTGCATATCCTATAACGAAGTGTAACAGGTCACTAGGGAAGGGTGAAACAAAAGATGAATCTATTTTCACACACTAACAACAAACACGAAGAAACAAGGACCTTATTTATATAATAAAAAGATGCATAAGGGAAAACATCAAAGCCGGTATTAAATATACAAGCCCACAAATATATCACCAATGGTGCCTAAATAACTAGGGAAATAATCTGGCCCTTCTCTTTCTTCACACTTACTTCAAATTGCACATAATGCCGAGGTGATTAAATCCTTCAAGAGCCTTTAGCGCTACTGATCAGGAGGGTTTGGTAATTCCAGTATTGCCCACTTGAAGTTAATCCTGTGACTAAAAAAACTACAGCGTTTCCATTGTTTTGTGTTGTTTAGAAACATCCAAATTTACTAAGGCCGTACCATAAACACTCAGGCTGCAGTCAGGAAGGCTAGAAACATGCTTTGTTGTAATTTTTTAATGAAACTTGACTTTCTGTTTTGAACAGTTCCAGGAACCAGGGCTTTAAAGTACTCCAGCTACCGTGAGAAATGAAGAGTGGTCAAGAATATGATTTGCCCCTGGAAACTCGCAGAGGCCAATAGTTGTTGTACTGCATTCATTCCTCTCTAGGAAATCTTGGCAGGGTTTTTGCTTATGTGACTGTTCCGTCGTCCTTTTCCCAGGTTACCTCAAGCTGCTGGTGGAGAAATTCGGAGCGTTTGAGGGAGAAAACAGCATGCGAGGCTGGTGTTTTGTCCGTCGTGATTGCGCCCGTGTCCTCCACGGCATATTCTCCAGCATTTTTACCTCACCCACTGCTTCAGAGTACCTCCGCCAGGTACGATGACCCCAGCACACGGGGACTCTTACAGGCAGCACACAATACAAAATGGCATCTGTCAGGGTCTGGCAATTGCCCGGTTTCTACAGACCCATTTAACTCTCCAGGATTCAGAAGAGAGCGTTTAGTCTATGAGCAGTATTGCTTTTTCTTTCAAGATCTTCCCCAGGAAAATGTGCTCTTGGAGGATGCACTTTTTTCCCCTCAAAGGGCGGATGAGGCTCCCTGGAATAGGAGGAGAAAAGGAAATGGCTTTTTCCGAGGCAGAAAACCAGGGATGTTCCAAAAAATTCCTCCTGAGCAGGGCAGAGTAAGGAGGTGACACAGGGAATGGACGTGAGAGGGACGGAGGGATGGTCGCAACTGCAAGGAGCACACGGCCATCGCCGTCAGCTGGGCTTTCAGAAGGGGCAAGATGTGCAGTCCTGCAGGAGTAACACCTTGTGTATTTGTTGCTCTTTTTGTTAAGGAAAGGCTGTCACCTGGCTGCACGGCCCAGGCCGAGTGTGCGGCGAGGAGTACAGCCTGGCACACAGCAGTCTGACTGGCACACCTCAGGTTCTACAATAAACTTCGGAGCAAACCCAAACTCCTTCTCCATTTCTACACACAAATAAAGAGCCTTTTATTTGCTGAACACTGCCTCTTTTTTTTCTTTTCTTTTTTTTTTTTTGTAATGAGCGTCCTTTTACCGTTCCTTGACGAAGAGTACAGATACAGGCATTTCTCACCCACACAGTACTCAAATGACTTTCAAACCTTTGTGTTAGCTTGTCATTTTTCTGCAGCTTTCACACCCCTATTGATACAAAGCTTAGACAAACCCTGAAAACTAAGGATCTCTCCAGACATGTCTAGACTCTCAGTTCAACGAGGCACAATATTTTTGAACTCTCTAACCTTTATGGGAGGTGACCAAAGCCAGCTCAGACAGACTAAACTGACACACCGCCAGCTAATACCCTGAACACCTTAAAATGCAAATAGCTCTAATCTTATTAAAAATGATGCAATTCACCCCACCGCAACAGCACGAGGGGGAAGGGAAGCAAAACGGTAACATAGGCCACTGTTCTCATCAGACAAACAAAGCTGTAACGTTTATGATTATTATTTTTTTCCCAATGATTATTAAAGAAGTCTGAGAACGAGGAATTATTATTTTCTTTTAATCCGCGTCGAGCCCGGTAAAAGACTATATCTAGGCTACGCGTGGGAGGTGAAGAACTGCCACCATCTCCCAAAGACATGACTAATACAAGATTTGGTAAGGCAGAAAGACAATGCCAAGTCTTTCCTCATGCAGCGCAAGCGGGATGAAAGCAAGTATGTAGGAAGGCAGCTAGATCATGCCAGTGTGGGCTCACGCTGCACCCGCCATTATAACACAGGCACCTGACTAACTCCTATGGAGCAAACAATGGAGAAATGCAAGAAAAAAGTCACTTTTTGCAAGCCAGAGCTTTTATGTCATCCTGCCTCCTACCCCAGAGGTGGGACAGCAGGAAACGCACGCTGCCAGGTAACACGGGAGCTGGGCAGTTACAGGGCAGTTCTTCCTGCAGAAGGACCTGTGTATGCCATGGGTGCTGGGAGCCTCGATTTCCACTCCTACAGGGCTAACACCGCAGACATAAGGTAAACAAGGACTAGCAAAAACTTCTTGGTTTTGATGGGGCTACTCATAATTAGTGGTGGCGAGAGAACGCTGCCCTGGGTTTCCGCATGCCCTGCCAGCAGAAAGGTTTCCAGCTTCCTCCCAGAGACTCCAGAGCTTCAAGTGAGGTTGCACGACTCCGAGCCTGGGATTACTCACATTTCTGGGTATCCGATTTACTCCTTCTCCACTCCTTCACCTTCTTCTCCAGCAGAAATGGATAGCTCTGGCTGCTCATACAAGTATCAAAAAGGGCACGGAAACTAATGCAGTACCAATGGGAGAGCTGTTCTAACTTCTGTAGATGTTAATTCTCTGCTTTGCAAAGAGCACAGCCCCCAAAGCACAGATCCTACCACAAGAAAGACCTGTCAATAATAAAAAACTAATCGTACTATAAACCCCGGGGCATCATCAAGCATTCATTTGCCTTCAGATCATGGATTACAGTTCAGCTGGGGTAAATCTCTTTTCAACTGAGGTCTCAAAGTAAAACAAAACATATCACCTGAAACAAAATGAACCAAACACCTCACAGCCTACAAATGCTGTCCCAGCCTAAGACACACAGACCCATGGTTCTGTCTGCCTGGGATCATATGAGCATAAAGGCTTACCGTGAACCATTCTCAGATGAGCTTTCCCATGCCATTAAACAAATGCTAAGCAATCTGCTGAAAGCCCTGATTCAAGCTGGATCACAAACTAAAAGATGGAACAATCCCTGCAAGTTACCTGGGTTTTGCTGCTACTCCAATGGATTTGAGAGGAGGGATCTGGTGAGGGTCTGCCAGTCATCAGGCAAAGAGCCAGCACGAATGGCAGCAATTAAGGGAGACCTGCAGGGAATAGTCAGGATCTGGAAAAAAACCTCCAGGATGAGAATGGGAAACACAGATGTTTGCCTGCAGCACACTAGCTGGAAAGACCCTGGCTGTAGTAGCTGCTGATCTTCTAAAGAGTTTTAGAACTGAAAACAGGCAGCACAACTGGCTTTCTCTCATGAAAGTTGTACTAGATCATAAAATGGACCAATTCTATAAACAACAACAACAAAAAATTATGCCATTGTGAGACACTTTGAGCAATACCTATGCCATGGCCTGTTTTTCTAGCTTACACAGAGGCCCAGCTGCAGAGATCCTTTGGTGGTTACTGCTGGTTACTACTTAGTGCTATCAATTCCAGGCTCTCATAGCCTCCAAATTACAGCTGAGTGTCTTTGAAGTCCAAAAATAAGTCCTTGTTCCTGTCACCATCCAGACTGCTTTGAAGATCTTTCTCCGGCAGGATTAGAGTGTTCACATGGAGCAGGCCAGGACTTTATGTTGATTTTAGTCTCAGGCTGAGTTGGCAAACAAAATGGGACATCTAAATGCATGGTGGAGCACCAGGACAGCAAGGCAGAAGGTTTAGGATTTTCTTCACAGCCCTGCTGGCTCCACAGAATCTAAACCCAGCTCGAGTGACAACACTGTTGGAATAGGATCGCATAAAAAAGGAGGAGACGGGAGGGCTTCTAGTTACAAGCCCCACCTTCAAATTGCTAGAAAGACTTGGGTCAGTCATTCCTAGTCAATAACCTAAGACCCCTGGTGCAGAGCTTCACCCAGGGAAAGAATTTTGCTCACGTCTTTTGCTCCTCTTCTTTGGCTCTGGCCCCAGTGCAGCACTGCTGACTGTCTAGCTCCCATCATCGGGCATCTGGAGACAAGAAATTGGAGAGGCACCACGGTACTGGGACGTTAGAGCTGCCAGCGACAAGAGGCAGGAGATAAGGTATCTCCTCTGCAAACCCCCGTGACCACACTCAGTAAATCCACGTGGATGATCATCTCTGTACCACAGAGAAGGAAAAAGATCTAAAAAAATCTTCTGAACACTGAAAGGGGAATTGGGAAATGTTGTGCCATTTTCCTTCATGCTGCTAGCTCACTGAGGTCACTGAGTGCGAAGGAGGGACGGTAGATAGACCACAGATGTTCTGCATGGCACGCACCGCTGCACCTCAAAGCTACAGCATCGGAAAAAAACAAGAACCATAATGACACTTGCAGTTTAACAGTTTTGAGTGCTGTTACTGCTAGCCCTCCACCTTTGACACCTGCTAGGGATGGCGTAGGGCAGAAGGAACTGTGGTGATCACCAGATAAAGCAGAGCTCAGAGACCTGGGCATTCCACGTGTCTCTGTGATATGAAAGATATTTTTTTCCCCTTTAGGCGATTTGCTTGGATCACCTCACCAGCTCCTATGAAGGGGATGTAAGTCATTTTTATGTGCACACCACCTACTGAACCATCACAGATGACCTAACACAGCCCTTCACAGGACCAGATCCATTGGGCTGGAAGAGCCACAGGAGGTGCCCAGTGCAGCACGCAGCCCAAAGCCCAGCCAGCACTGAGCCCAGACCAGGCTGCAATTTATATTCTGACAAGTGCACGGACTTTAAGAAACGCTCTTCACCTCAGGACAAGGATAGAACTGGTCCAGTTTAAAACAATTATTGTCTAAAAAGACATTGAATCAGTATTTCTTGGGTCTAAGTAAGGCTGGCAGGGGTTTTTGTAAACAGGCCATCTTGGCAACTGGAAATATTTCTCCTAGCATGAGAGTACTTAAAGACTTCATAAAGTTATACAGGAATTGTCTCTTGCCTCTACACAGCCTATATGAGCGAAGAATCCTTCAGACAATGTAGGTTAGACCTGCTTCTTGAAAGGAATAAGCTACACCAGCATTTTTTTATTTTTTTTTCAATCATTTCATCTACCATCCAGTTTCTGCTGGCACAGCTGAATGTGTTAGGGGAGTGATTTATGCACAGCCCTCGCTGACGTACCAACATTTTCCAGTGCAGACTAAGCTGCAGTCATTAACTAAGAGAAGGTTTGAGTACAACAAGTTTAAAGGAGCTCCCCAACCAGTTCAGAAATACATGTCAGGCAATTTTTAGATGCACAGCAAACAAGTCACTAATAATCTTCCTTTTGCAACTAAGACTTGCCTTTCAAGAGGTTCAATGCTGTCATTGTGGTCAGTTTCGGAAAAGCACCTTGTGACATTTAAGATTACCAAAAATTAACAGTGCTGGAGGAGTGAGGGAAAATTTTAGCAGTAAATCACACAGCTTTAGGTACTGAGGAATGCCAAGCATTTTACCCTTGAGTTTGCTTTAACGTGGTGTGGATATAATCAGTTTGAGCAGATTTGATACCTGGAGAACTCTTCAAGTAACATAAAATCACGCGTTTTCAGACATGCACCTACTGCAACAACTCTGCTTGCATCCCTTGCACAAGGGTAAGCAATTTCCAAAACTTGGTAGTTCAGAGCTGCAACTGTTCTATACACAGGATTCCTGAAACTAAACACTTTTTTTTTAAGGAAATAATGACATGTGCTTTTGTTATTTTCCTTACTCTGCTCTCACCACTGATTCCAGGGGGTTTGTTTTCCCTTGCCCAGAATGACCCATTGCCGCTATCACAAATTACACATAGCTGGCACATACACTGAGAAATATGAAGAATCATTTTTAATGGGATTTGCTTTTTAAAGGCAAAACAGGAGTTACAAATCAGTTGACCTACTTCTGCTGTAACTTATCATATTTAAGCAAACAATCCAAAAAATGCTCTTCGGGAAAGAAAAATCACCTCACAAACTTAACTGTGGTAGAGAAAAAGGTAAAGACACCATTACCTACTGAACTCCTTAGGGGAAAGAAAATTGGTAGTAGGAAATAGCACTAGCTGTAATAAAAGGAAGAAAAGACAGGAAAAGCTTTGGAAGATCTGGGTCATCAGGATGGTATTTCCACCTTTTTTTCAGAGCTAGGTCGCAACATTCCCAGGTTGAGGAAAACCCTGTGGTGGGTTTGGCCTCATGGCAAGCCCACCACAGGGATGCCAGAGGCCAGGCGTCTCCTCTTGCAGTCCTTCATGTCCCACGTCTCCAACACCACAGACTGGCTGCTCTCCTGCATGTTTGGAGGAAGAGGGCCAGGACTAAAGACCCATCACCTACAAAACACGTCCTGGTGGGTACAAGTGAAGCCACCTGTTTTAGCACCATCATTTCTTTGCACCTATCTGCGCTACTTTCTCCTTGAAGAGGCCACAGAGAGCACCTCACCGGCTGCTTTCCCTTTTTCGCCGCTGGCCGGGCTCCTGGTGCCGCTGACGGGGCTGGCAAGCCGCCTGTTGATTTCAGCGGGAAGAGGATCAGGCCCGGTCCTGCCGCCGCTGCTCACGCAAGCACTCGGCTCCACCCTTCGTTTCTCACATCGCTCCCTGCTCGCGTTTCCAGAAAGCAGAGCCAAAACGGAGCTGCGGAGCCCCACTGCCACGTGCTGTCCCTCCAAGCCCCGTGCCATGGCTTGGTCGGGCCTGATACCTCACAGCCACGTCCCACCCTCGCCTGCCAGCGCCAGGCCCTCTGCAAGAAGGCCCCAGCAGCGGCCGGGCGCCATTTTCTCGCTTCGTCAAGGACCGTGGCTGTCCTGGCCTGCAGGGAAGCCATCTACAAAACTGCGACATTTGCGCTTTTTCTTAAAAGTCCCCAGTTCCTGGAGTCGTGTTTCTTCTTGAGAAACTTGGCTTTGGTTTAAAGGCTAATCCTTCCGGGTTCCCGTAATTGCAGAGGACAGCCTGAAAATCTGGCTGCGGTGATTCCCGAGAGGAAATAAAAACACAGTAAACAAATAAAAAGAACTGGAAGTTTTTCTTGATGTCATTTGTTGATTTTTCTTAACATCACTATTTTAAGCAATTCTCTCTCTCTCTTTTTCTTTTTTCTTTTTTTCTTTTTTTTTTTTTAAGGCTTGGCAGATGATTTTTGAATGCTCCAGATTGGCAATTTGCTCTGAGCTAAATTCTGATTCAGACTGCCATCAATGAAGATTAAAAAAAAAAAAAAAGTTTCTTCACTGTTTGTCAGCATTATCCCATACTCATTAATTGCATTTTTATATCTATTCTTTTATAGTGATACTTTAAACCTCTTTCTTGGACTAGATACAAACTTGGGAAACAAAGCCTGTTCCCAATCTAGAAAACCCTCAAGGCAACTAAGAGACTTGGAGCTCATTTTATGCTTATGAAGCTGGTGCAGGAATTGTAAATATATACCTATGAGACACTGGAGATTGGAGAAGAAAAGCTGACTGCTGCCCTTTGCAATTGGACATTTTACAAATAAGTATGTAATTGGGCTTTAGTTGCTGACCCGTGTAATGTGCACTATTTCAGTATTTCCGACTCAAATGAAATGATGCTCATTAGAAAAATGTGCAGCTTGCATTATTCCAAAGCTTATAAAACTGCTCTTTCCTAAGCAGAAATGAAATAGAGAGCAAGGATATATTTTTATGTATATACGCACACACTTTAAAAAAAAAAAAAAAAAAAAGGCAACACTTTTTGCCCGTAACAGAGCAAGATACACAGCTTGGACAACTGCAGATGTTTAAGAAGAAGCTCTTACAGCACTTAAAGAAAAGGAAAGAAAGACGAGAATTGTCTTTGCTTAACATCTACGTATTTTATGCACGTGTGTGCAAGAGCCTGCATTAGCTGTAACCCTCCCTCTGCATTGTTGATTAAAGAAATAACAGAAAAGAATGAGACTTTCAGTGCAGCTGGGTCAGCTCGTACCACGGGACTCGTATCTGGCACGGGCACGGCCCAGCTGTGCAGAGTATCTTATGCCAATGTCACGACCCAGCTACTACAGACCAGGGCTATTGCACAGTGGTTAGCAAGCTCCAGCAACAGGCTGCTGTGCCTGTAAATATGTAACCCTGTCTCGTCCCCGGCCACCTGGAGCAATGCCTGAATGAGAAAAGTTCCTGCGCTCAGACTGGCACGCCGATGCATCCCAGGTCTTAGAAGCCCGCACGCTTCAGCTGCTTACAATAACCCTCCTCAGCAAGCAGCATCAGATGGGCAGGACTGTCTGTGCCTGGCTCATTTGGATGGAAACTCTTCCCACAGCCCCAGAACGAAACCCCCTGTGTTTCCCCTTTGCTTACTCAGCCCTCAGCAGCCATTCTTCTCCATCAGCCAACATCAGAAAACAAGCTGATACAGAGAAATACTTACAAGGAGCTATTGCAAATAATAATAATAATAATAAAATTAATGGGATTTTGAGTCTAGGCTCCATAAAACACACACATGAGGGTCTCTGGATTGGCCCCTCATGAATTATACCACCATCGCAGAAGGAAAATGCTATTTACTTAAATTCTTTGATGCCAGAACTGAGGGGCAGGAGGTTGCAGGAGAGATTTTGCAGCAAAGGAATTATAAACAAAACAAAACATTGCAGCAAGCTCTGAGAAAAGTTAAATACAATACATTTGACTCAGGGTCTAGCCCTGCCAGCCAAATAGGAAAAATACAAGTTATGTTAGAGAAGTCAGTCTTGGAAACATACACTGCTCTTCTCACCCCTCCTACCTTTCTTTTCTCTCTCTCTGCTTTTTTTTTGTTTTGTTTTGTTTTGTTTTGTTTTGTTTTGTTTTGTTTTGTTTTGCAGTAGCTCAGTGAATTTCTGGGGAAAATTAGCAAGCCTCCAAACTTTATGAGAAAAGTATAGATGACTAAATAAAATGTATTCCGTTTTGGTGCCCGGAGTAATGAGCAAGATTCAAGGACTTAACTTCTGAGAAAAATAATAGCAATATGCTACCAGGTGACTGAAAAAAACAGCAAGAGAGGTTGGAGGAGCTGCCACTGCCATGAAAATAATAAGCTGTTCCAGGCAGCATGCCTCCGCTCGGGGAAGAGATGGGACGAGATAAAAGCCCCAGGAGAACACACCACTATCAGGACTGACTCCAAGTTTCTACACCTGCAAAACATTCTCATGGGTTCCCAGCAAAGCCTGGGCTTTTACCTAGACAGACCAAACAACACTGGGAATAAGTCATGTAGAAATTTAAAATTAACGAGTCCTTTTCATCTCACAGCTCTCCCCAAAAGACTTCAGATCTGACTTAAACACAGACGATGAAGGTAAGAGCCTAAAGTAAAATATTTCTCAATAGTACAGCTATAATTTGGGGGCAAAACAATGACTACTGATTCTTCCAGAAAATACCCATTCCCTTCTAAAATGATAAAAAAGTACCTGTTTAGGGTATACACCCATCCAGAAGACAGATGTGTTTACAATGCAAAATCTAACATACCAGCCTGTGCTGAGAAGTCAGGGACTGCCAATTGACCTCACCATGACTGCATAACAAGCAGTTTTCCCAAAGGTAGACTTCAAAGAACTTTTGAATAGTGAATGCCAGGGTGGTTTTTTTTTTGTTGTTCTTTTGTTGTTTTGTTTGTTTGTTTTCTTTTTGGTTTGTTTTGTGTTTTCAGGTTTTGTTCTGTGACGATCCAGCATGATGGAGAAAGATCTGAATAATCATTTCCTGGTTTGTTCTTGAATTTTAAATTTAATGAGAACAGAAAATCACATCAGTCATTCTTTCCATTCCCACAGAGGAATTTTTTTTTTTTTTTTGGGGGGGCCTCTGGAAAATTCTTGCATTTCACCAAGTGTAGCCTTTCAACCAAACGTTCCCTAGGATTAATCTAATATTCACAACAACATAGGGAAAATTTTGCAGTGAATACCAATCCTTCTCTAGACTGCTCAGCTTAAAGTAGGTTCACATAGAAACCACTCTTGAGGACTTGAGGAACTGCCGAGCCCTGAAGTTCTGCAAAAAAAACAGTTAAAAATCACCAATCTAAGAAGTAATAAAGCCCTTCAAATGCTTCTCCCATTCTCTTTTTCTCTTTTTACATGAGTATTTTTCAATCATACAGATTGTTCTGTGCAGAGAAACCTAATAGTGTGTTCTCCCACACTTTTCATATCTTTCAGAAGTTTATTTTTGGCTCTAGGTGTTTTTCTTGGAATATGTGCGCAGCTAAGGACAGGAGCACTCTTACAACCATTTTCTCACATGGAAAATTGGACTCCAATTTTGATTTCTTCCACAGTGGCTGAAGTCAATGAAAACCTCAGTGAAAACAACTGAGTTATTCTGGTGGAAACTTAAGAGAAAAAAAAAATAGGCTATTGCCTCACTACAGAAGTAGATCGGTGATGTATGTTTATGCAGTGACATTTTTCGAACACACACTAATAGGAATACTTAGCCTGAATATTTCACAAATTCCTTAAGATCCTGGTACTTCTCCCAGGGAGTAGCTCTTCATTAAATTTAATGACTCCTCAAACCAGAAAATAGAAAATGTCAATACCACCTGCTAGCTTCAGTGAAAGCTACCTGGGTAAATGTACAATGTGGCAAAGTATGAATATGGGCTTGGTCAAAAAAATTTATACTGGAGACTTCTGACATTTAGTGGGCTTGTGAATATTTTCTTGAACACGCTTATGCACACACAAAGGAAAACAAACAAAAAAACAAATAAACAAGAACTGTTTGAAGACAAATTCCTGTCTGCAGTCCTCCCCACCCACCCAGCCAGAAAATGTGATTTACCAGAAGGAGTTCACAATGCTGCACTGGCTGAGAAAGTACACTGAGAACTTCACAGCAAGCCCAAAATAGCTTGAAAAGAGGAAATGGGTGGGGGTGAGGTTCTTTCTTCTGCTCACAAAGAGCTTCACCAGCCGATACAGATCAAGCAAAAGCAGTCCTGACATGCAGAGCGGCACTTGGTGACAGTCCTCCCCTCTTTTCCCAGTCTGGTCTATTTTAAGTTCACATCACAGGCAACTTGGCAGCTACATGTTTCCGAAAGTTGCCCCTGCCACTTCCACGAGTTCAAAGCGTTTGTAAGGGCACAGCTCATAGCACAAAAAAATTTTGAGGGGGCAGAAAAGGCACTCTCAGGCTACTGAAGGCAAGTCACCCAAAGAAAGAACACAACCTACCGATACTTAAGCCAAACACATGCTCAATTTTCCGTACCGTATTACTTCTTTTCAAATAAATGCAACATTTCCATTAGCCAGCCACATGCTGATAGTATGGGTGATAGACACCGTGTATCTGCGAAGTGCTCATCAAGAGATTCAACTGTGTGGGCTGTACCTTGGTAATTTTGTCATAGTCTCTCACCTTCTTAACGTTTTTCTAGAAAAAAAAAATCAATTACAAATTAAAAAGGATATCTGTGTGCATGTTTGTGTATGCCTGCAGATGCAGAACCAGGAACAAAGAACGTGGTGGTTGCATGTGAAACCTTGACTGATTCCCATTAAGTATGGAAGTAACGTAATGGCAATGTTTCCCATTAAGATATGGGAAATGAGAGCATTCTCATCCCCACAAGTCAACTTTTAAGATATCTGTAACTAACTGAAACTCCAGGTCCTCAAGTTCAGCCTGTACATTAATGTGATTATTGGAACACCATAAATCAGGAATGGCAATCTAAAGCTACTCAAGAAAAGAGAGATTGAAGTTGTCCACAAATAAAGAGAAGTTGCAAGCCCTCCCCCCTTTATGATGGGCAAAATGACGTGAAAGCTTTCAGGGAATTTCACGTGGCTGCTCTCTTCTTGCAGAGCAGCCCAAGAACTCACCGCTCCCACGCTGAACATCACTGCACACTCACAGGAGGGCTCACTATTCAGCTTCCACACAAAGTTAGATAGATCAGCTTAAATTGCTGTTAAACAACTCCTATTTGCTGTACTCGAGACCTTTATTCCAACAGCTGGCTGCTCTGTATTCTTAAACCGTACCTGAGTCACCTTCATGTGTTATCCTCAGCGCTCTGGGAAACCTGGGGTTTAGTAAACAGGTTAAGCAAATGCAAAGATTAGTCAGTATTGTGTTTCAGATGGATGCGAGATGAGATTACCCTGAAAGCAAGTAAATTAACAAAATTAAGAAGAAATGTCTCCAGAATCTTTGCACAATCTAAATGGCCCACACTGCACGAAAAGAAACCATCCCAAAGTTTTGGGCTTGAGTCTTGCTGACCCTGGCATTGAAGACCTTTACCAGTACTACCAACATCCTAAGAAAACTGGGTTCTTTGGTTGCCATACAGGCTGGATGACATGGACATTGTGGGTTCCCTGTAGCTGAAAGCAGTGAAATTGGAAGGAACGGAGATTAAGAAGGCAACTAGACAAAAATATTAGTTATGGAAGATGGAATAACACAGTTATGCTTGTATGTACTCCTCACCATGTGTTAATGTGTATCTGTGCAGCAAAAGGCATGAAATTCAATGTACTTAAGTCCTCTGTTGCACCACACAAATGTGCTTACATGAGTTAAAGCAAGCTGTATTAAGAATCAATACTGACATTTAAGAAAGACTCAAGATTTCTTCGTTCATTTTTGTGTTGTGTCGCCCCTCCTGATATTTTAGCAACACAAGCCATCACCAGTTTGAACTCAAACCTTACCAGGGACAAAAACATTAGGTGGGAAGCAACACGATCCAACCAGGATGGCAATAGATGGAATATCTACAGAGGGTTGGAGGCAATCCCGTTGGTCGTACTCTTCTCTGTACCCCTGTCACAAATCTATCCGACCCTCCTGTGTCCATCTACCACTGGTGAGACACATTGTGTTAGATACTGCTCTGTGAAAGCACTTTATAGGGAATGGTAGAAAAATTCTGTACAAGAACTTAGGTCCTAAACACAATTCTTCACATGCCTTGGCTTTATGGATCTTAGTTTCTCTGTGTTATATTGTGCATCAGCATGAAAGTGTTCAGGTTCCAGTAAGCACACCAGCATCCCAGTATTAGAGGCTTACTCTGTCAACTTGGATTTTTAACAAATCAGTATCCTCCAAAACAGGAAAAAGAAAGACAAGGATAAAAAGTTTTTTCCCCTAAAAATACTTCTTCTGAACAATAGGAACAATAGCTTGGGCATAAATATGACCAAGCAGAACAGAAACTTGTTAAGTTTTCAGAGTGAAGAACTGCAAGCCAACAGAAAATGTCTGGTGCCAGTATCCCCAGTAACCCCAGCCCTCTACCAGTCCTCTGAGCAGCGGGGATGCACTCCCTCAGCTGCGAGATGATGTGGTTATTGTTACACCTCTGTACGCACACATTTCACCCCCACGGAGGTGAAAAAGTTTTTCCGATTCGATGGCACCAGAGTAAGGCAGCCCCCGCGCTGGGGCTGTTGCACCCGGAGGCACAGCACCTACGAGTCCCGTCCCGCAGCCCACGTGCATCAGGAGACCGCAGATAATTTAGTTTCGGTGGCCACAAAAGGCAAAGGGCAATCAGAGGAAGAGGAACAGAGGGATGAGCCCTGAAGGCAAGTGGACAAGCTGAGAAGAAAATCCAAGGTCACATCTATGCTGCTGTAAAAGCCAGGCTGGTGGAGGAGCCATACACACGATGTACCTTGCCTTGCATGGTATAGATGCACTCCTTGCTTTTAATAGACAGCGCTCTTCTTCCTTGTCTGTCCTTTCTCCTAATCCATGCAGAACGACATCTTCTCAGCTATCTGGAGTGGCATCCCATTACTTTTTCCATATATATATATTTTTTTAATCCTGCATGGTAATTGCATACTGTAATATTAATACGTAATGACGTATATAAAGATCCATCTTGTTCAAAAATCCCACCCCTGTAATCTCTCTGGAGGTTACATCAACACACCATCAGAAGAAGTTAAGAATGGTTGAAATTATCCTCTTCACTTCAAAAAAAAATAATAATAAAGAAAAGCAGGTTTAAAATATTGTGCTAGCTTTTAGTAACGATTACAAGCCAACACCTAAATCTCTCCTGGAAGTCAAAGAAATGCCCTTTCGCAATGCCTGCCAGTGAAATTCTCACAGAGATGCCACTGGCTCTGTACTACTAACTTCCACTGCGTCTCTAACCTTTTGAGCCTCTCGGCTAGCTCGAGGCATGCTCAGAGCCATGTACCCTATCAGTCTGGTGTTCACACACGTTCACTTAAGAAAAAAAAAAAACACAAACAAAGGCAATATTTCTATGGTACAAGGTTGCTTTTCAAAGATGCTGAACACTCCGTTTCCTGTTGACTACTCAGGAAGCAGTGGATGCTCAGCATTTCTAAAAACTAGGCCATAGAGGTCTTCGAGCTGAGCTGATGCTCACTGTGATGGCATCCTGGGCGCAGTTACATGGTCAGTCTTCCAAGGTACTCTGCCTACACTAAAATAAAAGGGAAAAAAAATCTAAAAATCTGGCTAATCTGAAAGTATTAGGGGTCACATTTTAAACTGTAGCCTATTTTCCTACCAAATGTATGTCTGGATGAGGCTAAGGATCTGTTCTGAAGCTTCTATAACTGCTCTTAGCTGGAAAGGGTTTATCAAAAATAAAATAGGCACTGTGATAAAAGACAAGGAAATCAGTGTTCATCCCACCAGCTCAGCCCCAGCACATGTAGTGGCAGGAGCTGCCGAGGTGGTTGTTAGCTTGGGAGAAGCACCTGGGGCACCACAATGAGCTACAGAAGGGGCGGGCAGGTCCCCAAGGACACGTGCGTGAGCAGAACCAGCTCTTGGATGGGATGGGAACGCACAACGGGCAACGGGTTGAGCAAGGTCAGAGACTGAAACGATGAAACACGTCAGTGAGAAAGGAAGAGCAAAAAAAAAAATATGGCAAGCTAGGTCAGATACAACTGATATTTTACGTTTGCGACATCTGTCCTTTCCTCTTTTGTCTCACCTATTTAGGTTACAAGATGTCACCCTTCTTCTCAAGAAAAACCCTTGGTGATGTTGGACCCTCCGTACTGCCAGCATCCTTGCCTGAGCTTAGGCTTTTCGCCGGTGCCCCGGGGGCAGAAGCAGTGGGCAGCAGGGCCGCAGGGCCACTTCTTGTTCCCTTCCCTGTCGGTGACACCTGCTGGAGAGCAGGGGCGAAGGCAGGAGAGGCTCTGGGAAGCCCCAGCGCCCGGCCCCGGCCGCCTCTCATTGAGGTTTCTTTTTCTGGAAACATTACAGCCAGCCTTGAATAGAAGAGAGTTGTAGGACGGGAAAACAAAACTTGGTGACAGTTGTTAAGGGAGTGACAACAGTGCAATCAACAGACGGGTTCATGTGCAGGGAAGTTTGATTCAGCTGATTTTTATAGCCGCCTTATTATGTCAGCAATCAGTGTTAGCCACGGCGTACTGAAATAGCCGCGTCCTTCGGCCCGACCCGCTCGCGGGCCTACAGCGAGTGGTTATTCTGGAATAACCGCAGCAAGACAAAGCTCGAACCAGGAGGGAGTAACTGATTTACGGCCACTTTAAGGTCAACTTGCTTTGCTGCAAAAGGGCAAAAGAGCTCTGCAGCGTGAATGGGAATCAGGCCTGACATTTCAAAAGAGGGAACCCGGCCCCGCTGCCAAAACGCACGCGGCGTTTGCTTCCCCCGTGCCTCCCACAGTGCCTGGGGAAGCCTGGCTTGCTTCAGCTGCCATGCCATGCCAAAGGAGATGTGGAATCCCCAAACCCACCAAATTAATGTGAACTGCAGCAAACGCCTTGACAAACCAACTTCTGTTCCAACCAAGCAGGAACAACAATCTCTTACAGTGTTGCGGTGAGGCCCTGAGTCAGGTGATACTCATTCATTTTTCTTGTTAAAAAGGAGAAAGAATATAATTAAGAACATCTATTAAGCTCTTAAAAGAGCAAAAGTTTGGGTATCTTTTTTAAAAAAGGGCAGTATTTCCATGCAGATATAAACTTATCACAAGCTTCCTGAAGCACACGCAGCACAAAGGCGGTATCGCTGCGGAGAAGATATCTGCTTTCACGGGGATTTGCATTCTCATCGAATGCTGGACCGGGTCCAGGCCAGCCGGAGGATAACCACCCTCCATCCTCCCTGCAGACACTCACGGAGACGAGACTGAAGCAGTATCATTTCTGACAGAAATCAAATCCTGGCCACTGCACTGCTGGGAACACTACAGACAAGAAGAAAAAAAAATAAATATACATAGGGAGGAACTGGGATTAAAACAATTCTGTGGAGCTCATTTAGATAATACCTTGTCAAAGGACCCAATGTAGGAACACGTTATGCGTCTAGGAAATGTATGCAAACAAGAAGTATCTGCTAACATAAAATATAACTTTGACAAGCAAGAAAGTACAAATGTTAAAGGTGACCAGTTAGACAAACAGCTCGGTTACATGCCCAGGTTAACCAAGCTAAATAACACGTCTAGTCAAGTCATACATAAAGCCATGGAGAGCATCCAAAGAACACAGTTTGATCAAATTTTAATTGGTTCACATTTCAGCACTAGCACTGTAGAGGGGCGGATGATACCTAGCAAATGTCTCAAAAGATTCAAAACCGAGTGACCTTAGTGGGAGCTTATGAACATTAGGATTGCATTACAGGCAGTGGGTGTGTATTCAGTGCTTGCTTCTTGGTGTAATGGACCTGTGCATAGATACAAAAATCCCAGCACAGACTGAAAAACAGCTTCTTGGTATTCTCTGCATTGCCATGTCCATGGAACCACAGAATCAGAAACTGGTTGTGGTTGGCAGGGCCCTCTGGAGGCCCCCTGCCCCAGACCCCTGCCCCAGCAGGGCCGCCCAGAGCAGGGTGCCCAGCACCACGGCCAGGCAGCTTCTGAAGGTCTCCATGAGGAGACCCCACGGCCTCTCTGGGCAGCCTGTGCCAGTGCTCGGCCACCACACAGCACACAAGTGCTCCCAAGCACCAAGTGATACGACAAAGGGAAATGGCCTCAAGCTGTCTGCTTTGTGGCCTCCCACAGATGGGTGCAGCATCAAGGGGGCAACTGCTCAGTGTAGCCAACATGGCCAATAAAGGAGTAATCTTCATATATTGTTTTCAGGTGAGCTCTAAGGTCATCCCCAGAGTCACAGCATTTGAATTGTTTAGGACCTACCGAGATCCTTAGCCGCAGACAGACCCTTTTGTGAAAACATGTCTAGACTGCAAGTAAACGTCATGTTTTAGAATGTCCTGGTTGGCCTGTCTTAGCTGTAACCCTGGCAGCCCAAAATCGTGGATGTGCCAAATGCAAATGACAGTCAGATATAAAGTCAAAACATTATGAAAAATATTAGATAAAACTTATTTTTCAACTGATACCTTTATTTGTACTTCTTGAAGTCATGGTTAAAAATACTTCCTGCTAGAGTCTTAGGTTTGCAGCATTTGTAGACCAAATATTAAGATTGGTCTGAACAACATACAAACAGAAATGTCTGTGGGTAAAGGCACCAGGAAAAGCAACATAGCAACTTTACAAAAAAAATAAAAAATAAAGAGTTTGACAATGAGGACATGAAAGACAGCAATCAAACAGGTAGGCACTGGGGATGTGGTTGTTGGCATCAGGATCAGAAGGCCTGTGCCTTAGGAAGTCAGCCGGATGGATTAGCAGAAGACCTAGGCTGTGACAACAGTAGGATGGCAGCGAGGTTGCACCATCCTCTGCATGCCATTCCTCCTCCTGTTATCCCAGTGGGGAAGACATAAGGACACCCACAGTAGGGAAACAGAGGAAAAGAGAAGCAAACTAATATAAACTAACATAAACTAAACTAACTAGGCTAGAGTAAGTGAGATTCGGAAGTGAAAGGACAGCCCATGGTAACGTGCTTGACTCCTGAAGGACAGAAAAGATCTACCCCAAAAACAAGGTGTCATCACCAGTCAAGCAGAATGGAAGCGACGTGGTGAGGACTTGGCAGGTGATGTCCCCCATCCTCCAGGTGCACACAACTGATCCCAGCTAGAGCACGGAGGTAGTGAGAGTGGGAATGAAACGGGTAAGAGCACGAGTGTGGGAGGAATCAGTTTTGTCTTAAACAGGCATCGCCTTCCCCTTCCTCAGCGTCTCACTGAGGGTTCTGCATTAATGGCCTTGTCTTTCTGCGTTGCGATTAAAGCTGAGATTGTCAGAGAATCACTACGAGCTCAGAGCTGAAACTTGCTGCAAAACACAACGCACTGTGGAAGAATGCAATACGATCACAAAAAATAGCAGGATATGCTGCAAACAAAACATTTGAACATGCCAGTACCTAAAAAAGGGCAAGACAGCAATGGAGAAGCCCGTTGCTGTTTATTTTACCTAGCTAGCAATTTTTAAAGGGGAACTTGCTCTACCAGAGACAGGCTTTTAAGACCATTTTATAAAAAGGCAAAACAAATTCTTCCGCTTTTACATGCCTCTGGAGCTCCGGGAGAAGCTCCACCAGCAGTGTAAGTTAGACTAGATTTGGGGTCTGAATGCCAGATTTGGGATCTGAATGTTTTCAGTATCTGTAGAGAGCTGAACTTTGGGAGAGTGGAAGGAATACATACAGCAGTTGTGGCCAGGGACAGACTTACAGAGGGGCAGTGGGGACAGGACTGAACGGCCCTGCACAAGTATACGTGATTAAGGTACGGGTGTGATCCTTACCCAAATAGTTTATACCCGCCCAGCCTGTAATGCAGATGCATCTATGGGGTATAGACGTTTCTCGGCAATGCTATTGTAGCCCTTCCTACATGGGAATACTCGGATACTGAAAACAGTGCACCAGCACTGAAATCAAAACTGAATTTCACACTGTTTTCTAAAGACTTTGTTGCAGCAGTGCACTGGCGTGTCGGCTTCTGAATGCTGCTTGCTCTTCAAGCACCAGTTGCTGTTTTCTGGGATTTATGACCGAAAGGATTAAAAACAAAGAAAACTAAAATAGATCTCCAAAGGATATTAATAGCTCCTTCAAGCTCAGTCACATTCCAGATCTTATTATTCCAGAAGAAATATTCCTAAGGTAATAGATACAGCTTCTTCAAGTGAAATAGTTTTCCCAAAGATTAAATTCGAACTCCTTACACAAATATCTAATTTGCCAAACACAAACGCCCATGCAAATGATAACTGGGTGATCATTTGCCCCATTTGCACACAACCTTAAAGAACAGCTGAAAATTTGGGCCGTTTTAAATGGATGTGCATGCCACTGCTGTGCAACATAGGGCTAATGCCCTGGAAACATTCGGTGCCCAACAGCAGCAGCAGGAACTGCGGGTTCCCAGCATTTGGCAGATCTGAGCCCTTCCTACACAGGGGTATAAAGATGCTCACATGCCCACGGAGAGGTGCTGAATAAAACACAGATGTGGTCAATAATTTCCTTTTCATCTGCACATTCTATGTGATGCTGCTGCTGACTATAGCTTTAACATTATAAAATGAAATTTGATAGTTCATTTTAACATAGTTCATTTATTTCCTAAGTACTCTGATCCTTAGCAAATGAAGAAAACACATTTCCACAAAGCCAAAAGGCGAATCACTGTGTTAACCATCACACTTAGAGGACAGAAAGCTTTATCTGTTTATATCACAGCCATGAGAAGGTCCAAGAAGTATGTTAATTAATAGCGATAATAAAAAATAAATCCCCCAGTCATGTGTTCCATTCAATCATATACAACATATATTTTTAAAATGAACAAAACACATCAGCCGTTTGCTGGGGAATTATTTTAAGGTCCTGGTGTCCCTTAGAATCTCTTCTCACGTCTTTAGATGTCTGCCTTTCACTCTCTCGGACTGAAATGTCTAGACATCCAAATTAAGGAGTGACCAATCACCGACAAACTGATCCCTCTGCGCACAAGGTCAGCGCTGCAGAGGCACACACGCACACACACACACTTGCAGCGCGCACTGTGCAGGAGACCTTTATTTGTGCACAAAAATATTGATGTTGCTAAGTGATATGCAGGCGGTCACCAGCCCCAAGTCTTTGTGTTTGTTTATTACTGTGTCTTCTTGCTCGAGTAAACAATGCAATGGTGATGCAGGCATAGAGAACCCTGCTAAATTAAAACAGCTATGGGAGCTAATTTATTATGTCTGTATGATATCAACCTATGACTTTATTTTTCCCTTATTTTGTTCCATTAAGTCAGAAGGAAAAAATTTATGACAAACCTGAAAACACACACGTCCTGAATGGTCTCAATCATCCTACTTACCTTCCATTAAAACTGGTTTATTTGCAAAGGTCCATCTGCATATTAAACATGCTGGAAACAGATTTAAGCATTTTTAAAAAATTAAAATAATGTTCCTGGCTTAAATTCATATATCTGGTCAATTGGAATTAGAGGCAACCTGAAAACGGTATCTCATGCCACCTCATTTTAAGGACGGATTCACTTTGCATATCTGAAAATTCAATCCAGTTCCATTCAGTTCTAAAATCCAACACACTATTAGAAAAAAATTTTAGACAAACAAAAAGCTGCAATTCCATCAGCATTTTTGAGTCATCTCAAATGTCAAAAATTGAATAAAAAAGATCCCATGGAGCCTCTCAAAGGCAGGTCCCCAGAAGGTCATCATCCTGACTGCAAGCATCCTGGGAGGAAATCAGACAGGTCTGCTCCAGGAAGCTGCCTGATTTCCATGAATTTTGCTACAGTCAACATGGCAGACCATTTGGCTGCAAATCCTTTTTTCAACAGGAAGGTATTTCATCAGGATGCTTTTCGCTAGCTCTATTCATAGAGCTCTGCACTGCCGTAACGGCAATCGCTGGAGCGAGACCACCGTGCCCCTTATGGACATGTACCACTCCTGACACCTACAGCTAGCTATTTGTGCAGATCATATTGGTAGGAAAATAGTAAGTGTAATTTGACTTTATTGGATTTCATTTTAAGCAGCTAAATACAAAGATGACTACTAGTCGCAGCTGGCAAGCCCAGCTGAAGAATACTTCAGAACCTTTTATACCCTACCTGAACAGCAAAAGCTGGAACAATAATAGAAAGATGAAAATTAACTGTAATTCAGACAACTTGTTTCTGGGTTTTCCTCTAGGTTACTACAAGTCGTGTAATAAATCACCGGACAAGCATAAACTTCTTTTTTTAATTGTCATGTACGTACAAGCTCCTCCCAAGTTCTGTTTCTCTACCACTGAAACAACAAGGAGTTTACAAAAACAATGTTCTGCCAAGTGACTCCATTTCACAAATCCTGATCCATAACCATGCCCAAAGCCACACTGCTCCAGACCACTTCTCCAGACCACTTTCTGTTCAGCAGGCCAGATCAGACACAGCAGGAAAGCGAAGAGACAGGACAGCTCAGTCCCATCCTTGCTGCCGCAGTGACTTGCTGGATGAGCTACTGGCCCTGTCTGCCTCATTTTTTTCACTGTACAACACTAAAAGTGTTGCTACCTTCCAAGCAAAAGCATTGCTTTAACTCCCAGAGAGCGAAGACCAGAAGTGATCCTATTCCAGACAAAGGCAATACTTCGCCTTACCCTCTAGCAACCTACACAGCCAGCTCTGGGAGTGCTCCTGCAGTGATCAAGAGGCGCAAGCATTAAGCATGTACTGAATCAATACACCTGTTAAAACATTATTTCTGCACACGTACTCTGGACAAATACCTTAGCTATGGGGTGAGGAAGGAAGAGGGAAACAAGGACACGAATAGAAGTTTTTCTTCAGAAAAATTGCATGTTACTTTAAAATACCATTTTTCCAGCAGGCTTCTATTTGCAGCAAGAATGAGACACTTGGGGCTTAATGGTAATAGTACTACTTTGAAGTACCTGACTTGCCTTCAACTACAATGTGAGCTGGGAAACAATTCAACACCGATGATGGGCTCTGGGACCCCAGATGCCCTGAGTTGGAGGACTGTGACTGCAGGAACGATAAACTCCCAGCCAACACTGAACTTGTGTGGGACTTGCTGCTCCAGCTGGATGCATACAAGTCCATGGGGCCCAATAGAATTCATTCCAGGGTACTCAGACTCATGTCATTATGAGACCTCTCTCAATTATTTTTCAATGGTCTTGGGAATCTGGAGAGGTCCCAGTTGACTGAAAGCTGGCAACTGTTGTTACAATTTGCAAGAAGGGCAAGAAAGAAGACTGAGGTAATTACAGGCCTGTCAGTCCCACTTCAGTGCTTGGTAAAATTATGGAGAAGATTATTCTGGGAGTTACTGAAAAACACCTGAAAGACAGTGTGGTCATTGGTCACAGCCAACATGGATTCACAAGGGGAAAATCCTGCTTAATTAACTTAATTTCTTTTTATGACAAGGTTACCCACCTAGCTGACCAAGGGATACCAGCTGATGTAATCTTTTTGGATTTCAGTAAAACTTTCGATGCTGTTTCTCACAGTGTCCTTCTGGACAAAACACCCAGTATACAGCTAGACAAAAACATAATGAATGGCTGAACAATTGGCTGACAGGTCAGGCTCAAAGGGTTATTGAAAAAGGTCTCACACCAGGCTGGTGGCCAGTCACTAGTAGGATTTCATTTTAGGGCCAGTTCTCTCATGACTTGGATGTACGACTTGAAGGCATACTGAGTAGGTTTGTGGATGACACTAAAGTGGGAGGAGTGGTTGACTCCACTGAGGGTAGAGAGGCCTTGCAGAGAGATCTTGACAGATGAAAGGTCTCTGCAATCACCAACAATATGAAGTTCAACAAGAGCAAGTGCTGCATTCTGCACCTGGGATGGGGCAACCCTGGCTGAACATACAGACTGGGGGATGAGGGGCTGGAGAGCAGCCCTGCAGGAAGGGAACCGGGGGTTTTGGTCAACACCACATTAAACACGAGTCACCAGTGTGCCCTGGTAGCCAGGAGGGCCAACCATGTCCTGGCATGGCACAGCTAGCTGGTCAAGGGAAGGGATTGTCCTGCTCTGCTCTGTGCTGGTGCGGCCTCACCTCGAGTGCTTTGTGCAGTTTTGGGTGGCACAATGTCAGAAGGATGTAAAACTGTTAGAGAGTGTCCAAAGCAGGACTACAAAGATGGTGAAGGGTCTGAAGGGGAAGACGTATGAGGAGCAGCTGAGGTCCCTTGCTTTGCTCAGCCCCGAGCAGAGCAGGCTGAGGGGAGGCCTCATGGCGGCCTGCAGCTCTCTCACGAGGGGAGCAGAGGGGCAGGCGCTGAGCTCTGCTCTCTGGGGACAGCGACAGGACCTGAGGGAACAGCATGGAGCTGGGACAGGGGAGGGTCAGGCTGGGGGTTAGGGAAAGGGTCGGCACCCAGAGGTGGTCGGGCACTGGGACAGGCTCCCTAGGGACATGGTCACGGCACCGAGCCTGCAGAGTTCAAGAAGCGCTTGGACGATGCTCTCAGACATCTAGGGTTTGCTTTTTGCTTGTCTCTGTGTGCAGTCAGGAGTTGGACTCAAAGATTCTTTTGGGCCCTTCCAGCTTAGGATATCCTGTGATTCTGCAATTCACCCTGCGAGGAGCACATAGGTACATCACCCAGGAACTTTCACTTCTTCCTCTTTTCTTAAAAAGCCCTTTACATTTCACTACAATCCTAATTGTCCTACCAAAAGGTCATGCTTCTGATTTTGTAGAGGAGAAAGCTTAGTCACAAATAAACCTTGAAGGGTGGAAAAATTATGAGGAAGAGAATATCAAGCCAGACAAGTATGACTGGAAACTCAGATGTAAAGAATTCAAATATTTCAAAAGATGTCTCAATAGGTATATTCCTACCTCATTCCAAGCAAATACGATTAGTGCGTATTACTGAGAATTTTATGCCTCAGAAGAAGGCTCTAATTATATTTCACACTGCTCTGAAGATTCCTGTAATATACACACATCTTTAATGTGGAATTTTATACCCTATTTATAGCATATAGGCTCTTTTTGATATTATTACTTTTCTATGAAAGTTCCTTTGAAGTCAGGTAATTACCTTAAGCGAAATATTTAGCCTGTTGTGAGAATTGAACTATGAGATTTGTGTAGAACAAATAAGTCATCATGTAGCATAGCACAAAGGTTTCAGAGCCACAAGTGCAGATGGAAACATTAATTATGAAGACAAAGCCAAGAATGCATTGTAAAAGTCCTTTAAAGTGAGAGAACATGTACATCTGTATAGCGCTATGTCTCACTTCAAGCAAGCCACTAAAAACTATGTGAGCTGCATGCTAAAGAGCGTAAAACTATTTCATTACTAATTACTCTCCTTAGTAAAGCCATGACTGTAGGTTACCACAGACCTGGCCAGAGTCAGGGTATAACTGTGAAGAGGTCAGAAGGAGCCACTAAAATGACTAATAATGATCTGTAGTAACTTCTCCCTAACCAGAAATGTCAAATCATTAAAGACTTGTAAATCTGGATTCTTCCCATGCTAGAAGAAAGTGTGTCTTTCTCTGCAAAGCTATGAATCTCCTTAGTGGGATATATGACCTATGGCTACCATATATCAAGACAGAAAGTTATATCACCGCTATATTGCTTCTTGATCTAGGACTGATCCGTGACCATTTTGTGTCTGACCCACAGCATTTTCAAGACTTGCAGTGAGAAGTCACTGATATATCTCCCCTTCACCTCCCCAGACACAGTTCCTTAAAGTTACCTGAAAGTACAGAAAATTAAAACACCGTGCCATGTGGATCTGCAATTTGTTACATAAATATTATCCCTTATAGGTAATACATAATATAAAATATGAAACAAAAACTTGAAGACGTAACTGAGACATAAAGATGCACGCAAGTGCAAAAAAAAAGATGAGTCTGCCAGTGCAGGACCACAAAACCAATTCATTACCATTTTTCACAGATGGAAGAAATTCATCTGGTTTACTGCATCCAGACAGGTTTTCCCAACTGCATGCACTTCAATAATCTGAGAAATGAAACTGCTGTTTCTATTATATTTTTTTGCCTAAGCAAAAGTCTAACTTCTTATTAAGAATGCTTAATAAAACCAACACATTAAAAACAGTCAGCAGGGAGTGTTGCAATTAGATGCTTGCACAGTGCTTCCCTCTGTGCCTACATGCAAATATTTTTCATCTTATACAGACTTTCAGAAACTTCATCATTTTACTGCAGTAAGACAGACCTTTTTTTCATTGAGATGTTAGGCTATAAATTGAATATCACCATTACGTTATGGAACAAAACAAAATTACTTCATAAATTGCGTAAAATTTTCCTAAAGTGGTTAGTTTTGTTCTGTTTTCCTCCTGTGTGAGACCTCTTTACAGTCTAGCTGAAGACACTGATACTGGTTTCATCCAGTAGGGATGAAACCATCCATACGGAAGGGACAGAGCAAATACATGAAAGAAACCCAACCATCTGGAGGAAGCTTTAGGAGAAACTGTGACCATCTCATCTAACCCCAGGGACAACACAGGACAAAGTCTTTTCCTGAAATAACCCAACCTGTCTGGTCAAACATAAACCTGTCTTTTCCATAAATGTTCAACCTGTTTGTAAAGGCTCCCAGTCGGAGCCTGATGATGTTTTGCATCATCTGGTAGCTTCTGAAGCGTGGCTGTCTGATACGGGAGGCTTTCCTTTTTTCCACGTTTTTGTTCCCCAGTGCTTTGTCCTCATCTGGGAGCACAGCAAAACGTCCCTACCAGGAAGGAGGATGCAAACAAAGAGAAAAATGTTGCAAAAATATTCAGCGTGAATGAAAGCCACGCCTATCACTTAGGCCTGTCCAAGTCTGTTTTTCTTGCCGTATTTACATCCCCACACTCCAGGTTTGTTGTGTTATTAACTGCAAATTGGCCTGTGTGAGTCTCCTGCACATTCATTATGGTCTTTACGAAGATACTCCTTGCAAATGCCTTTAGGTCACATTTGAAACTGTGGTGCGAACTCTGCCAGAGGTCGCGATTGTGGAATTGCTCCTTGCAGGATGATGTGTGATGCCTGCCACAGAAGTGAGGGGCATCTCCAGTGGGCCTTCCTCCATCCTAGCAGCCACCGTGTCTCCTCCCAGCCACGGCCAATCCCCACGAGATGGCATGGCACCATTTAATCTGAGTTTAATCTCACATTTTAAACCATTACTCCTTAGCTGACACAAAAGCTTGCCAGCACGCTGCAATGCTAGACATCTCTCACGATCCTTGGCTCTCCCGGCATGGCCTCGCAGATTTCCTTGAGTCAAAACATGACCCGACTCTGCTGGCTGCCAGCAGAGCACCGCTTCCTTACGGCGCTTCTGCAGAAAACAAAGATTGTTTGAGATTGTGCGACCTATCTGAAACACCACGCAGGCAGCAAAACTTCGCAATGGGGAGGAGTTGGGAAAAAATAATTAAAAAAAAAAAGTTAAAAATCAAGTTATAGATGACATGCGTGCTTTGGTTTTTGTTTTAAGCTTTTGCAGCTCTTATGGCTGTCATTGGCAGGAGTATTTTGGTTTAAATCGGTCTTAAAGCAGACTTTATGTCTATCTATTCGGAAGGAACTTAAACTGCAGCGGAAGATTAACGCTGCTCTACTCAGTACAATTTCTCCATTACACAGAACCTCCATTACCCGAAGAAGAAAGGGAACAACACTTCTGGGAGCTGCGCATGAAGTCAGAGAGAAAAGCAGCCTTTTGCCAAAAGCTGATCAAAGGCAGACCTTCCCCTTCTTTTTATTCTTCTTATGGCTTCCACTACGCCGTCTGCCCGGGAGGGTATTTCAGCTCCTGGCCCAGGAGCATCCTGAGCAGACGCTCACACGCTGCTGGATGCGTCCTTGTCTGTCCATGGCCGGGGAGAAAACAGCGAAGTTGAGCAGCAAAGTGACAAGAGAGGCAGCAGCAGCCCCCGGCAGCCATGGGAACAATAATTTCTATGGACTAGAGGCTGAAATCTCAGAGGGAAATAAAGCCAACTGTGGCAGCCAGGTCAGAGAGGGGGACCCCAATGGCACTGGCTTGAGTTTTAAGGCAAAATGTTACTGTAGACATGCATGGACCTGACTTTCCCATCCTCTGAAAGGCCATAATAATGACAGCCACATACCTGCAAGAGGTAATAAAGCAAAGCAGGAATTTTGCCTGCACAAAATGTAAACATCAAAACAGATGGCGCAGTTATGTTAATCAGTTAATGTTCGCAGAGCGCTTTGAAGATGCAAAGCGCTGTGAAGGTACTAAATACTTACAGTCTTGTCTAGACATCATCAAGCTCATTTTGAGATTGCAACCTTTTCAAGCCAAACAGTGCCTCTCTGTGTGTGTCTGCTCCGCGCTTTCTGCAACGGGCTCCAATCTCAAGATGCATTGGTGAGGGAGAGGGATAAGATGAGCCACTGGAGATTAAAAACATGAGCCAGCAGCTACTGCTAAAGCAGCACGAGGCAGCACAGCAGAGTTTCAGGCTAAATATTAGGGAATAGGATGGAAGTCAAAATATACCATGCCTGGATTGAAATAAACACATCGCTCCTGTGTAATGCAGACCGTAAAATACTTCTTCAAATACAAAGGCTATTTTTTGGGTGTTTCACGAGAGAAACATGCGAAGATTGAGACTGTCGCAACACACACAACCCTTTACAAAGCGGCTTGCTGTAATGGTGAAAACTGCGTCTACTGCACTAACAAGTCGGGATGCGAAGAAACGTCTTTGACAGAATGAGCCATATATGTAGATGTAGCAGAGCTGGGAACAGCACAGTGGCAAACATCGTCATGCAGAGTCCAGACTAGGAATTTAACAAAGCCAGTTATGAACAATGAGATCACAGATTTTGTTGAGGTTTGGGAAAAATCCATCTAAAACATTTCAAATCTTGCACTTTTTATTTGCTCCAAGGAATGTGGCATGCAAATAAAATTAAACCCCGGAGACTTACGCCACAACAACTGAGCCTTTTATGTCAGATTTCCTTCCAACCCAACCCAAACACTACTGTTCTGGTGCTAGGAAAGCGTAGGGCTCAGAACTCTTCTCCACTTGGGCTTCCTCGTCACCTCAGACTGTAGATGGGGAAAGAAGTCTGGCATTATACAAGACGTATAGACAGCTGGAACATAAAATCCTTTCTCATATGCTAAAAATAGTCCGGATTTGACCACCCAGTGAACAAGCAGTGCTACCAAGCATGCGATGGGAGTTAGAGGTTTCAGCTCAGGCGCCAGCTCCCAGCCAGGAGCATTTCAAAGCTGGCGTGTGGAGCTCCAAGGGTGAAGCCACTTCCCGGCTTTGAAACATCCCTTCTAAGAGGCTCCCACTGATCCACTCTTCCCACTGCCTTCAGAGGTAGCACAGCTTTGGGCAAGGACTTGTCATCAGGAAAGAAAAGGCTGAGGGAAGAAAGGGGTGTTTGTGTTTAGAAAATTGATCCCCTTCACCCCAAAAAGTAACACCGACTGTTTTCAGACCAGAAATGTACACTCCAAAATGCAGGGGAAAAGATGGCTTTGTTCCCTTTTGTCCAGTCAGAGCATCCCCCAAAATGTACCTTCCTTCTCTGCTAGGGGAGCATGAGAAGGGTCTGCTGCTAACCCCCCTGCCCCCATAAAACAACTGCCAGACAAAAGGTCTTATGCTGTAGATTTGCTTGCATACTAACCAGTGGTAAGGCTATTTTCTTGCTTTTGAGGTTTTGCTTTGCCTTACTTGTTTTCCAGCCTCTTCACTTCAGCTGTTAAACATTAATTTCTAAGCAGAAGAAAAGCTCTTAATACCATTACAGCTCTTATTTCTCAATTTGTTCTCAAATCATTCCTGTCACTGTCCCGAAAATAAAACTTTAATTGGAAAAGGATTTTGTTTTACAAAACGTCGTCCTTTGAAAGTCTACTGGCAGAGCACATCGAAGAGCAATGCCAACACCATGCTGACTTCTCCCTTTCCAGGGAGAACGTCGCCTTTCCCTCGCTGTTACAGAAAGCATGTATATGTAATGAGCCCAATTTTCAGTCTCATCCTAACTGAGTTACCCTCTCCTTGCCCGGAATTTTGCATACGCTCACATAATTATGCCTTGAAATTTGCAGATACAATTACTTGCTGACACACTTTGTTATTTGAATGATAAAGTGTTTGATTGTATCCAATGAAAACAAGATTAAGATGTGGAAGCAAACGTGTTTTAGCAAACCTAATGTATTAACTTAAGCTTCTGTTGTTTTATGGAAACACAATCCTCTCACAGCACGTCTACACCCTGTCATGAAGTATTGTCTAGAGACCTTGCATTAAAAGCAGGCTAGCCGTGTCACCGCATTACCACATTTGCGCTTGCCTGGTAAGAAATACAGCTACATAGGAATGCTCGTGTGAACTATTTTTATTTTGTTGGAACGGGAAAGTTTGCTCGCATAAAAATCATCAGTGACATATGAACAGAGGCACAAAATAACTAACAAAAGGACACTGCTAAATTAAGCTAATTTTAGAATTCATATAACGCCGCGATGTTTGTCGGTTCATTACATGCAAGAAATGTTTCCGATTTTTCTGCCAAAGAGAGGAAAGCTATTAAATCAGAACTCCTGTTAAGAAGAGAGGCTGTCAAGATACCAAATCACAGTTTATCAACACTAAAAAAGGTTTTTGATCACGTTTAGCTAGGTTTGTCTACGACTTTTGAAGCTACGCTTACTCCTCATTAGTTTACGGTTAGTAAACCTTTAATTAACGTTTTATTAACAAAATTCCACAGGAAATCCTTAAAACTACACGTTGCGTCTGTTTGGTGGCTGAGCCCCTCTCACTGCAGTCCTGCAGTGCTCTCGCAGCAGCTGGATTTCCTACCGCTCACCCAAAGTGCAGACTGCCGGCTGGAAAATCCAGACAGGGCTCAGTTGGATTTCAGGAACAATTATGGCATAAGACTTTCTTGACAGAGCGCGCAGACGTGCAGCTAGGGAGATTACACTCACAATTCATCCTAGCTGGCATCTTTTGGGAAAGAATGCAGAGGAGAAGGAAGCAGCCCAGTAATTACATTTAAAGCTATTATCGACAAAATCTAAGGACAGGGAAAAAAAAAAAAAAAAAAAGGAAAAAAAAAGTTACCATATACTTGGAGGTGCTGACAATGAGATCGAGAAGAAAAAAGGTTTTTGTTATTAATATTTTTGTCTGTTTGAATATACTGTTATGATGGGGGGAAAAATACCTGGAGCTTGGAGTCCATTTTAGGTCTCAAGGCTGGCACCAAATGAAAACAGAATTAAACAGAGAGGTATTTAGCCAATGAATATTATATGGAATCAATCAACATAACATGACTTGCCACTTCAAGCTATTCAGAAGTGACGGCAGTGCTTATATCAGGAGAGTTTAAAGACTCTGACATCCTTTTTCTTTAATTTTATCTAGTTTCAGAGCCTTCAGGGATCATGTGTTTAAGATTTTCTTTGCAATGGAGAGAGCTGAAAATTAACCTTTTTTACAGAGAGACCAAAATTCTTAAGTATTTCTATAAGCAGTAGACTTGGAAGGCAGGTTTTAAAGAAAGTGTGAATTCAGTGCACGACTACAGAGGAAGATTGCAAGAGTCAGTAACTATAATCCAGCAACGACAATGTATCACAAAGTGGATATTAACTTCAGGAAGAATCCGAAGGTGAAATTCCAGTGAAGTCTTGAGCAGCTTCAACTTCAAGCTACAGTCCAGAAAGTCTGTGCCATGCTGGCCAAACCATGGATGAAACATTGTACAAGTGTATATTTAGAAGGACAGGTAGCCACCGATAGCAGCTCAGTTTTTACTGCTGCATTCAACACGAGTGCTTAAATATGAGGGTCACCCTTATTTCTTTGTGTTTCAAAACCCCCTGGTCACTATTTATCCACATCTAAACACTCGTGCAGTCCAGGAGGAAGCCACCACTTCAGCAGCCATATTTAAAGGACACATCCTACAAGCACGTGGTCAGTCTCCGCCACGGAGAGAAGCAGAATATTTTTCCGCACGGGCTGCCAAGGGTTGCTCCTAAAACCGACCTCAGCTCGTATTTGTATTCCAGACTTTTGTTCCCATTGGAGCTATACAGGATCAAAAGCTGTTTACTCCTTCGGCTTAGTAGGTTCTACATCAACGAGGTTTCAGTAAAATGTGCCAAAACCACCGATCAGGGCTTTCAAGTTGTTGCTAGAGCCTAAGGAGGGATGACACAGTGTGTTTACAGTTCATGCGGCTCTGAACTCTCCGGTTCTCTGGCTAAGAGAAAGACAGCACGATCGCAATCCCCTGATTATGGCTTGCATTTTTGAAATGCTCAAATCTTTGCAGCCTTTCCACAGTATTCAATGCCTTTTGACCGTGAACTGCTCCAGAGCGCAAGAAAAAACAGTTGGGAAAATATTAATCCTCGCCTTATATGGTGAGAATAAAAATGAGAAAATATAGGCTGCATTCAATGTGAAATGTCTGAGAAATTCCTCTTCAAGTGAATTCCTTTACTCTAGCTTCTGCATTCACAGGAGACAAATTATTTTGGCATACATAGATAAGAAATTGTGTCAGCTTAAATTAATTTGGTACTACAATTATCAGAAAATGCTGTGATGACCTATTAAGAAAATCAGTATTTTCAGACTTTTGCTGACTCTTAAAACTGTATTCTAAGCTGCACAACAGTTCTTGCAACTTAGATGAGTATTTTTGCTTTGCAAATGAGGAAACGAGATAAAATAGTTAACTGACTTCCCTAGGTCGTTGTAAGACCTGGAGAAAATCTCAGAAGCCTTGATCCTGTATCTCGTGTTGCCTGACAGAGCGTATAAGCTACCACCAATATAAATGTTGGCATTATATCTACTAAATGGCTACATGAGTTCAATAAATTCTGTTAAACTCACCTCTCTCTCTCAGCGGGCTGCTCTCCTGTTGGGGAAGCATTACAGCCCAGGCCCGCACGCAGCTGCGGGAGGGGAGGGAGGACTATCGTAAGTCAGAGGGTAAAACCAACTGGCCATGGGTGCAGCAAGACCAAGCGTCGACTTTAGATTGATTTCTTTGCCTTTCTCAGGAAATTATGGCAAGCAGTTGATCACTGTCACTTAAATACCCACATTTTGCATATCAAAGACTTATGTCCCTTCTATTAGTAGACTAAGCCATTCCTCTCAGTCTTTTCTCCCTGGTTACAAACTCAAAGTCTCTTACCATTCAGAACTTTCCCTACTTGAGTTTCATCTCTCTCAAAGAGAGTTAACTAAAACCAAGCACAGTACCGTACCCCATTGATAAGGATCAGTGCAGAACATAGCAGAAGAATTACTTCCCGTGTCCAACTGCTAATCTAGTACTGCCGTTAATTAACTACAGTTAATCTACCCTTACATGCAATGGAAAACTAAAATATCACCAAAGAAGCTGAGTGATTTCCAACAATATGGTTTTATATAGGGAATAAAATTAAATATGATGCAAGGAAAGTCCCTGCCCTACAGAGCGAGCTCATCTTCTGAAACAACATAATTACACACGCATTCTCACACACATTATAATCTGGCTAGCTGCCTGTGCGGCCTACGAATCCTACTTGTTATTATGTACTTATATTTATTCAACAGTCTTCGTTTTATTTCATCCCGTTTTTCAGAAATGCTGGGTGCCATGACCTTGGCACCAAAGTCCGAGGAGGAGCGGCCTGGATGTGGGCACGGCTGCAGTACCAGGACCCGCAGGGCCTGGCCTTTCTGACGGACGTAGCCATTGGAAAGGGCTGCTGCCAAACCCATCCTCCTCCTTCGGTCACTGCGTTTATGCTGGGCATAACCAGTCACCTGAAGGGGACTTTGGTGCTCTTTGATTGAAAAAGCAGAGCAAGGCTCCCTGCAAACAGACAAGATGGGGACAAAGTGCTGAAGAATTTTTAGTGCATAAAGGGAACATACGCAGGGATCCAGGAGCTGGCCTTTCTGTTCTCATATTGCGTGTGGTCTGCAATTAGAGGGACTCAAACAATCATTATTTATTTATTTATTTATCACCAAGATCATCTTTATTTCTTTCAAAAACTTGACTGAAAGAGTTAAGTGAAAACTTACAGCTCCTGGAAGAACGGAAATCTGGGGAAGCATCTGCTTAAACCATGGGGTACATGGAGTGGCACAGGCTCTGATGCTCTTTGTTTTTTTCTTGTTGTTATTGTTTTTCCAAGTTAATTTTCTACCGGGCAAGTTCCCCGAAACGGTTCAAAATAGAGCAAAACACCTGTATTTACACAGCTCAAGGCAAGAAACAGCGACTGGATGACACCAGCTGAAAAGTCATCACCCTTGCCTCGAATGTGAAACCAGAGTGTGTATTCTCTTTGACCAGGCCTGAGAAATCACAAAGGAAATGGAGAAGTCAGTTCACATAAGACTACTTTTATATCTTAAGCATCTGTAGACCCATTCATATTGATTACCTGATTATCGCAAACTACGCATTTTTTCCAGACATACTACAGCTACCAACATTTGTCAGGCTTCACTCAAATTACCTCTTACAACTCATTGTAACCCAAGCAAGCTACGATGTTTCTGCAAATCATGAAGATAGATTTTCTTTAATTTCATCCAGCAGCTGTTGAAGCAAAATGACAAATAATCACAGCACAGTTCCCTCTATGCTCACCAAAAAAGCTGTAAATACACTTAACAACCTGCAGCATAAACACATCTTTTTCAAGCAGGGCTGAATATCTTTCAGAAAGTGTTTTCATTATAGGTGTATCTGATGAGAAGAAAGGCTTTACAGGACACAACCACAATGCCTCTTTTTCCAAAGACCATACACACAGTCCCTGCTGCATTCCATCTCTCAGCTGAATCAGCTATCCAAAAATACCAGTAGCTAACCATCCTTCTGTAAATGAATACGGTAATTGGTCTGATTAATTTAACATCTACTTATTTCAACTTGAAAACTAACTTGGGGCATATATGACAACTGATGGAAGTCATGGAAGCCTGTAACAGTGCCCTGGTCGGCTCACAGTACTTCTGCAATACGTTCCCTGTCATTAGGACTTAAACTAATTCAGAGTTTTGAGCAGCAGCCATGTGGCATACGACAAATTGCAGGGTATGGTGCTGAGTCCAGCGTTAGAGTCCCACTCACCTGGACCCACACCGCAGCCAGACACCACAACCGCTGGCGCTGCCGTCCTTCAAAACACATCGCTGACTTGATCCAGCATGACAATATCCAGTAGTTTGTTGTTTCTTTTTCCCTGTAGCATCGTTTTTCACACAGATCATTTCACTGATGGCTCAGCAGTTTGGCCCTGCCAACATTCACGCTTGCCAAAGCCGAGGTGGTGGCAGGCAGATGCACAGAGCCAGAAGGTTCCTGCGCGGACCTTGCCAGTGCAGCCACTGTCTTACCGAGTTATGCTCTCAGGAGGCAACAACCTCGAAGCCTCCCCTTGAGCTTAGCTAAGAAATGCCACTACAGAAGCATATGTAACATGCCGAGGCAGCTTCCAACTGAAAAGCAAAACAAACAAGCAAACCACGAAGAGACAGAACATCAACTTAACGTATTCCAAAAAAAAAAAAAATGTGCTTCTGAATGAAATTTGAATTTAAAAAATATGTTTCTTTAGAGCATCAGTGTACCTGATAATGAAATTTGCAATTCAGAGTTGCGCTGAATTTGTGTAAAATAAAATCAGTTACAGCCTTCCCCATCTTTCCTAACTGTGAGGGTCTTCGGGAACCACAAACCTGTCTTCTACCGTTTTGAAGAGCCCTTTAGGGGCCATCTCTAGGACTGACTGTTCCTGATGGTGAGTATCTTGTGCTGATCCCAAAGGTCAACTGCACCTCTAATTAAATTTCTGAAAACAGAAAACAAACAAACAACAAACACAGAATATAGGGGGTAAGAGCTGAACTCCCCCCCCAGCTGGGGTAATCAGGAGTCACTGGGAAGGTATTTACACTGTAATTCAGGCAGGACCATCCCATACAGTCATACAGAAGAAATGATTAACAAAGGAGACAGCAGTTCATGTGGTGTGCTGTGTCACTGGGAAAACCATGTTCTCAACCGTCTACAAATTCACTTCTGAGTCTGAATAGACAGCTCGTGGGACTGGTGTTCAGGGTGGCTGATTCAGGTGGGGAGGCTCAGCCTTTAATTCTCAAGGAGTTTGTGAGAAAGTCACTTTCCCCCTTTCTAGCTGTTTCCTTCCCTCGCTCTGTTCCTCCTTGTGTTTTTTTTTTTTTCCATTTAGATTGTCAACACTTCGAGGCAAAGACTGAAGGCTCCTGCACAGCTAGCTGCACGGCATGCGGGCTGCCCAGCTATTTTTTGACTTCTGCTCTCGGTTCTACCTTGCCTAGTTTCACTGCTTCTGCTGTTGTATAACACCAGTTTCTGGAGAGCTTCTGCTCGTATATTTAGTTGCAGAGCACCTAGAAGGTACTAAGTTTTCAATAACAACAATAAATCCCTGACAAACCCTCAAAGAAATAAGAATTTGAAATGTCTCACCTCTAGGCAGATGCAAATGACTGCTGGGGAGCAAAGGACGATCTGAGAAAGCTCACGAGAACTTGTTCCAAAACAGAGAGCACTTGCCTAGAGTATGAAAACTACCTCTGCCAGCCATTTGGAGAAAATATTTGACCCAGGGACTCGCCTAGGTAGGGAAGTGAGTGTCCTATCTGCCAGGCTACAGGAGCAGCCCCTGCTTGCATCTGCTGCCACCTCCAAGTACCTGCTCACAAGGGAAACCCAGCAGCAAGCCAGTGAGGGCGCTTTGGGGCAGGCAGCGGGGCTCCAGAGGGGGATGCAGGAGATCCAGCGAACTGGGAATAATCCGATTCATCTCCAGTCCTACCTCGGTCTCGAAAGAAAATCTTCTGATAGGAACTAAACTGCGACTCTTCTGTTTTTCCCAGGCTTTGTAAGTATTTTCTGCAGGCTCAGCTCCCCTTGACTCAACTCGAGAGCAACGCAGGCCTCCCAAGGCACATTATAGTGAACTCCAGGACAGCACGCTTTACTGCCATAAATGTTTAACGTGTTTGTTCTGAAATTTACCTGTAAAGAGTCATTAATCTTGCAATCATTACTGTTACTCTGTAACTTAGAAAAAAGATACCTAGAAAGAAAAATGAAGATTTTGCTAGTTTGATAAGGAGAGAAGTGGGGAAGAGGATTACAAGAGAGAAGCATCATTTCAAGTGGCATTTCCCTAGTAACTAGCACCAGTCTCAGTAATGCAAGTGAATGGAAACATAACCAAGTTCAGCAGTTAAAAAAAAAAAAAAAAAAGCAATGCACTTTGCTCCTGTCATAAAACCTTCAAACAAATTCTTTGTACACTGGTGAGGAAGTCTTTTGTTTCTGCTCCACTCAAAGGACTGCTTAAGCTGCAGAGCAGTCCCCCAAAACCGTTCCCAAAGCCGAGACAGAAGGAAGCTAGAAATTTTTTCTTTGCAACAAAGTTTCTTTATTTTATTAGCATAGACATTTGGCTTTTGGTAAAGATGTACAAATAATGCTCCACAGTGACATTACCTCAGCTACATATTTGTTAGAGAAGCTGAACAGCAGAGTCTGGGAAAAGTGCAAACTATTTCTCAAAGTAACCTCTTGTCCGTCTGGCACATTTCAAGGGACAGAATGTCTGGGTCACATAGGAAAGAAGCTGGAAGCCCTGTGAACCTTGACAGAGCCATGTTGCAAGCTGTGTGAACGGCTTCAGATGAGGGAGCTTAAAAAAAAAATAAATAGTGCCACTGTAAAGGTCTCACAAAACCGCTTAAAATACTGTAAAGCTTCTAGAATAAGAGACCCCAGTGTTGCCAACCCTCGCGATTTTATTGAAAGTCTCATGATGCTTTATTTAGAGCTATAGCTGTCGAAAACAACAGATTACCTTGGGATCAGCTGCCATTAAAGCAGGCCTCCAGCAGAGGTTACACAGAAGAGCTTGAAAAGCCAAAGGAGGCTGCAAAGCCTCCAGAAAATAACATGTTTGTTAAAGGCTCACGATCCTTAAGCTAATCGTGACTTTGACAGACTGGCTCAAGACTTTGGTGGTGTTAGCAATACCACAGAGGTGGGAAAAAAAAGACTGAAACCCAACAAACCTTGCCTTAAAACTAACCCTAAATGAATTCCTCAACAACACGAGAAAACTGGCAGCAAGAGCAGAAAGCGATCTCCACACTGCCTCACAACAACACTAAAGAAAATCTCACTCTTCCCTAAACCAAAGGTTAATAACGAAAACCAGGAGAACCTCAGAAATACGTTGGGCTTATGGAGCCATTCCCAGGAGGAAAGGTAAGAAAAGGTAGCCGAGGATCTAGCGGGTCTTCCTTCCAGCCTGGTCGCTGGAGCCCGGCAGTCAGCTGCCAAATAGGTGCAGCGACTTCAGAAACAGGAGATGTGGGAGCTGGTGGAAAACAGATGGAATACTTGCCTGCTCTGCTAGGGAGGGTTATTTTTTGCTGCTTCTCCTCCCATCCACACGAATTATCATATATACCCCGTGGATGTTCAGTGTGAGGGAAGTGGGGCGAGAGGATCAGGCTGTGGCCACACTAGTGGGAGAGAACTATCAACACTCATCAAAGGAGCCTGGATGGGAAAAAACAGTCTTCAAGTAGGCCAGATCAAGATAAGAGAGATGTAACGCCGCGAATAAACTATCACTTCCACCTTTGCTACATTTATCTCTTCCTTCATCATTATTTCTCCACTCCCCCCCACCACTCCTTCAGATTTCCATTTCCATGTAAGGCAGAAGATCAAGATGTGTGTTTTAATTTAAAAGGGAAGGCACAGGGGAAGACATGCGGAGATTAAAGCGCTCAGCCCTTCTTTCTTTCTCCCTTGGAAGTTTTGTTTTAGCAGGGAGGAGACTGGTCTGATCCGAGCAAACAGCACTTTGTCAGGATATCGCTGCAAGGAGCAGCAGAGCATCTCCAGCCAAGAGAGCATCTGAGCCCGGTGGCAAGAGCCACGCCAGAGATGGGGGCAAAGAACAGAGCAGGAAAGTTTCTCCCGTTCAGCCCAGCTGGCAATTCACCAAGGCAAAAATGGAAACAGTATTTTTCCTGCGGGAAGGGGGATCTGTTGGGCTCTAAACCAAACAGGTATATTCTTTTTGTAGTCCCCCCCTTCTGCCTGAAGCACCTGCTCTTTAATGCTACCACACCAAACGCTGTAAACAACAAAAAGATAAAAAAAGCATGCTTTTTCTATCTAAGGTGGAAATTCAAAATAGTTACAATAACATGAAAAAGTCCTGGAGACTCCCAACCAATGCCTGTTGGGTCTATGTAAATACACCCAGCTATTTACTGCATGAAAATAATTTAGAGGTGGAAAGCCAGCCAGGCATGATACAGGAGATTTGTAGTCTTTTTTTTTTTTTCCCTAGATTTTGGTTAAGAGCTTGTTTCCCGTTTGTTTTTAAGATATTCAGGACTCCTCCCAAACCTGCTAAGCCCCACAACACTCTTGTTCATTGAGTTTAAGAACCGTTCCACAGAAGCTAGAGACAAACAAACAGCAAGTAAGCTGCAGGGAGTGGAACAAAGCTCCCATTAAAACCCCATTAAACTTTCCGAAACACAGTTGCACCGGCCCCGTACCTCTCTGGACAATTAACACAAAGCAACCCCAGCCCTCCTTGTTGGAGTGACCATGTCTGGAAGAAAACGGGGGCTTCCTTTACGATGCAGAGGCCTGCCAAGAGCTGAGGTGCTCGGGGCTGGAGGGGAGGTTGCACGGGTGGCCACTGTCCACTTGTGTGGCTCCACAGGTAGTAAGCTCCGGCTAATACTTCTAAAAGGTATTTTCAGTTCATATTTTCAACCATCTCAGTTGCTGATCAAGGTTTTAGAAATTCTCCCTGCGGAGACCCAGATGAGCTGTTAGTTTTCCGGATCCTGTGGCTCCTCGGGATGCTGCCCCACCCAAGCTGTGAAGCCCGGCTGACATTTTGCTTGTGTAGGACATACGTATGCAGTGTGCTGATAAATCGCAGGATGGAATGCATTTATTTGTGCCTGCCGAAATACGTACCGTCATGGCAAAGCCTTGCACGGAAATGTAAATATTTAACATTAAAAAAGGGGTAAATGCGTGCGTATCAAAATAGTTTTCACTCAAGAACCTGATTTAAAACTTACCTGCGACATTCAAAATAAATACGAACCCGCTGTGGCTTAAGAGTCTGCAGTTTGTTTGTGATTGATATTTGTTTAATAAGAGAGTGTATGCACACTATTTGAAGCTGATGGTTACCAAAATCTCTGTACACACAACAGCCCTAAAAGGAATGTACTTCCCTCTTTAGTGTTTCCTGAAGAGTCCCAGCTCCGTCCCGTGCTACCAGAGTAAAAACAAGGTGGAGGCAGGGCAGGCCGGGGTGCAGTCACACACCGTGCGTACAGACATGGCATGCCCCACCAGGAACAGATAAGGATGAAAACAATTTTGGGGTAAGTACCTCAATGCTGCAGATAAACGTCTACAAGTGCCTGTGTTGCATAAAACTTTTAAAAGACCATGTGTAGCTAGATACGAAATCAAATTAATGGCTAACATGATATTGTGTAAGCATAATTATCAAGATGATGGGATGTTTTAAGTTAATTGAAGAAATACTAACAGGTTCATAAATCTTGTCAGATAGATTTATCAGATTGGAATATTTTGAAAACCTCACCAAACGAGCTCTGACTTTAGAAAGAGTAAGATTAGAGTCTGTTGTTGCACATCTCCTACAAAAACAAAACAGAAAGGTCAAAGCAGTGTGCCTGACATAAACTGCACTTGGAAGTTTCATTACAGATTGGCACGCACTCCATTCGCAGCATCACCTACAGTTACCGTCAGCCAGGAAGAAAAAGATAAAGTGTTCCTCAATATTCAAGAGAACGTTAACAAAAGAAAGCTGTGTCAGGGTGGTAGCCTCCCAAAGCGCTCAGTAAAATATATTCCATCTATGAAAATTAGGCTCAAGTCAAAAGAATATTAAAGGACTGTGCTAGTTCCTAGTCTTCCCACAGGACCCAGCCGTGTTTCCCAGGTGCTGATCATGCCATAACTCAGCACAAAGCTTCAGCTCCGATAATGCTTCTGCAACTCATTTGAGCCTGAGCTACGCAGACAAAATGAAGCATGCCATAACTTCGGAGATAATGGCATCAAATTAATTCCTCAGCATAATTGTAAGCAGGGTTGATATAAGATTCAATTTTGTTAGCGAAGTACCAAAGCAGTTTTAGCAAATCCTAGACAATGATTCAATCACTTAGTACGAAGAGCCCTTATGTCACAGGCACTTTGGGTTAGCATCCACACGTGCTGGAGTAGCACCTCCCTGATGCAATGGATTTTATCCCATGCCACGTTATGATGTCAGCAGAAACGTTTCAAGCCTCACTGCTTACAACAAACACTGAGTGCATCACGGTTGCTATGAAATGAGGGAATCCAGAAGGAAGATCTACACTAACATTTTTCTTCTAAAACAAAGTTGACTGTGCCTTCTCCTGTGTTGATGAATCTGAAGCAATAGGACTTCCCTAGCTACTTACGTGAAACTTCCACGGTCAGGGTAATGGGCTTGTTCTTTTCTCAGTTGACAGCTAGACGTTTTCCTTTCAAACTCGTACTTTTGTTCAGCTGAGATACTCAATGAGTTAATAATCAGAAACAATCTTCTGAGAGGTACCTTGAGTCGAGTGTTTTGGGTAGTTTTAAAGAGTTCTCCAATCTGAAATCTGGCCGCATCGATTAACAGCCGAACAGCCCCAGCTGAAAGGCAGGCTTCTGCTCTGCCTGTTCCCCCCACCACTCCTCAGTTTCACAGATTCCAAATAGAGGAGTCTCTGGCCTTTCCATATGTTGCAAGGATCACTATTTCTTCACTGTTTTAGCCATAAAAAAGTAACATGCCAGGATGTCTTCACCCTAGGTGCAGAGCGCCATGCCATGCCGTTCTCGGACTCTGCCTGCAATCTTCATAAATTCTGATGCTGAAGTGATTTACAGCTCGATCAGATCTCGGCCCTGGCTTACCAGGCCTTGAGAAATCGTGCTTACCCCTTTCATAAAGGGAAACACTTTTGCCTGCAATATGCAGATGGCTGTAGGCTTGGCTGTTATGAGCTGCTGAGGGTAAGAATTTCACAAAGTGTATGATGACATCTGTACAGATCAGAAGGCTGTCCAGAGTTACAACAGTTAAAGATTCAGCAAGAATATTAAGCACTGACTTCTGGGTTTAAGCCAATCACAACGAGAAATCAAGCTGAAGCTTAATATGGAGCAGTTAATTATTTTTGTTTTATCCTTAAACATTCCTCTGAAAACTGGAATGGTTCACTTACAGATAAACAGGGGGCATTTTCCCTCTTGCCCAGCTGTTTAGGAGCCAAATGACCACACAAATGATGAGAAAAGCAAGGAGCAGTTGGGCCAAGGACCTTCAGATAAGACTTGTCATCGCAAGAAGACCAACACAGCACCACTCCAAACTGCACCCAGTATGACAAAACAGAGATGACATAAGGACAACGTGACAAGTGCTCATCACCTGTCCAGCAAAGGGACAAGCTCACACGGGAACATGACCCCCAAATGGCCCCAGTGTCCCGCAAAGAGGTTTCCACTGAACTCACAGTGGGGAGGTGGAGCACACCACATGGACCACGAAGGGCCATCAGGGCTTAGCAGCTCCTGATCAGTGTGAGCCCCTCAGGACACCGTGATTCAAGCTGGGTGGCTCAGCTCAGGCACAGAAATGCAGCACTGAGCCGAGCTACCGTGTGTTAAACACACCCGAGCACGGGGAGTTCAGTGCACAAACGCCCGTGTGCTCCTGTGTGGAGTGAGCCCAATGGCCACCAGGGCACATGGGCGAGCTCGGCGCTGCTAACAGGTGATTGCACCGTCGAGATAATCTGGAAAACAGCTCAGCCGTGCCTGTACAGCCATGCCTGCAAGCTAAAGCTGAATAAATAAATAAATACCAATCTTTTCAAGCCAGAAATGACTCTGCAGAGGGAGACAGCTCTGGCATTCCTGAATCCTCTTAATCTGCCGCACGGGTAGTTGAGATTGACTGCCTTTCTCAGGGTGAGCAGTGCCAGTGCTCCTCATCCGTAACCTGTTCACACTGCCCCCGTGCAGACCCTGCCCCCCAGCTTCTGCATCTGCTGCCTCTACTGCCTACCGAAATCTCCATCCTTTGTCCTCCTTTGAGTGGATATGGAAGAGCTGTACAATGAGCAGCGTGGTAAATGATTTACATGACCCACCAGGGATGGAGAGGGATTTACCAGGAAAAAGCATCAGCAAGGCAGACAGATGGCTGTACTGCAGGGGTTCTGGCGAAGGAAAAGGCTACGAAGACCAGTTGGAAAGGGGAGGGAGGTCCAGAGCTTACAACAGGCCACCAAGCACAGGGCTGGAAGGGACTGCTGGACAGAGACAAGACCTGCACAAGAGGCCACCCAGTTAATTTGAAGGCTGGATCATGAGGCAAACACGTAGGCAAAGGACTGGAGGAGTGGTTTGTTAGATAGGGTTTAGTAGATGGAGTATGCAAAGTCTGATGAATAAGCTCACAAGCTGCTAGCAAAGGCTCCCTTCTCCAGCTGCGTGAGCGCTGTAGTCTATGAAAAGGGCACAACAGTAAGTGATACCTTTGAGAAGGAAGCTGTGAGTGCCCAGAGGATGTTTATGGGAGCTTTCAGGACAGGACATCAATGTTGAAAGCACAAAGTTAAGGAAAGTTTGTCCAAGTCACTCTTTTCTTCTAACCCTTCCACCAATTCCCCTTCCTCTAAAACAAAATCTCTATCACATAAATCCCTTGCCTTTGCTTTCAAGATCTATTCATTTTCTACCTATCATATCTCATTTCTCACTGAAATATCAGCTCCTGTCTCTGATCAGCCAGTGATGCCAGCATTCATCACCAACTTCAGTGACAAGCTGGGACAACAATCTTTGCAGGAGCGTTTGCCATGGATATGAGCAAGACTGCATTTGTCAGGGCACGAGAAAAGTATGCTGCAGCAGTCGAAACATGAAACAGTGAATTTGATCTAGATGAGAAGGTGGATAGAAACAGAAGATGTTTTGGAAAAATATGAATTTGTCTGAGACTCCTCAGACTCTTCTTGCAACTCTGTTTAATCCTATATATTCTACTCCAAAAACAAAACAAGGTAATATTCGGGGTCTCTCATGACTTTCTGCAGCATTTCCTTGCAATACGCTTCATATGAAAAAAAGAAAATCCATTGTTTTCTAAAGGAAAGCTCAGCTACACCATTAATTATAATGAAAGGCAACAAAACAATCATATAGACAAAACAGAGAATTCAAAAGCACAGCAAATCTGCCCCTATTAAAAGGAGGCCACTTATTGTAAATAAAGGCTTGTTTTGTTTTTAATTTCTACATTCCTTCACCTTTATTCAGACCCATACTATGCACCAACTTGACTAAGTTATTTGGAGTGCAGGAGCTGCGTGAGCTACAGACACCCTGCAAGGAAACAAACAAATTAAGACAGAAGACATTAGTACTAGAAAGCTAGGACTGAATCTTCAGGTTTAAAATTAAAAAACGTGAGTTTATGAGTAACTGAGTGATCGTGATGCTATTGTTGTGCCTTCCAGCATGTCACATCCCAGCCTTCTGCTGGATGCTGCAGTGTGTCCACGACTCCCTTGTACTTGGGAGTCCAGAGCTGGACACATCACCCCAGGTGTGGCCTTACCTGATGAAAGTCACAGATAAAATTTCCTTCGCCTTATCTGCACGTTCACATTAAATGAAAATACTGGGACACTTCTCCACCAACCACTCAGGCATTCAAAACTGAAGAAGGCAAAATCATTAGCCACATTTAAGAGCCGGGCCTGACTCAGACCTTAGTTTCTCCCATGCTAATAGCTCTGTTGATTTGCACTGTTATACCCAGGTCGTATCAGGAGTAAATGTGTCCAAATTTTGGGGTTGGAATCAGAAGATCTTTAAGGTCCCTTCCAAACCAAACCATTCTGTGAGACCATTTTTTTTAATTAATTTATTTTTTAACCAGCTACTTCTCTCCATACACAAAAACTACCAAACACGTAGTGCAAGAGGATGTGTTATTTCTGAGCAATACAGAGCCAAACAACAGACTGCTGTCTTCCAAGCATACATTTTCACGGACAGCACCAATATTTGAAAGATTTTTTTTTCCTAACCATTATCTGATTGTACATTTCCCTGCATTAAAAATAAATAAATAAATGGAGCGACTGTCAGCTCTCCCCATGCTTCCTGGCATATGAACACAAAAAAATGCACTTCACAAAGCAACTTGATAGATTTCCTCATAGAAGCAAGTATTATTAATTCAGCTTTGTGATCTCAACTCTGAAGCCTTCAAACTTCTTGCAGCGCTTGCTGTAAGCACCGTACCACCCAGTGTCTGTCTTTGGGCTGTCAGAATTTGAGGTGCAATTTCAGTATTTTTTATTTGTGGGTGACTCGCATTTAAATATCAATGGTCAGGCAGCTTTCATTGATCACCAAGTTGTTGTTTTCAAGGCAGCTTGTTTTATTTAATGCTGGTACTCAGCCTAGGGTCTACAAACAATACATGAGAAGTTGTTCTCCAGGCATCCCTTCCTGGAAGGTCATCGCTGTTGTAAAGTGCAATACACATAGCCAGGACTTTACTCCTGAGTGACACTGTAAGAGATGAGTGTTTATGCCATTTTTGTCGCAGAGATAAAGTTTGTACACAATTTCCCTTAAATTTCATGTTTACTTATAACATACTTCAAGTCGTAGCTCCTTTGTGTGGAGGGTAGCTGTGGAGGCAAAGGGGTGGCAGGCCTGGGTTATCTTCCTGGCTCACCATGAGATGTGCTGCAGCATTTTGCAGTAGCCAGATGAAGGAGAAGAAAGAAGTGTCAGAAAGAGAAGAAAAACATGGATGAGTTCTTGGTTATTTGGTTATTTTATGTACACATCAAGACCTAAGGGTTCACAATGTTACAGATTCCCAGTTTAAATCCAGCCTACGTTTTTTGCACACCAGTCTCTAAGTTTTGCCTAACTCTCGTTGTACAAGCTTCAACAAATTGTCTCTTCACAAATGGGACACAATATTCACCTCAAGGAGACAGCTTGGAGGCTGCTTAGAAGATAATACTCAAGAGCTTGAGACAGCCTTCGAGCATTTAATGCAAAAGAGATGTGAAGAGCACACTGTAGGCACTAAATACTAACTCAATCTACTATGTTACCAAAAAGTTGTAACACATACTAAGCAGAGAGAGTGTGATGAGCAAACAAGAAAATTGTCATCTCAGTAGAAACCACACTAGGCCAGCAAAAGTATTCCAAAGATCACCAGTGGATGAAAAATTATTTGCTGAAAGTCTTCACACAGTCAGCGATTTATTTTTGACCCCTTCCTTACCTCCCCCACTCCCAAATTATACACCTCTGATTATGATGATTACTCTAATCCGCTAGCATATCTGCCAGAACGGACCTGACAAAGCAGCTCTTACTAATGAAGCACAAAGCCTTTTACAAGATGGAAAGCAGTGAAGCTATGAGGTCCTTCAGGACAGGCAAGGTGCCAGGTGATGAAGGACTGTCAAGCAAGTCCTGTAAAGACCATCAAGACCAGGTGGGTCCAATCTAATAAGCAGCATTTCCAAAAACAGAAAAAAAAATTACAATCAATTTCATAAAGCTGCCATTTCTTTAACAGATGGAGTCTCCCAGAAAGGCAACCAGATGCTATGGATGATGGATGCATTGTAAGAATTTAGACAGACCAATGACTGCAAGAATGGTCATCTAATTTTATAGCCCAGATTGGATTTAGTTCTAGTGTAGGAGAGATTTAATATCATATTAAGAGCGAGAAAATAAATGTCAGTGTAAAATCATGCCTTGTTAGTTGGAAAAAGTTGGGGATCCATTGTATATCATGGGAGAGTTGCTCATTATCAAAAGGGCTTTTGACTGGGTAGAGTGAAAGAACTTTTCTAAGCCCTGAAGGACACACATGGTTATTTAACAGCAAGCACGCTTTTCTCTTGGATATGCAAATAAATAAATAGATAGAAAAAATAGTTCTCTGCTGTTTGAAGTACTTGAAAATATTGTTCACTCCACTATTTCAGCTTGAAATTTCTCCTGGGAGCAAATGGGGAGAAATACATGAAAAAGGCATTAATGTGAGCAATCATGTCTATAAAAATTATACAATGCTGAAAGAATGTTGCAGCTACTCTGGCACTCTGTTACTGATATTTAAAGGTCGGCTTGCTGAATCTTAAAATCTTCAAATTAACCAAGTATTTAATGTCACTGCTCTGCATTCCTGGGTTAACCGAATCCGAATGATAATTTAAACTGAGCAAAATAAAGCATGACCTGAATTAGGTAATGGATGATGAGGTACAATTAACATTACTATTCAAAATAATGGGCCAGATTCTCTTTGCTACAGAATTTCTGCTTGGTTCAGCAGGAAGGAGGGTCAAAAAACCAATTACTGCTCCCAACTTATTTGTCCAGCCTTGAAACACGGACAAGCCTCGCGTCTGCTTTGACATGTAGCAGAAGGCAAAACTCCTTAACCATCCTCTGTCAGCTAAGAAGAGCTGGAGTACTTAAACCACAGCTTCTCCCTGTCTCCACCACATTGCCTGAAGATACCTGTGTTCTGGGGTATGGTGAGAATGGTTTAAGTAGTAACCATCTCAGATGAAGAAATCCCCAAGATGTACCTGGGCATAGCCCCATGTAAGTAGATGTTATTAACCACACGATTTCCATGAGGACAGGAAAGATGAACAAATAATAAGAATAAAATCTAATGTATTACACAGATGAAAAATATATTAACAGAAATAAATAGATTTTATAGTGTTTTGCAAAATGAACAGTGAAACTATGCTGCAGTGGAGTTTAGATACTTACAGAATAACACTGCAATTGTCTAAAAACTTGGAGAAACATACCAAGATTAAGAGGAAAACATAAATCCAGTCTGTTTAAAATCCAGTATAATGCAAGTAGCTACCTGAAAAAATAAAAAAGTTGGATTTGAAATGTCAAACTGTGATCTGTTATTATTTTTTTTTCTATTTACAAAACCAGATAGCAACACCCCTGGTAAAATAAGGTACATTAGGCTACAAGCATGCATTAGGGGAGACAAAATTCAGCTGTGGCTGCTAAATCGAAGAGAGCTCAACAGCTCATGGACTGGTCACACAGACCTGTGCTCCCTTCCTCCTCAAGAGGTCTTTCATTTGCTCCCATTAAGAATTTTACCTGTTAAGCAACCCAAAATTGAGAAGATGTGGCTTTAACAAACTTATTCCTCGAATACAGAGTAAGCAGTGCCTAGTTTCTTAGTAATCTAATAAAGTGTATTGGGTGCTTCTAACTAAAGAGAACTAGTTTAAATGGAAAAAAAATGAATTCACACAAACCTATTTTACACTTCTTTGGGGAGTCTCTATTTATACCTTGGACTACACAACCCACATTTGAGTAAGGTTTAGAGTTTCAAAGCAAAGCATTTCTCAGATGGTGGTAATGACACATACACACACACTGCCCCTCTCCTTCCCCCCAACCATTTGGCTTTCATAATACATGCACCAGACACATTTCCATTCTAGCACCATTCATTGCACAAAAGGAAGACATCTGACTTAGAGTTAAGATGGAAAGGACAGAACAATAGTCTACGAGGAAAAAGAAAAAAAAAGATGATAAAGCACTGTAAACAGCAGTACCTCATAAGGCACAGAAATGCATAGACAGGTTTGACATGAAATCTCTATGTTTAAAGGCTGTGGCAATGCACAATTGGCAGAATCTGTTCTGCAGGGATGCCATTTACCTAACTGTCCTTCTTCCCCTGCCAAAAATAAATAAATAAATAAAAAGGAAAAACAAACAAACAAACAAACAAAAAACAACAACCCCAAGAAGCATATACAGGTGGAAGGGAGTGAAGGAACACTTTCTTACTATACTCACAAAATTCTTTACAGGAAGGGAGTTTGTCAGGAAATAAAGCACCCATGAAGACAACTGCATCATGAAAGTGTACAGGCAAGGTAGAAGTGGTTAAAAAATAAAAGTGATGCTACTTTCCCTCCCTTTTTTAAAAGCCGAGGCTGACTTCCATATATAATTAAGAGTTAACTGGTAAGCCAGGTGAATAGTTTGGTATCTATACTTTTAGATGGCAGAAGAGAAATTGAGCCAAGTAACTACATTCATTCCCAGTACAGATTTCCCTGGCCAAAGGCAACTCCTCAGAATTAAAGGCAGAGGCATCAGGTGCTATGATCACCTCTCCCTCACACTTTCTTAGAGTAGTGGTTTTTAACAGAAACAGTCTGTATGCTGCTGCAAAGCTCTAATGTTTAATAAAAACAAACAAACAAAAAGTTTATAATGTAGGATAAAGGTAGAGCTGCACCTCAGTTGCCTTCCGAGAAACAAAGGCAAACCAAAAATAGGAAATTACCATTCCAGAGAACTTCTTACATATCCCAACTTAATACCAAACAAGTTCAGGAAAGGTTTCCTTTGCTCACTCACAGATGCCCTCCGAATAAAGCTGCACTGCCGTAAGTGACACACAAAGTTTGATGGAGCTCAGGAGACAACTTGATCCTTCATTTCTGCTTGCCAATAGGCAGGGACCCCCTCAGTATTCCTGGGGAAAGACTGCCCTGGCAGGGAAGTCAGTGCAGAAAGACAGATTTAGAAGAACACTGCTGAACTGCTTCTCCGCTTCCACAGCTAATTTACCCCGGAAAGGTCCGAGATAACAACTACTGAAGTGCTCCCGATGCATTTCTCCTTTTGCAAATTTATTTCCAATATTATATAAAAAAAAAAAATTAAACCCTCAATTTGCTATCATCAACGTGTTCACATCTTTAAGGTTTCTGGTATTAAGAATAACTTCAAAGAAACTCAACAAACAACTCATCCATATCAAACAGCTCACGGAGGTAGATTTGTGAAAGCCTGTAACTAAGAAGGAATTTCAAATGCACAGGAACCGAGGGTGTTACCATCAAGCTGCCATTGCCAGTCTGAGGGCTTGTGCCCACAAGATGTGGCTTCTGAAGAAGCTGATCTCCCTGCACTGCCATCAGACGCCTTCCTTGCTAAGAGATGCTGTCTACAACATTAGGTACCAACCAACAACCGACCATAGCTGCCAAGCAATCAGCATTACTTGCAGGAGACGTCACACGTGAACAGACATTTCAACCACGAAAATTCTTGAAGAAACATTTCAATTTATCCACTTACAGACCCACATTTATCATCTCTCTCCTGTTTTACCCACCTACAGAGTGCAAAGCCACACCTCTGGACATGCGGTAGCACGATCCTCACAGTAATATGAAGGGAGGGGAGTTGTCTCTCCACCTTTTTAAAGTCCCATATCTTACCACTGCTTGAAAACTACCTGCTTGGTGTGTAATCAGCAGATATTGGTTGTTGTGTCCAGCATATCCAGGCAAAGATAGCTACGTGTGAAGTCAGCTTCGGTGGCTATGTGTGAAGCCAGCTTCAAGGTTTGATGGGAATCAGATCCATCTCTTCATATGAAAGACAAATTCAGAGTTAGAGAATGGATTTTGTGTAATTATCTAATAATAAGAAATAAATAAACTAAAGAATCAGGGACACAAATCATAGCTTCCAATGAGCTCTGGTTTTATGCTAGTCTTTGACTGTTATTCCTCTCTCAAACAGATCCATGCCAGCAGAGTAATGGTATGATCAGACAGCGCTAGAACTACAAAATCTGACTACAAAATCCCTCTTTGGAGCATTCTGTTCCCTTTCCTTCTCAGAACAGAAACGCTTCCAGCTAGTCAACAACTGAAGTACTTGAAATCCTCTTCATCATGCAAGGTGCACCAAACCTACCTTCATTGCTTTTAATATAAAGATGGTTTTTACCCTTCACATAGTTATGACACAGATTACATCACAGCAAGAGAAACAATTCATCACCTAGATTTAGTGGGTGACTGCAGACTAGGATGTATGATATTGCACCTAAAGTGACACGATCTTTGTGCAGTAGTGCTTTGATGAGCAAATAAAAAGGAAAAGGTATGCGATATAAAGGTCTGCTTTCACACACAACTTCCATCCTTCCCTGAACTTCAGCAATAAGGATAATTCACAATTTTACTGCTTTAGTTATCAAATGTTATTACACTTTTGGTAGCATGGATGTTTTCTCTCTAACACCTCAGCATTTGGTGATTTGTAAAGTCTCTTTGTTCAGCTTTGAGCAAAAAAAGGTGCAAATTATAATACCTGTTACAGTCACTCCCCTCTGCTCCCTTTCCCCGTGATTGAGACTTTCAGAGACTGAAATACATTCAATTACTCAATAAAAGTATTTTCTAGACATGGGCACTCCAAACAGCCACACACAGATGAAATCACGTACAAACTTGGGGTTGTGGTCCCAACACTTTGGCACTACAGTAACACCTCCATTTTTCTGTTTTCAGAAACAGTCTTATTATTCTCAGTCCAATGCTTCTCTTTAATTGTATTTGTACTGTGAGTCCTGTCATACTTTTTAACAGGAGACTTTTTTTCAGTTCTAAATAGCATCAGAGGAGTTTTAAGATCCAGCATTCAAGCCTGAAACTACTGAAATGCAGTCAATGTGAACCCAACTGCACATCTAGCCCCATATTTTAATTCCAGATGTAAGAACACGTCCCATTGCCTCTCTAGAAAGATCAACAGAGACATTTTGAGAGTAAATAAAAGATGCAGCCCTTCAATTAGGTAGATGCATTAAGTCAAAATTCAGGTTGGAAAGTAATTTGCCAATATGACACAGCATTTCACCTTTTCCTATACAGAGTTATTCCATCTTAATGCACTAAATGAGTAGATTTCCACATTATATGACAAATATGAACAGATAACAGTGTTCACAGCCAAATCAAACAGGTTTGTGTATTAATAATGGTTTAATAATAATGGGCTAATGGCTTTGGAGTCCGACTTTAATAATGACTACCTGCAGATCACATGAAAACATGCATAACCTCTTTATGTCTCACTGTCTTTTTAATACAAACATTTTTTAAATATTTTTTTAAATAAAAATGTGTTGAATATTATGTAAACTCCACTTTGATAGTGTTATTGTGATACTTGAATTGCTATTTGCAAGTTATATTAAGAGCTTCAAGATAAGAGGATGTTTCAATGACGCTTTTTAAACAGTCACGTTCAACACATCACCACTTGTCTGCATATCTGCTCTGTTACCCGTGCAAAGGGCACGGACGGGTCAAGATGTGCAAAAACTCTTGGCCTGAGATCTGGAAGTCTCAGAAGGTTGAAAGCAAGCCTTGTTCTCTCAGATACATAAAACCCACACGTATGTATGAACATCAAAACAGATGTTTTTTACCTTTATTTATTCACGTGTGCTTTTTACAACGCTCCTAGCACCACCACATCATCTCTCTTTCCCATTCTCAAACACTGCACAATCCAGGAAAACTACTCCAGGAAGCAGCTTCATTTTCAACTGACACTAAACTCTATGACCCTGGTCTTTTGGGAATTCATTAAATCTTCTCGTAAGCAAACAGCATTGCATTTGAGCAAGGACAGCGATGGACAGCATTCCACACGTGGCTGTGTGCACATGGAGACAGATACAAACTGTGAGTAGACCAAGAAATATGAACATTTGAGATTCTGCAAATTACTACTTAATTTCCATAAATCAAAGGAGCTTGTGAAAGGTATGTTCTTATCCTTACTTAATATCCTACTTGACATCAGCCTCTTTACATTAATTCAGTTTAGACTATTTTAAAGCATTTCTCCGGGTACATTCTGCAGCATTTTGCAAGAAGACCAGAAAACGCAGCCCAAGTAGTGTCATAAATCATCCAGCTTGAAACAACTCAGTGAGAAAAATAAAATCACCGTTTTTGACAGCCCTTTAGCAGATAAAAATTAGCTAAGGCTAACACCTCTTCTTTTAGTCTGTATTTTTACTACTGCTTTTGACAAATACTGCCCACCTTTGGTTAAAGCCAAGACTGATGCACGTTTCAGTAACTAAAACGAGCATTCAGAATTCTCTGACATGACAACTAAAAGGAAACGTAGGTCTTTAAAAAAATAATTCTTACATGCACAAAAGCCACCACCTTAACGGTGAGTCAGAGTTAAAGCATTTTGTACTCTTTGTTTCCTCTTCTGTGTATCCAAATCCATAGGATATTGTGAAACCACTTGAATAAGACTCTTTATTCCATACCATAATTTATCTAGTCATTCTTTCTGCCAACTTTTAAAGTGTAAGAAAATAAAAAAGGTAATATAACCTTAACCTATTGTCCTTCAGTATGAGTTATCTAAAAATCAAACCCGTTTTTAACCACAAGGTACAGAAATGTGAATGCAAAGAAAAATCTACAATAGATGTTGTGAACTGAAAAGCAGATGAAGAAAAGGACTCTTGCATCACCCCGTTCCCCCCAGCTTCCTGCTCCCCAAAATGAAGTGGCCAGAACACAGTCTGCTGTTAAATTCCCAATCTGACTCCATTTTAGATCAGTCATGACTGCAATCAGTTAACATCTTGCAGTTTTTTGGCTTATGTGAAAGGAATCTGAAGTCCCAGTCAAGCTTCTGGAGAAAGGACGTGATAAGTGACGCAACTTGGCAAGTTCCTTCCTGGCTGATTCACAAAGACAAGAAGTACCTGGATATGAAAGGGGGAGCTCCTTCCAGCTTTTACAGGTAGCAGCAACTCTAACTTACTTAAGAGCTTTACCAAAGTGTGCAGGCAACCTTACGTTGCAGTTGCTGCTGGTGAGCATGCAACTCTGAAGATACCAATGTGGCAGCGTTCAGTCACACTACCCGTTCTTCTATAGAAATGTAAAAATCACACATGCGCCTGTGAGCAGCAGAGCTAATGCCATCAGATTTCCCAGACCTTTCTGGTTGGATTTGCTGATGGTTCAGTAAGATGCAAGAGCTAAAAGTTCTCCCAGCTGCTAAAGCAGCCATGACATCCCTTTCTGATGCAGACTCTAATGTTCACTATGCACTGAGTACTTCCTGCAGGTTTTCTTTCAGTGGCTTCATTAGCAGGGTCTATTTCACCTGTTTCTCAAGACCAGTGGTTCCTTCCCAGCCTGGGTTCTGCCTATGCCATTTGCATCTGCAAAACACATGGCAATATTTAGAATCATAGAACCATCCAGGCTGGAAAAGACCTTCAAGATCACCAAGTCCAGCTGTCAACCTGTTCCTTAATACCACCTGCACACACCTCTTAAGTACCTTTAGGGATGGGAACTCCACATATCACCGGGCAGCCTATTCCAGTGCCTGGCCACCCTCTCTGTGAAGAAATTCTTCCTAACGCCCAATCTAAACCTCTTGTGGCACAACTCAAGACCGTTTCCTATCACTTGTCACCTGAGAAATGAGACCAACACCCTCCTTGCTGCAACCTCCTTTCAAGCAGTTGTAGAGGGCGATGACGTCTCCTCATGTTTTGTCTTCTAGTAGCTTCACCAGCTTCATTGCTCTTCTTGGCACATGCTCCAGCGTGATGGATGTCCTTCTTGTACAAGATGTCTCTCTTGTAATGAGAGGCCCCAAACTGAACACAACATTCGAGGTGTGGCCTCACCAGAGCTTTGTACAGAGGGACAATCACTTCCCTCGTCCTGCTGTCCATCCTATTTATGATGCAGGCCAGGATGGCTTTGGCCTTCTTGGTCACCTGGGCACACTGCTGGCTCACTGAGATTCACGTTACTCAACAATATGCAAACACACTCTTCTCTTTAAAAAAAACATACAAGAAAAGTTGTAGTTTTGTGTTTTAACAGACCAAGAGACTTTGTTTAGTTGGTGTTGCAGGTTTATCACTGAGACAATATAGATCTGTCAAAATCACGTTACTAATATCCAAACTGAGTGATCTTAACTGCTGATAGGTGGATGACAAAAAGGAACTAAAAAATTGAAGTTATGTTGCCTATCTATTTGACAACTGTTAATGGCACCACTATCAAAGGAAAAAAGAAAAAAAAAAAAAAAAAGCAAGCTCTGCACTTTATTTGTTCTTTATTTATTGACTGATCTGCACTTTACTTGTTTATGTAAGTAAAACAGGAGAGCTGTTTCTTTTTAATGGCATCATATCCTAGGGTAAAAATCATTATGGAATAAGATCATAGCATTTGTAAGGAAGTGGTAAAATAAAAGAAAAAAAGCTAAGTCAAGAAAAAGTAGAGAGCTCACAATTCAGGGCAGGGGTGGAGGCTTAGGAGTTTGTAATCACCATGTGAAAGGATATATCTGCTTAATGGGGAGATCACATTCATTCAGTGGATCCAGGAGTTCAAGGCCATTAAGAATATATATTAAAGAGCAAGTAACTTCATTTGCCACCAGGTGAGCAGTGCCAGCAACTGTTTTGTCATGTTGACGCAGGCAGAGATTGCTGATAAGATAGCGTACTGTGGAATCTACCACACCTCCCCTCCCTGTTAGGAACCTGCTACATTTCCAATTTAGATGAAGATGTAAATTGTTAAACCAAAAGATAAGCCACAGGACAACTTTGAGATACTTCTCTTTCTTGAGCAGAAGCAAAAATGCTTGCTAAAGAAGAGTGTTGTAACCAATGGCTGGCAGATTTTATTTTATTTTGTCTGAGCAGTAGGACTTACAAATAAAATTTAATTGGGAACATACCGAAAAAAAAAAAAAAAAAGTTCACTTTTACATGGTCAGTGGCCAAAACGCAGCACAGGTTGTGCTGGCACTGTACGTGACTACTGAAACAACATAATATTTTCCCTCACATCTTAAGCAATGATGTTCTTGCTTTTGCCTTAAGTGAGGAAATATTGTAGGGAAAAAAAAAAAAAAAAAGATTACATTCTGTTTCTATTTTCCCTTGAGAAAAATTAGAGAGTAGTGTCATAACCCAATGTCCGTTCTTTTCATCTACAGATGACAGAATGGAAAATGCCACTTTATTTCAGAAATGAGCTACTTTTTTCTTCTTCCGTTAGTCATTCCTGCCTGCAGGCACAAGGGTTATGGGGATGACTCTTTCAAACTCGTGTCTGGAGTACTAGCACCTCTCCAATCTGACAAGCTAATGCTTGTATACTTTGATAACTTAGGGAGCTCGAACCATTCTTGTTGGCCGTGGTGCTATGAAAGATTAAATTCTCAATTCAAGAAACCCAAAGACCTCCACAATCTAACTACAGATTAACATCCAGGAGTATCTCAATGGGCTACTTGTCCTTTCATAAAAAGGATAATCTGTCTTCATGAACCTTTTACCACTTAAATAACTTGCCTGAAACATATTCATGATCTTCTACCTATGTCAAACTAGGCTCAATTACTACCAACAGGAAACTGCCCTTTTTTGACTATGAAGTATTGGAAATACAGAAATTACTTATTGATCATCTTTTATATTGTTAATGAAAAAAAAAAAATTAGCTCAAACACCAACCTCAGATATTTTGATGAAATACAGTGTTTTGACACCATTTACTGAGATCAAACAAACATCCTTTTCCTTAGCTGCTCCAGAGGAGCCATAAGGTCCTACTTTTCCCTTGACTAGTATCAGGCCACTTCTTCCCTTTAAGAAAAGTAATGATAAAATCATCATAAGCAAGGTTGAGCATTGGGCTCCCTGCTCCTTTGTGTTTTGTTTCTGATATTTCTAACAAAAATATTAATTGCCACTTAGCCAAAATGATAGTTCTGCAAATGAAAGTATTCAGTTCTACCACTGATTAGAGAATGAAGAATCAGTACCTACTTCTGTGCTTTTCCAGTGTCTTTATTAATGCCACTGAAAGATACAGGACTTTTTCATAAAGTATTTCCTCCTCTAAGCCACTCAGCAGACAGCAATGTGCCACTGTTTAGGAACAAAAAAAAAAAAAAAAAAAAGAAAAATAACTTGGCCAATATGCATTTCTACTGGTATAGGGCTTGACATCTCCAGCCCCCCACCTCGTTTCCAGCAGAGAGATAGGGAGATATCAGCAATACGCTTTCTCAGAATGAGGACCAGGAACTGGGAGAAGGAGGAAAAGGTACGTCTAGAGCTTGGCCACCTGGTAGAGCGAGTCCGGCAGAAGAGACGTGAGTTTTGGCAGAGCAAAGGTAGATGATGCCAATCAATTTTCTCCATGAGGTAGTTCCTAACTGTTCTTAATAATTGAGCCGAACGTAATTTAGAAATAGATCTAACGATCAAAACAGATAAGGAAACTGCTGTGTAAATACTGTATAGATTCCTTGTGCAGAATGACTTCAGATTTCTGGACATCAAAACAGCAGAAGAAAAGGCTGAATGTCACCATGACTTTTCTCCGTGACTTTCTCACAGCGTAAGCACTGGGCCCAAACAAAGACAAAAGAATTGGCTGGGTGGTCAGCTTCATACAGGTATGACATGGAAATACGATTTGTACACGGGAAAATGCTGGTGCTCCATCACAGGGGTACGGGGGTGATCCACCCGCTGCAGCAGACATCCACAGCTCTTGAACGCACAATGGCATTACTGTGAGGGCTTAAGCAAATGAGTAACAGTGGCTTTATATCCTGGACTAATTGAACCCTGCTATGGAAAAAAAAGAGTAGCAGTAGCCAGGCAGGTGGATAATATGGCACTCAAAGATACTGCAGCAAAATCAACTATTGTTGTTGTTGGGGATTTATTATTTTTTTCTCTCCACAGTGAAGGTTTTTTTTTTTATTACTATTTTTATTACTACTTGTCAGACTGCTTGTCTGAAATGCGTTATGAGGCTTAATTTTTTTATTTTTTATTTTTTTAAGGAATATACAGCATGCTGGGAGTCTGTGATCGAAGACACTCTACACAGGCCAACAATCATAATTATGCCATGATTTTACGCCCAGCAGGAAACTTATGATTTGCCACCCAGGAACAAAGCTAAAGAAATGATCTAAGGTAGCCAATTAAAGTTTTCATAAAGAACCCCTCATCTATTCTCAAAAACCGAAATCTCCTTTTATAGCACAATCCTCTTAGCACTTATCTCTCCCTTCCTCATTAATCCAGTTTCACCTAGCTGGCACTGACACACGCAGAGACGGGGAGGGAGATATACACACATATATACACTCTACTTTTTCCCTTCTGTTCTTCTTGACCTTTCTGATTTGGTTCCCCATTTATACTAGCCCACCTGTCTGGCAGATCTTCCCTGCGACGTGCCCTTCAAGATGAAAAACATAGTTTGATAATGCATAGTGACAAACCTCGCAGAGAGCAAGCGGGCAAGCAAAAGAGAGAAAGCGCTAAGGGAAATCGCTTCTAACCAGGATCTGCTGCTGCACAGCTAATCAGGCAGGTATTCAGTTGTTCACTCCTGCAGACTTGCTTAGCATAGAAATAGGCTGTCTGCCCAGGAAGATGAGGTAATGTCTAGGTTTAATGCCAATCTCTGTAACTGGCAGGACACATCGGGTAAATATTTCTGCTGCAGGAGACCACATTAATTTGATTTTGCTACCAATTTTCATTATTGTTATTATTTCTATCACTATAAATATGCATGAGTTTACCTGCTAACTTTTCAGATGCAGACGGCACGGGGATCCAGGTAAGACTGCCTGCACTTCCCACCTCAGAGCTACAGCATTGCCTTCCTCCTTCAATCTTCCTCATACTCAGCATCGCCCTCCACTTTGTCCTTCCCTCATCATTTCTGAAGGACCAGGCGCTTGTCTGCTCACTCATCTCCTCTTCCAAATTCTGCAGAATTAGGCACTGTTTTCCACTCACAGCGTGCTTTGTCCCTCCTCACTGTACCACAAAAAGCACCTTTCGTTCAGCACTGCAATACTGTGGTCATCCACAATTCCTTCTTGGGCATGCACTACTTCACCGGCATATTAATTAATACGACCATCTCTTCTACCAAACTGTCAAAAGATGACCCCCCAAAACAAACAAACAAACAAACAAACAAACAAAAACATTAAACAAACCAAATTCTCATGAAACACTGTGAAGCAAACGTGTGGGGGGGGAGAGGTCTTTTCACCCTCTTTGCTCCCTTCACAAGCAAAAAATATCTTGAAACGTCAAAGTAAAAACATGAATGAGAAGGGCGAGTCTGTCTGTCTGTCCACCTTGGAGCTTCACAAACACAGCCGGTGCTCTAAAACTTAACAGATGTTTAAAGGAGATCGGGAGCACGAGAGCCGGTGAACAACAGCAGGAAGAAATGGAACAGTCCTTTAGGAACAGCAACCTGGTGAATCCTCTGCAATGTGGTGGCTCCAGAATGGGCCAAGAGTTGGGAGGGAAGGTGTCGTGACAAAGAAGGACGCCTGTAGTCTGAGGATGGGGTTGCAGACAAGGACTTCCCCACAATGACTTGTTCTTGGCCTTACTCACTGTATTTCTCTATCAGAACAAAAACAAATACTGGTGCCTTTAAGAAAAGTCCCCAAACTTTGCCCAGTATATTACATTTACAGTTTCTGGATCAGTTGCTTCTGAGCTCTACAATCTACTTGAAAACAATATCCTGAGGGCTCAACAGCGCTTGCAGGCTCATATTTAGTTAGAAACAGAGACAAGGGCAAAGACTTAGTTTTGGCAAATTGATATTCAAAGGCTTAATCTTGCCTTTATTTGATTAAAGAAGCCTCTACCATATATAAACTGGTATTTTCCTCCTTTTTCATGAGGTCCTTCTAGAAGAAATGACTCCAGAAATACCATCCATAGTAATTTCTTCTCATCCTCAGGTTTGTCATACTGGGTACGACTTCACTTTTGATGCTATCACACTTCAAGACAATTGCACACAAACTTTCTCCACTCTGGAGACACTGTTTTAGCAGTGAGCTCAGGCTAAACATCCAACCCTTTGCATGGAGGCTGCCAGCCCCAGCTGTGGGACCGGCTCATGCTGCTGCCTGGTGTCCCAGTCTGAAGCAGTTTACAAGTCCCCAGCTCAGGTCCGACACGTAGATGACTGCATCCCGCCTTTCAAATACTTATCTTCTGTGGTTGGGGCACAAATGCAAGAACGTTGGGTAAAATCAAACATGGTCATATTCTCCTGCTCAAAAGTTTAACATGATTAAAATCATCACTGTATTAAAACTGAACAAATTCTTTGAAAAGTGCTAGCAAATCTCTTGCATGGAAACTACTTTTTTCCTTGTCTCACCTTTCATCTCTTGAATGTCAGCACATTCATATTTTAAATCACCCAGCATCAAAGAGGATGAGGATATGTTTCAGTTCATTCTTTTCCCTTTGATACCGGTACATAGAAGAGCACTTCAGTTTAAAATCTGTTACCAATTGTGATACAACGCAGCATCCACGTACTTAAGACAGCTCACCGACTCCTCACTTTTGTCCTTTGTGCTTCGGGACATGTTGCCTTTTCAAATCCCGCTGTTCCATTTGGTTCCACCATAACCACTCCTTGCGCCAGCTTTAACATTTAAAATGTATGGTCTACCACATGAAAGTAGCATACGAGCTGCCTTGGGTTTCAACCAGTCCAGGGCAGACATAATACAGTTGTACCCACTTTTATTATATTCACGTATTTCAATCAAGTTCTTTGTAGCTGCTGCTGAAGGATCTGCTCAGGCAACTCAATGACATTACAAATTTGTTTCTGGTTCATTGCTACCAGTGATTCAAAAACATGAAAAGAACATTTTATGTAAAGAAGGCCGAAAATCTGCATGAAGAGGAGAGGCAGAAGGTGTCACAGTTTCTTTCAGACACCTCTTTATGGCAAACAGCAAGGAGAACTGAAATTGAGGAAACTTATGTAAATGGTCCATCCAAAGTGAGGTGCGCCTCCTTTCCTCTCATAGATCCTGGATACCAGCAATATCCGACAAACCTGAGACAGAAAATGAACCAGAGACCTTTGTCAGAACTGGAAACAAACGTAACTCTGTCTGGCAAGAATGTGGTGACTGTTCACAGGCTGAATGCAAGCCAGAGCACGAAGAAAGAAGCCCATTTTCTGATTTAGGGAAGGGCAAGCACAGAAATCCAACTTAGGAGGAAAAAAAAATTCCCCTCACTATGAAAAAAAGCAGTGTATCATTGAGTGAAAATTTCATTATAGGGTTCGATGTTACTGTGATCAAGAAATGAGACACTTTGCCCAGTAAGACTCAGCTACTCGGGTCGACAAACCAAAGGTAATGGATGTGCTCCACGGTCTGCTTTTCCTGACAGGAATATGTTCACATATTGCATATTCAGCTGAGGCCATGCCCTGGCAAAAAAAAAGACCAGCATAGATTTGACAGATGACACATTAAGGAGATTTTTCAATATTTTGTAGCAGAAAAATGTGTCTGTTTAGAGGAAGGTTGGATACGCCTGCTGCAAAACAGTGACGGCATCCAAGTATTGGACATTACCAGATTGCACTGTACACCGAAGTGCTAACACGCTTCCTTGCATGCTTCCATTTGCTGCCAAAACAAAAACAAAATGGGATCTCATCTCCAGGTCTGTCAAGTTAGCATCTTTTACACAGGACAATTTCCCTTTAAAGTACTTCACTACGGAATTATTTTTAGCAATCCCAGTTTTAAGCCATGATGTCACCAATACGCAGGAATCAAGGACAGCTGCTTTGGAGTGCCACTGCCCCAAGAGGTCGATGATACCTCTGTCTTATGCCCTTGACTTGCTCGTTTCTTCCCTTCTGTATGAAAGCTCCCTCGGAATTCTCAGCAGAGGTTTAGCCACATTTCGTTCCTACCCTGGAGACGAAGTACAATGACAAAATAAAAAGAAACCATGACTGTGACTCTCAGCCTTCCCAAGGATGCCCAGGTTCTTTCAACAACTTCTCAGAATGATGTTAACAAGCCTATGAAGAAGAACACTGAGTGGTTCTGATTTTATTTTTTGGCAGCTTTTAGAGATGGAAACGTGAACTAACCCTGCAGAGGGTTAACATCCTGTTCTGGAACAGGCCAGGGCTGAGCTCAAACGTTGCCCTCGAGGTGTCCTGCCAAGCAGAGAAAAGAGAGCAGGGCAGATTGTTGGGTATGCCAGACTCTCTGTGACATAAAATATGTGGCATATTGTGGGTGAAAGCCTTGGCAGCAGGAAAAGGAAAGCTGTGGTTAGGTCTCTGTGATCACTGGAGTAGCTGTGACAATCAGATGAGGTAGCAAACATTATCTTTAGGAAGCAGGGGGAAAAAAAAAAAAAAGGTCTTGCACAGGAACTCACAGCAGTGCTCAGCAGCTGGAGAAAGGGGATCAGGCCAATTTATCACTAATGAGCAAAGGCTTTGGTAACTGCAGAGGGAGGTCACGTGGATGCAGTGAGGGCACATGGAAAAAAATCTTAAAAAATAAAAAAATAAAGAGGAAAAAAGAGGATTTTGGCAACATGGTCTACTAAGGGCTTCTATCACAAAGGCCACTCAGCAAACCTCACACATGACTCTAGGCTGATGTGAACTTTTCATTCTTCCCTCCAGCCTGCTGAAGAAATTCTCCCAAATCCCCTCAAGTGGTGACAAGTGCTCTTAATCCTACTCACTGCCAGAACTCCTTTGTCCCCCAGCCTGTTACAGCAGCAATCCTGGAGGAAGATGAAAGAGGAGGAAATAAGATTCTCTGACATGGCTTTCGTGAAGCCCAATCACTGAAAACAAGGTTGATGGATCCTTTCCTAAATGCAAAAAAGCTTCTGTGCAATTGAACTTTTTTCTTATTTGCCATGTTCTAATGGCATATCATAACCACAGGACTAAAAACAATACTCAGCTGCTTTCAACTCAGGCAGAAATCAAGGACACAAGGACAGAGATCAATTGAGTAACAAAGCCTTTTTTTCTCCTTATTTAGTACTTAGTTTTTACAAAACAACTTATGTTAAGGAAAATTTATCTGAAATTTAAAGGAGTTCTCAACTGAAATTTTTTCACTATTTAAAATTCTCCCCTGAAATACTTCCATGGGAAATTAAGTCTGATATCAGTTTGTGACAAGATGTAGTTATTTCTAAGCTTTGTTTCTCAGCAAGCCCACATCCCACCTGCTTTAGAAAGGACACTTGTATTATGGCCCAAACTCCTGTATGGCAGTAGCTTCTTGCTCAATCACACCCGCAACTGCAGGGCAGACTCAAACAAAGTCAGGAGATCCACAAGAAAACTTGCGTTGATATTGGCCTGTTGCTTTTTAGATCAACGGGGCTACATTCAATTCCCACTGATGTTAGCACAGAGTTCAAAACTCAAATTGTTCCTTAATTTGTTAGTTAACTTTGTGGCAATTTCAAATACCAAAGACACGATATTACCTAATTACTTCCTTCACGTAAAACCACACATTTTGTTTAATGTCGAGGCTTTGTGAAAGCAAGCAAAGTGCTTTGCTACACTTCTTAAAAATCTTCTTAGCTCCTGATCTGTTGCTGCATATTCTTGATGACAAAACAGGGAGTTGGTTTCTCTGTGACATTCCCAAATCGAGCAAAATTCAGATATGAAAAAGCTTCTTCACACTGCTCTACCTTCCAGACTCCAGGACTTTCAGGATTACTGCTTATTACTTTTTACAGAAAACACCTTGACTGCCACCTCACCATGTGCTGCCAGCTCCTTGTCTGTGTCCCTCTATTGTACCCTCTGGGTAGCAGGCAAGAAAAAGCATCGCAAACATTTCACATAGCTAATCTTTATGAACCAACAGTGTTTCTGACAAGCCATTACCTAGAAACTATGGCTATTACTGGAGGAAAGACATTTTTCAACTACATACAAGGATACAGCAACAGCTTTAAAAAAAAAACTTGACAAGAACATTGTATGTATCACTTCAAAACTTTACACCAGTCTACATCATCCCTCAGCAATCTCAGCTCTCCAGGGAATCATTTTTCTTTTTTTCTCCTTACAGGCTTGCAGTTTGCACACATAGGCTACAAACCCCAAGTTCTCTCCAGAAGATAAACAAGTTAACTTGCTGTAAGTAGCAAGCCTGAAGTTGTTTCTCAGGGTGATGAATACAAGACATTTGTTTACTGAAGCCAAAAAAATAAAAATAAAAATAAAATCATGTAATATTTATTTTGTCAACAGGGAGCTCTAGTTTGCGAAGGAGTTTTGGCAGTAATGCCTTGAATTTCTTTTCCTCTACCTAATCAATTATTTTAGCACTAACAAATTAATTTAAAAGGTGTTGTAGAAATTACTACCAGATTATTTTAGCCCTTTATCCAGTTCCACTCTTCCTTTCCCAGAAGTGTGTCCTCACCTTCGCTCACGCCATGGCAGGTAGCACATTTGGCAAACGATGGCTTCTGTGACAAGCCACCACTAGGAAAACAACAGCTTCAGCACAGCAAAACTAACTTATTTGGCACCGCTTCAGCTGAGCGAAGATCATATGAAGAAAAATGTGAATTGGGATTTCAACCACCCACCTGTGCCTGTTTGTGACACTGTTTGTTCGCACTACCCACACCGCAATGCGCGGATCGCTTCTAACTTCTCACCTCCAAGTAGAAGAGCGGAGTGGAAAGTTCACCAACCTTCCCAGAACGGCACGTTTTAACATTAAAACACCTCAGCACACAATGGTACCTTCCTCACGTCTGACCACATTTCTTTCCTGTACGGTTACGGACTGTTTGTGTTTGCAGTAACCATGATACCGTCCCTTCTTTATAATCTTCAGCGCAACTCAGTTTATGACACGAAGACCATTAATATCTGTTATATTCGGGTTAAACTTAGCCTTGTGGAGTTACAGTCATTGAGTAGAGATGGCTAAAACTAAGTCATAAAGCTTCTAGGCTTTCATCTGCTGGAAATGCACCAAAATTTAGTCTTTAAATATAGCGCATTGTAGGCTGCTGGTGAGTCTCAGGTCCTTCACTACCATGATATATGTTTATTAAACACTTCTTTTCCCCCCTTCTTTCTTTATTTATTTTTTGGTAAACACAGGGAGTTCATTAAAGTTCTCATTTAAAATATATTTCCCACTGAAGACAGTCTACCCTGTAATCTTGACACCCAAACACCATTAGACCTTCAGACAAGTATTGAAGTCCCCTTGGCCTCATAGGTTTGGAAGACTGTCTGCACCATCCCCAAGTAACAGATCACCTTTAAAAAGCACACACGCACACAAAACAAACAAACAAAACCCCCCACCACTTTGGGACATCCAATAGAACACAGACAAGGGATTTTATTTCCCATTTTCCCTGAATATATGTTTTCATGTCAGCCAAAGTGAAAGCTAACACAGTTGGAATATAGTAAATGTCAATATTTAATCTGGCCTTTCCTTTCCAATTTTTCAAACCACAATGCATCATCTCAGCATGATTAATAACAACTCTTCTGTTGCTTTCCCTGAACCGACCTGAGGTATTTTTGTTGCTAGGTAATGCTTTGTTGTGAGCTGTCCTCCTAACATAGGAAAGATTAAGAGATCTCAGATGGAACCAAAGACGGCATGCCAGTAATCACAGCTGAAAGACGCTTGCACTTGACATCTTCAGATGGGAACAACATGTCTATTGTTTGGAGCCATCAGTCCTTTGCTATAATGCCTGACAGACAAAACCACCTACCTTGTCAAGAATTGGGAACCTTGTCAAGAAGTCATTTGTACTGATTGGATAAACAAAAGGGGAATCTGGAGCGGCAGGTTCATAAAACAAACAAAATGTCCTAGAAATGGCCCTTATTCACCATTACATTCCCGAGTAGAAAGGAGCTCTAAATCTACTTTAAGTGGTCCCAGGAGGATCCAATAGTCATAAAGAAATCTTACATTGACCTCAAGCTTCCACAGCAGCTTTTATAAGAATACAATACAGCGCTGCCAAAGGAGTGGGTTTAGCCAGAGAAAGGGGATTTTTAGCCAAGACATTCCTCCATCTGACTAATCCTTGGCTTTCCAAGAGCCTGTTGGAGCCACTGGCAGCCAATTCAAAAAAACTAACACCTTTTTAGTCCCAACCTACATGAGATAATATTTCGGCAGCCCCAAATCAGACAAATGTGTAGTCACATTGCACATTTCCTCCAGACTTTAACTGTTCCTTTGCCTGACAATGGCATTTATTCTAAAACACTTTTTCCATGCAAGGATCAACATTCTTATTAGCGTATTTACAAAATACACAGCCGTATCTCTGAGTTTCCCAGCAATACCCTTGGCAGAAATGAAGGAAGCCAGACTGACAGAAAAGTTATACTCCAAGATTACTGTGCCGTATTCCTTGCCAAAGGGTAATTTGTCAGTGCAGTTGACAAATTGAAAAAGGGGAACATTTTTAGTGCCAGCCCCAGAAAACAACAGAAGTGAAAAACCACACTCACTCCCTCACTGAAAATATCACCATATAGCCTATAAAGTAAGAAGGGGAAATAAAAGGGGGAAAAAAGTCACTGAACCAAGGAACCTAACTCCTTAATCTTAAATTCTTTAAGAATATCTGAGTAAACAGAAACGCATTTTACTTTTCCCACTTAACAAGCTATTTGCGCATTCTGGTGGCACCTAAGCTCCCATCAGGAGTCAGAGATCCTTTTGTGCTAGGCACTGTAAAAACACTTACTAAAAGGACAGACAGCCCCAAAGGCTTTATTATCTAGAATAAATAAATTACCATGAATTAAGACTCAATTTTCCAGCAGTGTGGGTAATTAAACACTGGAACAGGTTGCCAGGTGGTAGACTCACCATCGTAAGGAGTCTCGAAGAAAGATTGTATTTCTCTCCAAAATGTGCTTCCAACTGATTTATAGGAAAAAATAAATGTCTAACACTAAAAGGGAGGGTCAAGTTGAATAATCAGCGTGATCAGTTCTGACCTCTGAACACATGAATCCCCTCTATTCAGCCTCTCATTCTGTTAAACCAAAGGCAGATAATTAATAGCATCGCACTAAACTGCTACTAATACTTGCAGTTCTGTGTAAGGCAGCAATGACAACCACAGTTCATAGCTTCATCCACTGGGAGTAAAGACTTTATCCTGTTGTTTATCCTGTTTTATTTTCTTCTACAAACATGCCATGACATTTGCAAGAGTCACTGGATAGGATGTAGCGATATTCTGTGGCAATACAGAGAATTTTATGTCTTCAGTGCCTAAATGGTGCGTGCCATTCAGTCATTATTGGTTACGTTGACAGCATCTCCCCCAATGTGGAACCCCAGAGGATTTTTTCTGCAGTGGGTCTAATGATACTATTACTTTCTTTTTTAGCATAGCTTATGAATCAAGGGCTCTTATCTCTGCTCATCCACATGGACATCTCAAGCTTTTGGTGTGGCCTCTGTTCAGACTTACCTTCTGAACATGATGTATAACAATTTAATCTAAATAAAATGGCAGAGGTCAACGTGACGGGTACATGAATGAAATTCCAAGGTCATTCAGACCCTTGGATTCAAGAATCTAATGAAGCTTTTGGGTTCTAAATCCTGCGATGTCAAGAGAATGATTTCTCAGAGGGCAATCCATACAAAACATTATTTTCTACCATATATAACACTGTTGCTTCCAGTTTAATTACTTCTAAACAGCTTAATCTTCATTACATACCTCAGTATGTCTATGCAACTGCCTTGGCTACTTGGAAGTATCAAACTACTTGTCCCCACCAACTTCTTAAATGAACGGCGTTCTTCTACTTCATGTCAGGAAGCTTCTCCCTCTTTATCAGCCATATTACAGACCACTGTGCACAGGTGGCCATAAACAGTGTGTTACTTCTACACATTATTCATATGAGCTACCATATTAACAGAACTCAGAAACATAGAGTAATGTGAAAACAAAATGGTTTTCTTTAAAACAGCATTCTTCTCATGGATTAATACAAATCTCTGCAAGAAGGTTATGGGGGCCTACGGGAGTAAAACTTCTCGGACCTTGGCAGCAGAAAGGCAGCAGTAAGACCTTCAGGATTATTCTGGGTTTTGTTATTGCAGCCTTAAGAAAAGCTGGCAGACTGCTTGCCACATCCCACACCCTTCCCACATCCCTGCCAGTTGTCTTGAAGAGTGAAGACAAATTAACCTTAAAAACCTGAGGTAGTCGGCCAGAAGCTGTGGAAATGCTAAAAACAAGGAATGGTCGAGTTAGCCAAATCACTTCATTTCCTTAGGCAACAGCAAAGAGAAAAGGGAATAGACAAAAACCTTTAGAACACAGGGGACTTTGGGTGTATGTATTGTTTTTATATATGCATATATATCCATGCTTCAGAGAAAAGTACTCACTTCCTGAATCAGAAAAGGGAAATAGACAAGAGAAGTTGCTGTTTCAGGTTTAAAGAAAAAAAATCAGGAAAAACAAAACAACAAAAAAAGAAAGTAAGCCACACTCAAAATTCAGCAGTTTTCCCTTCCTTGCCTGAAAGCCAGTGACAGAGTATCAATTTTATTGTGTTCCCATTCTAGCTTGAATTCCAGACACAATGCAAAGCACAAAGAATACAAAACCATTCCCCTTCAAAGAAAAACAAAAACAAAACCCAAAAGCCCATATAACCACCACTTTTCTAAAAGCTCTGCTTATAAAACATTAAGAGAAGAATCATTTGTGTCCAAATGCCATTCGATCTGGCACTGCTACCCACAAACTCTGCACAGTTTAATCAATAAGACAGATTCTAACCTTCAGGGATATTTTAATCATCACAACCATCCATGGCTATCAGCTCAAATTATGTGTCCACCCCTACAACATTCTTCAAGGAGAGTTCGCTGTACTGGCACTGGTTTTAGGGCACGTATTTTATGATATAACAAGTAACTACAAGTCTGAGAGGACCGTGAAATTTCCAAAATGAGATAGGCATGCCACCCTCCTATAAAACATATAATAAAAATCTATGTCAGATCAGTGCAGGCACTGAAGTTTTATGTAGAACAGACATTTGCCTAGTAAGCAGTATCAGCATAGAGCCTGGTTGAACACTACAGTGGGAATGTCTTAGGTGCTACTTGTCCAGGGGGTTTATGCTGGTTTCAAGCCAAAGCAAGCTCCATCAGTGCAAAATAACACCTTCACACAAAAAGAGGCATAAAAAAATAAAATAATAAAATAAAATAAAACAAAACAAACAAACAAGGCAAGCCAATCCCAAAGCACATCACCCTACATCAATACCCTGGATAGTTATGCTGGAGTTACACGGTGTCTCTGTGATCTGGAGAGAAACATGGGGCAAGAAAAGACAGCTCTGAAGTGGGACAACCCAAACGCTCTCCACAGGACTACAGTTCCCCAGACCTGACTCATCTCATGTTGGCAGCTGAGCCAGTTGCACAGCAGCTTGCTTTAACTGCAATCTTCGAGGAAAAAAAAAAAAAAAAAAAAAAAAAAAAAAAAAAAAGGAAGAAAAAAAAACAATCACAGATAGGCATCATTTCCTTAATATAACCATATCACTCCTTTCCAAATTCAAGGGTAAAAGGCTTCTCTTTCAAAAAATTGAGACAGCAAATTAAACACAAATTTTAAAAACACACACAAACATCAGTTTCCAATCATCCTCCTGTGCTGGCAGCAGAGGAAGATACTGCTGCCTGTCGATAAACATCACGACTCCCTGACAATGCAGGTTACCACCTCGGAGGCTCTGCCAGAAACAATATCATCACCAATACCAAGTAGCTGGCAGGACGCGGCGTTATGCGAAGAGATCACCCGAAGGTCACTGAACATTTACCTTATGGTTACAAGCCAAAATGAGATTATCTCCACGGATGCCACCTAATAAACACAGAAGAGGGCTGCGAGGGATGCCAGCTTGTCCAGAGTGATAACTGCTCGTAAGGCCAGTGCTGGCTGGCGGGGGGGGAAAGCGAGCAGTGAGCCTGCACGTCCACACAGCCCCGGTTTGGGAGGCACTCTGAGGGGTGCACCGCCCGCCATGTCGCCACAGGGAACGGGCGCCATTTTGGGCCAAACGCCTCACCCCACGCGTGGTTCAGGCAGCATGGCCTGCACTGCGGCAGCACACCTGAAGGAGCTGCTTCCCCTCTGCCCGTGTGGATTGCCTCCTGTCAGGGCTTCAGCCCAGGGCTGCAAACAGCACAGGAGTCATCACTGAGAAAAACGATGCAGCCAATACCCAAAATGTGGCCAGTCCTCAGAGAACGGCCATTCCTGTTAGAGTGTTGTGAAAAAGCTCCCATCGCACAGACCCCCAAAGTTAAAATAAAAGAATAGCAAATGTAAATAAATAAATTAAACAAAGGGGTGCTATCCCAAGGAGGAATATTACTTCTCAGCACTTTGGCAAGGTACAGCAGAGCAACAACACCCTACATAAAGCTGTCATGGATAAGGCCATCCAGCACCCTAGCAAGGATCAGGTGTTCCACACTTCCAGGCCACAAAAACAGGTGATTTCAGTACAAGGTCCCATCTTTTCCCCTCCTCTGTTACCCCAGTGCACTGACAAGTGAATTTGGCTGGTAGCTGTTGGGCTGTGGCTCTGCTAACAGTGCTGGGTGGGATTTGTAGCTCACCATTGCCTTCAGCCCACTCCCATCCCTGTCCCCACCGAGGAGGCTGTGGGTGGGACACCATGCCTGAATCTGACCTAAGAAACCTTCCTGTGCTTGATGGGTGTGCTTGATGCGGGACAATGCACTGAATCACTATTAATTAGACATACCTTTCTTAAGACTAATCTTTAGTCTTAATACCAAAGGAAAATTGTACAGGATGCTTCAATGCTGAGTATTCAATCGTTGCTGCCTTTCTCCTCATCCATTTTTTCCACCAACAGCACCTCCCTTCAGGGGATGTTTTAACACCTCTTTATTAGGATGACTATTTAGTTTACCTAAAATCCAGGAGAAGCCTTTGACTGAAGAACATGTATTTGTGGCACGTGTTATTTGGACATGGATACATATTATGGATAACAATTCTCTTTATGCACCACGGGGCAGCAACACACACCTCACAGCTTCTACAGCCAATATGGGGAAAGAACACCAGAAAAATAAGCAATCCTGCTCTGACAGCTCAGGATCAGATCAGCTAAATGTGTCTACCTGCTCCTGGGAAATCCTATCTCTTTGTGAATTATGGAAAAGCAGGTTCTGAGCTGTCTCAACAATTTTAGATGCAGTCTCCGGGGTTCTCCACAGCAAACAAAGGCAGCCAGTGCCAGTCAAAAACAAACAAATAAACATCACTTTTTAGGATCATGCCCATGCTATTAGCAAATGCCTTTTTAAAACAACCAGTGCTTTGAGTTTGTTGCCTTCACAACATCAGGAAAACAGGAGTCACACCTCACGCTGACTAATAATGAGCTAACTTCACCTAGTCAGTGGACAGACATTTATGTGGCCCCAAGAATATCCCACTGTTCACCCTACACCAGCAAAAGGCACCATATGGCCTACTATATTGGTGTCATATCTAATTTCTGAAATTATGTAGGGCACTCTTTCAGAGAAGTAGGTCGCTGTGATATTTTGGATGCAGAGGTCTTCCACTCTTGGAGACCTGAATCAAACTTACATGTAAGCATAGTGCTGGTTGCTATGACATAATTGCAAGCTTGTTTATGTTATGAATACTGTGTAATGAAGTCTGCATGCAGACTCCTCTATTCTGGGAGTGAAAGCACTTTGACTTATGAGTTATGGCAAACATTTTCAGTCTGGGTATCTGCTGTCACAGGAACTATTTGGAAGGCAGTGGGGCAGAAAGGCGTGCAGAAGGGGAAGGTGCTCAAGGACATGATCAAAGGAGCAAGAGTACTACTCAAAAAGCAAATCCACTGAAATAAAGAAGTACATGAGGTAGCGTGTTCCTTAGTCCTCTCGGCTTAAGAAAAGGCTATTCCTAGTAACCGCCCCCTTTCAAACTACACCGCTAACTTTGCATGACAGTCACCAACGTGACTCAGTACATACACCAGTCCCTGCATACCCGTCAATTTAATTTGAGACAATACTCCAAGTCATCATTATTCTTTCCCCACCTTGCATCCCAGTGCAGCCCTCCAGCCCTCCCAAAGGGGACTTAGCAGAGTAGGAAACAGTGGGATGACTTTTCACAGTCAATTTACTCTTGGACCCTAGTGCAAGAAATAAATGTTTGGGTTCCTGGGGATGTGTCATAACTATAATTTCACTATCTGAACTGGCAAAGGGAGCCTTGCTCTACACAAATGTCCTTGAGTATTGATCTGAAGCTTATAGATGTAAAATGGGTTAACATTTTCTTTTCTAAATTGCCTACTCCCATTTCCTGTCTTGGTAGATGGATGCTATACATGAAAGTGAGCCAGAGGTTCACTGTTACTGTCCAGCACTGTACCAACCCAATATTTTTACTCTTTACAGAGATGCCTACAACTTTATTTTAAATAAAGCTTCCAAAATTGTGAAATATTTCAGATGGGTAATAGAGAAGGACAAGAGAAAAAAAAATAGGAGGGAGGACAGAGAGAGAGAGAGTATTTAAATTTCATTCTAGTTTTAAGAGAGAATCTTTTAGGAGCATGGATGGAACATCACTAGAGAGCAAAGTATTAAGCATCACTGCATTAACTGATCTACCTGAAAGCATAACAAAAATTTGGCTTGGTTTCTGCTCTCAGAGTAGAGGCAATAAGATTTAATTTCATATAGCTGAGCCATGGTACAAAACTTAATTTCTCCTCACAATGAAAAAGTACTGATCATTATTATTACATCCAGAGCTTCAGTTTGACTGAAAGGAATTTTTCGTACCTTTTCACTGAGTTTGTAATAAAAGGCAATGAAACCAAACATATACTCTGTGAAGGGAAAAAAGATGAGTGTTAGGTCACAGAACTGTATAAGAAAATATGAAGAATGAAAGTTACAAAGAGATTAAACACCGTACATGCTCTAGTAGGGCAGACCATCATTCAGGACTTACTTCGAGGTTTGCAAACCAGATCGAAACATGACTGAACTACTGTCTCCTAGGTGTTAGACAACAACACTGAAAAGCCAAACCCTGATCATTACTTCCTAACCTTACACACAACTGTGTGTGTCCTTAGAGACTTGTATTATCACTCCCAGTACATCAGCAAGCTGAGCTTCTCAAAGAAGCTTTTGCAATCGGTTGCAGAAGAAACCTGTCTATGCTTCTGGGCATTCAAGGTAGGGAGCCAAAACTGCAAGAAGGCTTTGAAAGACTATCAACCCTCAAGTGATTTAGACTGTGTCCTTACTGCAAGGTGGCTGCAATACAAGCTTCAGCAAACAAAATGAGCAGGGCTCTAGACTCTAGATTCTACCTCCAAGCAGATTAGTCCATCTGAGGACAAACTATCAACAAGCTGCATTGAGAAAGTTTTACATAAAGATAGGAACAAAGCTAAGGGCAACACCCAGGAAACCAAGTTCAGACATAGCATGAAGTGCTGAAGAAGCTGTATCCAAATCAAAAGAAAAAAAAAAAAACACACTAATCTTGCTGTTCTCACTTCTATAGCAGAAATAAACACACAGCCTTTGACAACAGCTCCTAAATCAAGAGACAATGTTGTAGAGAGTGAGTAAAACAGAAGGGACTCACCTGCAGGGATTTGCATTCAACCACAGGAAAAGAAAGCAAAATGTAGGGCAAGTTCAGTGCTAAAGGGATACCAGAGGTCTCCATAAGGTACTGATGTACACAGACTGAAGTGCATTTAAGAGAATACCAATAGCTTAAAGCTACAGCATCATACTTTTTCAATAGAACACTAGGAACCTACCTTACCATAACATTTATTATTCTGAACAATACTCTGTGCTGTCTCTGGTGATTTGCATATTGTCTGCATTGTTTGCTAAATGCCATCAACTACCTCTCAAGGCCATTTAAAATCAGTAACGTGCTATATTTCTTTTAAATTAGTTAAGCAAGTGTATATGGGGTCTTAGGGAAAGTGCTTTGGCTTGAGCAGCAGAGTAAAGCCTTTAGTAAAGTAATAATAACTAGAAGATAAACATGTATTTTGGAAAGCCACTGAGGCGAAAGAACAAGCTCAAGTTGCAAGTCATAGCAAGCTAAGTAAAAAAGCACAAAAGTGCATTTTGCTGTCAGCCTCTATGGGCCAAATCATGCACGGTATTGAGTGTTTATTTGCTAGGGACTGCAGTTACACAAGGCACCCTCCCTCTCTTGGTGGCTTATGTAAGCCTTTCTGTCTAGACACAAGTTTGATTTTGAGGGAACATGCTGGTCCTACATTTTTCTCGAGACTTTCCTCACAATCTGGAAGCTACAGGGGAACAACAAGGCACTCAGCAGTGACTCTGCCTCCCCTTAGCTGTTTACATAAAAAGTCTGGGTTTTCAAACACTCAGTAGAGGGTGAAGAGAGTTAAAAAATCCAACTGATTGGGTTTAATTTCTTACTTCAGTGATATTTCCAAGAGGTTGATCTGTCGTGCTAAGAGACAAGAACCAATATCCTTCAGTTACTTCTGCAAATAGAAGACAGAATCTGGATCATCCTACAAAATAAACACACAGAAAGGGAAAAAACAGAAAAAGAGGTAATAGAGGACAAGGAAACTACATGTAAGCAGTCTATATATAAACTGCTCTATATAAAACACCTTCTATACCCCACACTTTTTTTAAAGGCTTCCTGGCAATAATAAATGGTATTTTGTTCTCTGGGAAATAACAGCCTAAATCAATGACATGTTGAACTCTAATACAAGAATGAACTGAAAGTAACATATGGGTTTGGATGAGGTCATGATAATACCTTTGCTAGACCAGCTAAAATAGCATCTTTTACTGGAGTTCTGAGAAAAATCTGGCATTTTAATAACTGTTAAGGCAAAATGGGGGGAGAAGAGTCTATCAGATGTCAGGAACTGGTAGTAGTTCACGTACCAAGATCCAATTTCTTTTTACTAAAAATATAGATACAGACAAATGGAAAACACCACAGACAATATTCATAGCCACTGAAAGTTTGTTTTCTAGTAGAAAACAATCAAGAACAAAAGATAATAAGGTGACCGCCTAGCAAAAGATACTTAGGCATGCCTAAAACTTGTCTGACCATTGTCTGACCAATATTTGCCCATTCTGATCCAGCAGCCTGAAACCATCCAGCCCATGTGCAAGCAGACACAGTGCAGAGCTACAAACAGAAGATGCAGTTTTGCATACTTGCAAACATTTCCAAACACTAAGCAAAAACTCATAAACAAATAGGTTTCTGAAAATTATCCTCTGGAGCTTGCGCAAAGCAAGGCAAATATCATTTGAGATCAGCCATAAAGGAAAAAAAAAATAATATAGTCTGTTGTAGTTATAAATGGCTTGTTAGCGGAGTTCACCAGCAGGGCAGTCTGCGATTGATCAAGTCGGCTGTCACTAGTGGGAACTGCTATAAAGGTTTCTGGCAGAGGGACTGTGATGGAATGATGAAGGTATTTGCTTAACTAAGGAAAAAATAAAATAGAAATAATAATGTTTACAAAAATATGAACAAACTTATAGCCACAAACACGGTTCACAGTAACCCTATAAACTAGAGAATTTTCTACAGGGGCAAATAAGGACTGAAAGGGCTGTTGGTAAGAGGTACAAAAAGCATTTATGTATATATATTCTATATATGTCTATACATATTATGGATATAGAGATATTAGATACGTATAAATATATGTATATTTATTCTAATATATATAGTGTATATTTACATACATATTTGTATAAATAAAACTTATATATAAAATACAAAACCCACCACCCTCGCCTTTTGTAAGAAGCCAGATAAAAACTGTTTGGCATCTCCCAAGATTCTTCCTCTTTGATCTCACTGCCAACATGATCCATACTAAATGAAGAAGCAGCGCTTACACTGTATATCTGTCAGTAAGAGTCAGGGGAGGCGTTGGGAGAGCCATCAGGAAGGAACATCATGACATTCTCACCCATGTCATTTTTGCAAATCAAGGCAGAGCTGGCTATAAAAGGAAGAGGGGGAGAAAAAGCCATCACCTCTGTGTGAAAGAGCTGTTAAGTAATGGGTGAATAATGCAGAGTAATACAATTAAAGAAAATGCCATTGTTCCCTATATATAGGTGCCTGTGTGTATACACACACATAGAAGCACACACACCTCTCTCCCAGCTGCAAAAAAAAAAGGTAAGGGTTGTACAGATGCCTTGAATAGCAGCACAGAGCTTCCATTATCCATCCCAAATTGCCAGCATGCATAAGAGCTGTGATTCTGGGTCTTTATAATCTCTCCATTATAGGTTAAGGGATATTCTTCGCATAGCAGACTCAGGTGAACAAGGAAATTGAGGAAATAAGAGTACAAGTGATCTGAAAGAGAAGGGTAAACCAACCAAACAAATACACAGATACTGGTTCACTCTCCCTGGCCACTTTGTAGCTGTACACCGGCCAGGGAACCACTGCTTCCTGTCATCTTTGAAGTGTGGAGAAACATATTTAAAGAACAATAAAATTGAAGCTAAATGCACAGACTTTTAATTATTCTGCATTTAGTCGAACAAAAAAAATCTGGCCATTTAGCAGGAAAAAGTAGCGACGAACCACAGGGATCTGAATGTGCGTAAGAATGAGAAGAGACAACAAGCTGCATACATCCTGTATCAGTACCAGTCTGAACAAATTATCACGATGGGATGGCTTCTGAACAGCCTGCATGAGATCTCACCTCTACGCGTACTGTGCAAGTGTCCACACCACAAAGCCATCAGCCCAGCTGGCAGCCGCACTGTTACAGCACAGAAGTCAGTCCTTCAGCCGCCCTAACCACCAAATACAAGCCGCAGTCGCTGCTGAGACACTACTGCTGGGCAAGCCCACAGGAGCAGCATCCATATGTTCTCCTCATTACAGTACTGCTGACACACAAAAATATCAGTCATGTGCCATGAAATTTCGAGTTTGGCTTAAAAATAGGAGCTTCCTTTAATAAATTATGGGCTTCAACATTTTATTTCCATCTAGTTTCTAAGCGCTCAGTCTCCTATTTTTTTCTTTTAAGAAATGTTGGGAAGGCACCCTTCAAACCTGAAATGCTCATGAAATCCCTTGTTGCCAGTAACCAGGCTTTCCAGTAGGAAAGAAGCAAATACCACGTTTCAGGAACAAAATCAGGAAGTTAGCAATGCTTTTGCATAAGCAACTTCAACCTAGAGCAGCCCAACAGGCCCCCAAATCTAATGGCAAGTCCTGTCTTAAACCTCACGTTCTAGGAGAAAGCAAAGCTCATCGTCCGCAGAAAGGCAGGAGAGTAACAGTGCACATCCTCCTTGCCTCGAAGTCCAGAGTTCAAAGCCACTATCCCATTTTAAGCAAGACTATCTCAGCTCTTGTACAATAAGTGAGTTACACGTGCTTCTTACACTGTGATTTTTCACGGTAGAATTCCGTTTTGCCATCGGAGACCTTCAGAAGCCGCCTGGCCGTGGTGCTGGGCACCCTGCTCTGGGTGGCCCTGCTGGGGCAGGGGTTGGGGCAGGGGGCCTCCAGAGGGCCTGGCTGGCCTCAGCCCTGTCGGGGTTCTGTGAAATGGAACTGGAGCTCAGACAGAGTTTTTGTTTTGCAAACACATTTCTTAAGACGGTGACAAATGACCAGAAAGTGATGCATCGCACCTAAATGAACATCACTGCTCTGGAGATCATCAGATTCCTGTCTGCCGGCCCTGCAGGACAACGCTGTTTTCCCTAGATAGACTGAAGGCAGTTTGTTCTCTTCTCTTAAGCTTTCCACAGCCTGACAAACTCAAAACCAGTAAACCTCAATTAAATACACTGCTATTGTATAAACCTGACATCTCTCCCCAGCTGAAGACGTGCTACACCTCAGCTACCTTCGATCTCTGTGACTCACTGTTGGAAAACCTGCAGTTTCAAAGGGTAGATTCCTCTTTAAAGAACTGTTTTTCTCCGTTTCATTAAGTCGTGTGTTTACTTTAAGGAACATTTCTTCACTGCAGAGCCAAGGGACTATGGTGATTTATTCCTCTGTGATTTCTCCTAGCCCAGCCAGAAGCGCTTCCACGAGGAGGAGGCGGGCACGAGGCTGGTCCGCAACCCAGCTGATCACCACTGTCCCCACAGGACCTGCTCGCTCTCCATCAAGCAGAGCAGACACCGAGGGACTCCCAAGCAGCGACCCACAGGCTCTCCGGTGCTCACCTCTTGACACCACTGGCTTAATTCACAAGCAGATTCACCGAGACGGCCCAATTTAGCTCTCCTCACCCTTGCCTGCACACTGCTATCACCGCGCAGTGACTAGAAGACAAACTATGACTGTAAGGTGTCTGATCGCTTACAGACGAGTCCCTCTCCCGCTGCTCTCCTCACCCACACCTGTGAGTCATTACCCCTGTTCTCCGTGGTCATGCCCTAATGCACTAAAAATTATATAGGAGATGTAGAAAGGGCAGAGGGAAGACTGAATAAACAGGCAAAGCAGGAAAAAAAGCAATGGTGAGCATAGCCCCATTTGGGTTATGTAAAAGACTGAGGGATCCTGGCTGCTGGGTGCCTGCTGTCCTGTCCCTTTAGAGGCTGCCCTGAGGGTGCTTCCCACCCAGCACCTGCAGGGATGGCTACCACACAACAGGGGGTGCAGACACTGATCCCCCAGCACGTCCCAGCTCCGTGCAAGCCCGCGGACCTCAGCATCACCATCCCTGCAGCTCCAGAAACCGGTTTCAGTGTGAGCTGGACTTGCATCTTCAAGCAACCGCGCTGAAGTCTGTGTTCTCCAATCTCCTCTGCTAGCCGCGACTCAGCCCACGCAGGTATCTCCGTGCGTGTTGCAATTAGACCTCCAAATTGCCAGGCAGACATCGCAGCGACAAATCTCTCTCCGTGCCTTTACACTCCCCTCAGCCTCTGCCAGAAGCTAGCAGGGCAAGTGAGATACAAATGCTTTCACACCTACATGTTTTGTTTAATCAACCACAGATGCTCAGATTGATTGAGCAGTGATTTGCATAGATTAGCGTGATGTCAGTATTTATAATACAGGAGGAACATCATGCCAAAATCCACCCTTGTATAGGTATACACACACACAACAGTAATTGGACTGCTTCTTAGACTAAGAAAAGACACCAAAACTGAAAAATGGAGACCCGCAGGTCAGATTTATCAGATTGCCTCAACCTTCTCCCTTTTTGCAGACTTTCTTCTTGTTTAATCGGTGACATCAGAACTTTTCCTCCTTACATTTTCTATAATAATTACAACAGCTGCCAAAGCTGTCACTGTGACCAGATCTAACTGGAGTGAAGAAGCTATGCAGGGCCAAATATGTATTTCTACACACTGTAATTAGCATCTCCTCAGAACTGGCTGTGGGAAAGATCATCATTTTTTCCTATGAAAACATTTATGTTTTAAAAAAAAACGTGAAAAATAAAGTGGAAATTATTCCCAAAGTTCAGTGTGAAACAAGCGAGAGTTATCCAAATAAGGTTTGGAATTTCTAGTTTCTTTGCCAAGAAAAATTTAAATTTTAAAGATGACTTAATTTCAGATAAATAAAAGCATCAGTCAGCATTTCTAAGCAGTATTAATCATTTTTTCTCCTGGACTAAGTTACAGACAGCTAGAAGAGTCACTTGTATATTTCAGTAATTTACATAGTGACTAACATTATTTAAATTTTTATTTTTTTAAAGGCCAGGAATATGTAACTCAAAAGCATGAACAAGAGAATTGAATCATGTTGTATGCCCTTCTGGAATTCAAGAGTTGAGTTACAAAAGTTAAACATTTAGCTGAAATACAGTGAAATGCGGTGAATAAAGATAGCTATAGACCAGCAATAATCCCCATTGTATCATGCAACATTAATGCCTATTTTACAGCAAGCTGTAGTAAACATCTATCAAAACAGCAGAGGAGGCAGCTCCACTTGCGCCGTGAATCGGTTACCATTACCAAAGGATGCAAGTACAGGCAGCTGTCACGAGAGGCAAGTACTACAAACAGCAACGCCTTCAAAGAGCAAACGAGATGACTTGCTGCAGAACTTCAGAGACTGGCAATATTAGCATTGCTGCACAGACACACTAAACTAAGGCTTTTTTTTTTTTTTTGTGGAGTTTCAAAATAACAGCAGGTAAATACTTTGCTCCTTGTAAGCAGGCAATAAAATAGGTAAGTCACTCCCAATCAATCATTTCTTTACTTGTAAACAACAGTCCAGGACCACATCCCAAACATAACACCACCAGTAGGCACCAAAATCCCCCAGTCCAGTACTAACCAATGCAGCACACACTCCGCTGGCATGGCACGTTGCCTTCAAGGTCTTTTCATCCTTGGTTTGCCTCCTCAGAGGATGACAAACTACCTTGGGGTTGCAAAAAAACATTTGTTTTGAAACCTAAATGTAAATCGTGCTCTGCTAAGACTGAGCAGGAGTCTTGATTCTGCATCAGAAGATTCTCATAGCAATAAGAGAAATACAGGGAGGCTTCATTTTCTAGACTGGTCTTTGTTTTATATATTTTAAATAGTAGTCATTAGAGAGTTAAGAGTGGATTCAGAGAATATTTTAATCAATCCATATTTAATTTTTACTCTGTGAAGCTTTCTGATTCAGTGCCCTAGCACACAACTAACTAAAGTGGATGGACGTTCCTGGCAATAAGCTGTATTTCAACAGATAATACTGATTGATTTTACTGCCCTTCTTGAAGATGTTTTGTTACCAAAACATTTGTTTGCTTCCTTGCTTTTACATTAAAGTTGTAAGGTATTTCTAAGAGTGGCGAATCTCTAAAGGCGGCTTTAGCTGACAATTAAAATGGATGTTTAACTTCCATTAATTTTCACTGAACTTCAACATGCACTGATAAATCCCTCTCTCCCCCCTTCCCATGCTTCCACTAGAAAAAGCAAAGCTATTAAGGAAAGAAAAATGAAGATAACATGAACAAAATAATTCAACAGACCAATCCCCCCAAATACACAATCCTGCCCTTGAACGTCAGGACAAAATTCAGAAGGTGCACAAATTCCAGAGGGAAACACAGCAAGTCCGTAGGAAACAACTGTGGGTACAGTGCAAAATGTCTGCATCCACTCTCTGTTTCTGAAGTACATGAATATGCACTTTTCTCTGTATAAAACGACCAATTTTCTGTTTGGAAAGTGCAAAGTGATAATTAATGTACAAGGTTAAAGAGAAAGGAAAACAAAAAATCTTTCAAGGATGCTGCAAGCGAAATTTCTGCCGGAGGCTACATTAGCCAAAATAAGAATGTCCACTGCACAATATCTAATTTCATGCATGACTGCTGCTCTGGGTCACAGCTCTACACTCTCTCCCTCTGAAGCTTCCTCATTCACCCCTCTACCCCAGCCTAAAATACTGTTATTTATAAACTGCTTGGAAAACTGGTGTCCCAACAGCCTCACAGGTTTTATAAACAAATGTATCTGTCTAACCTCATACTGAATTTATAGCATTTTTCAACCAAAAGGAGTAAACAAGATGATGCACAAGGCCATTACTTCATGATTCAGGCAGAATGGAGAGGAGCATTATTGACAGATGAGAAATTGCTCCTATTTTTGCCAGTAAAATTAAGAACTCTGCTGGAACAAAATGAAAACTCCTTCCAATTTCCATTAAAATGATTTTATTTTTTCTTAAATAACAAGAATTCAGGTTCACTTTAGGGAAACCATCCTTAGGGCCAACTGAGGTATGGTTTATCAGGACAAACATTCTTGTTTTTTCTATTTCAGTTCAGGAACAGCTAAATTGCTCATATATATCCTATCCATCCTGGGGGTCAGAACTTTCCGACGAAATTAAATGAGGCTCTTGAACAACAGCTTTAGGTTTGGCTTACACAGGACAGTGTAGTAACATGCATGAGCATTGAATTAACTTGGAACTTACCTATCCTTATTAGCATGAAATTTTCCTAGACTAACACAATCATGCTTCTGACACCCAGAAAGTTAGTGTGGGTATCTCAGCAATCATGACTGCATCAACATGGACACAGTCTTTGATGTGATGTTGCACAAACACGATGATTCACCAAATTTCAGCCACCAGTGGACAGTCTGCATAGGAAAATCAGGCACAAACCAAAAGGGAAGGGAAAATAAATCCATTAAGAACCAGTTCTATGCACCTGCGGAATTGCCACGATTTCAAGTAAGATAAGCTGCAAATAGCTGCTTTATCTGTCTAGACTAAAGGTTTAGACTGGCTTGCAATCAACAGCTTCAAATAAGGCAAATCTCCAGGACAGGCAGATGAAAAACGAAAGAGGAAAAAATCAGTACGAGAAAATTCCTTTAAAGATATGGTATATCTTCACAGAATCACAGAGCAGCTGAGGCTGGCAGGGCCCTCTGGAGGCCCCCTGCCCCAGCCCCCTGCCCCAGCAGGGCCACCCAGAGCAGGGTGCCCAGCACCACAGCCAGGCGGCTTCTGAAGGTCTCCACAAGGAGACCCCACGGCCTCTCTGGGCAGTCTGTGCCAGTGCTCGGCCACCGCACAGCACACAAGGGCGGCCTGGGGCTCACAGCCTGTGCCCACTGCCTCTTGTCCTGGCGCTGGGCACCACTGCAAAGAGCCTGGCTACGTCCTCATTGCACCTCCCCCTCAGGTATTTATAGATGTTATAGATCCCCCAGAGCTTCCTTTTCTGCAGGCTGAGGAGCTCTTAGTCTTTCCTCACAAGAAGAGGTGCTCCAGGATCATCTTCATGACTAATGGATTCTCTCTCCAGCATGTCCACGTCTCTCCTGTACTGGGGAGCCCTAAAATACACTTCCCAAATGAGAGTACGTCAGTCTGAAAGTTGCAGACTCCTCCAAACTCCAAATAATAAAGAGTGAAAACTTACTTGAGATTTACTTGGAGATACGAATCTTTATTTTTGTTTGTTTTAAGGGGTCTGTACTACTGTTAGACCCACCAAAAAAAAAAAAAAAAAAGGCACCACTGAAGTCACTAACCAATAAAAACTTTGATGCATACCAGAGACAGAATTATACATCTTTTTCACACGCTTTATAGATGCCTTCTAGAAAAGGCTTGAAAACTACTAAAATGGAAAGTTTATTAGATTGTTTACTTCTCAAATACATTCTGAAGCAAAAATAAATGCATTGCCAGCTGGTGTTCCTGCGCTCTCTGCAAAGAATCAGTGTTCGACACTTATCTCATAGGACCCAAAATTCTTCTTTCTGGCTGTTTTTCCCCTCTGTTGTCAGATTTTTTTTCCTAACATTTCCTCTTTAAAAAAGCTAGATCAATAAATAAATTCTTGACATAGCTGTTTGCATAACATCATGAACATTGTGGGAGAACACAACACGATCCTTAACCTCCCCCTCACTGCCAAGGGCAGCTTGGGCTGGGAGCGATGCCACGACAGGGAACAAACCATGGCAGGGCACTGCCCCGCCGTGTCCCAGACCTGAAGCCCCAGGTGCCCACCCTCTTTGAAAGGAAAAATACTCTTACCCTTTAAAAGCTGTAGCTTTTGCAACTTGAAAGGAGAAGTGAGGGAAATAGGGGAAAGAAAGCATATGCCAGGCTCCTCTTTCCTATTCAGAAGGAAGTAACTTGATAAAGGATTGCTAAAACCAACATTTTAATGAAACCCAAGACAGAATATCAACTTTCAAACTACTCCTCTGCCTGAAATTCTAACAGCACAAAAATTGCCAACCTATGCTGGGGAAAAATAACAGCAAGGATATGTTAGACTTGTTCTGACTTACTAGTAAGTTATTTATAACACCCTTCAAAATTTTGGAAGGTTATATTATGGAGTCCAAGTTGTATTGTCTATTGTTTTACAGCCAGGTGCAGGAAACTCAAGTAGAGCCAGAATGCTTACTGGAAAAATAAAACAAAACAAAAACCCTCTGGATTGCAGAAGTTGCTTTTTCTGCATTCTTAAGCCAGTGCTATGCGCTTGGGTACTTTTCTCACATAGTTTAGCAAATGTAGGTATCCCATGAACTAACCACAAACAGAGACACATCCCCCATTTTTCTTATGTGTAATCTTCTATAAATGCCAGACACCATCATTGAAGAGAAACTCCAAATTTACCTTAAAATTGTTTTGTCTTGCTAGCTGAGTTCCTGTTGCAGATGGATATAATTTAAAGCAGTTTCGCTTTAAAAGGCAAGCTTTTTGCAGTAGCCTCGTATCTGCACTTCAAACCAGAAACAAGAAGTCTTCTTTCTTCTCTGAACAGAAAAATAACAGAAAATGATTTGGTCTGTTCTTTATTCTTCCTCAGTTCTTGCAGAGCAGAACTGAAGTCACCCATTAAAGACTTGTCTTATCTATTAGACGGAGCATTCCCTGTGTCCTACAGAGCTAAAGAAACACAAGTAGCAACAGCACAAACAGTGTGAATAATAAAGGATTTTATATTTTAATCTAGATGAAATAATACTGACTTCAACAAACAGATGCCAAGTGTGATACCTTGTTCATGCAGCAGACTGTTCAACAACCACAGCGTAATTATACGACAGCTGCCAATTCTGAACGGGATGCTTTTCCGATCTTGCACAGTAATAGCCAAAATTTTGCTTAATTTTAGCATACGGTCAGGTAGTCCAACACAACGTCTGTGCCTGAGGAAGTTAGGAAGTTATATTTATATACCACTTATCTGCTCTTCCCCTCAGAAAATTCATTACCTGGTTTTCCTTCCTGCGTACCCTTAACCTCAACTTCCAGAAAAGTATCAAATTCCACTTACACAGTGTTCTTTATAATTAGACACAAATTGTTTAAAAAGTTCAATTATAACATTTTCTGCTGTAGCATGTAAAAATGCTAGATACTAATAAAAGCTTTAATCACCCTGAGGAAACACTGTGCTATTCACAAGTCTGTTCTTCATTTTAAATTCCTCTGAGAAGAAAGAAATGCAATGACCAATATACTGATTATTACTACATACTTACCCATCATTTGACAAAGTCAAAATGGTGGGCTACAATACTTTTATACTGTTGAGAATATACCTGCCAATGAAATTTTCATCTGTGACGCACGAGACAGTAAAGCTTATTTTAATATACACACAATTCCTATTATCATAATTAAAAATATAAATATTCTGTATTATATGCTTGTTATTATTTTTATTGTACACAACAATTATACAATATGAATATATTAAATATGGTGTGTTTGTGTATATATACACACAGACATAAAACAGGCAAAACAGATGTTCACATCCCTGGGATTCCCTGATGGGCGATGTATACAACGTTAACGTGCAGATCCTTTGACTATCCAGCTGAAGTGTTAAATTACTAGTCTACCAGAAACGTATTACAACAAAAAAATGTTAAGTACCGTGTCAAGATTGAACAACCTACCAAACCACTGCCTGTCGTAAGATTTGCAAAATGTCCAAAAACTATTTTTATAATCCTGAAGTTTCTTCCATATTAATATACTTTCTCAGCCTAATACAGGCATTGAGTTAGTTTGTCGCCTTTACGTTTTAACTACACACCATGTTGTTTTTGTCTCCCAATTGCCTCAAACCTTTCTGCTTCAATTCTGTGTTCCGCTAGCAGGTCAGCCTCCCTTTCTCATTTTCCACATTTTACATATTTCCTTCTTCGGTCATTCACTGGCACATGTCAATAAAATTTACCCGCTAACCTGCTCGCTGATGTTGACATTTTCCAGGAATATGTGCGTCAGTATACAAGGAACTTAAATAAAATGAAAAAAATGCAGATTTCCTGGAAGATGCTAAATTAGAAATCCCTTATGCAAAACCCCTTCAGTTATACAAAGACAGTGAACCCAATGTAACGTCGGGTCAGATGAACCCGAGCGTTGCCCTTTGCTCTTTCATGTCAAGTGGCATTTTCTGTCATCAGCTTCTGCTTTCACAGACATGGGTTTGGGAGTTTTCTACAGTGCTGCTGCTGTTTTGGAGGATGTTTTGGTTCAATAAGCAGTTGTGATGGATAAAAACACTAATGGATCACCATATGCTGGAGGTCCCTTTTAGCAAAAGGGACCTCCTCAGCTTTTTTAATTTGCATCTGGAAATAAAAGGGCTTTTTCCCCTTATTTCCCAACTATATAGTTGTATTTATCACTAACAGAAGTGTACGGCAGCAACTCTTCAAAAGCCATTTTTTCTCCAACCCTTCCCTGTATTTTAGGTTTGGTCAAACTGCACAATGCCTTCCCTAAGGAAGACACTTCCGAATCTGAAATATAAAGTTTCTTATTTAGTATTTGCTCTTTGCTTTCCTTCTGAGAGAAAAAAAAGGTGTTAGATCTTGTACAACTGGACAGGCATTGGAGGAAAACGTGTGGATGGTCACACACCCAGCAGACTGAAGGCCACTTCGCTAGGCATCAAGACACTCGGTACTTTTGAAAACACTTGGAAGACACACATAAGCCTGAGGAAAATGAGGGATGCAATGACCAAGCTAGACAGATTTCTATTTCCAGAAAAATACTCAACTGTCATTGTTACTCTCACTTTATATTTCATAATCGCACCTCCAGTATGAAAAAGATGTCATTCCTATTTGATGAGCCTTTCACAATTTACCACTTTCAGCCATCCAGAAACTATTATGTCAATACAGGCTTCAAAATCCTAGCCAAAAAAGTTTTTAGCCTTCCTGTTTAGTTCTGAAAACACACAGCCTCAAGAACCATTTTTTAAAAATGAGAAGTATCATAGGTCACATTTTCCTTTAACAAATGCCTACGTGACCAGCATATATATATATATATTCTTTGAAACAATAAAGAAGCAAGATACAGGTCCAAACCCAAAGATTCAAACGAGCAATAAAACCCAAGGACTCAGATAAATCGGACCAAATAATTTTATGGCATAGAAGGTCCTAGGGGAGAAGATTAGTTGTACTGTATTTTTTCCTTTTACAAAAGCATACGTTGTGGTTTGTTGTTTTTCTGTTTTGTTTCATTTTCCAGTATTCTTGTTCAAGAGTAGTCTTGTTCTCAAATAAGTTTGGTCTTTTTACAGTGAGTAATGAAAAAAGGAAGAAGACTATACAACCTGAAAATACTGAGATGCAGCTACACTAGCAAGAGGTGAAAGACGGCACTTTTCTCAGGTAGCAAAAACAGTGCCAGATTGACTTAGAAAAACATCCTATGTTGTATAACCTTGTATTCAGTTGAAGACAGCAGATCCAACGAGAGAAATGAAATCCAAACAATGAAGACCCAATGTAGTTTTCCAAGAGAAGAACAAGGAAAGAAATCAATTGTGCTCATTTTATTGAGGATCTTTAACAAGAATTCAGTGAAAACAATTTCTTTTTTTTTTTTTTTTCTGAACTGAATGACTAAAACCTACTGAACCAGAAGACTCAGATACCGTAGCCATGGTGTAGGAAGTTCTACATAAGCAACGAAGAGGACCTAGGTCTGAATGCATTCAAGAGCAAAAAATTTATGTACCAAAATTACTTTTATGTGGGAGAACAACATCTATTATTCCAGCAGAACTAAAAACTGTTTCTGCAGATCTCCGTGGTTTCATTCAACAGTGGATTTTAATAATTGTTTGACATGAACAAATAATTAATATTAAATAATATGTATCAAATGTAATATATTATAATTCCAAATACTAACACACATAATTTTAATTATTTGCTTTATTTTTATGGTCATATTTAGTATATCTTGATTGCGTTGTCCTTTTGCATAAATGAACTTCATTTAACGCTCTCTGAAATTGTTTGAAAATTTCTCCCCCCCCCCCCGCTTTTCCTTTCATGCCCTTTTCGACTGACCAGCTTAATTAATATCTATTTCTAAGAATAAGTGCTGTCCTGGGGAGTTTAACTAAATATGCTAAATGAACCCTGTTTCTGAGAAGACCTATCACGACACACCAGGCTTCAGTTAAACTTCATTCTACACAGAGAGCAACTCCCTCCATCACGTTGCTATAACGTCTGACTTATCACTGGGAACGGGAAGGCAAAGTTTACATTATGTTTTGTGGAAAAAATCTGTAGAACTTGGCTGAAGTTAATACAGACCCAAATGTCCGTCTCCAAAAAGACCTTCTTAAGCTTCCAGAAAGCTCTTGATTTTCAAGTGGGTATTCTTTTAAACAGAGCTCTAGCTCTGTACAGCTCCTCAGTAAACACATCCTCTTCCAGCATGCTGCGGAGAATACCTCTTACTGGGGAGATAATGTAAATAACTGTACAAATAATTATATTTATAAATAGGATATAAATCATTTCAAAGTGGAACTGCTCATTAGACAGCAGCGCATTCATGCAAAGTAACCCCGTGACCCGACACGGGTGTATAAAATCCAGACTTTGACCCCAAGCTGGTTCCTGAAACCTCCTCCTACAGCGGCCAGCGTGGATGAATTTCAAATACCAGGACAAGGGGAGGGCAGGGAAGGGAGCAGAACTGGCAGGTGATTTTTTTCATTAAACTTCCAGTGGCTCAAAGCTTGGCTTATGACACATAGCAGGAAAAAATGATCCAGCGAGATTCAGCACTGAATACTTCTTTGTTCGTTTTATTCTAACATATTTTGCCCCAAAGAACAGAAGCAGTACTGTTCGACTGGAGTATGTCACCAAGCTTGATTCTTTTATCTGAAACCTAAGGCTAAATGACTTCTTTTATCTGCCTTGCTGCTTCGCTGTCCCTCGCGAAGTGGTTGAATGAAAGTGAGGATGCTCAACTCTGTTGAATTTTCAGATGCCCACTGACCTCCCAGCATCCACACCTTGAATGGAAGGAAGCAGACTGATTTGGCTAAAAGCATTTTAGGAGGTGAAACACGGAAAGGTGTCAGGAAGCAAGAGCAGCGAGGCAAGGCTACTGGCTGGTCCCAGCCTCAGCACTGGTTTAAACGAAGGGAGCTGAGGCCTGATCCAAACCTCACACTGCGTTCCTCAGCAAGGCATGGCTGAAGCAGTCACTGGGACTCAGGGAGAGGAAACCATTTTTTATGTTCACTACTTCTGTTTAAAAGCATGAATTCAGCTCCTCACAACTGGTATCAGCATAGGATTTGTTTTCAGCACGTCTATGTACAGGGTCAGTCGGAGTTGCCAACGTATCTGTCCTCGAAGGGCTTCCGTACCATTATTTTGCAACCAGCATCTCCCTCCTTCCTTCTCTCCCAGCCTGGAATTAAGCAATACATGGATTTGCTGTCATGCCTGTTAACTGCTTCAAAAAATGTTTTAAAAGAGCCTCCCTTTGTGCTACCAGGTACCAATTTTGCTATCCTGGATGTCCACATTAGAAAGACCTCTCTGGATGTGCTGTGTGTATCCAGTTCTCAATTTCTTTTAAAACTAAAAGAGTAAACCCTTGTACTCTATTTGCTGAAATAACTGAAGATGTGAAGCAGCTTGTACCATCACCACAAACGCCATTAAACCACATTTTCCTACCCATTCATGCTAATTAACCTTCTGCATCACCAGTGATGGCAATAACCTCCACCTTTGCATCTTCCTCAGGCCCCGTCAGCAGAGCCAAGAGAGCTGCAGCTAAACCTGAGCACGGCCAGGTCGCTGCTAGGGAATGTGCCACTCAACCAGAGGTCTGAGATATGCGCAGTGCTTGAGACTCTTTTCTTTTTTCTTTCATCATTCGTGAATATTCTCTATATTTAGTCCTTAGGAAAGAAACAGACAAGATGAATAATTAGATATCCAGCAGGGCTAAATCAAGCAGGCTCCTCTGGACTCCGTTCACAATGCACATGATTTCAGTGCAGGGTTCTTCCCATGCAACCCTAGCAAGGGCCCTGAACAACTCCTGTTATAGATCTTCTTAATGACTGCCTAATTTAAGTGTGAAAGTAATGATGATACATAAGAAAGAATGAGGCCTGTTTTCACCCCTAACCTGAGCTGAGACACCCTATATGAGCAATTATGACTCTAATCCTGTACCATTTAATTTCCCAATTGCTTTTACTGGTTTTTAAGAACAATGAATTATTGCTACTTGTTTTCTTCGTGAAAACACAGCAGGCACAATCAGGAGCCCTAAATACCATATGTTTGAATAAATGAGGGTCTGCATGTTCACCTGGAACAACATTATTGCTGTTAATGCAAGCTCAGAGCAACCGATTGCAAACCAAGCACCACAAACTTCCTGGCTGACCGTTCGGTTTTACGTACACGATTCCTTCAGAAACAGCAAGAACCCAAAATCCTAGGCAGCTATAACAAACAAGCTTCAAGACCATCACCAGGATGGGAACATGGGTGCACACCGAGAGTTTCAGATGGTGTTAGGCACACAAGGCGGGGTGATGGCTTTGGGAAAGGCAGCAACCTTTTCTTCCCACCATCTGCCACACCTCCTGCTTTCTTCCCACCGACTGACTGGTCAAGCAGCCTTGCTCTGCCTCCCACAAGTTATCCATCTTCCAGTCTCGCCACCAAATCTAACCCGATCTGTTCCCTCTCGAACCGGCGTTGGCCCTTCTGTGTTTCTCCATCCTTCATGGACACACCTACAAGCCCAGCTGGATTTTCTACGGATTGTTACTGGCTTAATACTCCAATGCAGCATTATGTTGAGGTCTCAAGGCTTTTGAGGTCAGCCAAATGGATCTCCTCCAGGCCCTGTACATTACGAATATGTAATGTAACAAATGAGAAGCTCTATTAAAATATACTAGTACTCCTATAAACAGTGGGAATATTGTGTAAAACTGCAGTGCAAGTTGAGGGCTTCGTTTCCATTAAATCCAACGTGATTTATCGATGCCTACCTTCAATACAGTGTGGCTGCCAAGGGCCAGCAGGCCCAGCAAATAGCCTGTGAAGGAATCAAATGGAGGCTGCTACGTCAAGATGTTCCCATTTCCATTTAAAAACTTAAATGAAATTTGACATGATTCATAGGCCAGCGGTTCGATTCGGAGATCAGGGCTGATCCCTTCAGGAGGTTGAGTGATTCAATCACACGGAAAAGAAATATCACACAACTGAAAGAGTTAAATGCTTTACTATTTATATCCAAATACATTTAGAAGTCCACCTTCTATCCTAGCTCTCTACCAATGAAGGAAAAGAAGCCAACACCATGCTAAAGTCTTCAAAGACTTGTATATTTATAGCTGCTCTCATTTCAATTAAAAGTCTCAGTCTTTATGGTCAGCAAGCTCTGCCTCAGAATATTGTGCTTTACTGCAGAGGCAGAGCACGTTTCTGTACATTTGTGGCAGAAACTGATGAAATATGCCACGTGGAATATAAATTTGTGGGGATTTTTTGGGAGTGGGGGCTGCTTGTTTTTAACAAAAACAGTTGAAACAGTCTATTCCTAGAGTCTAGGGATCCAAGGGATCCAAGTTAAGTTGTATCATCACCTACCTATACCTGTCCATTTACGAGTAACATTTAAAAATCCTAATTTTCAACACACAATACAATACAAGGCAGAACACATATGTTCCTTTTTTCTTTTTTTCTTTTTTTTTTTTTTTTAAGAGATAAACAGATAGCTAAGAAAACCCTGACAACTGCATTTCTTTTTCAGACTCACCTGATGAACATAGCTAAATATTTAAACCTCAGAAAGCTCCGTAGCACATCTGCAGATTTCTGGCAATCGGTGGCTCCACTCTGAAATCAGCTTTTCTTTGGAAAGTCACCTCTGGAGCTGTGTGGTTTTTTGCCCACTAGTTGACAGCTATCATTAATTCAAAGAGAGGTGTGTGTCTATGTATGTATGTATGAATAATGGAATGAGACACAGCTGGTAAAACTAGCAAAGCATAAAGGTAATGTCTTGACCACTCGTCGCTATTACAAAATCCTATGGCATTTCTCTCTGGTGTATTAGTCTTGCAATGAGGATAATTACATTCAGTCTACTTAAATCCTTAGCTTAAATAGCTACTGTAGTCACATATAGAAAGATATTTGCACGTCTGGGTCCTACTTAAGCGACTTAACTGCCATTGAAAATAGGGACAAGCATACCTTCTGAATGTGGCTTATACATGGCATTATTAAGGAATTTATATGAAGAGCCTACGCAAGTCTGTATTTCACTTTCTATATGTCTAAAATATATATATTTCTTTTTTTTCCTACAATAAGCAGTAGCAATAGGCATCTGGGTGGAAAATACTGTAAAGCCTGTTATTGCTCTTTTTGAGTCAAAGACCATCATTGTCATGAAACACGCTCTGCAAGTGAGGTCTTGAAACTGAAATAACACTTTGACCTCCTCACCAGAGACCAGAATTTAAAATAAATAAATAAATAAATAAACAAATAAATAAATAAATAAAAGAATCTGATTTATATGGTTCAGCAAGCAGTTAGGTTCACTTAGCCCTGCAGAATAGGGGCGGGGGGGGCCGGGGGAGGGGGGAGAAACCCTAATTATTATCATCATCTAATCAGGCTCAGTATATTGCAAAGTACTGCAGAATTTAATGTCTGTGGGTGCCATTCAAAGATCTCTGAAATCTATCTTTATTATGCATAAACATTTTTGTACACAGTTATTAACTTGACAAATGATGTCTTTTTAGAATCCGTAATAGAAAGTGTGGCCAACTGAAGTGTTCCAGGCAATATGTAGAAACAGTTGTGCTCGTGTAGGAATCAGGCTTTCCAACAGAGATCTCTAAAGCCCCATTTGTACTTGAAAGACATGCCTCTTGTTTTGCTTTATTTTTTGCTAGCCAAATCTCTCATCTGTATTCTGTGAGACACACCTTTCAACTGTGGAGGAAAAACAATGTTTTAGTGTTCTGTGGGGAGGGAAGATAAGGAGGGGGAGAAGAAGGAGGGAAAGAAGGAGTATTTCCCCAGTTACCTGGAAGATTAAAAGCGCTCTTCTAATTCACAAGCTCTTTGATATGCATAAAGGAGGAAGTTGTTTCAGGAAAGCATAAGAAACATTTGACAAAACCAGAAACGGGATCAGAGAAAAATCATCTCTGCTTTTACGTTCTGGCAGCACCATTGGAGTCCCTCTTTCTGATCAACAGAAGTTTCTTTTACCTGGAATACAGCGCAGGATGTGGTAGGAGGTAACTTATGTCCCCAGTCTGGCAGCACTACTTGTGCTTTTACTGCACGTTCCTACAACAAAAGGGCAGGGGCTGAAACGTGCCATGGATCTGGACTTCACACAAGAAAAACGACTGTTCTAGAATATGTTATATGTCTGTGAGCATTTATTTTTGGATGTTAGGCAGTTGGAAACACTATTATTTGTATTTATATTTATATTCTGAGACATAAAATAGTAAAACATGGAGTCTGGATAAATTGCAACAGTTTTGCTAAGGAGGCATTCACCATACAGGTAATATTACCATGTATTTGAACCCAGCTATGGCAATTCAGAAATCGGCTGCTCTTCACTGAAGGCAAGTATCAGAGAGTGAGGGTGCAATGCTTAGAGTTGACACGGCACCGACTGGGTTCATTAGCATGACGGGATGCAAAATGGATGAGTCAGGCTTCATCTGCAGCATTAACCCAATATCGTTCCTTCAAGGGTCCAAAATGCTGACGGCCCTACAGTTACAGTAATCTGCACCAAGAAATGAATCTTTTGTAACAGGGAAGTTACAGGGACCTCACTTTCAAAACAATATTAATTGAAGCGTGTTAGTTATGGCACCGTGTAGAGATTAAGACAAGTGTGAAAACCCAGCGCAGGGCTGCGTTCAATTAATCACACGAGCACCAATGTTGTTCAACATTCCAGCAGCTAATTAGCACACGGATGGTATCTGAGTAATAGCTGGCTGGTGCATATATGGCCACACATCTGTTTCCCACCTCTCTGCATCACTCTGCATGTTCACAGCCTACACACATTTCTCTCCCGAAGTCCTAATTAATGGACAGCTTGTGTTGCAATAAGCAGAGAAATCGCTGTCACCTGCTGCAAGATGAGAGGCTCCACACATCTCGGCCACTAGCGTCAAACATTAATGCGTGGAGTTCAGTACATTATGTCTAAAGAGCAGGCACTTCTGCGGGTCTGGTTTATTAACTACGGGAGCTTCATGGCCAGAAGGGCTGTCGGAAGCTTCAAAGAATCACATACCAGTCCGTATTGCAACACGGTTCAGTCTAAGCTTTGCTTGCTTAAGCTGGCTTCCTCTCAATTCCTAGTACACGGTTCCCGTCAGCCTACTCTCCTGCGCCGGGGATCCGTCGGGCTGCTGGCCACCCCTCCCGGGGCAGTGGCTGGCTTGCAATAGATAATCCAGCACGGGCTGGCAGAGATCCCACAGTTTTCACTGTTAAGCAACTTGGTGTGCCAGCCTAGCCAGTTATCCTCCTTCTATGAAAGAGCAGCCCAGATTTCTGCTTGCATGAAATGAAAGAAAGCTTGAATGCGATGGAAGAAATTTCGTTTGAGTTAGGGAAACTGCACAGCAGGACTCGGATCGTAGCTGCACACAGTCACGGTTCAAAGCAACTTACTGGGGACTTCAGGTTCATATTTCCCGTGGGAGCCCACACACTGTCCTCCTGGATGAGATGGAGGAAACGTCTGCTTCTCAAGTTCTCAGTCTGTCTTACAGTCAGAAACCAGTTAAAAGCCTGAAACCTCAGCCCTATTAGACATTTCCTAAACACTACTCTCTGGCTAGCTGATACACAACCGGACTCAGTGTTCAGAGTCTTCCTCTCTTTAAATATTGTTAAATTCCTGCATCCACAACACTACACGGTAATGACGCCTACAGTCTCAGGAGATATGAAAAAAAAAATATTTTATCAGCTTTGAATTGCGCTGAGTGATCTTTTAATCTTATGACACAACCTAAGTTCCTGACCCGCCTTCTGTTCATCACTCGTAGTACTGTGTACTTTTTTATTTCCCCACTATTTATCTGCACTCAAAAGTAAACAATTCCAACCTTTTTGGTTTCTATTCATATCAAAGTTTGTTTACAACTTCTTTCTGCTGTTTTCCGACGTTTTCTACATCTGCGGCATGCCTCTGTGCTGCAACAATAATTAAACATGACATTCCAGATAAAGGTGAAGTGTTGATTTATGTAACTACATCGTAACATTTCACATCCTACTTTTATTGATTCAAGCTATTTTATCTGACCACAACTATGTTCTGTAGAGAGGTCTTTATTCAGCCCTCCATAGTGATACTTTGGTCCTTTTCCTTAAATTGCACAATTAATTAGGATCCAATAAACTGTATTAATAGCACATACTTTGCCCTCCAGTATGAATTACTTTGCATTAATCGAGATGGAATTTCATCCATCATTCTGTTGACTGCTGACCTCGTTTGATTAAATCTTTCTGATATTCCTCTTCAGACTTCACTAACTTAGACCACACAACCAAATATCATTACATTCACCATTTTTTAAGATACGCTGCCCCAATTTTAGAATTATGGTTGACTGATGAAACTGCTATTCTTCTGCCCCTAATCACATTTTAATGCAAATGGATTTAGGTACCTACTTGGAGTCTACTTAGCATATCCATTTCCTCACTCTTAGATGTTGACATGTAACTGAAAATTTAAAGATAAGCCTATTAATACTGGACAGTATGTGCTAAAGTTAACAAACAACATAAAGCACATCCTGTTTTAATATATATATATATATATATTTATTTATTTAATTCTCACTGTCAGCTTATGACTATTTCTTCCAGTATAATACCTGTTTTTCTGATGTTATTACAGCTTAGCATCTCTTTGCACGTTTCTTCAACCATATAAAATTTGTGTTGTCTTTTATTAATTCTGCAAAGTAGATGAATATAATCATCTCTATTTTATAAATAAAGCGTGAAGGAAGAAAAAGAATACAGGTTTCTTCAGGACTGCACAGGAAGTCTGCTTTAGAGGTGCCCAGAAAACCTGGATTTGTTGGCAAGACCTACACACCAATCACCAATTCTTCCATTCTTTGTATCATTTATAGAATCATAGAATATCCTGAGTTGGAAGGGACCCTTAAGGATCATCAAGTCCAACTCTTGACACCGCACAGGTCTACCCAAAAGTTCAGACCATGTGACTAAGTGCACAGTCCAATCTCTTCTTAAATTCAGACAGGCTCGGTGCAGTGACCACTTCCCTGGGGAGCCTGTTCCAGTGTGCAACCACCCTCTCTGTGAAGAACCCCCTCCTGATGCCAAGCCTAAACTTCCCCTGCCTCAGCTTAACCCCGTTCCCGCAGGTCCTGTCGCTGGTGTTAATGGAGAAAAGGTCTCCTGCCTCTCGACACCCCCTTACGAGGAAGTTGTAGACTGCGATGAGGTCTCCCCTCAGCCTCCTCTTCTCCAGGCTGAACAGGCCCAGTGCCCTCAGCCGTTCCTCGTACGTCTTCCCCTCCAGGCCTTTCACCATCTTCGTAGCCCTCCTCTGGACACTCTCCAACAGTTTCATGTCCTTTTTATACTGTGGTGCCCAGAACTGCACACAGTACTCGAGGTGAGGCCGCACCAGCGCAGAGTAGAGCGGGACAATCACCTCCCTCGACCTACTAGCGATGCCGTGCTTGATGCACCCCAGGACACGGTTGGCCCTCCTGGCTGCCAGGGCACACTGCCGGCTCATATTCAACTTGTTGTCAACCACAACCCCCAGATCCCTCTCTTCTAGGCTGCTCTCCAGCGTCTCATCGCCCAGTCTGTACGTGCAGCCAGGGTTTCCCCGTCCCAGGTGCAGGACCCGGCACTTGCTCTTATTGAACTTCATGCGGTTGGCGATCGCCCAGCTCTCCAACCTATCCAGATCCCTCTGCAAGGCCTTTCCACCCTCATTCGAGTCCACAACTCCTCCAAGTTTGGTGTCATCAGCAAACTTGCTCAAAAGTCCTTCCTTCAGTTCTCATAACAAGGGAATTTATTTTTTCCCATGCGTTATATAATAGGCCTCTAAAAAGGGTACAACAGTTTGAAACCTGTGGTTTATGGCAAAGCATTTGCTGGAGGAGCATGGGGAGCACCAATACTCATGGCCAGTTGACTGATCTTCTACATTGCAATGACCCATCAAAAGTGACAGGTATTCACGAGAGCCACAGCTTCATACAAACAACAGCCACATACACCTTTCATCCCAGTCATTAAAACAAACAAGCCAGTATACCTTTGTTGAGAACAACAGCAACAAAAAAGAGTAAGTTTGCAACATAATGATTCCAGCTAGCAAATCTCTGACCAGTAGGAACAGTCCCTTCTTCAGGAATATCTGAGTCAACTGGAAAGACGTCAGAATCATTTCCTATTGAAACAGCTGAAAGGTTCTGCAAGTCCACAGTGTTATTCTTGGCATTAGCTGCAAAGCATTGCACACCGAAGAAGAGAATGTGAAGAAGCATGACATTTCTCCTGGCCAAATGAGCTACGTTTAAGAACTAACACAGAACTACCTGAAACTCAGGAGATGTAGAACACGAACTACCCAAGAACTGAGAAGCCAGTTCCCACTAGAACAGATGATAACGCACACGTTCTTGCAGGACCCTGTATTTGAATAAACACAACCCTAGCCCAACCAGCCTTAGTCACACTAATTTGTTTACACACACATTCTTTATCTTAGACCGCAAAAAAAAAAGAACATTCTAAATCTTGGTAAAATACAGAAGAAAGGAAAGATTGTTTTGGAGAACTGTGCTGCCAAGAACACAATAATATCGCCAGCAGCCCCCACACATTTGTTATTGCATTCAGCACAAGTGCCGGATGAACATCTGCACTGTAAAAAATCAGCCCATTAGCTCCTTCAGCTTGTTAGCATATTTTAATACTGTGATCACAGCTTTCTATTTCTATCAAGGTGCTACTAGGTGCCAGACTCAGTATTCACATCGTGCGTCATTATTATCTCCATACCCACCAGGTTCTTAATGTCTTACTTCTGTGAACCTATTACACAGCAATACTGAAACACAAGAAAAGAAGGGGGAGAAATCCGAGAGGAAGGGAAGAGGAAGCCACTGGCATAGCGATACTGCTGGCAAGATAAGTTAAGCTGTGATCTTATCTGTAGGGTTGCACTAATGCTGTGCTACATACATCTCTCTCTATCCACACAGACCGTGTTATAAGTTAGAAAAAATCATCCGTCACCGACAGAAAGTAACTTAACTTTCTCTCCTGACCTGTTTTGCTTTAGCTCCTTACAGTGGCTTAGTTGGTCAACTTTCTCATTTATGGGCTAAACAGAACACAAAAACATATTTTCGCCTCGATTTTAATCCAAACCCTGTGATTAAAAGCATGGGTATTTTTAAACAAAGAGAGAGAATCCATATTATTTTCACGGAGCCAAGGAGGTGTAGATGTTTCCATGTTGCTACTGGTATTTTTCTTAATGCAAACTACCCTGTATTCCCTTCTTACATAAGATATCCATGTGAATAAACCAAAAATGAGGGCATGTCTGCTGTAACGTACACACACATACTCCCACGGTTCCTGATACCTGTGTGCTACACAGTCAGGGGTGACAACTGTGGTTTGTACATGCAGTAGGTTGTGTGTGTGTGCATTTGGCTTTTCAAGCATCCAGGCCAAATTTAAGCCGGCTTTCGTTACAAAATGAACTTGGTTCACTCTTAAACAAAGCTGTTGCAGTCCACAAATCCTGAACCAAAACAACAACAAAAAACATTGTTCAGAAAAACAAAACAAAACAAAAACAAACAAACAAAAAAAACAGTATGTTTACAGAAATTTAGGGTATCGGTCCCTCACAAAGTAACCAAGACCCAGGCAAATCATCTTTTAAGTTGTAGTGAATTCATCACTTTCAAGCTCGTGTCCTATATTCAAAATGCCTTAACATGAAAAGCATATGCTGAACAGAAGAAACCAACATGCCCTCGCATTTACTGGCTTGCAGGGGGTTGATGGATCTCCTTGTGTTCTTGTATTTGTAAAACAGAGACATTTTCTCTTTACCTCCCCTTCCTAAATACCGAATTCTCTCCGAAGGGCAGAAATGTTGTGCTCCTCCTGAGGAGCAGTACAGCATTCCTCCAAGGATGCAGGTTTACTGGGAAAAGCATAACTGTGTGTCTGATTTACTTACACTCTTTCACTTCACATCTGCTATTGGTCATTGCCAGATTCAATATTGGGCTAGCTGAGCCTTTGATCTGACCCAGGACAGCTGTTCCTATGAATTCATTTAACTAGCTAACATTATTCCAATAAAGCACCTTGTCTTAAGCCAAACCGGACTTTACTGTTGAAAATAAATGCTATATTACGTTCTGCTAGCATAGGCTCATTCTAAACAAACACAAATCCATGAATGCTCATGAGAGACCCCCTGTTCTAAATTCTGGTTCTTTGCTCTTCTCTTTCAGTTCTCTGGAACAAAATGTGACAAATGAGAGTATCTTGAACTGAGATTTTCAGAATGAGGGAGAAGAGGAAAAGCAACAATTCGCTCTTAATTCCCAAACTCTCCTGTATTCAGGGGAAGGTCTTTAAGCATATGCAATATGCTTAAAAAAGCAATGCAAAGACTAACCCTGCAGTTTCAATGGAAACCCTAAACCAGTCGAGGATGTAACACCACTGAATGCAGCACTCCCACCCGTGGCCACTTGTACTGCCCTCTGCCTTGTGCTGGCACAGGCACTTGCACAGCTGAGCTGAGAACAGAATCAAAGACATGACATTGGCTGAAACCAAGTGGAAGTTTCTCAGAGTTAATCAGAACCAGATCAGGGCTCCAACCCAATTCCTCTGTGGCTGCCCAAACATTTGCACAGGGACAAGCGAGGGAGTAACCACAAGGGGCAACACAGGCTTGCGCCAGTCTTGAATGCTTGCAAAACTGCAGAGTAATAGGCTTTCTCAGACTTTCCAGTCCAAGAAAAATAGTTGCACACTAATGGCCAAAGCAACATGCTTCAGTTAAACACTGTTGTGATAGAGAAACACATCATTTCACACACAGGGCAGTCCACGGAGTTCACTGAAAAGCATGGATTTCTTTGAGCATCAACATGTTGTATTTTAAGCCACACAGAAACTTCAGACATAAAATTTGCAGTGTGTATTTACACCAGAATGCACAATCAAACTCCTAAATCATCTCCACTTCAAATAGTTGCTTCAAAACAGAAGGAGAAAATGAGCCTGCTTAAGAAAAATCAAGGTGGCTCATTTCATCAGGGAGACGAAGATGGTGACTACATCTGAAGATAAAGGGTCAGATATACATGTGCAGAATGAAAAGCAATCAAAGATCACAGTCTAGTATTCCTAGAGAAGGAAACTTGTTCAGTTTGAATGTGTCTGTTTATTGGGAGGGCGGACTTTTTTTTTTTTTTAAAAAAAAAGTTACCTCTAAGCATGTTTTTTGAAACACTTTAAGACCTATGAATATGTGAGTAATCTTTATACTAGCTAAACACTTGAACAGATTCCAGTGCTATATAGAAGAAATAATTTGTGACTGCTCCTGTAGGCATTTGTACCAGCCAAGCGCAAACAACACAAACGCAGTCTTCCTAGTGAGTATTTACCAGTGATAACAGATCTGAACGAATGAAATGGAGAATGATGTCTTTAAAATTCATGCAGGAAGATTTTAGAACTACATCTAAAACTCAGAGATTTAGCCAAGTAGCTCCCAGGGCACTGAACAGAGTGACCCCTACAAATGAAAGTGCACAGGAAGGAAAAGGAGCAATGAGCAATACTTACTGACATGGATGGAAAATAAAATCAACAAAAGTTGCTCAGTCCCATTCTATGTGATTTCTCATCCATGTGCAAGCACCTATTAGTTGTACATGGCAATAACATCTGACAATAAATAACTGTCTCGCAGTTTATTCTCTTCCTCTCTCCAGCAGAAGAATTGTGCATATGCAATGACACTGTATGGTGGTTTCTGTACATCTAGGCCTGCATTTGTGGACTATTTTTGCTACTAAGAACTTCTGGTGGAGAAAACAACTTGAAAACGATGCTTTGCAAGTATGCAAGAGTCCGTTTCCCTGCCTCATACTGGTCTGCAAGGAGCTCCTGTCTCTTGCAGGGCCAAGCACACTTGTAAGTTAGAAAGTCACATCATAAGTGATGCATGGCATTATTTCTCTGAGATTTCCAGCCTGAAATTTAGACACTCTCTCCGATGCATGAAAATCAGCCTTTGAACCAAGATTTTAAAACACTGTATACTTCAGGAATGTAAAATTCTCTTTTACATATATAAGAAATCAGTAATAGAAAAGGGAAACAGGAATAAAAGATATAATCTGATTAAAATGTAATGTTTAATACTAGATGAAGTTTTCTAAAAGCTCATGGGAATTGAATAAGGGATGAATGAAATGCATATGAAGAACACACACACACAGTTCTAGCAAATTTTGTTTCTACATCTTTTTGATTAATGGCGATACAACTTACACACTTCACAAATGAATAATATCATATTTCAGAGCTCTTGGAATCCCCACACTCTCATCTGCAGGGCACTGAGATTTTATTTCTTTTCTCATTAGCTGTAGAAATATGATTAATGTTTAGCTGGTTTAGCCCTGTTTGTAAGCAGATGCAAATACCTGACGTACTGGCATATTTCATAGTTATTATTGGCCACATACGTGTGTCTGGCTTGTCTGAGTTGCTAATAGTGTAATGCTCCAGAAGAAAAATGGGTAAACTCTAGCGTTACTGAATTCCACTTAAGTTTTATTACAGAATTCATGGGACCAGCAGTCTACTTCATCGCTTACATTAAATACTAGCAAATACAGTATTTTTAAATGTACAGACAAAATACTAGAGTAAGAAAAACACAGAATTGACCTTAATGCTTCCCTCTTTTCAAATGTCCAGGCTCATACTAATTGCCAACTTTCCATGATGTGCTTCAAAAATACGCAAAGATGAAATGATTTCAAAACAAAGCACAGGACCTGTTCAGAGCACTTCAAGAACGAAGGCTACATTACAGGCTGAAAACAAACTGGGCTTTCTAAGTAAAAAATAAAATAAATGTCCATCTAGAGTTTAGTTATATATGCAGAAGTAAAACCAAGGAAGCTATAGCTTATTCTGTAACACAAAACCCAGAAAGCCTCTCGCTTTTCAGGTAAGTTACCATATGTATTAACTTGGTATTTTTGTTGTTGTATTGCACTAGTTAAGAAATGCTCATCACTTGAGGTACATATGATTTTTTTATTGCCTTATCACATTTTGTGTTTAGAGACAAAGAAAAGCACCAGTGCCAGAGATCACTAAATGGCGCACCGTCCTCCGTGCTCCTCCTTCCCAAAGCGCATGTAACCTCATGAAACCTCGCCTTAACGCACAGGCCATGAGGAGCCACAGGTAGGGAGAAGGGATGAAGCCATCTGAGCCAGTGGGCCACACCAAGAGGCGGCAAGCAGCGTGTTCCCAGGTACGTGCAGCGACTGAACCCACCGATGAACAGAGCTGACGGAGCCGCGCCGCGCGCAGGCCTCACGGCCCACTGGCGGCTCTCCCCATCCAACGCCCCTACCGGGGGCTCTACACCTGAGCTACAGCTCTCTCAATCCCCGGGCACATAAAGCTGAAATCAATAGTGCCATAACACCGTGCCTCTCCTTTCCTCCCTAAAGGCTGGTAATAGACGAGCTGCAGCTGAAATCAGTATCGACCCGCTATCAGCAGCAGCGGGCCTTTTCCCCAGCCTGCGGAGGCCGGCCGGCATTGATTGCCATCTGATTAGAGGAGAGCGCGTCCTGACTTTCCCCAGTCACTTAAGCCGGCGTCTCGTTGCTTGTCCTTAGAGACCACAGCTCCACTCAGGCAGAGAGCGTCTAGACAGTATTCATGATCCATCTGTCTGGCACAGCCAGGCTGATGACAAACTCTATTAGAACCGAAACAATTTTTTTTTCTCTCTTCCCTCCTCCCATCTCCCTTTTCCTCTGAGAAGCAGTAATCTGACACTGAAAATTACTATCATTGTTGCAATTCTCAAAATAGCAGTGCCAGACTTTCATTAACATCAATGCTAGACTGCTAAATATTTAAAGAAATGGATAAATTTCACCTGAAGTGGGACAGCCCAGCACACATGAAAGCAGAAGCACAATCAAAATGTAAATCTAAGCGGTTGTTTTTATCTGCGCAAATTCAGTGTCACAGTCAGAGGGGGATGCCAAAGGTCTCTTTAAACAAAATATTTTCCTTTGATTGAGCTTTTTGTTTTTAAAACAGAATCATTCTCCAGCCCCCTGCAGATCCCTACAAAGCTGAGAGCTGACAGAAGTAGGTGGGGGTGGTGAGAGGGAGAGCCAGATATTTGTGGTGCGCTTTCTCTTTTACCTCGCAGAGGAAAATGAACTCCTACAGCAAACCCTGCGATGCCAAAACAGCCACACCACATCAACTCCATCAATGCTGACAACTTGACATTTGATGTAGACGTCATTTTCACGACAAGATGGATTTAGTTTCCTTTTTTTTTTTATCGTTCTTCAAATTTTCATACATGTCAATACTTACATTTAACATGCCCATGAACACACACAGATCACAGCAAGGATGACCTGCACTGTTTTCCACCAAACAAAGCCCTAAAATCTCCACCATCTCTAAAAATCGCAATGCTACTCAATTAGATGCGACTTCAATACTGCAGCCTGCAAACAGACAACAGACTACACTTTCCATTTCAAAATCTAATTTACTTCTAGCAGGACAAGGCAGGCTGATCATTTGTTGCGAAACAAAGGGAAATGCTCTAACAAATGAACTGTGTCCTGCTAGAAACAGGCACATTGTTTCAATTCCTCAGAGTCCAAATTTTGCAGGTCACATGCAGCAGCAAGCTGCCCACAAGGCCAAGTCTGTAATGTTTAAAATTCTACTCTTAATTGCATTTTTCCAATCACAGCTTCATGCAGTTAACACAGCCTCAACCTCAAAGTAGTGTTAAAAGAATAGCCGTCTGTATTATCTCAGTAAGTATTAATAGCTGAGGAAAATACAAACAATAAGTGGACCTACCAGAAGTTGCCATGAGCTCCTTGGGAAGAAGCGACCCATAGTGAAATACAGAGTTCTCTTTGGGTGTCCCCACTGAGGAAAGGGGAGGGTATATTTTAACACTCAGTACCTAACCTGTTACCTTGACACATTCAGCTTCGATGTCTTAGCACGTATTTTGAGCAACTGACACTTCCTGGATGGCAACTTGTGTTGTCTGCAATCAGTTTCTAACCCACATTACCTAATACATCTTTTGCTGGTGCTGATTTCTCCCAGCTGCCCTCTGTGCTATACAGAACTAAACTGCCCATATAGCGGCGTAAGGAAGCTCTACCTACAAGTCAGCAGAGGAAAACTAATAAAAAAAAAAAAAAAGGGCTGCAGAAATACACATTTTGTATACGTGAGACATCTTATTGAGTTCAGCAACAACATTTAGAAAGACTGAACTAACAGCCTTCACAACACAGCCAGAGTAAGAACAGCAAGGAGGAACACTCAGTGGATGAGATTTAAACTACCCTAACACAATGCAATAGCATCTGCTATAATCACAAGATCCTGGGAGCAGGTCACCCACAAAAAATGTCTTTCTATACCACTGCTCATGCAACTTCACTAAACAAAACAATGAGCTACAATGAGACATTCTGGATTTGGCTGCTGGCAAGAACACAAATGAGAAATGCTTCAGTAGCCTGGAAATATAGGCTACCACTAACATGGCACATACGGCTTAAATAAACTGAAGCAGGGCTTCCGTATGAAAAATTATTTAGACATTGTTTGGGGGCAGTATATATATTATTGTGAAACGAGATTAATATTGTCTCTACAGAAGAATAGAAGTTTTGAATACAGTGGGAGAAAGAGATTCATTGAAAAAACTGCACATGGGAAAGAATACCACATTAGGGCTGACCTGCTTGATGTAAAGATCACAGCAGTTCCAGCAAAAACCAGACAGCAATCCTGCCCAGATGTGGACCAGCATACGCTTAGACATTGCTCCTTCATCAGTTCCCTGCCCATTCAAGAACTGCACACAATCAAGAAGATGAAAGAACAGAGCTGATATGTAACACTAACCAGCCTAGAAATTCTTGCTTTAGATTTCCTCTTTATTGGTTTTGTTTTCTTTTTACAGTGCTGTGTTACCTTCTTGCCACTAATTAGAAGCCAATCAATGTATGTATTTCTATGTTGGAAGGCAGCCTCATCAGCTAGGACATTTCTAGAACATACATTCTGATACGCTCAACATAATAAATATCACTAATCCTCATTTCTTTTAAATACTGTTTATAATTGTATTATTTTTCCACTTAACTTTATTCTTTTATCTTTGGTTCACCGTTAGGACCACTGTTTTACTTTTTTTAAATTTGGTTTAGAACAGAAGTCTCTTCCTTCACCAGCACTTGTTGCACAGTCCCTATTGCAAAGAAAAAGTACATTCGTTATTGATATCCAAAACTGCAACAAATAATGAAATGCTCATTCTGCCACAAGGTAAGCAAAAAGTTAAACACTTCAGAATCCTCCTGATGATAAATCAAGTATTTCCTCTACAACCTACTAATTTGCCATGTTGTTCCAAACCAGCAAACACAGTTCTTGAAGAACTTAACAAGACTGTCTATGTAATTATTCTGCTTCTCTCAGCGTTGGGGAGGTCTTAAATAGCAGGACTACAGTTCTGGACATCATATTTTAGAAGGAGTTGGATAAAATGAACAAATTAACAGATTTAAGGAAACAATTTAAGTGAAAGAACTTGGTATTATTATTATTATTATTATTTAATCTACCAGAGGGGAACCATCCTCACATGTGCAAAAGGCCGGCATGAGAAGGAAACAACACCAACCTTAGCTCCTGTGGAAGAAGTAGGAAACCTACCGCCAAAGGCTTCTTAGAGACAAATTTTGTCAGGTTTGTTGTAGATGAACTTCATCTTCCCTGAGACAGGGGGGACCACCAGCCAGATTACCTGCACCACTCCCTTTCCCGCTTGCCTTTCTTCACATCAGTGAGCTGTTCAACTGCCTCAGGGGAGAGAGGCAATTTGAGGGAAGACTGGGAAGTTTACCAACCCTGGATCTAACAAGAAATGATTTGTAGACTCTAAAGGCCTTTGAGGAGAAGGCCAGGACACAGTGCTACTTCTGCTGCAACTACAGCCCGATTACCACTGGCATAGAGGTTTGCTGAAAAATGAATCAATCAATGAGGCTTTAGGAGCTCAAATTGACCACTTGGACTCCAAGAAGGAACTCACAGGGTGTCCCCATCATCCCCCAGCCATCTACAATGCATCCACACAGTCATCAACAGTCACCACAAGCACTGCATGAGGCTGCAGAGACTTTGGGGTCTGGACTTACAGTGCTGTCTATATTACCACCAACAAATAAGGAAATAAATGTTCACACGCAATGCAATTACGTTCTCTTGCCTGTAATATCACCCTGGAACAAGCTTGTCCCAAGATTTCCAAAATAAGTGCCCCAGCTGCTGCTTGTTACCAAAGCAATGCTCAGTCCTTCACTCCATCTGCTACTACAGCGGTTTTCGGAGCTCCTTTTGGCCCAACAGTTGTGCTGACTTGCTTTCTTAATGAAGGAGCTGCACAGTATCTCAGTCAGAAAATCCCTCTTTTTGTACTTTAAAGATATGCTTACAGCTTAGCATCCACAAATTATAAGGCATATATTTTTTTAACAAGTCAACAGCCAAGGCCAGACTAAGTTCATGGAGAAATACACACGACATTTCTATCTGGACCTGTCATCCAAGTCTACAGCCAGTCCTGGGGCTTCAGCAAGACTTCCATTCCAAAAACCAAACCAAAAGCAAAATACAATGAAATAATATATACATATATGTAGGTCAATACTATTTCAAAATGTTTGAAATCACAGCAAAAGTGCAAAAATATGTTAAGTTGGAGGTTAGAGGGAAGAGAAAGAAGGGAATATATCCAACACCTAACAAGCTTCTATTATGAATTCACTCTAGTGATCACATTTAATATTGCATATATTTAATACAAAAACTACAGATACATACTGCTTGTAATCTCTATTATTAATAACAACATAATTTACACAGATATTCATAACCCAGTCACAGCTAGAACTCAAACAGATTTTCGAGAGCTGTCGTTATTGGCAGCACCATGCCATTGGAAAGCAGTGCCAGATACCTCATTCCATACACAAGTTTCTCCATTAGACACTGACCATAGCATGGACCTATTGATCTGTGGCAAGCAATTGTCAACCCTAGCTGGAAGGAAATGGGTTAGGGAGCATGTGACAAATTGTCTTCTTTCTAATAAATGCAATGCTTGTTTCTGCTATCCTTGCATTAAGTAAAGCGTCTCCAAAAGCAGAATTTTAATCTTTTTAAAAGTAAATGTTGACGTAACACAGTACCCTGATGTATGACAGGAAATCATCACAGTAACAGCACTTCTATTGTACTTGTAGACCAGACACATTACTGGAAAAGTTATCCTCCATCCAGAAAGCTGAACTGTGCTTTAAAAATAGTTGCAGAAGATGCAAAAACAAAATCAAAACTTGATTTCAGTGTCCATCACAGAGGGTAACGTACTAAGAGAGGAATTCTGGTGATAAACTCTATCACTCTGAGATATTTATACACCAAAAGAATAATAACTAAAGCTATTTTAAATATATATCCACAAAAGCTCACTGACCTTCCAAATGGTGCTGATATCAACACTAATACAATATATTCAGTTCACAGAAATGATGACTAGAAAGATTACAACATATAGTCTCAATACTATATGAAGACTATGCACACACAAAGCACGGAACATTTTTTAGAAACTTGGGAAACATTTTTAATCACTTCCAATATTATGCTTTCTTTTTCAGAAGCCGCACACAATCCATACAATTGCAACCTCGTACCTGCAGCACAAACTCCTCCACTTCCCTCCACATGACTACAACTTTCCAGATTTAGAAACCTGAAGAAAGCGTATTATATAGCACTGCTGGTTCAGAGAAAAACAGCGTTTACTTCCTCTGTCTCATCCCCCCCGACATCAAACAGCAGACCAAGTTCCTGAACACGCTGACTTCTGAGGTAACAGACATATTCCACGTACATACGTTCACTGATCCACACGAAGAGCAAGTACTCACAGCTAAAGATGCCTGGAGGTGGATGCTCTGTTACAAGCAGACAGTTCTCTTCATCACTGTTATCCCCACAGTCATTCTGTTGGTTACAAATCAATGAACCAAGATACAAGCATTTACCACTGGCGCAGGTGAATTTGCACTCTGAAAGGCAAAAAGGAAAGCAAATCAAAAATTGGTGAGGAAATCAGTGCTTACCTTCTTCACTAGCTAGAATAACTGATATTAAAAGCAACTGATATTTTTAAGTAGATGCCATCATGGTGGATAGGTCTTTCACACTTCATCACCCAAGTAAATAACGTAGTATTTGTAAGCACTGCAAGCATAAATTATATCTGATGATGTGTGATAGACTTCAGATCACTAGAATCAATCTACTAATAAACCAGATTTCCCTTTTGGGAAAACTCAACTTCTTAAAAAACAAGCAATACTTTTTCTAGTTCATGTTGATCACAATTAGTTCACTTAGGACAAAGACTGTATTTTCAGATATGTTTGTGTAGCACCTTGCATATTTGGGGCAAGACAGCACTATGAATAAATATAATCATTATCCCACATTTTACAAAAATAAATAAATAAATCTTGTGCAATATAGAACAGCACCAGCTGTAAGGCAGTAGTGTAGTTTGTAACAAGCAACAATCCTGTCCAGACACAGACAATTATTCCTTAACTACCTTCCCAAAGCCAATCTGCCAGTCTCCCAACTAATTACAATCACGCACTCAATGTCTGCACATTGAACTCCCACACGCCAGTTTGCTTTACAAAGTCAGTAAACTTCTAAAACCTCTATACAGTGTCTGGATGCTATACACAGGCATGCAGTACATTCTACATTTTGTTTATTAGAAAGAAATTAATAATTTCCGCTCAATGTGGTTCAGGCATGAGGAAAAACTCCTCTGAGACCAGGTATTTAAACAAAAACATGGTTAACTTGGGCTCCTTCTAACTTCTCTCCCTTCCTCCTTTTGTGCAAAAATAATTAACTAATCCTGTGTAAGATACCACACTGGACTTATCTCCATCTCTTCAAAAAACAACGTGAAGGAAAGACTCCTTACATCGGGTCCCACTCAAATTTTACACCAACAGGAGAGGTACCCACTTCTGTATGACCTTGGTGGACAACCTCCACCCTTGGCCTTCTGTTCACTGATAAAGATTCAGTAAGTGCTAACCGGTGGTAGCTCTTTATAGGAATTACAGCCTGGTGCCTAGTCATCTAGGATGTTTTTCTTTAATTTTCAGAGCCCAGTCAGTCATAGTTTCAGTCTGACTTACTTGTCCTCTATCTGAAATGGTAATATCTCAGTATTTAAATATGGCATTATATACCAGGAGTATCTGCTTGGTCAATAATTAAAATTCCATTGCCCTTCAGCTAAACTGATCATTTAAATGTCACCTCTAGAAACAAAGCTTAATAGTAAGCATTTGAAATATAATCAAGACATATTCCCAGAAATATAAACACTATTATAAAAAGCTTTTTCACTCGGCTTGTTCCAAAGATAAATACACTACACACAGAACAGGAGACATATTCTATCTAGACAAATTATAATTTAATGATTACACTTCCAGCATACTGAAAAATTCTGGCGATTCTCATTCAGAAGCAATGGCAAAGTAGCTGGAACTAAAACCAAGAAATACAAGTATTTTATTTAAAGTAGTGCCATTCTCTGAAACTTGGGCTTCCCTAGGGCTGCAGTTTGGGTTGGCTGTTTCTAAGAGAGGTGATCGCTTATACTTCCCAGCAAAGAGATAGCATTTGTTCATCTTCAATAGTATCAGCAAGAGATTTCCCATTAATCTTAACAGCACAAGGACTGGACTTGCTCTGAACTGAGACAACAGGAGCTATCATGCTAAAAAAAAAATAGAATGGTTATTGAGGCATGACTTGTACCCACATGTATTTGACATGCAACATAAGCACAGTAATTGTGAAGGGGAGGAAAATAAATTGGAAACGGGAATGGAATATTTTTTGTAGTGTATTTGCCTTTTAGGTAAGAGTGATTTGCAGACTTCACTCGGAAAACTTTTCATCACAAGTATTCATGATATCTTGGTACACACACCCACAAGGAGCTTCTGTGGTAAAATATATGCATCAAGATGTACAACAGATAAAATGCTACTTAAGAATATAAATAAAAGCCATAAAATGCTACATAAGAAAAACAAGCATTTCCCGTGCATTTAAAATGTACCTTTCCATCACACTTGGTCAAACTGCACTTAAAAATCATTAAAGTATTTGCCTAATAACTCTTCAAGATTTACAAACTATTCAGAATAAATTGCACAATCAAATATTGTACAAGCAAAATATTTTCCCTGTCACCTTCTCCTCTTCTGCAGTAACTAAGAACTGAAGAGCCATTTAAGGGCTTGACCGAGGAGAGCAAGCCTTTGAAACCCAAGGAACTATGAAGTTTATTAACAGTTACTTTTGCAAAGAAGACTAAAAAGATCGGTCTCAATCTGATAATTAGAGCACACAGCACTAATTTTTTTGGCAAGTTCAGAAAGTAAGAAACTGGAACAAGAAAAGCATAAAGCTGCTTTAGAAGATAAGAAAAGTTGGCTTGAAAAGGTTCAAATTTTGCAGATATTTTAAATATCTCAAACGACAGAGTAAAACTTTATAAAGTTAGCATAAAATCCTGCGATGTTCTGAAAATTACAGCAGTAAAGAACACGCTGCTTCTACTTGACAGAGAAATATCAAGCACCATATTGCTTGAAGCTAGAACACGTGGCATGTTACTTTGGCCACAATTTTTTAATTCTTTCCCATGTCTTCACGTCGAGTCCTAATGTAAAGCTTTCCACATTTCCCCCATGACTGATATAAAATGCTCAAGCATTTTATAATGTAAGATGTCAACTCAGAAGCAATTAAAGCTAAGAACTTTGGGTTTCTAGTTGCCACCAGATTACACGGTGTTCAGACAAAAGACCAAATGAAGCAGTAAATTTTTAGTAGCTCTATTAAAGTCTTAAAATGCAGTGTTTTAACTAACATTACTATAAGAAGACCAACCAGAGGAAAGAATTTGTGATTCGAGCTTTTTTTTTTTCTGTCCCAGATCACAGACTGCACTGAAAACTGGATTCAAAAACAGACTGAACATCTATTTTTCTTGCAAAATTTTACAGCTAGATGCTCCTTCCCTCAGACACATGAACATTGCCATTACCAAGGTGAAGAAAAAAAGAAAAAAAGACTCATCAGACCTCTTGTCCCCTGCAGCGACTGGATAGTTGCTCCCTATGCCAAAGGAATTCTCAGTTGATTGTAAAATGCTCAATCTCCAAATGACCTCGCATTGTTATCTCACTCCAAATCTATCTGCCAAGAAAGCCGTGCTATCGTGCTGTACTGGGCCTGACTGGGATGGACTTAACTTTCTTCACAGCAGCCCCTGCGGTGCTGTTTTTTGTATCTGTGATCAAAACAGAGTTGATAACACACCAGCATTTTGGCTATTGCTGAGCAGTGCTTCCCCAGCCTCAAAACTTTCTCTTTTTCCCTCTTTCCTTCACTTACAATTTTTTTTTTTTTTTTTAAATTTTACTCTTCCTGGTCTCCCCCTTTTCTTGCAGCAGAATGGGACAGGGACTGGGGGGGCTGTGCAGCGCTTAGCAGGACCAACCCACAACACACACCTAATTCAAAAGCAACTCAATGGTTACAACTCCCAGCTTCAAAACCAATCTCCTCTGAGAACAAAAAGCAGCTAAACCCGAGAGAGTGACAGTTTTTGACAATGTCTGTGTTGCATGGAGGCTCTGAAGAGTGGAGTTTTCCCGAAAGTGGAACCGAGACCCCAGGGGTTGCTGTTTAGTCTTGAAAAATACAAAATATAAATATCTCCGGAGGAGCCCAGTGTGCCTGTCTGTAGAAGCTTAGTCAAGAGAAAAGCTCCATTCCCAAAGAAGCCAGACAAGAAGACTGTGATGGAACATCTTAGAAATGGGAAAAGCCAAAATAGGTACATGAGACCCTGCTGAAGCCCAGAAGCAGTTGTAAGGAGCACTCCCTCTCCCATGTTCTCTCTCACCATGGCAGTTAGTTGACATTACACATAGGACAACACAAGACAGCACTGTCCAATTTCTAAGTCTAAAACCATCCAACGAAACCTTTGTAAGCATCTGAAAGAATGTACAGACTTCTCTGTACAGTTATGATTCCTTTAAATTGAATTAGGAAAAGGACTGTTGACACCAATACCGATGTTAATGGCAACGTAGACTTCATATGCCACCTAGCAAAACTTAATACCTAATGGAGGACTCAGCACTAGAAACCTTAACCTGTGTAATTGTGTTCTTCTAAAGTCTGAAAGAAATACACAAAGGAAAAAGCACTATAGAAATGGAATAAATGAATTAAACATATTATTCAGGGAAAAATACAGACACTTACAAACAGGGAACATAGCTAACATTAGGTATTTGTGACTTGTAAACTCAAATTCAATGCCTTAAAGTAGTTTGCATAGTAAATGTGTTCAAACAATGTGTGCTTTTCCTAAAACCGGAATGAACCCTTTCTTCTAAATCAAGGTAGGTCAAAGTCAGCGTGATGCAGATAGTAGAAAGCAAATACTAAGAGTATTGTCAAAGTGGATGTTAGTAAATAAACCTGCAGAGCTCTGTCCCAAAATACCAGAAATGACCTCCAAACGCTGTCAGGGAAATCCAGACCAGTCCAGACTAGACTGATGTGCCTAATGAGACACCAGAGACCTCTTATCAATACAAAGTCGTGTACTTGGCTTGTCTAGACAAGAGGAGGGGGAAGAGCTCCAGCTCTGAAAACAAGCCAGCATGATCACTCTTTCATAAATAACATTTCAAAGCTAGGCAGTTTTCCTCTTCATTTTCAAGTGGCAATTACTGAAACATCAGTCGGTTGGTCAGCAAGGCTCTGACTACAGCTAAACCTGAAGCAGATGACAGCTACTGGAAGCTGAAAAACACAGCCCTCCTCATAATTATGGCTTACTGCATTTATAATTGTGTCTGCAGCATAATTTTAAAGTGCATCTTGCCAATGTACTGATTCTTCAAAATAAAGTTTTAATAAACATAATTCAAGGTAGAACTAGGCTCCCTTGGAAAAAATGAATACGAAGAACACTCTTATGTACGTTTCCTATTTTTGTAAACTGTATGCATCTAGTATAAACAAGCACATTGCTGCTCACATGTTCAAGGTTTGTATAGCTTCTGTCTATAAACTCTCTACATACGAAAACCCATTAATATACGAATATATGCATTTAAAAACATTAATTGAAGGCGATGCTTCAGCTGAAACAGTGACAGATGAAATTTGCCTCATGATACCAAAAAAAATCCTCTGATCACTTTTTTATTGTGAAATGCAGGATCTGCTGCGCAGTGTATGTGTTTTACACTTTCTGTGCCTATCCAACAAGATAATTTTATCCTTGCGTTCAACTTAATTCTTTTCGACTTCATTTACACTTGACTTCATACATATGAGCAGCATTCCTATTGTTTTGTCATCCCACTCACTGTAGGGCATTTTTAATTATAGCTAAGTGCTGTTTGCTTTTGTAATGTAAGTCCAACCACAGGCCAAAAAAAAAAAAAAAAAAAAAAAAGCTACAAAGTGTCATATTGAAAAAATATGGTGTTTTAGGCCACTGTTATGATGCATGTCACAGCTCTTTATTTAACAGGCCTGAGATGATTATCTGACTCAGGGGCATAATTCTATTCCGTCCATTCAAATAATAATAATAAAAAAAAAGTATATGTACAGCCAGTGATCTAAAATTGTTACCACTAAACTGCAGCAACACAGTTCAAACAAATAAAATCAAATCCTAAATGATGTCTGGGACTAGACCAGCGTGTAAAGGCGCTCTCCGACAATCCAGTGAATTGGTAGCAACCCTGCCAGCACAGCCAGCAGAGGGTGATCAAATACCCTGTCGGAGTAACATAAATCGAAGGTGAAAATCCCTGCCTCCAGGTCAATCTGGATTTCTAGAATAAAGGCCTAATTTTCAATTTCTTAAATAAGAACGTCATTTTAAATATGTCATCACATTTCTTCATACTTCTCTTACGATTTCAACACATAACAACCTGAAAGAAAACATGTTTAAAGGGCATAATCACCTGCTGGAATGGTAATAAGAGGCAAAAGTAAATTGGGGAGGGTGGGAGGTGCACACTTTACCAGAGATTAAAGTAATATAAACCACAAATACCAGAGTCATACAATAAAACCCTGTTCAACCTCTGATAAACATCTGTCTGCGTATTATTTTTAATATTGTAGATTGTAGCTTTAGAATGGGAAATAAATCAGAAATAGGAGGCAGTGTACACAAGGAACATGTTTATTTGGGAAAAAGCTTTGTTAATAGGGAAGATGGCAGGCTGCCATACAATCTAATAAAACTCCATTGGTGCGGGGAAGGGAGGGATAAAAAGGTCTTTACAAAACAAAAAAACACTTCATAAAAAGAATGCCAAGCAGAATACCAGCAAAAAATGAAAGCAGATCAGCTTATGTAGAATAAGAAACAGAACTGTAAGGCACAGTCAAAGGTCTGTCCTCCCTGCCCAAAGCCTCATACAGGACAGAAAAGTCTGTTCACAGAGCAGCACAAAATGTAGAATAAGTGTTCTCTGCCCAGAGGAGATTACAACCTTAAAACCAGAGTGATTGAAAGGTTGTTACTGGTTCAAAACCAGTTTCATCTGCTGAGTTTCAACCCTCTTTCAGTCCTTTGCTTATCCAGCAATTATCTTTCCATCTTCTTAAGGCAAAGCCTGAAACAATGCACTTTAACTATTTACTATTTATGCCAATACCTAAAGGAAGCAAATATAATATTCTTATATGCTAGTAGGAGAATCTGTTATTCAGTTCATCGCTTCATGGATATTAGGACGTTTGATTAGGCTTATGTCAATTGACAGCCCGAACAAAATTACATTAGACATCATGGGGACAACTGAAGGAACTGCATTACTTTGAGATTTTTCGATGGAATCTGTTTGCTTGACTCTGTGATCAGTCTTCCCCATACGTACCTGTGTCTGGTGTGAAAAGAAACAGAAAGACCTCTTTCTAGAGTCCACTAAGGGCATTAAGACTTTTCACTAGCACTGGAAACTTTTTTGTATCTACACAAAATTCAAGAGGACCTATCACTCAGTCACCATCCAGCCTACGCAGTGAGCCTCCACAGCCTTGTGGTGGGGACCAGCAGCTCCCCTGAGCAGGTCTATTCAAGAAGGAAAAGCCATCAGCTCCATCACAGCGCTCATCTCAAACTGACAACCCCTCTCCAAGGTGATCTTGAAGACCATTAGGCTTAGCCAATTAGTCAGTCTTTGCCAGTATTTGCAAATACAGGAAAGGTTTGTTTACTGCGTTCTTCAGGGATAAACTTTTGTTTTATTTTTCATTTATCTTTCTATAAAGCAGCAAGACAGAATGCTGTAAAAATACTTGCAAATAACATGCAAATACCCTCATTTTATTCTGAGTACATATAAATCTGTAGCTTGGCTCAAATTTTCCCCTTGTTGTCCCCCCCTCCCCCCCTCCCTTGGGAATAATATGCTTTTGATATTTTATCAACAACCTTAATGTCCACTTCTTACTTATACAGGATCAGATCCTATTTTCATCATAGTCAATTACAAAAAACAAACAAACAAAGTATACTACAGCAGACACACTTGATCATATCCATTTTAAGGCTCAAGTTCATTGCAATGCTAATCCATGGTCTCAGTGCAGTTTTTATTTCTAATCCTCATATTTTCCCTGTACAATAATTCAGACACGGCCTTGGCAATGCTTTAATAATGTTCTGTTTTAGCAGTTTTTATAGTGTAGAGCCTAAGGTCTGCTTCAGCTTTGGCGTAAGCCTGTTCGTTTTGAAATACACGTGAGGATGGTGGGTGGCTGCCCTTCTACCAACTCGCTTTTCCTGAACTCACAATCACCTGCCAGTTTACATCCATATAGCCCTGAAACTCCAGAACTTTTGAGCAAAACTCAAGAATTGTCCCCTGCTCCCTACTTGTCCCCCCCACCAGCTGGGCCCAGCCGCGGGCCCAGGCCCCAGCCCCCATGCCTGGGCTGTGCCGCTTCTGGCTGAGGCGGTGGGATGGGCCCATCTGCCGGCCCCAGATATCTCTATACATTTTAACAAACTTTTCCCAATCGAGTACGTGGAAAGGAGCATTGGTGACTCAGCTAATGACACTCTCGTTTTCAGTTGTGAAATTACGTGAAGAGGCGATTAAAAATACATTACACGCGTACCTTGCAATTTTTGTCAAGCACAATGTCATTATCATGGGCAACCAGAGATGAGAAGAAATGGGTACATGCAAATGAGATTTTCTTAACTTTATGGTTCTTCTTAATCATAATTCAAATAATTCCTGAAATATGGTAAATATTTTAAAATTAACTTAGCTGCTTTTCATCTTAAAAAATCTTTAATAATCACAAGCAGTATCACTTGCCAGGTTTGTGGAGTGCTGCATACACTGAGGAATATCAAATAAAAATTGTGTTACTGTAGCAGCTTCTTGTTCTTTTTTTGGAATGTCTTCTGCATAGCAAATAGTTCAAGACTAGACCATCTTACCAGGGAACATCACAATCTTTGAATAGGGAGAAATGGGAACTGAAGCATGTCACTTCACAGATGCATTGCTAAGCTTTGATTACAAGCCTCAAAACAGGCCCAGGTGAGGACACAACAGTTACTTCAACACATGGGGGCTGGGGAAATCAGTTTATGGGAAAAAGTGCTGTCTTTATGTTCTCTGTGATTAAATTAGGTCAGATTACTTCAGACTGTGGCTCCTGTAAAGCACAAACTGTTTCCACTGAGATCTGAGGAGGCACTGAAACGCAGAATAAATGCCGTCCTCACCTTCAGTGGTGTAGCGTTACTGAAGTAAGTGGAGTTCTGCAAACACAAAGAACAACTTGATTTTCCTTGTAAGTAATGTACAATGCTGACGAGAGGATGCCATAGTTCAGATGGCTGTTCAGAAGATATCAATCTCACAGTGATGACGACGTTTTTTCCCCCCACATCTTCCTATGTGTACTGTGCTGAAAATACCAGAGAAATGAATGTATTTACTATGTGCCAAGATGCAGGACACTTACAGAGCTTCCAATGGAAAGTGAACAGCAGATTTTAATGGACAAAAGAGGTCTCTCTTCATTTCTCAACAGTATTTGAATTGCGCAGTGCTCACTAATGTGACTAATGACGAGATTTTTATTACATACTGTGAAGACTGTTGTTAGGCGTGGGTGTCTTCCCGTTAACGTGTTCCACAATCCATACCAGCAGAGATTTGCATGTTCCTGTCATAAACTTCTTATCACAGTTAGTCTTCATGCTTAAGAGCAATTTCCCTTTAAGAAAAGTCTAGTTAGCTAAGAAGGGTCTGATCCAGATCATTGTGCCCGAGCGTTCACGTAAAAATTATAAGCAAAGTAATATATATGGTACAGCCAAATAGATTTCCCTCAATGCTTAAATCTGGCAGTGTAGGCAATGGTTTTTACAAACTAATACTGCCTGATACCAATCATTATTCAATTCTTCAGTTCTTACTCAGCTTGTTCTAAAACAAATGTCATTCACATTAGTACCTTTCCCAGAAGGCTGGATTTTTGTGGCTTAGCCTTTTCAACTATGTAAAATGCTTTTCGTGTTAGAAAATTCTTCTTTTCTACCTCATGCCTTCTCCTCCAGCCCATTTCCATTAGCGCTCCTTCCCAAGTATGTATTGCATTACAAATGCATACAGACTCCCACCTATATGCACCTATATATTATAGTGGAGCTGGTAGTCACCAGAACTGCCTAACATTTTCCACTATAAAAGTCTCAGTGAATCCCTCCCATGTGCACTGCATACAGCAGGTTTTTTGATGCTGAGCAGGAAGAACAGCCTCAGGCTACAGAATTGCCTTTCCTTTGTCCCAGGAAATTCTGCTCTGCTCTTATGGAAACATAAACTGGTAAAAAAAAAAAAAAAAAGATATATATAATAAAAATTGCACTTATCTTTCCACTGTCTGTGTCAGGAGAGTTTCTGGCAACACTCCCAAATAACTAAAAAGACAGAGACACAGCAAGGCTCTGATGATATCACTGCCAAAACAAGAGCCCAAACCATACTGTGACAGCAGGGGAACAGGCAGAGTAACTGTAGTGGGGAACAGGGTGAGCTCTGCCCCACCAGGCTCTCAGACCCTATTTCAGTTTCACTTCCAGGTATCTGTGCTGTGAAGTACAGACACTGTTACTGCCATCAGAAGCTCCTCTTTTGCCTACAAAGCTGCCAACACTGAGTGTGCAGGACAGACAGACAAATGGGAAGAATTGTGACCACACAGCAAAGAGGAAATTCATTGTTTTATCGTTTGAGAGTGCCTCATTTAGCAAGCTAAGCAGCATAATTTCAACAAAGATTCTTTCACACTACATTTATGCCATACCATTTTAAGAATCAGCAATGTATTTGACCATATAGCAGCTAACCAATCTTTAACCAAGATTAATTCAAGATTTCCCTGGTTAAAGTGCTTACGAAGTAGATAATGCAGAAAACACCCATATAGATGTCCCAAAGAAATCCCTACCATATAAATCTTCTGCTGTTGTAGGGGAGAAAAAAAAAAAAAAAAGTAATAATTCAGGACTGCACATTTCTGGTTTAAACACAAACACATGACTGATGTGACACTAGACGGTGCTGAGTCTATACATACGTCATGCAGGATCTTGGGAAGCTTTATGACAAGAAAACCAAAGCAAACATCTTCCCTTCCCACAACCGCATTCAAATTTGCAAAGAGACTGCATGAATAAGTGAAAAAGCACCTAACAGACACAAGCTTGTCATTATATAAACAGTTGCTCATTCACAATCCCAGGTCACAATGACACAGCAGCTGTGAGAAGCAACATCAATGAGCTCAAGGGCTGTCTCCCCATAACTGCACACTTTGGGCTGGCCCTTCTGCCAGCCAGGGGGGCACAGCTCCATCATCGTCTGCTGCTCGCACCCATGAACAGCCACTTATCTGGACAGAGAGATTGAAATTAATGATATTTTTAGCAGTCTGTTTTAATCTGGCACCCCCAGCTGAAGGAGTGGAGGGGCACTGATGGGAAGGGATGGGAGCAGGGAGCCCAGGGTGGAAGGGGAGTGTCAGAGCTTCCAGGTGTGACAGCGAAGGTTTGGCTTTGCAGGGGACATCTGCACACCTGGCTTGCATGGAGCTGTGCAGCCTGGCACAGCTGACTTGGAGATGTTAGCCATCCTTGCCTCTTTCTAAAAACAATTTTTCGGAAAGAGCAAGAGCTGGTTCACATGGAAGCCCTGGCACCAGCAGCACCCGCACACCTTGGGATGACAACCTGCCACACACATGTAAACGTGTGACCAGAGCTTGGGGAGCCACTGCTGGGTGAAGCTGACTTTACCAACAAAATATGCCTCACATTTGAGAGCCGAGCAGCACTTGATCTCTAAACCACACCCCAAAATCCTGACACATTAGCTCAAGCCTCGAGCTCTTCCAGACATTACTTCTGCCTGTGGCTTATCTGAACACGCTGCGCTGGAAACTGATGTGGCTGACACGTGGATCAGCCACACCAGCCTTGGGACAGCGATGTGGATCAGAGGGACGGGGTAGGTGGCTGATAGTGATAACCATTTCGGCCATCTAATTTTAATCTGACACTGTATCTCAGGAGCCCTACAGAATTTTTGGGTGTGGACAAGAGATGGGCTAGGACAAATCTCCGGTTACAGCTCAGGATATCGGTGTATCAGTGACAAGTTAAAGCACGTTCAAAATCATACAAGTGATACACTGAACACAGAGAACCACCCAAAACCATACCATACCGTCCATTGGAACAGAATAAGCAGCCAGAGCATCGGTAACTCAGGAGGACCTAACTGTATTTTAATTGTGGGTGAGGTCGTTTGTCACATATTGCACCTGCTCATCATTGCTAATCTGTTCGGAAACGGTGATAGATTTCTGTATTTTTATAAGCCAACATAATGAAACTGAGGTCAGTTTCAACGTGCGGGTCGCTCCTCAGATTTCAGCCAGGGAGCTCTATGTAATAAGGAGAAAAAGCCAGCTAATAAAGCGTACTGCTGATTTATTTTTTTCCTTTGGAGCGGGGGGAACACAACACAATAAAAAAGGAACAAAATACTTGTTAGAGCTCCCTTGTGTGTTCCATCACATCCCCTTAATTTAGGGTCATTCAGAGTAAAAAATATGTTGAGCCATGAAGAAATAGCATCTAAAAATATTCATTTTCCTTGTTTTTAGCAAAGGTTTCTTTAAAACAAAATATTTCACTATTGAATGCTAATTGACATATAAAAATCCTTCTTGAGAGGTTATGGTCATTCTGAAATCCAGGCTGCATTTTTAAAACATGTTATGTTTTGCAGGCACTGCATTCAGATGAACATAAAAAGAATAATCACACATCTTCAGGAAAGAAAAAGGAAAAAAGAAAAAGAAAGAGGAAAAAAAAAGGAAAGGGAAAGGGAAAGGGAAAGGGAAAGGGAAAGGGAAAGGGAAAGGGAAAGGGAAAGGGAAAGGGAAAGGGAAAGGGAAAGGGAAAGGGAAAGGGAAAGGGAAAGGGAAAGGGAAAGGGAAAGGGAAAGGGAAAGGGAAAGGGAAAGGGAAAGGGAAAGGGAAAGGGAAAGGGAAAGGGAAAGGGAAAAGTTTAGCAGCTACCGAGACAAGGTAAGGAGCAACCTGCCACACAAATATTTGAGAATCAAATTCAAAGGGGATTGAAATTATGACACAACTTAACGTAGGACTCCTTGTTTTTTTCTTAGCCCAATTAAGGTCTCAGCTATTTATTGGTCGATAACTAAGGCTACAATTAAATGAATACTGTGAACATTTTAGCACATTTTAGTAAATTTGCACACCAAGCCTGTTGGTTGTGAGAATGGGGCTGGGATGCAGCTCCCGGTGTGCAAACACTGCCTATTCTTTGTGATATTAAGCCAAAAGTGTTCACCTGAAGTATTTCAGGAATGGTTTATACAAATCCTTTGTTCTTTGTGTTACAGTGGATGAGGAACAAACACACAGTTATTACATCTGAGCTCGAGAAGTTGTAATTAATAACAGTGAGGAAATAATATTGGAATACGTCTTCTTACATTTCATGCAGTGACCACGTATTTGAATTGACAGCAAATAATTTAACGTGCTCTACTACCTAAGACACAGAAAACAGAAGCAGGACTATGGCAGGACTCCATACCCTGATAAAAAGTAATTTGAAAGGGTAGAAAGCCCCTTTCATAACAGATCAAGGTTCTATGAAATGAAAAAGAAATAATAATAATTAAAACAATCTAAAAGTGAAGTTCTGTGTAAGGGGTTTTGAGGAGGTTACTGGTTTTAAACAATAAAACAGACACTGGTGCACAGTATGAGGTCATAAGAGGCTTTAAAATGGGATTAATGGGTAAAAAGAGGTGTTTTTTTAAACATAAACAGATATACATGCAGAACAGTATGAACTTAACTGTCTTCAGAATGTAGCACAGTTGCTAAATGCATAGCTTAGATCATAGTACATGTAAGAGAGATGAAAACAGTTTTGATTTAAATTTGTTTTCTAGACTCCCAAACACGACCTCACACACTCAGTTTTATTTTTGTCAAAGGGTGAAATACAGAATGAAACATTTTTACCAGCATATATTAAGCATAGCATTAATAAAAGAAAAAAATATATTGCCTTGTGACTAAAATATCAATATTCACCTGATATAACACAGTAAAGTATCTGCTTACTCTTCTCGAAAGGTGAAGTTGTGGCAAAGTCTACTGTCAGACTGGATGGATTCAGTTTTGTTCTGCTCCTCGCCATTATTCGTTAGGACACCAAATCATGACTTTTTGATTTCCATGGTGATTTCTACAGAGTACAGCTGTAGGATTCTGTTCTCTGCATCATTTAAATTACTACGGTAGGGGAAACATTTGACAATGCTAGCTGTAAGAGGAAGACCCACAAAGGAATAACTGAAGAAAAGAATTAATTCTGGCTTTAGTTTCAAAACGGTAGATTACAGTCCTTCAGAGAATCACCTTCCTCCAGCTTTTTAGATGTGTAATTACAGGCAAAACTCGAGAAAAAAAGATCTATGTGATGACATGAAAGATGGGAGGAATTCACATACCTAGACTGTCTGCAAAATCAGCGTTAAAATTAAGAGCATCACAGACATGGGTGAAGAATATGGTAGGCTAGGCACCTTCCTCATACTACACGGATGTGCAGCAGGCCGGCCTCATGGATGTGTTGGGATTCACGGTGCCTAATCACACATATTTTAACAATGATTCGTTTTCACTGAATTCAACTCCTAATTGAACGAATTCAACTGGATTCAACTCAACTGAATTCAACTCCTAATTTTAAATATCTTGCTCACTCAGTTCTTTGATACTAAAGGTGATCTAATACAGAGAAAGATTGTGGAGAGATACTATGGGTGGGGATATAAAATGGACATTAAAAAAAAAAAAGAAGAGTGTTCTATTCTTATTTTTTTTAATATTTACTAATTCATTCTCTCTCTAACCAAAACTATAAAGAGAACTCAAGAAATTTACAAATACCGACATGATGAAAACTAAGCAACTGAGATAAGAGAGCACTGCTAGTTAAATCACTTTAAAACTCTGTAGATCAGATCTTCAACTTTAATGGGGCTTCACAGATCTATTTCACTTAATGCTTATTTATATCAAATGCCTAGCAACCAGCAGCCTAAATCTTCCTTTCTGCATAAAGATTTCAGCAAGTGTCTTCTAAAATTTTTTATCTTTCAAGTCACCTATCAAAAGCAAAACAAGGGAGATGTAGCTTGATTAATAAAGGAATCATACCAGTGTTCTTTTCTTTTAAAATATTTTTTTTTCTTTAGAACACATAGGCAAACGCATCACAGAGAAATAAAACCAAAGAACAAAAAAATATAATCTTTCCATAGTCTTACCTTACAAAGTTCAGCTTTGATTCATACCATCATACACAGACACAAAGACGTATGCTCTCACATGACTATAGCTGATAGCAAACTCAAAAAACAGGCATTGAAGGCCAAGGTTGGAAGCATAAGTTTAGCCCGAGGTGTAGAGTATTGACCCTGAGACTCCTTCACAAAGTACTCCGTCAGTGAATTATTTCGAACTCCTTAAATATAAGGACAATGTAGAGTTCAAAATTTTAATGCAGAATCATTGCAACAGTATTGGATAATTGTATATGCCAATTACTACAGGCCAATAGGAAACAATTTGTTATTAAAAAAAAAAAAAAAAGAAAAAAGTTGATGTATTGATTCTAAATTAGGTGATATTATATAATGTATGACTTGCATTAGGTGATTCAGGCTGAAAACGCACCTTCCACATGCATACAGAATACTCCTTCCACGCTGTACTACAGTTTTCCAGTTTCCATTTTATTACATGACGTCTCATCAGGCCAAACAAGAGGAATGGCCTCAATTATCTTTGTGTAATGATAAGGAGAAAAAAGGTTTGCTATGCTGGTGGCTATAAGAGGAAGGAGGCTGCAGTACAGCACTACTACACTTGCAAATCATGAGAGATTTAGTCTAAACTGGGGTGGTTTCCCAGTTTAGAGCACCACAAAGAGAATGCATAAGGTTGGGTATGAAAATATCCAACGATATTATGCTGTCTTAAGTAATAATTATAGATTTATTTTTTTTATAAAGTGTTAAAAGTCACAGAAGATTTTCTAGATCAAGAAATCGGAACAAGAAGATTCCAATTATCTCCTCAGCCTTAGTCTATAAGATACTGGGCAAGCTCTTTGGCTCTTCTCAGCATACCTAGGGCGGGGATAATGGTAATGTCACTACTGACGCTGTGAAACAAGCCAGGTAAGGTAAGGCTTGTGAAGACTGTACAAAGGAAGGTGCTAGCAGACTGAGTAGCATTAGCACGTCTCAGCGTAGAGAAGAACCAGTATTGAAGAAAATTTTTAATAATTTTCTAGTTCATTTTTCTTCCTTTTTTTTTTTTTTTAATCTCACCAACTATTAATTACTTTGTTACCTGTATAGGTTGCCCCAATGGAACCTGGCCACTCTGTTTCTCCTGCACCAGGCAGACAGCTATCAGATGAGATGTAATGCTAACTTCTGTTTAGTCCAAACATGTACCCCCATCACAGAAAAAGTAGCACCAAACCTAGCCTTGCCTCATCTTACATGAAAAGTAACTTTTTGTTGTTCAGAAGTTGTTCCAAACGTCTCTTAAACCACCTAAAAATAGCAATTGTGTCAACAGATAACTGGCACTGCTGCTAGCAGACCTTTACCTTGTTTATTTTTCATTTTCTGAGGCAGAAATAGCACCTAAAAAGAAACCCTGAGCGATATTCCCTTACAAGAATAATCCATATTCTTCCTGTATCTTTCAATTCTTTCAGGATCTAATCTCTATGCTCAGTGAAGTCAGTAATAAAGCTAACGTTCACCACAAGACTGCAAGGATCGGGATTTCAATGAGAAAGAAGAAAAGATCATAAATTTCTTGCACCAGTATACAAGGATGTCTTTGTCCCTGATGACAAATTCTCCAACTATTTAAAGTAAAGTAGTCAGATAAATGAAAATGCTTTATCTCCACGTGAAATAAAGATTACTAGCAGAGTATGCAAGACATCATAAGGATGGAAAGCTGCCGTGTGCACTGTCTAAAATACTGTGTATCACGGTCTACGTTAATTGTCCATGACCCTGTCACCTCTCTACCCTGCAGGCCACGAAACTGGGCCTGTCCAAGACAGCCATCATTTCACAATGGCTCTGGGATGGTCCAAAATGAAAAAAAAAAAAAATATATATATATATACTAAATTGCCCTGTTAAATTTCTGATTTATGAGAAAGGTGTGAAGGTTTGAGAGAGTGGCTCTGAGACTCCTACTGCAACCATCCTGATGAATATTGCAAGCCCCCAGCACCCTGAGAAAGACTGTGATGAGGAATAAAGATAACAACACAATTAGCAGGCAACTGAATCCAGCTTTGTAACCTACAGATTGTCTTTGGTTTATTATTCTATTCCCCAGTATGTCAGACAGGGATAATTTTAAAAGTTAACAGAGACCAGTAACTCTTGGCTTAAACTGCCATTAAAACACGAACTGTCATTTTATTTTATTGCCAGTTCAGCCACTAGTACCAATGGGTCAAGGACTCAAATTTACTTTCGCTTGGCATTGTGTCCTCAGTCCCTAACACAGAGGTGATAATATGTCTCTCAGCAGCTCAGTTTCAATAGGACTGTGATGCAGCTGTAACAGCACTTCCAGTAGGATGCCCTTCTGTGACTGTGCCAGCCCTACACCAAACGATGCTCCCAAACACCAAGCGAGCAATCGGTGTGGGATGCTGATGGAGAAGAGTCTCCTCTGCAGCAACCATCATAAATTGTGCAGGTGAATTTGCAGCACACGAAGGATCCAGGTGCCTCTCCCAGTTCCCCTATTCCAGAAAAATGAACAGGATAATTAAGCGTGTCTGGGATTTACTGAGCTGGCAGATTTAGTACTGAAGGAGAACACCTTGTACAGTAAGCAAAGTCCTGAGGCATGAAACGTTACCTGCAGGGGCAAAAGCAGACAGCCGTATTCACGTATCGGCTTCCCCTATGTCTTGCATCCAGTGATTTTCCTTCCTTCTGTCATCATGCAAAACACACCCATATAGCACCAAAATTCTCAGACTAAACAAATACTGATCAGGTTATAGTTCCTCTGGCAATACCAGTTGGCTTCTAAAAATGAGCTTCACGTGTATTTTTAATCTCTTTTACATCGCAGACAGCCAACAGACACTGTTTGTTTAGAATCAGAATTAATCCAAGCTTTAAAATATTCACAACTATTTTTTTTTTAGTGAATCACATACAAAATAATTATTACCAACCAGAATGCAAAGGGGAAAATTAGAAGATTTTGTGCCTGAGCTGTTAAATTTCCATAACAGATTTCTGGATGCCATCACAGAAATAATGCATATTATATAAAAGACACTATAGAAACCACCTCCATTGCACTCAGCACGAAAACCATACATTGTAATTGATGAAAGGTCTACTATTGATATTAACAACATTATTTAGTAAATAATCATTTGATGGAAAATTACACCAAACCATCAATCTGAAGTTTCTTAAACATTTGTAAAAGGTCTCAAATTACCTGCACTTTGCACCTTAGACACATCTTCCTTAAAGTTAGTTGATATTTATAGGCCTTTCATGGGTGTTTATTCCTCATGAGTGTAAATGTACCTTGTGTCTTAAACCTCATTTCAGAAAATTCTACAAGCTTCCACGTTACTAGTTTAATACTAAAAGAAAAAAAAAAAAAAAGAAAAAAAAAAAGCCACTACAAAAAAAAGCCACTACAGCAACATTTTAATGTCTTAAAATCCCTCTTCTTAGGAAAAGTTAGTTTTATGGAGCATTACTGGAATAATTTTAGTTGCAAAATGTCCTTAAGCAGTTGCAAAACAAACCCCTTACGTGATGGCTCTTGCAAGGTCTCCACATATTCTTTGTAAAAACAGAAGAAATGAGAGAGTGTAACACAGTAGATGAAACCCAGACAAGTCAAGATTTCAATAATCCTAACCAATTTATGTTCCCAATTGTTAATGATAAATCTTCTGCTATATTTCTGTTTATCCTTTTACACACACAACAGCTGCATACCTTGCTACCCAACAAGGGAAAGCCTTAAATGGCATATGTAGAGCCCCTTTAGACAGTCTGATGACACAAAGTTTTTAACTAAAGCTGACTAATATGAATCCTGATTTTGTAATAAAGCCTCTTTACGCATGATTGGAACAGGCTGCCCAGGGAAGTGGTGGAGTCACCATCCCTGGAAGTCTTCAAAAGACGTTTAGATGTAGAGCTTAGGGATATGGTTTAGTGGGGACTGTTAGCATTAGGTCAGAGGTTGGACTCGATGATCTTGAGGTCTCTTCCAACCTAGAAATTCTGTGATTCTGTGATATGATCAGCTCTCCCGTAGGAGGAGAAATAGTGGCCTTAAAAAAAAAAAAATCAATCTTGTTCTTCTCCACTATGTGTTTTAACTTAAAATGCACAAACCAGTCAACGCGTTGGCCTAAGATGTTTTCCAACCATTTATTCCTTAGCATAGCTCTACCACAGAAACCACTACAGTCAGCTTGGTCAAGTGCTGGCAGAAGGATGGTCATAGCTAGTAGAAGCTGGTCTCTCTGTTTTTTTAACTGCTGCACAAGGGGACATTATGGTTGCCAGTAAAGCCCCCTGCTTGACCACTTCAGGGAAGAGGCAGAAGGCCCTGCAGCCATGTTCCCAGGGCAGCAGCTGGACTGCAGAAGTTTATTCTTAGCAAGAGGCCCTTTCCTTCTGTCATCAGGAAGAGATGGGAAGGTGCTATAGCCACAGGGAACCTGAAAAGGGACTCATATTCCTCTTACGTGTATTGACTGCATGGCCAGTAGTGCCCAAAAAAGCAAATGCAGAAGCCAGTAGTGACGTGTATGCAAAGCTCTGAGAGGAGCCGGGGATCAGGAGGAAGGAGGTACATTCAAACTGACAGAAAACTGCAAAAGCTACAAAGAAGGAAGTGACTTACCTGCTCTGGGAAAATTCCCTTTGAAAGCATGCAACGCTGTACTCTGTGTCCCTGAAACCAGAGTGATTGGACTGAGGAGTATGAAACCAAGCCTTAAACTGATCATTTGAATTGCATATGACAGGCCACAAAATAAATACTTTGGCTACCAATGGTAGTCTGTAGTGAAATCTGAGGAGATGGGAACAAAATAAGCTGAAAAGCAAATCTCAGGCTCAACTGCTTCATTGGGTTTTGAGCACGGTTTGATTTGAGCTTAGGGAGAACAGTTTGGCCTTCTGGCTACACCCCCAGTGAGAAAGGACAGCTCTGCCTTGAAATCCTGAAGGGAGAACTTGTCACAAAGCGAAACGGCCAAAAGTAACTCTAACTCGGGCAGCTGAAAGAAAATAAGGGTGTGGTGTCCCAAATGGCAAAGGCTGAAATTACAAAGTTGTGGCTCACTGTGGATGTGGCAGTTTAATCAAGGCAAGCTTTAAGAAGAGACGAGTTATCTTTTAATTGATCAACTGATACAAGTGGGAAAAAAAATAGACAGCATTTGGAACACGCAGACCCATCCTTCAGGATCTTTTCCAGAGATCTGAAGGAAGGGTTGCAATGCACACAGCTTCTCCAATGTTCTCCAACTAAATCAGATGGACTGATAAAAGAAACTACCACTCCCTATAATCTCTGCCTTGCAGAAATTGCTAATACGGAGATGTAAGGCCCCACGTCAAATACCTGACAGCGAATGGAGCAGCTCTTCTCAGTAACAAGAGTACCCATGAGATCACCAGAGACGCAATGCCTTCCACTGTCAGAGCAAGTCATTATGGAAACAATCACCACATACCTAGCAATAAGGTCCAACAGAATAAATCTGAGGATAAGTATTACATTTGACACTCTATACAGCCATGCACCTGCTAATATCAATACCCAAACACTAAATAATATGTAATTTACTCTCCGTGACACCTACCAACTGTAGGCCAGGAGCAGATGCAGAGCAGTTAAGAAAGTAACCCTTCCAAACTTCATCTGCACTGTCACAGAGAGTAAACTCCAGAGTCATCTCTTTCCCAGCAAAATCACTCAGAGACAGAGCAACTAAGTGGCATTACTACCGAGAAGAGAAAAACAAAGCTATGTCATATCTTCGGTCTGATAATCATCACAGCTGTTCTGGTCAGCTCCATTTTAGCCTTTGTTTCTTTTATGTCTTCCTTCACATTTTTTTATTACCTTATTCTAATACTAAACTGTTTGCTATTTTAAGGATGCAGCTTTGATTCTCCTTAATTCTTCCTAATATACAAACTCTGAGAGCTGCACTTAATTGACCATTACCTGTCTACAATAGAGAAATCCAATAACATGTTATAACCCCTGTAACTCCATATGGGGGCTACTTCTGTTATAAAACCTAACAGAAAGAAAAAAAAAAACAAAAAAAAAAAAAACAAAAAAAAACTATTATTTTCAACAAGTATTACTGAATTTTGCAACTTCTGGTAGATGCATTTAGCAAAAATAAGTGCTCTTAAGTTTTATTAAAATGGGGTCCCTTGTACCATTTACTCAAAGACTGCCTACCTCATTCTTTATTAAAAAGCATTTCCAAAAAATTATCTTTAAAGATTCACATACCTGCTGCAGCAGGGTATGCAAATACTCTATACATTATTCTCACAGTTTAAGTTGCATTTTTTAAACTCTTGTAACAGTCTAAAGATATTGACAATATTACACCGTGTTCATCAATAAAAGAATCATTTTGAAATGCCTTTATTAAATGATTTCTACTTCTGTATCTCAAGGATTACTGCTCTGCTCAATTTAATGATTCGTTATTACCACGCAGGTAAAAAGAACATGTGAGGCTAACAGCTACGGCCATTAGCTGTAACCTAGCCAGCATAACACTGTATAATTGATCCATTTTCTTCAAGAATAAAATTCAGAAATAGAGAATTACTATTAATGGCTCTATAAACAAGTACAGAAAGCCTGGGGGCAAATGCATGGGATAACAGCAAAGAGAAGAGGAAGGAAAATGGGAGCACATCAAAAGTTTATTTATAAATATCAGAGAACTGCTTTCTCGGCATCATATAATGTCTACACAGTCTCACATTGATCTAACTTCTAGACAGTGGCCCTATGTTTAAGAACAGAAAAAGTAAGAATCAGCACACTAGACTTATGATACTCTTCCGAAAATAATCACGGCTCTTTCCCAGTTGAAATTGTTTCAAGACTGGCAGTTTAAAGACAAGATTTCCAGCGTTTGTTCTCTGTGCAAGTATTTTAAGCATTTTCTAACCCAGTGATGGCAGAGCTCTCATTGTGGTAGTAATGACAGTAATCTCTGTTAAGACAATCACGTCAACCACTATATTCATATCTAATTTTATCTTTGGTACTCGGGAGTCCTTTACAAGGCTTTACCTTCTGCAACAATCACAAGTCAGGCTGTCTTTGACATTTTTCTTCCACCTCTCCCAGAACATTGTTTCCAGCTGACAGGCTCAAGCAAATATTTCTTTCAGGGTGAAATTCTGCATGTCCACCTCCCTTTTAGACACTGTCCTCCCATCTCACTTCTCCTTCTTCTGTATTTTTCTCATTAGCACAACTGGGGGATGTGGTTCACTGTCACAGTACTGATTGCAATCAAAATGCCAATAGAGATACAGCCAATTCCACTTCCATGCGAATTTTCTCCCCGCTGCCTGTCTGTGACTGGTTTTAATGCTGTTTTGTTTATGCAGCAGAAGATGGCCCTTAGCAAACCGAAGGATCTTGAATGCTCATTTAAAAATTTCCTGGAAGTGAAGGGCTCATATGCCTGAATGCTTGTGGTTTTCAGTATCTTGTTTGTTTGCTTTCCAAACTGACCACTAGTTCTAGTAAGAAATATGATCTCTCTACAAACCTCGCCTTCTTCACTTCAGAGAAAGCATGTTACATAAAAACAGACCTTTTCGAAATTCTTCAAAGTAAGTCTTACAACACCAAGCAAGTCTTACATAGAAGGCAAAAAAGCAATGAGCCTGCCTGCACTACGTTGATGAACATCACATTTTGCATTTAAAGATCCTTGAAGGAGCGAAACTAGTATGAGCAGCTTTATTTGTATTCATCTCACTAAATTTTGTTCCCCAAAATTTCAATAATCCTACTCTCTAGTTGGCAATTAAAAAAAATATATTGTTTAAGGCCTTAAGTAATATGCCATATTCTTCAAGGAGTATCCCAGCACCTCCATTTTCCCAATGTGCAATTAATATTTGTAGATGAGATGGGCTGTTTCTGTCACAGATTTTAAGGGTAGCTGTAATTCTCCTTCAGAGAGATTCTTCCCAGCATGTGCTGGCATAAAGCAAGCCTTTCAGTTTCCACAAGAAATTCTGACTTACATTTTTTTCATGACAGCCAGAAAAGACAATAAAGATACAACAGAGGAAATAAGAAAAAATGGTGCAGTAAGTATACTCTGACTTGGAGGTAAAAATAAATACATTAGTGCTTGTGGTTATAATCTCACCCTTCATATTGGGCTCAGATTCAGAGGCTGTTGCTTTAGATCTCAGGTCTGCCAAGCTTCCTAGATCACTCCATATAAATATTTCATTCTGTGCCTTAGTTGTCTATCTGTAAATTGAGGACAGCAATAGCTACTGTTCTGTGCTTCCATCTTGCTTTTTTTTTTTTTTCTTATGATTTTCAGATTGTAAAATGGGCTGACTTGCCCCTGTTTTAGCACAGCAGGGTTCTCATCTTTGTTGAAGGCTCTTTGGTGTTATTGCAACACTGAATGTTACCAGCAGGAGCCATATGTGTGAGAGAACGTTAACTTGTTTGTATCAAAAAGTAGAATAAAATGCTTTTAATACAGTAACATACTTGAGAGATTGCACAAAAGCCACTATGTCAATGCTATGTCACTTTTTCCACGTATACACTAGAGAAGGCACCGAATACAAACATCTTCAAGAGTCATACTTGTAGCCTTTATTGTTTGAGCTTACCCCCGTTCCTTTTATTACACATAAACTCTACAACAGCTTCTATAAACAGCACTGGTTTGGGCACGAAAGTTATGTTCGCTATGGAAAAAAAAAAAAATGTATCTTTAGTTCACAGATGCCACCTACATCCTGAGTTAAGAACAGTGAAGTTTTTCTAAACTTACTCTTGCATTGTCGTGGCAGGTCATGTGTCTCTTCGAATTCTTGCCCCGAGCAACTGGAAGCAGATATTTGTACAAAGTATTTCTTTTGAGATAAACAAATCAAGTATAATAAAGCTCAGAAAGGGGGAAAAGAGAGAGTCATGCACAAACTCCAATTTTTTCGTTTAAATCAAGGACTGACTGAATACACAGCCAGGCTGTGAATTCATCTTCAGACAGTATAAATTACTGGTTTTGTATAGTCTAGGCCTCCAGGATAAACAGACAATTCTTGAACAATTCAGATCCAAACAAGTCTTCCAGGCTTTTCTGAAGTTACTACATTGTCCTGGGTCAGAGTAATCCTCCTCCCACCACCTCAGCATACGTACACCTACAACACACAGGCATGCAGTGTTGTCAGCAATCGAATGGCACTGAATGAAGCCATTTTACCCCCTGACAACAGAAGCAAGCTTATCCTCAGAGGCATGGATTGAAGATGTTGCCGAGATGCTGGCTGTAAAGCAGGATTCTTTTTGGCTGTTTTCATCATTAAAAATTGTAACTCCACTCCTTCAACAAAGCTTTCTCTATTCTTGCCCTTAGATCAGAAGGGAGTGCCTTTCTAGTGAAGAAAGCAAGAAAGCCAAGGACACAAAATTTTTTCCAGAAGAGCCCACAATAGGACAGAAAATTTTAAGAAATAAAATCAAAACCCACAATGTATGAAAGACCTATTGCTCAATCCGTTCTTCACTGTATAACACCCATTCTCCTATTTATGTATCTATGATAATTATTATTATTTTTTTTTTTTTAGGTACTCAATATCCACAACTAGTACCACCGAAACATCATCTGTAGGTTGGGAATCCTTTCCCTTGCTTGCCATGAAAGCTTTCCATAAGTTAAGTTTAATAGGGTAAGTTTCATAGTCAAATTATAGTGGGGTGCCTACAGGAAAGGACTGGAAGCCCAAGTAGCTGGGCTCCAGATTTTGTCGAAGCCAAAGCTCTCTCTGTTCAGAAATTATCAGTTTCCAAGCCCTACATGAGCAGTGCCTTTGAAAAGATCAGTCTCAGAAAGGAGCAGTATTTTGACGGATATACAGAGTATATACAGAATATTGTGTCATATTCTCTTCCAGGGAAAAGATTATCTTTGGTGTTTGTAAGAGGCCGGCATGCCTTGAAGGCTGCACCCTATTAGCAAGTAATGATCCTACTAGAAACTTCACATTTTGCTTATTCACTGTTGCTGAGGGCTGAATTGAAATTAAAGAGGGTGGGAGTAGCCCTCTGGAAAGGGTTTGGAGCAGGGGTTGGGCAGTCCCTGGGGAAAAAAAACTGGGAGAGGTGCAGCGTGGGGTGCATGCTTGGGTGGATCTATATTGCTCCATCCAGAAGTACTTCAGTGAGGAAAGCCAAGCCCCAGGATGGGGAGATGCAGCTGATAGAGCCACGGGAACTTGGGCATTCATAGAAAGGCTCACAGGAAGGACTCCATCCACCCAGCAAGAAGCTTCACTCTGAACAACAAAACAAACAGACCTAACAAGTAAACTAATGGGCATACATCCTGGCCTCTTTTTTTCAAAAAGTAAAAGGGATTAAATATTGGAAAAGCAAATGTAAGATTTGATTATACATGGTATTACCTTCTCCTCAATAGCTTTTAGGCTTTTTCACTACATTTACCGTGCAACATTAAATATTTTCTCTTCTCTGTTTACCTGGACTCCCCCTTGTTCTTTGAGGAGTGATTTGTAAAGGCAGCTTACAACAAAGAAGCATAGCATTAGTTCATACTATTTGCTTTATGGTAAAAGAAAATTGATATTCTACGCAAACAAACAGCCCCCTTGACATTACCAAACAAACAAACAAACAAAAAAAAAAGAAACAGCAACAAAAACACCACCAACAAACCATTAGACCAAAACTTGGCCTCATATTATTCACTCAAAACACCACTGCCTGGCACTGAGCACTTGGAAACATCCTGCATCATATTTATGAGAATAGGGAGGTTTTGTTTGTGTTTCCGCTGTACCTCGCCGGCCTCCAAAAGGACACAGTCCAGTCCTTCAACAGTTTGACATCAGCTTTGGTTTTATGCTTCATCTCTTAATGTCGTTTTTTTTTTGTTTTTGTTTTTGTTTGGGGGGGAGAGTTGCTTGGTTTGTTTGTTTTTAAGTTTGCAATGAAAGGCATTTCCAGCCTGTTTCCCCCTGCAGTCCCTGCTGGTGCTGGAAGCCAGCCCAGCCTTCTCTTTTGGCCTCCTTCTCCTCCTCGTCCTCCTGCTGAGCCGGGGCCATGGCCAGCCTGCGGCGCTGGGCTCCCCCTGCAGGACCGCGCTCTGCACTGAGACAGGCACTCTTGGAGAAGTTTTGCCTTGACCCCCCTTCTTTTTCTGGAGAGAGAGCGGGGAAAAAAAGATAATAAAGCTGCAATTTAAGCAGTGGAGATGGGGGATGTCCTCATCTTGTGTCCGTGGCCAAGCTGCAGCAGCTGGGAATCAACCACCAACCGCAGGTCGCCCAGCGACTACAAAGTGCCGATGCCGGCGGGTTACGTGATGCCGGAGGACACTTAGAGATTCTGTCAGAAATAAAGTAAATGTTCCGACTTCAGACTTCTGGGCACCTTGGAAAGCAGCAGCCAAGGGCTTGATTTCTGCCTCACACAACGGCAGCCGAGCTCCTGCACTCAGAGCACACGCGCGGCCTTGTCAGTGGCAACAGGCCCGCAGCCAGCCAGGAGCAGAGCTCATGGTTCCTGCTCTTTTCTTCAAAAACAACACGAAACAACCACCAAACCAGTGCTACCGAATTAATTAGAAAGATTCAATTAAGTTAAATTGGCACACACTGCCAATTTAAGAATCAGTTTTCACCTCTTATTTTCTGTCTTTTTACTTAAGGGACAACACGCTTGTTTTCCTCATTGAAAACGAGTCTGCTGTTTTATTATGATTAAATACTGAAATGCAGCATATTTACAGTTCAATTTATTGTCATACTCAGTCTGGAATTGGCCATTTGGCTGATTAAGTTGTTTCATGCAACAGCACTGTGACATGTACTATTAAGAAACGAGAAATGGCAGATGGACATTTTCAAAGATGCATCAACTTCACAAACAGCATGCTCTGGCTTCGAATATAATCTACTAAAAATGAGTCACAGATTCACAGAATCATCTAGGTTGGAAGAGACCTCCAAGATCACCTAGTCTCTTACCTAACACTAACAAGTCCTCCACTAAACCAAATATCAAGAAGAAGATCTAGGTTCAACATCCTCCATGAAAATGTTGGAGTGCTCTCACCCATGACTTTGTGAAGGAGTTTCCCATTTCCAGCAGTACACTACTTTGTCAAATAATTTTAACAATCACAATTGCCATAATGTCTCTGCAAATTTGAACCTGCTTTCACCCTGGTCTGCACACCTCACAGTCTTTCATTTGGGCTCTGGACTAACTGTCATAAGAATAAATGGATCATGCACATACAGCCAAGACTACACCTACACTGAAAAATTAAATGATTTTATGGCATTTAAATTAACTTAAATAGTAAAGAAAATTTAATTAAAAATTGAAGGAAAACCCTTCCAGATTTGAGTAATATTTCAGGATGGAGCTTGATATGAATGGTGTTATGTGAAACACTAGCCTGCAATATAAGGAGACTGAATTCCAGGTCTGCAGAGGATCCTTGGCCAGTGTCTCTCAATGTGTTTCATGGGATGCCACAGCACTGCATTTCCTTTGGAGTCCTCTTGGCTTATTTTTCTGCTTCCACATTTACTGCGCTGCCTGTGGCTTCATGCAGCAAGGCCATCTCCTGCAAGTGACTGCCATACAAATTCTCCCATTCTTTCCCTTACCAAGCAGGCAAGTATGAAGTACTTCACCGAAGCAAGCAAGCTGGCAAGGAGGTCTTCTGTTCCAGTTAAATGAAAATTTGAAAGGAGAAGGTTTTAAAATATGAAATCCTTTGCCTGTGTGAAATGTCCCTCTGTTTGCATAAGGACTACCACAGTTCAATAAGTAAAGGCAGTATCTGTCCAGTTACAGATTAAACAGTCCTTCAACCAGACTTTGAAGATAACTGTTCTCTTTAGTTGAAAGGAAATAAACAAAATACACTCTTTCACTCACACAAAGTTTGGATTGTAACTTAAAAGCCAACCTCATGGATTTGAAGAGTAACCTAAAGCAAAAACCATTGCTGTTCTAATCACCTGTTGTAAGAACAGCAGAAGAACTAAGTTGTAACCAAAAGCTATTTCTCTCATGTAGCACCACCACTCTTGAATTGATTTTCAGTTTCTCAATCTCCAGTAATTCTGTTAAAGCATTTAACCCTGAAATGGAGACTTGTAAGGTGTGCATTACCATACTGAAAACAATTTCATTGAATGCTACTGAGTCTAATGTATATAGATAAACTCTCTTCAAGGCTGAGGTTGCATCTTCTTCCATGTATTTTTTGCTGAGAATACTATCTGTACTCAAAAAAAAAAAAACCTGCACACTCTAAGTAAAATATCTAAGGGACTACAATGGAATACGATCTGTTACTATCCATGTGCTGAGTAAGGGGCATTGCAAAAAGCAATCTGTTTCTCTCAGAACTAAGAGACAGTAAGAGCTGTCCACATGTGACACAGTAACCTTGAAAATTCATAAAATAAGAAGGCATTTGTCAAAAAAATTGCGGAGAATTTTGGAAGGTCAGACTAGCTTCAAGAGGCAGCTGAAAGCAAAATCAGAACAGAGGGGAATGAGAATGGTCTGCTACATATTCAAGTTGTATTCTTTAAATGAAATGTTTATCTGTAATTGAAAATCATGCAAATAATGACAGCAGCAATGTGGTAAACCTGTGTTAATGCATAAACGAGTTTTCAACTGCTTTTAATATTAATTATGTTAATATACTTATTAGAAGACATTTCAAACCTGTTTTTCTGTTTTACATTGAGCCTCAATTAGAATTTGGAGGAAGAAGCCTACCTTCAGCATCAGATCCACCAGTTATTATATGACAAGTAAATCATGCATAGTTTTACTCATTATAAAGAAAACAACCTCAAATGGTGGTTGCTTTGGCTCTGGCCTATTTTTGATTACTCTTAACAATTACCTTTTAAATATGTTTACAGCCTAAGAGTGGTAAAAAGCTTCTCTTGCAATACTTGCATACTGTGAAACAGAATAATGGATGCAGTATTTCTGAAGTGTGAAAATGTTTCTATACTAGTTGCTCTGATACAGATACATATATCATGCCCTCACAAAATAAGAAGTTTGAAAAAGAAAGTTATAATGAAAGCTGGGGCAGGCTAGAACAAAGGCAATGGGGCAACACTCCAACAAAAAGAAAGGGTAGACTCTAAACACGTAAGACACTTAATCCATCCTTTATCAATTATTCCAACAGAATCTACTTAAACATGGAGAAGATAGGGTAGTGCAGGTGGATTACTAAAGTATAAAATGTACATTTATTATCCAGGGAAGCAGCAATAACAGAATGACAGAAAAGTAAGGCTGGAAGCACTCTCATGAAGTCCATTCCCCTGCCCCAGGGCAAGATCAACTATACATAAACCATTCCTGACAGATATTTGTCTAACTTGTTCTTAAAAACCTTCAGTGACAGAGACTTTGCAACCTCCCTAGGCAATCGGCTGCAGTTCTTAACTATCCTTACCATTAGAAAGATTTTCCTAACGTCTAACCTAAATCTCCCCACCACAGTAAGCTTGTCTGTTTCTTTTTGCTCTATCCCCAGCAGAACTGGAAAACAGTTTTTATTACCTTCCTCCTTACATGAAATTTCCATATCCATTTAAATGGTTATCACATCTTCCCTCACTCTTCCATTCTCTGAACGAATAATGGCCAACTGAGGCATATGCAATCTGCTGGAACAATTTATCTGGTCTCCCATGTAATCCCTTCAAGGAGCCTCCCTATTCTGGAAGTATAATCCCCAGGCCAGAGACATCTCCACCCAAAACACTACAGTTAAGCAAAACAAGCTGCAGAAAGGGGGAGCTTAAAGGGGAAAGGAGCCAAACCAAGTGGCAGGCTCCCACGTTGCCTTGTGCAAAGAAAGGTCCCGTGTAAACCAGAAGAACTCACTGCAGCAGGGAAAGGTGGCGTAAGACACCCATGAGGAGGGCTGAGCAGGAGGAGAAGGGTTAAGTCTAGAGAAGAGGGGAAGAGGCTCTCAGACAAGCCTGGAGCTGAGTTGCTGTGAGTTGGTCTGGAAGTGGGAGAAGTCCAGAAATAAGGGAAGGTGAAGGTACTTAAAAGTAGGGCAAGGGATCTGGAAGAGAAGTGAGGCCCAAAAAGGGATAGCTGGAGAAGTCTCAACACAGGGAGAGGGGATTTGGGCATTGGAGGAGGAAGAGGCACAGAGAGGTTAGGGAAGCATGAAACCCAGGACAGGAAACACAACAGAAGTCCTGAATGCCAGGGGTACACAGAGCAGAGGCGAGGGGATCCCCTCAAGCCACGTTCCTCTGACCAAGAGGAAATCCTAACAGACAAACACGGTTTCTCTGCCAAATTAGGGCCTGGTGAAGTAATAACCAAGCTGAAGAGCCATTCTTGAGAGTAACTCTGCCTCTTTGGATATGGTCGAAGGTCAAGCTTGGGTGACAATAACCTTGAGATAAGGTTGCAAGGGGATTATTCAAAGATTTGAGGGTAGAATCACTTCCATGGGGACAGGTATGATGGAAGAGATACAGAGCTATGGAACAGGATCAGAAGGTGACAAAGTCAGTGCTAGACAGAAGGGCAGGGGCCCACTGCACAGAGCAACCTCATACTATTTATTCCAGTTTCCATAGTGCCTGAGCTAATGATTCTTCCAGCAGGACTGAGGGTCACAGGGCAGGAATGCCTAAGAGTCAGCTCAGGTCCGTCAGAGCTCGTGCTGAGACAGAGCTAATAAAATCTTGACGGACCTAAGATGACCCCATAAAGTCAGGATGCTTCATACATTGATTCCTAATCCACCCTATAATATTCCCCCTTATCCTTCGATCATTCTGGATGTCCCTGTGCCACACGTTCCCCAGTGATGGAAAGCCGATTTCAGAATTGCTCTGCTCTATTAAACCAGCACTTGAAACATACACTAGTGAAGAAAGTGGCTAATTTTTTTAATGGACCTTGGCTGCCCCGATCCCCACCACCTTGTACTGGCACAACATCAAGCCAGACCAAGGCAGAAGGTGTTACACTTCACGTCAGCTATCACGTGTGCAAACGAAGCGGTCCCTCTGGCCACCAGGCCAACGCGGGCCCTTCGCTGCACTGCTTATTACGGCCACCTCTTGCCGTGTAGCTCAGTGCGTCAGATGTGCCTCGGCACCAAACCCCTCTGCTTCGTGGGAACCTAGGAAAAAAACATCTTCAGAAAGTTCAGGAATTACCGCTCGACTCTGAAAAAGACCATTTTTGCAATTCTCAAGGGCCATGTTGTCTAGACCTCTGGCCTTCTTTTTCCTTTTTGCTGGATGCTTCCAACAAGCCCAAAGAGTGCTGCTCCGAGCAGAAATAGCACACCAGCCACACAAATGCTAAGTAGAGTGGAAAAATTATTTTGCATGTCTTACACACAGACTCCTGTCCATATATTCCAGCATAATGTTTATGACGTGGTATTGTTGATTCATAGCCATTTTCTGGTCTCCTGCAACTGCCCATCTGTTTTCTGCAGACCTGCTGTCTCACCAGTTATTCTACATTTTGATTTGCACAGCTGATTATTCCTGCCCAACCACAATGGAGAACTTGTCCTTAATGAACTGCATCGTATTTATTTTAGATCAGTTCTCCAATATACCGCATTAATTTTGAATTCTAATCCTGTGCTCAGAGAGTTTACATCCTCTCCCTAGTCAGTGTCATCTGGAAATTTTGCATGCAGATTCTATCATCTAAGTCGTTAATTAAAATATTGAATATTTTCAGGCAATCCTGGGCAAAATCACACTTGACATATCCTTCCAGTTTGACTATGAATCACTAGTAATTATTCTGAGAACAGCTTTTTCAGCCAACTGCGTACCCACCTTGGAGCCCGTATTGCCACCTTGTTTATGAAAGAGAGAAAAGCCTTCCAAAATGAAGATACTTTTTTTTTTTTTTTTTTTTTTTTCTACTCAGAGGGAAGTTAGGCTCAACTGACAAGATACATTCTGGAAAAAAAATAATGCAAATTCATTTATTGCATTATTTCCCACAGGCTATTTGTTTAAAACCAAAACAAACACACACACACAAACAGTTAATTATTTTATTCTGATATTTTTTCCCCAAGACCTTAAGCTAAGCTATCTACTCCAAAGGGGGAAAAGAAGGACGCAGGAAAGCTTACACGTAGGTGCAGTGTTTGCTCTTTCACAGATTTTTTGAACCTAGACTGTCCTCCAAATGCTCTCCGGCATAACTGCTAATTGCTCAGATATTGCTTCAGCTATTTTACCCTATGCTGTAGAGATAATTTAATAAGCTGCAGCTTGTTTTAAAATACCTATCTTATCTAATTAGCTTATAATCAGTCTTGCTCCTGTTCTGTTTAGAATTCCTACCTGTCTCAAAGTAGTATTCCTTTCCTTGCTGCCTGATTGCGCCTGATTGCCTTTTTGGCAAAGAAGGATGCAAAAAGAAGTCATTAACTACTTGGTCCTCTCTGCACACATCAGATCATGGGTTTTGCCCTTCCCTCTCAGTAAATAGTCCAGAAACTCAGTCTTCCTCTTATTCCTAGTGAGAATATAGCACGTTTCCTTGTTACCATGTCCTTTACTAGCTGTGCTTTGTTTCATGCTGTGGCCTATCCAGTTTGGTCCTTGCATTCTTCTACTGTTCTTGTATATTAACCTCGATTATGTGTCTAGTTCCCACTTTATGAGTCCTTCTCATTTTTTTGTTCATGCCATTTTGTCTCTTATAGGGATACACTTTATTTGTGCTTTAAAAACCCTTTATTATGAGAAGAAAAAGTTAGTTCCTTTAGAAATCGTAACCCATCCTGAATTTCTTAGGTTTGTTTCCCAAGAAATCTTACCTATCGGTTCTATTAGGTTAATTAAGTCTACTTTCTTGCATACCATTGCTTGTATTCTGAAGTTCTCTTTTTTCCTCTTCTGAAGAACGAGCTCACTTGACTGTGATTGCTATCACTCAAATTGCCTTTTACTATCATAGGCTCAACCATCTCTTTCCTAATCAAGCCTCGGAGCATGTCCTTCCCATTGCCTTTTCCACATTCTGTAATCCTGAATCTATTACACTTGCATCATCTACTGAAATTAGTATTTAGCCAGTAAAGTTAAAAGGGTTTTACCATGTGCTGTTGTCTGGTAATACATGATAAACACAGCATATGTCTTGGAGCAAGAGCCATCTACAAAAAATGGCAACTTTGGCATCTGTACCAGTAACATCAGCGTACCGATGGGATCAAAGTGTCTCCTAGCCATACCTACAAGCTTTCCCAGGTCACAGCTATTAGTCAGGTAGAAAGAAGTATTTTGAAATACTCCAAAGGTGGCTTCACAGAGGCAACATCCTCCAAGGCTTGTTTTAACAGCACTATGTTCAGCTGTAAATTGAAAATGATTACCCCAATTGTTCCAATAGCTGCAATCACTTAGCATTGCTAGATTCAGTGTTGACACTGCACTGCTTTCAGATATCAGAGCTTTTTCTGTACAAATTAGCTCACTTCTGCATACGGTCATGCCCCCTCTGCTACTAGCCACTACTGTTTTCTTCTACAGCTAACCCAGCATGCCAACAAAAGGAGGAACACAGCAAGGATCACAGGAGAAACTACATGCACCTACCATTACATGTTACTGCAACTCTTAAATTGGTGTAACACGCTCCCATGAGTTTCTGTAAGAAATAACATAACTACCCACTTTTATTACTGAATGTGTTATATAAATCTACCAAGGAAAAAGAATGACCTCAAAAAAAAAAAAAAAAAAAATAGAAAGAAAAAAGTGGATATCAATTTGATTCAAGTTGGGAGAAACAGAAATCCTTGCCTTCTTATCATCTAAAAGCAATGGCAATTCAACCTGTTTGCTTTACAAGTCCCCTGCCCATTTCTTTTACATGTCTCCTGAACGCACGGTGCAACTTGCCTGAAAGTTTGATAATTCTTTAGTACAGCTAAACTTTTAATAAACATTTAATAAACATTTAAAAATGTTTATTAACTTCTTTACCTGAGGGCAACGCCAAAAGAATAAAAGAACTCCTTATGAGAGAGAGCACAACCCTCATACTGTCAAAGTGTCCAGAATGGGTAGGAATCTGCTGGGTTGTCACCACAGTTTGATTGTTGTCCCAGGCCTCCAGGGACACGGGTTTCATTTTTCTGAAATTTCTGCAGCCCTCTTTGCCATTCCCCTCCACCCAGCAGCAGTCGCGAGGTCAGCGACTCTCTGACGCCCCGCTGCCTGAGCAGTCTGATCCGAGTGCCAAGAATCCCGACCCTCTGGGAGCAACGGGAGAGCTGAGGCTGTGGCAGAAGAGGGTAAGGTTGGAAAGAAAATAATGTAGTATTACAAAGGCGCTGAAGGTAACAGAGTTTTCAGCAGAGGGGAGAGCCACAGAAGGAGGGAACAGATACCCAAAGAGGAAGACTTCCAGTGGAGAGGCAGGAGGAGGAGAAGGGCTAGCAGAGAGTGGTGAGGAGGACTCTGTGAGGGTGGATCTGCTGTGAGATAGGGCAAAGCGGGAGCCTGCCCTTGGGGACACAAATAGTTTTGTTGTTCCCTCTTGGGAAGACCTCCTAGAACAGCAAGGAGCCCGAAGGAAAGCAGCTTGAGACAGAAAATGATCATCCCATACATACAACCCCCAATCCAGCAAACTTCTAAAGGCAAAAAATCTACATCAGGAAAATAAATGCCCCACTCATTGGCTACTTTCACTGTGGTACTAACACATTATCTAGGCCCTCTAAACCAAGAGAACCATCCAGCTGATTATCTATCCATTTATTACGGGGTCTCAGCTGGCCAGCAGGTGTGGAAACAGGGTGGCAGCATCTTCTGACCCCCATTTCCTTTCTCCCACCTCTTGGATTAGACACAAGGCAACCAGTGAATTCCAGTGGAGTTCATACCAGAGGGAGCTTTTCTCAGAGAAGCCCACCACCTTCCTATCCTCGCTCTTACAACACTATTTTCAACACATCTACGGGGAAATATATTGGAATCAGCTGAAAGAGCGTTCAGTTAAACCCTTTGGTTTTGCCACATCAAGTAACTGCTGCAACTGGACCAGGTGGGGAGGAAGGGAGGGAGTCCAAGCAGAAGTTATCTGGCAAGTCCCGCACAGAGGTGTGCTCTGCTCGAAGGGAGAGAGAAAGCTCAGCGCTACTGTGTTTCTGAGAAGCCTCCCGACATAAACAACGTCCATCCTGCGCCCTCGCCAAACTCCCATGTTAAATATAAGAGCAACTTAATCGACTATATTTCATACAATGCAAATAGGCCCAGCCGACCCAGGAGGCCATTTGTTGTTAAGCTGTTGATGAGTACTTTAATGAGGAAAGCTTCGATATGCCTTCCCCAAGGCTTATAACCATCCATTTCAGGGGGCAGGAAACACAAGATACGACTCTCTATTAACACAAGTGTTGAACTGTTTCTCAAGTGAAATGTTTTAAAATGTTATTTAAACTGGAAGTACTACAAGATGCTACACAAATTGTTTTTGAAACTCTAGTAAGCTGTCCCCAAATAATTAGCGGGATTAGAAGAGAAGTCCTTACCTGTGAAAGCATTTGTGGCCTGAAAACCAGCTTCCTGCATACTGCTCTCCCAGCGAAGCTTGTGATTCCAACCTTAACCTGTCCTTACTGGAGACAACTGCTGAGCTTGAAGCTGTCAAGTCACTTCCATCTTAGCTCGTCAGAGTCCATGTCTCTTCCCATTCCCGGCTTTGGCACCATCCAATTCCCACCTGATCCCAGGTCTTTCAATCTGTAGGCACGGGGGATCTGCAGTGAAGCCAAGCAGCAAGCGTTGGACAGTCCCATCAACCAGCCAGCCAGAGAATCTGGGCCATGATGAATGCAGAAATGAAGAAGTTCGCCCGGCAAGACTTTATTTCCCTTTCACAATGAAGTTCTAATCCTCTGTTCATCCAGCACCATTTTTTCAGGTCCCAGCCAACGGTGATGTTCAATTGTCTCTCCTCTCTTGTGTTTGTCTCCCCTCAGGCACGCTCACTGAGAAATTAAAAAAGAAGAGATTATGTTTCCTGATGACCTGTAGCAACATTAAAATTAACAGACTCCAGGGAACAAAAACCCAAAACACATTATCAGGGATTGATTGTACACATTAAAGGAGATCTTCAGAAGGCAAATATTGCGATTTTGCTGAGATGCAAAGTGTGACCACACAGCTCTTTGAAGTGCAAAGAGGAACAGTGCTAGGGTGTCATATGCATCTCTGAGAACATGATGTGATTTACATTTCAAAAGCCATATTTAGCAGAGATGGGGGCAGCAATACAATAACAAAATTGCAGTTAAAAGGGAAAAGGAAAAATACTCAAGGCTCTCAAGTCTAGTCTATTCAAAAACCACAGCGAGATTATTAGCATTTCACATAGCTGCTTCCCTTCTTTTCTGGAGCAGGGAAAGGGAGCGCTGGATGCTGACACCGTACATACCATTCTGTCTTCTGAGGTTAAAAACGTCTGAGGTTTATACGTCTGTGCTGTTGATTGTATAAAATCTCAATCGTAAGCAGATGACACCACTCAGAGTCGGTAATGTTCAAAATACCCACAGGCTATGCAAGGGAAAGGTGGCAAGTTGCTCCTGACACTACTTCTCCATAGGAGCACGGCTATCTGCAGCTCCTTGAAAAGCGGAGCTGCTACATAGCCAGCTTCTAGAAAACTAGGATACATTTACAGGGCGAAGGAGAGCAGCAGACAGGTATATATTTAGTGAGAAGATTATTTTAGGAGAAAAGGGATGATTTTGCTCACAGAAGGAAAAGAGGACTTGGGAGAAGAATCTTCTCACTGCCCAGCCATCCTCCTCTGTAGCAGCACTTGGCTCACCTAATTCAGTAGCACGGGCAGGTCAAAGCTACATCAGTGATGATATTACAGCCTACTGATGGATTTAAATAAAAAAGGATCTGTTCTCAGGTGTGCTGCTGCAATCAGGCGAGCTTGACACCTGATGAGTGCTGCTTTCTTCAGAAAATACGTAACAAAAGCTAGTTGCTAAGTTGAATTTTCCATCCTAATAATGTTGCGACCATTTTTTCGATTTTGGGAAGCCAGTATTTCTGAAAACCACAAGTTCGTCTCAAAAAAACAGCACAGGACTAACTAATTAGTCAATTGTATTAGAATCCAGTACTTGCATTCAACTCATGTAAGGTTGCAGATCGCATTCAAGACAATTTTCCCACTTCTTACCCCAAATATAACAGGCAAATTAAAGGAAACACTACAAAGACTTCACCTGTAATATTTCCTATCAAAAAAAAAATGAATAACGTTTTAGAGAGTGCTAAAAATGCTACAATTACTCAATTTCAGCCCTTCAAAGTGCTCTGTACAACTAATAATGATTTCATATGAGCTCATTTTATCCTAAAGTACATAGTACTGAACATGTATAATATACAAAGATCATAGCACAAATTCCTCTTGGCTCTTCACAGTGTGCTAACTATTCTATAATGACTACAGATTGATGCTGCACTCATTTCCCAAGCTTTTTCTCTAGAGGTCTGAGTTTCTTTTTTTATTTATAAGAATAGCTCCGTATTTGCATTCACATTTCCAGCCATACAGCTTTTGGTTTATAAATCCACAATTTTGGTGCATTCTATTTTCAGCATTTTGATGTCTCTCCCCATCCTAAAGATTCTCAAGAAACGCACACCAATACCTTAGCAACCAGGGAAAATCTCTCATTGCTACTAAATAATTGTATCTTTGTATTAGATATACCATACTTCTGATTCAGAAGAGAATAAAATACATCCACTTTCTTGCAAATTAACTTTTTGTTAGAAGAAAAATTATTTTCCATGCCTTCAAAGTCTCTGCTAAACTTGTTAGGAAGCCAGCAGTGGTGCAGAAATTCTACAATGCTGGCACGTTCAGCAACTGCTGCTTCTGGAGACAGAAAGCCTGCAATTTTAACATTACAGGACACAGAAACTCTTCCCGAGTTCATTCAGACCTTGAAATTTGAAAGGTACTGCACTGAAGCATCACGTTTAAGCCCTCCCTTAAGGCCCCAAATGAAAAAAAGAGACTGATATCTGATGATTGCCCTAAATGAGCATTTTCTGTCGCTGCAGAAGCACTCTTCTCCCCTGGCAGACAATGAACTGTGCTCCAGAGACGCTGCTCTGGCAGGACATGAGTAAGGGGGAAGCCTGTGCAGTGCTCAGAGCATCCTCTGCCTTTCCACAACTCAAAACCCAGCTGGGCTCCGAAAAACTGCTTCACACTACAGCTAACTGGTTGATTTAATGAGTGTTTTCAACAGGTAGACCTTTCGCCAGCCAGTCAGTCACATTTGCACAACAATGTCAGTCAAGTCTCTTAAATTTCCAGTATTCCCAAAATGAAGAAGACAAAGCACAGCAGCTGATACCACAGCACATGGGGAAAATGGCAAATTCCACTTTTAACAGCATGTAAGGATATGGCTACTCTAATATGACTGCTCTACTGCACTCTATGTTACTCAATTTTTTTCCCATTCAAGTAGAACTGATGTTTAAGCAGAGGTTTGTGCTTGTTTCCTAGCAGACTGGCACGTTTGCATGCACAGGACGGACACGATACAGCATGGCTCAACCAGCCTCAGCGAAGCCTTGATCCTTGATTGCAGGGTGGTGCAGAAACGTTAAATGAACCCACTCACAGGAACAGAGCCTGAAAATACTTTTCTGGAAAGGAGAGAGGAAAGTTAGCAGTGCTGACAGCACTACAACAGTGTGCAGTCTTCAGCGTAACTATTATGGTCTTCACAACCTGCAGAGACCCCAAGGGGTACACGTCCCATTAAACTGATCAGATGGCAAAGAGAAAATCCAGAACACAAAGACTAGATATTTTCTCTTTGCTCCATCTGTTACCTCCTTCCCAATTGCAACAGGAACTCTGCTTCTGCTTTCAGTCACCCACTGCAGTATTACACGAGTCTCTGAAGGAAACCAAGCAAAATGTTGTGTTTTATAAATAAGTGGCTGTTCCAGAAAGATTTTCAGTTACTATGCACTTGCATGATTGAATGCCTGAGAAAAATCAAACCCTTTTCTTTTCATCCTCTCTACTTTTCTCAGATATGGTCACCACCTAAACCTCACACAAATTGCAAACAAAATATTTTGACTATTTAACACACACTGTGAGTTATAGGACCTCATGGTATGTTTAGCTAGCCAACCTGTTATTGCTCTTTTCTAAATATTTTAAGATTCAGTATTAAAGGGCAATTTTAAAAAAGCATCTGAGAGAGAAAAGCAGCAGCCAGGGAGTGTCATTAAATCCTCCAGTGATATCTACACTTTATGAAGTGTTGTACAATTGTTAGTTAGGACCAAGCCTCAAGGAACTTGCATGGAAAGAAGCAGCAAAATGGCATTTTTCCAGGACTTGTATCTCCGTAACACCTTGAACAACTCAAAGACATTGACCAAAATGTATACACTGTAGCTTGTTTTTTGGTTTTTGTTCACATTTCCTTTCCCTATACACAGCCCGTTTCTTTGGCCACATGCTGTTGGTTCCCACACACAGCAAGAACTCGCTGGATGCATTGTCAGAAGGACTACAGCCATGAGAAGCATCTCCAGCGGTTGGCTATGGCACAGGACATCCTAAAGGACAGCTGTGGCTTATGTAATTTAACTTCAGCAAGGGAGGATTCACGGCTCAAGCTTTTAGCTTTCAGGTTAAGAAAGTGTAAAAGGGCAGCGAGACCGAATCCTGCAGTGCTGCTCCCAGCGCGGGTGCTGAACACCCGCAGGGCTGGCAGCAGGGCCCCAGCTCAACAGCAGAGCCCAGCGTGCCTCCAGACCCCAGGAGAAAAGCAGGATGCCTGGAGCCAGGACAAGCTCTGAACCATCCAGACGCTTCTACACTTTGCTGAAGTAACAAGGCCTGCACCTCCTACATTTTAAGACAGCAACGACTTGGAGAGAGGTTTAAGAAGTTTCTGGCTGGGAAAAAAAAAATAATAATAATAAATCCAACACTCTGTATTTACAAAACAGTGTTTGTAAGAAAAAAAAAAATCTTTTAAACTTTGCTAAAGCAGTTTAAAATGAAGCATGTGTGCACACACATAGGTCACCTCTCCATCCCCTATTGGAGTCAGCCAAAGTTTTCCAGGCTTGGGTTTTGCTTCTTATGGAGACTTCTAAACTAGATATTATTATTTACCAGTTATACCTACTCTTTCTTAGATGGTAAGGTCTGTCTGTGTTTTACTGTGAGATCTTCATTTATTTTATTTACTTCTATCTATAATTTGTCTTCCCTCCAAGATAACATTGCACCACTGCTAAGTGAATCCTGGTTCTTGGGAAATCCTGTGCTTCATAACTCAAAGACCACTTAGAAAACTCAAGGCGACTTTCACAGGAGAACATACACAAATCAAACTGAAAACCAGATGTTTAAAATATGTTTATCTAATCACATCTTTCTCACACACACATATACATCATTTGTTTTCACTTTCTATCTTCAATATTTGTACAGCTTCCTCGTGACATTTTAAACAGCTGCTGTATTTCACTTTTTTAGTGAACTGCAGTGACTGACAAAATTAGTTTCAATGTTATGTCATACATATTTCTATTCCTACAGATTCTTTCAGATATGCTTCAGCTTGTTCAGGAACAGTGTCCAAGTTTTTTCCTTCCTTTTTGTTACAGAACTCCCTGACTTGCAGCAAACGCGATCAAAGCAAGTTGTGGTCCTTCTGCATTAGCTGAAGCAGGAAATGGGTCTTGAGAAGAGGGCACGTTGCCAACACGAAGCATCTTTTTTTCTAGCCTGTTAGAAAATGTTCTAGAAAGCAAGATGTATCCCCAATGTCAATGCCAACACACTGCAAAAAAAAAAAACACTACAGGCAAGGTCCAGTTTAAAAGAAAAAGTAAATAAATGTTTCAGCAAAGACATTTCTCCTCCTCCAACTCCTCCTCTTGTTTGGTTACTTCTTTCTGGAATGAAGCAATGATATAAAATCAGTCTGTTTAGTAGCTTCATGCCAAAGCAAATAGCCTCTGGTAATCAGATAGCAAGGAGCATTTCACTTGGACAAATCCTATAAATAACTGATAACACAAAGGAGCATGCCACATTTCCTTCCATTAATCTTGTTAACTGAAATAATTAATTTGAGTCCTCTATTTTCTATCTCTATGAACAAACTAAGGAGCCATACATTTTCCCATAGCTCTGCTGACAGAATGCAGTAAAACCCCAGTGGAAAAGTTTACTAAAATCTCCATGACAGGCTATTGGGTTTGGATGAGATAATTATTGGGAGAAATTGTACAAGCTGTGTTACGCAGGGCAAATGAGAAGATTGCGTTGTTTATTTTTGGACCTTAATAAAACTATAATTACCAGAAGTTGTCAAGAGAAATCATTAATCATGCTGCTCTATGAACCTCAACAGTTAGAGAAAAACCTGAGCTCTGAATTTTATTTGCCAAAATAATGAAGAGGTAGTAAGAGCAGAATCCAGCCCCAATTAATCTTTTTCCAAAGCAACGTGGCATTGGGTTTGAATTTGCAGAAGGCTGGTAAAAGTATAAATTACACTGAGCAGACTGGACAAAAGACAATTTTTTGCCTTGTGTCCCTGTGACTTGTATCAGAAAGGAGCAGTTGCCAGAAACCTGGAGGATGGTGAAGACTTGAGGTCTTCTGAGCACCCAACACCCAACCGCACCCCAGTTTTTGGGGTCACAGCTGCTGAGCACCCAGGTACACAGCGGCAGCAGGATAAGGATGTCACCCGTATGACTCTGCTGTGCCATGCAGGATGTGCAAGCACAGAGCAAATGCCTCAGGAGAGCATGGTGTTTTTTCCTGCAGCAGACCATACCTGTCAGCCCATGCCAACTGTGCCCAATCCTCAGAGACCTGGGGGCACCATTCCTCTCTCCATCGACAGCACCTTTGGGGAGAGGGGGCTGCACCCCTTGGGAAAAAGGTACACAGCCAAAACACCTCCCAGTACATTAACATACCCATAAACACATAAAGATCCATATACACGTACCAATTTTGTGAGAAAAAAAAAAAAAAAAAAAAAAGCAAACTGCAGGAATCTAGGCCAAGCTGCACTTAAGTTTTTGAAGGCAGAAACATCTGTACTCTGATTGCTCTGGAAGGAAAATGCAGAAGACAGCATCTCCCACATGGAAATGTCAAGCAGCGCATGGACACAGAATGGTGCGGCCCTCCCTTGAGACATGGCTGGGGACTGTGGAAACAGCTACCCATGGGAAGCTGAAAATTCAGAGCTTAATAGGAGGAGTCATCAGAAACTATTCCAGCTTCTGTCAAAACTCTTGGTATGAATGAAAAAGCACATTTTGGCAAATGCAGAAGAGAGCGCTGAAACCCTGCTAACTGCACTGGAAAATAAACTGATGCTGAAGAGGCTCAAGGAGCAAGGAAGCTGCTGGAGAATAAAACTACGGCCCTTACAGCACTTGGATCTGCTGCGTGCTCTGCTGGGGAGCGAGGGTGCTCTGCCACCTCAGGGGGATATCGCATGCTGGGCACTTGGACCACGACCAAAGAAAATCCTCTTCTGCTAAAGAACAAAACACGAAGTTTACAATTTAATTAGCACAGACTGTCATCATATTAATTGAAGAAGCACTGATAAGAGTTTTGTAGCTCTCTGGAAGGCTGTGTCAGTCAGTGCTATCGAAGTCCTTCTGGTAGGAGCAGGAGTGCAAGGGACGTAGGAGAAAGGCCCACTACGACTTCACACACACTGCTACACACAGCCAGCTCTAGTTTCCCGCAAACGAAACCATGCCACAAGAATTGATCTGGTTTATTTACAGCGTCTTAGCAGCCCAGATGCATAAAGAAGCTATCCAGAGAGGGTAAGCCCAGTTTAAAGAAAGTGGGGACAGGCACTGGGCACACAGGGCGCTCCCAGCTGTAGGCCTCTTCTAACAGAAGGAAGCTTTTGTGCTTCAGACGGCCTATTTAGATCACGTACCACACAGATCAATCCGTTTTACCTTCAGTACCATAGAAAATAAATGAACAAACAAGAAAGTGTGACTATATCCAGAGAGGATACTTGTTTTATGAAATATCTGAAGCTTCCCCTGCAGAACTCCACCATGTGTTAGAAAACTGGAAACTCCTGCAGCCTGCTGCTCCTTATTCTACCAGTTTTGATTTTCACACTAAGCCACAGCAATCTGCATATGGCAATAGAGACTCAGACTCCTGTTTGCCCCTGTTAAGACCAGGTCTCCCTTTTGCCCTGTACCTGGGAAAACCAGTCAGGTTAACCCGTACCATCACCATCACACTACGACCGAACTCCAAACCCAGTGCAACAGCCCTGAGACCCAAACCAGTAATGTGGTTTCCAGACGCTTTGGTTTCCTGGGCATCTGCTTGAATTTTATCCCCTGAATGACTCTAGGTAACAACCAGATTAATGTGGAGTCTGTATAAACAAGTCATATCCAGGCAGAAGTTTCACACAAGTCCGTGGTGCTTTTGCCCATGCCAGGCTGCACCAATTCATCTATACGACACTCCTGCACTCCTTCAGCACATAAACACGTTTTCTTGTTAGGTCAGAGGTTGGACTCGATGATCTTGAGGTCTTTTCCAACCTAGACAATTCTGTGATTCTGTGATTCTAAACCCCACGCTCAGTGGGGCTTAAGTCCTTGCCTCAGTAGTTCTCAGTTACAGCAATACAACTTTACTCCATCTTTCAGCCTGGAAGTGAGAAAAGGAAGAAAATAATGGTGTTTTTTTTTTTTTTTTGTTTGTTTGTTTTTGGACTTGGGAGATTTGCCTTTGTTTTTTAGGATGTGTTACCTGATCTCTCTAGGCTCTGATCCCACCACTAAAGTGGCTGCAACTTCTACCTGTGGATTTAAGGAGCTACAAAATGCTTAGGTAACAGGGGTGATTACTAATAAAATAGATCACAGAGAAGAAGCTAAAGCAGCATTTTGATTAATTTGATTTTGCACTTGAGTGAATAGATCATTCCGCAAGCCCCAAACAATCCCATTAGTGTTGTAAAATCACCCCAAAGAAACTCTTTTTACTAACTAATAGGCCAGCATTTTTTTTATTTCCAGCAATACTAACAAGACAGTCTCCTTTAAGACTGTCCTTCTTTAAAAAATATGTTGGAAAACAACCCATAAAATAACACAAAATGCAAGCGGAGAACACAGTTGGGAAGCAGTATCCTCCGGTGATCAACTAAATCTCATTTTCCAGAGAACAACACGGATTCAGTTCAAATCCCTCATTACTTAACAAACAAAAGCAAAGAGGTTATTTTTTTTCCTGTCCTTGAAGGACAGCTTTTTACATAAACAAACAGCATAAAGGCATGGGAACTAACGTTGTTATCAGTTAAATCTGAATAATTCCTCTAGTCAAGAAGTTCTCGTTTAGTACTGCCATAAGGAGGAGGTAAACAGCACTTCAAATCTCTTGCTTCAGCTGTAATTCAGAAATCATCTTTTTTTTTTTTTTTTTACCAATATTTTTATTAACAAATGTATTTTAATATACCTTTGCCATATTTTAAAACCCTTCTTGCTATGCTCACATGCCATTGTTTGGATGCAGCTGAAGTGCTGTAACTGTATGCAACTAAAGCAGCTTGTTAGCAATGCAACACCGAGAGCACCTCCATTAACTAATTAATTGAAAGCAAAATACACTCTAAGGTTTTTGACAAAACAGCTCAAAAACTGGTATTTGCATTACGGACAGGCTTTTTTGTTTCTCTCAGGCAAACATCCCATTCACCTGTTCTCATCTGGCACTACCCACCCCTTTAGGGAAATCTGACCTCTCAGGCCTTGTTTCCCATTGTCCATTCAGGCACCAGAACACAAAGGTTACTTTCAAATACCCTTAAGATTACGTGTGTGGTCCTTCAAGCCTACCTGTCAGTCTTCTCCCACCCCAACCCTGTGCCAATAGACACAGATCCCTATAGGAAGGGCCAACACCTATGTAGTTTATAGATAATTATGAAGTGTTATTAAACATTCACAGTTACAACCAGAAATGCTGCAATCTCGCTTCAGAAGAAAACGATGATCTCTGCAGATGAACACCACAGCCTTCCTCAGCCACGGAGTTACAGCTTTGTATTTTCCAGAGGCAAACTTATCATCAGTCTTACCATAAAAGCAAAGAATACCTTTTTTCTTCTTCTTTTTAAACAGGTGGAAAACATAATGAAAGTCTGACTTTGTGCCTTTGATAATTCAGCTTCCAGGATCGTGGAATGCTTTCAAATAGGGGCATCTGCCTCCTGAATCACAGCCCTGTAGCTGAGAAAAAGCAGTGAACTTATTAATAAAGCATAATAAAGAGCCAAGCATTTGGGCTGGAAAGATGCAAGGAAGGGAAGAGACTGTCTTCCTCTCAAAATATTCAAGAGACAGCAAAGCTCATCCAAATAAACTGCAGTTTTCTGCTGAGGAGGCAGCTGGAGCCAGTAACGCTGATGATTCTTATTCCACTATATCCCACAGCAAGACACACACCTATTTAAAGAAAACAGAAGGGAAAGCAGGAGAAATCCCACCTGTATTAAACTACACCACATAGCTAAAGCTCCTGACAGCGCAACCCATTCCCATGCCCAAGGAACAGGCAGATGGGTGTATGTATGTTCTTTCTGCTAACAGCATTGGCAGAAAAGGGCTTCATATCAACACTTCAAATACTAAAGAGAGAAAACAGGACAAAAATAAAACAAGAAACGCTAGGATCTCAGAAGAGTTAAATATCTAGAATTTTGTATCAACAGTCTGAGCATCTTATATAACACAGTTCATCATATGTCACCCAGTCAGTCAGGCATCAAGAGCAGAAACTGGGTTAACTGCAAAATTTCTAAGAAACCAACTGGAACCGTGATTTTAAAGCACTTCAGAATGCGCCAAATGCTTGGGTGCACTGTTCAAAATTAATTACCATCAAATTAAATATCTGCACTTCACATTCTTTACAAACACAAAATCTTTGGGGGTTGAACACTGATCCCGCAAACAACAACGATCACTTTCTGTAAAGGTATGCAGCACTTTCCACTGCTGATGCAAGGCAACACCCATGTGTAAGAAAACTTTTCTGAGGTAGGATGGTGGTCCCAGATCCCACAAGCAGAGCCAAATCTTTATACAGGCATCCCCTGCTCGGTCAGCCTGTGCAGGCTTGATTTAATTTTTCCATCTCCAGCCCAAAGTCACCACTGTCTTGCCCTTCTCTCCTGCCCCGTCTTCCAGAATGGGACAAACAGTAATGCCACGCTATGGTCACTGAGAGGATGATATCCAACTGAATTGCGCACAGCTGTCTTCCTGTAACAAAATGAGAGAACTACTCATTCTTTTCAGTCCCGTCCCCCCACCCTCCTTTTACTTTTTCTTGAAGGACTAAGTTGTGAGCCACAAGCAGGACCAACCCTGATTTACCTAGGCATTTTTCTGACTTTGCTCACCCCTTCTGGCTTAACACTCATGCTCTTGGCTCTGTTAGTGTTTTTCTTCATTTTTAAACAACATGCAAGAAAAACTAACTGAAGTAGCATACAAAATCTGTTCCCTAGCAAAAACAAAAACAAACAAACAAACCCTAGCATGTTAATTCACTACACATTTTGGAATTTGTGATAGGTCACTTTCAAGCACGTACATCTTCACAATTTTAAAACTTAATTACCAACAAAATGTCAAAGGTTTTGCTCCTGTTAAATCATGTTATACATCAAAACAGAACCATTTTATAATTCAGACTTTGTGGCAAGACTGAAGCTCTAAACTTATTTTACATACAGGAGCTCAAAAAAAGCCCTAGGCCTTTTTATTATTTATTAAAAACACACGGAACAGACGAGGAAAAACATCCAATATGCATTTGCAGACAGAACTATGTGGATTTTTAACAAATAACCAAATCAAATTTACCTTGTGGCCATAAGCAAACATCAAAAATGCCAGCTCAGAGGGCTATTTTCTTTCAGTAACACTATCACTTTGGGAAACTATTAAAATAGCACAAACTTAAAAGCAGCACTGGCAAAAACTGAATGCAGTTCAGCTCCAGCTTCCAACTAGATGCCTTTTTTGCACACATATGCTCTGCCTTCCATTACTCAGCTGCATAATATAAACCACCAAACTGCACTTACAACAAATCTGATCTGACAATGCCAAGTTTTAATTGAAACACATGAAGGCAGTTGGGCAACGCACGAGCATTTTATAGGGAAGCCAGAAGAGCTCACAGCTGGATGAAGCCTCCACCCCTGTAAGGGAGAAAGGGATCGAGTTTCTTCGCTTTATTTTAATCCTTCCTTCAAAAAAATAGACGAATCTGCTAAATCAAAAAAAAAAAAAAAGCAAATAACACCATACATACCTTCACAGTCTGAAAAAAATCTTTCTTTTCAAAGCCTACAGACAGTCTGATATGTGGTGACTTCAGGAAAAGAAAAAGTGATTTTCTAACTGTTAGTGAATAAAACTCCATACCTTCTCCCAGTTCACAGAGGAGACTTCTTACAACCTCTTCATATTATAGTAACATTCAATGACCTATCAGCATTGTAAGAGCTATATAAAGCATCTCTGAAAATTGTTTTGGTATTTGTGTATGCACTTGTGCCTGTGCATCTTTATATAAAGCCCTGCACACACATTGTGCCTGCAATATATGCTCTTTTAGAGCACCTCATGGCATTAATGCAGATATCTTTCCGCTTCAAGAGGAAGCTAATTTACACTAAAAAAAAATAACCTCAAAATAACACAATGCAGTACTTTTGCAGGTAGTTCTGCCAAGATTAGTAATTCAATTTAACCATGAAAATGAATGGAAAGGAGGCAAAGGAGGATACCTAACAAAAAATATCAAGAAGCAAACATGCTGCACACAAACTAAAATACATTAGCGGTAGCTCAGATCTAACTTCCAGAAGTCAGACTTTTCTCTGTCATTCCATTTAGCTGGATGAAAAATGCACAACTTCACTTTTCATCCCCTGCCCCTGGAGAAAGCACACACCTCAGAGCTCAGGGCCAGTGTGCAGGGTGCCCTTCAGCCACAGCACAAATGACGTCTGCCTATGCCTGGTTTTGGAAAGGCAAAAGGCTGGTCTGAGACAGAGGTCGCTCGATCTTCTTCCCATACTGGTTCTCAATTCCTCAGACGAGCTTGTCAGCAAAACTCTACCACTTATAGAAGTCGTCCTGTCCATGCTCAACTATGTTAAGATTATGGATGCCAAAAAAAAAAAAAAAAAAAGTCTTGGTCCTCAACTACCAGCCAAATTAATTTATTTCTGCAACTGCCTGAGTGACAGCGATAGTAAGCTTCCGGTTCTGTTTCCTTACTGAAGCTTTTAACTTCAAAACCTACCATCTACAAAGTGCACCAGGATACACCTTCAGCAAAAGGGCCCATATTACGTCAGTAAAATGCAAAATGTTGCTCCTGGACCCAGCTCTTCTCCTTGGGAATGCTGAAGATGTCAGGCAAATGCCCTCCATTCACATCATTAAAACAAACAAAGCCATTGCCGTGAAATCATTCACTGTGCAGAAACTTTATAAACCCTCCTATTATCTTTTATAGCTTAATTTGGGAACTGAGAATCTCCGGAGTGCTTTGCAGCACATTAATAAAATACACTTTGCTTTATAAAGTCTATCATTATTACTGTACTGCCTGCATCAGCTCATTGGAGTCAAGTTCATTTTCTTCCCCCAAAAAATCTTTATGCCAAGACTTGCTTTCTTCACTCAGCGATAAAGGCAGATAAAGGTGGTTCTTGGGGTCTCTTTCACAGGACTGCTGTTATCTCCTTTCCCTTCCAACACTTTAAAAAGCCCATTACTAGTAACACTGCTGAAAAATTCACCTCAGCTCCAAGGCCTCAAGCCTCTGAGCCACTCAGATACACACTTCTTTATGCTCTTTCAGCGAGGCTTACCTTGGTGTGCCACCTAATCTTGGTGGCTTTGGCTCCTTCCTCCCCTGGTCTTCTCTGAAACCACTCAGCATTGACTGTGCTCCTATTTTTCTCACCAAAATCAGGGGCCTCAGAAGTCTGAGGAGTGCTACTGGAAATTAAGTGAATGACACAGTAATTTTCAGCCTGGCAAACAACAGAACATTTCGTCTCATGAACGAGCTTTTAAACAAACTCCGATGTTTCATATCCTACTCTGGCTACTTAAATACTCTACAGCTTGCACCAATCTTTATCCCATGTCTAAATCTGAACATGATCTGGAGTCAGTTGTTCGAAGACAGACACACACAGGCAGTGCAGGCCACACTGATACCAGCAGCTTTCACCAGCACCGCAGCACCCCTCAGGCTGCGATCCTTCCCTTCTTCTCTAATGAAATCTCTGCACCAACGAATGCATTAACCACATCCATAACCGGATGGCTTATTTTAGTCCCCGAGGCTCTGCTTTGCCTGAAAGATAGGGGTCAGCTTCTCCGGAGCTGGCGGAGCTAGCAGCACCAGCAAGGCCTTCCCCGGTACCAACTCACAACCTCTGGTGAGGTGAGAAACGCAGGTGAGAATTGGTCCCTCGCTGAGCTCTACACAGCTCATGCCTGGCAGATCCCATCGGGGTACCACTGGAGGAGACATGATGTTTCTGAAACCCACCCCTGAGATGTCCACCCAGACATGAAGCACAACCCACAATACGATTCCTGATACCTGGACAAACCCCGACATGACAGCCACAACACATACACTGCTGCATCTTACCCCACGAGGGGTAAAAAGAGAGACTGTGAGCACATGCAGGTTTGCTGCACCACTACAGGCAAATAATTTCTTTTTTAAATGGTGAAAAACATTATGTAAACTTAGGTTTATTCATAAAACCTATTTTAACAGAATTAACTTAATTAGTTCTTTAAAAAAAAGCAAATGATTGCTTAAGTATGGCTATGTAGATTAATACTGCCCATTAAATCTCCAGATTTCTAACTCGTTTAAAAATCTATAAAATGTAACTAGAAAACCTCACAAAAATTATTCTAGAGGTACATAGCTGCAGAGAGTTTTATCCTTTATCCCTTCACAGCTCCTTGCATACACAAAACAATAGTTAGTTGATTTCATAATATTAAGAAACCATTTTTCACTTTTCAAAAATGCTACTAAAAACAATATACACAAAATCAAGAAATATAAACAAAATGTAAAATGTTATCTTCCCAGTTTCCAAACTGGAAACCATAGATAGGCTCTGATACCCTCAAATAACAGTCATATAAGCCTTCTGCTGACAAAAACATGATTAAATGTTTCATTCCCAGATTATACTCTTGAAGACACAGTGCAGAGAACATCACTAAGATTTTCAAATCAAGTTCCTAAAAAAGATTGTGTTGTCCCTGGTCACTTTGGGGACATGCATTAAGCTAATCTAACTGACAGGTTCTGCAGCAGAATTCAGGGCAACCCCAATCCCGCTGTTCCCAGGGTCCAGCAGCCCAGAAGCTCAGACCTGCTCATATTCACTTTTTCTTACAAGTACTCCACAACACAGCATTTTACAGATTTTTCTCCTCACATCCAAGTATAAAAATGCCTTCAGAAATGAAATATGAACGTCTGATAGTGCTTTTCCTCTTTGTACTCGACATATGGCCTCAATCCTGTTTAACAACTTCAGACCCTGCTCTGACAGGAGAACCATGCATCTCCTTAGGGGCTTCCTCATTACATCAGTTCGATGTGGGTAAGCTAGGCAAGACAAGAAACGTTTTACTAGTATATATTAATAGCACTGGAAAGTTAAGGAGCAAAAACCAAATTCCCGTCAAATAGCTAAATAAGCGAGGACTGTAGGCTTCTAAAGAGAAGTTCACCAGAGTATTCCTTTTTCACAAATGCAAAATATGCTTTTTATTAATCCTGTTATTGGAAACTGCGCAGCCATTTCCACTAAAACAAAACACATTGGAACGCAGACAGTCAGCATGGAGAACTTCAGACCCAAAGTTAAAGATATGTCAAGTGATAAGCAGCTGAAAACAGTCATACAATAGCAAATATTTACTAAAAAGCAGTACTGCTAGTAATCTAGCAGTAGCTAGATTACACACATTTGTTTTATAGTTTATACATGTGGATCATGCACGCATGTTCACTTCCCACTTTTGGAAGCATGGAAAACAACTGCAAGAAATACTTCCACTAACAAATAAAATTTTCATTACTTACAAATAAATTAGCTCTAAGAATATGACTCTAAACTCTTAGATAGTAAGGTAGGTGTTTACCAAGACGTTGTTCTTCCATGTACACATGCATCCATCCAAACATTTGGAGAGAGTATACTAGATATTTAAAGTTAAACCTGATGCGTTTCTTTGTATGGATAAAATATGTATTTGTAAGCCTCAAATCTCTGAGTGTACTTCTGTCAGTTGGACAACCGAGAAGATGGGGAGAACTCCAAATCTCAGAGAAGAAGGCTTCCCCACAGATTTTTCCCACAAGAAACAACATACAAGGAACAACACTAACATACGTGTTATAAGATTACACAAATGAACTTTTAAAATTAATTAATATGGTGGGAAGGTAGTTCTTTGCTCCCTGACTAACAACTTGGGTGAGGCTTTTAAACACCTTTAGCAGCATTCTCAGAGGACTTTGAGTAGCCATCATCAAGATGGTCATGGCTACCAACCATTTCACAGATACTGCATCTTCCACCATCACAATACAGGAGCAGGAAAAAACACATGCTTGGGAGCTTCTGCTTGCTTGTAGGTAGAGGCAGACATATATGTTGTAATGTTCCTGTGGCATCAGGATGACAACAAAATTACTGCAGACACCACTAACACGTGACAATTAGTTTTAAAAAAAAAAAGTTAATGTGTTATATTCAGGAAACTGGAGGAAAAGGGGATTCTCATGTCAAAAGAAAGGACAAATACTTTTCTTTCTTCTCGACCTTGTCTGACGTGAGATGTCAGACACAGCAAGCTCTACTATGGCAGACAGAACATTACCTGAGGACTAGGGGTGTCTGCGTGGCTGACGAGAACCAGTCACCCACAGGGATGGCCAGCCTTGTGACAAGCAACGCACCTCAGCCACACTGGGGGAAGCAATCTGCTGGGAAGGTAGTGCCAGCAGGACATGAACTAGAAGCAGAAGTACTTCTTACAGCCCTGTGATTTGCCAGACACAGGAGTTGGGAGGAAGTTGAAATGCAAAGTTGCTTTGCCAGCCTTCTTTGCTCCTAACCCAAGGCCAAAAATAATCTTCATCAGCACACAGAAAAAAAAAAAAGCCTCTCTAACTTAGTACGCATATTTTTAACAAACTGATTGATCAGGCTTTTAGAGATCAAACTAAGCACTTCTTAGCAAAAGTAAGTGGGGAATAAAAATAAAATAAAAAAAGAATTTTAAACAAATAATTTTATCAACCAGGAAAGTCATAAGCAAGGTTGCAATAGCAAAGTCTATTAAAAGTAGTTGCTAACCAGGTTTAAATGATGCTACTACCTAAATATGACTTGTGAATTATACCCTTGTTGTTTTAAACTAAATGTCCTATGGACAGTTTTCAGGTTAGTGCTTAAGCTCCCAACATTAAGTCAAATGCAGTTAACAGAGCAAGTTCCTTCATGTTAAGGAAGATGAAAATATATTTCTTACAGGAGGTACAGCCTCTGGCTATCTCCAAATTATAGCAAAACTACAAATAACAACTTAAAACAAAATGTACTAGCGTGTATGTTACTAAAGATCCAGTAGAGACCATGTGAAAATGCCTAAAGGAAAAATGCTTAACTAAAAATACTTGCTGAGGTGAAGCAAGCAATCCTCTCTCCACATGTAAAACTACCTTCTGACAGCTCTCAAGAAGTATGAGAGTTAAGAAATTGAACTCAGCTTTGAAGTGTACAATCTTTGGGTTTGTTGAAAGCTGTTTAGATAAATTATCAAGGAATGGCTTGGGTTGGAAAGAACCTTTTAAGGTCACCCAGTTCCAACCCCCCTGCCATGGGCAGGGACACCTTCCACCAGACCAGGTTGCCCAAAGCCCCATCCAGCCTGGCCTTGAGCACCTCCAGGGACGGGGCATCCGCAGCTCCTCTGGGCAGCCTGTGCCAGGGCCTCACCACCCTCTGAGAAAAGAATTTCCTCCTAACATCTCATCTAAGTCTACCCTCTTTCAGTTTAAAACCATTCCCGTGTTCTATCACTATCTGCCCGTAAATTACAGAAGAATGAGAAGCAGAGATGAAGGTAAGGCAAGAAGGGAGAGAATGGACCACGCCTCAATGCTTTGTAACAGGCAACTGCTAAAATACTACCAAGGAAAATGCCTTTCAACAAGGCACTACAGAACAATCCCCAGTATGAGCTACTTCCCCAAAGAGCAGTGAGAAGCTGAAATAACTGTAACAAGGAATACTTTCTAACCTCATTTGCTGATAATGCTTCTGAGACAGTCTGCTGTCTCTGCATAGCAAGGAGAAATGAAATCTGTCTATTAAAAACAAACAAAAAAACAACAATTCTCATTAAAATACAAAACAACCAACCTAGAAAGCAACAGTCTCTTGTTTCTTATTCTGAGCTGAGAAACTAGTCTTTCATTGAGAAAGCAAGGGATAATACAATAGGACTTTCTCTCCGCCCCCCCAGCAGAAGCTTTTTTCTCTTGAAAGGTGTCATGGAGCCAGGGCCGCCTCTCAGCTCTAGGTCCTCCCTAGCACTCTGTGTGAAATGGTTTGCTCCTTTTACTCATCTTAATGGTCTCGCAGAGGTCTCTCTTCAGGTCTGGTCCAGGTATCTGTTGGACAATTTTGGAAAGAATAGCTCCTTCCCTGAGCGGGAACAATTACACCAGTTGTTCAACCCCAGCTGGGCATGACATTGCCCTCTTTCCTTCTTAAAAGTGATAAGGATTAATGATTCCTCGAGCTCTGAGTTTGTCTCTCACAAGTAGCATTGACTCCAGAAGTCCTACAGGCAGAAGTCCTGCCTCTCCAGGACAAACAGGCTGCATTACTTGCTGTTTGCCCCAAGGCGTGTTTAAGTGGAGAGCTTAGAAACAAGCTGCAAAGGATTTCCTTCAGTGCTCCAGTCTTGCTAGAATGTGTTGGGCTACATTCCTTGACAACCTTGCTTAGACACAGTATCAGAGCTGATAGATCTTCCTTTGTCCAAGCCAGGAAGCAATGGAGACAGCATAGCCACTTTGGTTTTAAAATTCCTTTTATGAGTCACCAAGTAACATGAATTAAAAACAAGAAGGTAAGTTGCCCAGTTGCTTTGAAACTAAATACAAGAAAGGCTTTTGTTTTTCAAAATTCAGTTACTTGAAGGGGGATGACAGGAACACGTCATCTATTTAGGATTAACACTTTTAATACTGTGTGTCAGAGACCAATTATATACTGTCAAAGGAAACGTAAATCGGCACAGAAAGGTTATCAGACTGGAGGAGTGTTTACTAGTACATTACTAATTGTTTTTATGAACACTGTGAACAATTAATTTCTACTAACAAACTCACTCTGATTTAACTTCGCAATACTGTCTAAAGAAATGAGTAAATATGAAGAAAAACACATTTTATTTTAATAAAGATATGAAGTACACGAGAACCATACCGACTTTTTCAAATACAAGTTTGGTTTTCGGTTTATTTTTTAACCTCACAATGGATCTCAAGTGCTCTGTGTTTCAGTGAAATTCTGCTCTCATTCAATGGGAATTTTGCTAATAACTTCACTCTGACCAGAATTTTACCTGAGGGACCCATGTTCATTTCACAATTTTATAAGTAAACCAAAGAGCGTTATGCCTTATACAATGACAGAAGAGCTCAAAGAAATCAGCAGATCTTTGATTTTATCCATTTTTTCAAGCTTCACTTGAGGAAAAAAAAAAAAAAAAAAAGAATACATGTGTACCTAAATGCATTAAAACTTAGGGTAGTCATTGTGTATATTCATTTCAATTTCAGACAAAGGTCAGGAAAAACTCCTTAGTTTTATTTTCACATAATCTAATGGAAATCTTTCTGAAAAGTTTGGCCAAATTTCATCTGACCATAATAAAGGTTTGCACAACTACATTACTCCAAACTCTTATTGCAAATTATGATTTCATATTCACTATGGAAACAGACTTTCAGTTCACTTGAGAAATAACTAAGTCATAAGGATTTAACTCCCCGTGCTATTCATTAAAAATAATTATTCAGTACAGAAAGGCTTGGTGCTGAGTGAGTGAACGGTCAGGCTGAAGTATTCCCTTTAGCTGGATAAGAGACATATCAGACACACTAAAGATGTGTTTCCTCTCACAGCCCCCTTTATTGCTCATTTGGAAAGACTGTCTCTAGAATAAGATGAGACTTCAGACACCCATTTAGTTCCCCATTCCTATATTGGCTTTTCCAATAGGAGTGCTGATTACGAGTAGACAATAATGATTTTGTAATGTGAACATCTGTGCAACAGAAAACAGACTGAGATCAAATTAATGGCATGTATGTCACCATTAAGCAGGTATCAAATAGTAAAGATTTTTTTAGCTGCCATTAAACCAAATTCCTACCAAAGATATAGCCATGGAAACATTGAAAGCATTTAAAAATCCATGAGTGAGAGGCTCTTCCATGCCCTTTTAAGTAAAGAAAAACATTTTAAAATGAAATAATCAAACTTTTCTTGTGCAAAGCTCTAACTGAAGTCTAAAGATATAGGACTCAATATTTTCTAAGTTATTGGTCTCACTGCAACAATAACTCAGCCATACTGCCCACTAGTAGCAATTAATTAATTTTAACAATGAACACTACGAGTTGTTCCTCTGTTTAAAATCTTAGCCAGTGCCCTCAACAGTACAGCTTTTCTTATCCCCATTTTTAAATGTTTGAAAATCCAAGTGAACAAAATTGTCTTCAATGTTGGAGAAAATCCCAACACATAAAAATTCACTTAAGTGTTCTATTAAACAAACCAACCAAATCTATGTGGCAGAGGAAATGTCAGTTTTTAACAAGCTACTGAATACCTACCTACTTTCCAGCAGCAGAAATATAATTTATGTCTAATAGCATGGATACAGAAAGTTTTCCCCATCACTAAACTCTGAATCAGACGTTCACTGAGGATTAAAAAAGCAAACATTGGAAAAAATTAATATGGTGGGCTGAAAATTCTCTTTTCTGTTCTAAGAGTAAAGAAGATTTTTCCTTTCTCCTTCTAGTGAAGAGAAGGGTTATGTTAAAAAGTTTGAAATTATTTTCTACTCTTTAATAGTTGAATATGAGACTACAACATACAATAGAAAGCCGAGGAAAAAATTCAAGCATGATACAAGCCCATAGTACCCATCTCACTTCCTGCTAACTATACCACAAGTGATAAATGTAAAAACAGCAAATTTTTTCCATCTATATTTTACCAAAAAAAAAAAAAAAAGAAAGATTACCTGAAAAAAATGGTACAAAAAATAGTTCCAACTGCTGTTGTAAAAAGAGATCAAAGGCATCTTGTAATGGAGGAACATCAAAAACTGCTGGCTTGTAAGGAAGGAAGTTGACAAGAAACCATCATAGCATCGTAGAATGGCTAGGGTTGAAAACGACCTTAAAGGCCATCTAGTTCCAACACCACAGGCAGGGATGCCTCCCACTAGATCAGGTTGCTCGGGGCCCCATACAACCCAGCCTTGAACACCTCCAGGGATGGGGCATCCACAGCTTCTCTGGGCAGCCTGTGCCTGTGCCTCACCAGCCTCTGAGTGAAGAATTTCCTGCTAACATCTAAGTCATATTCCCCCTCTTTCAGTTTAAAATCTGCCGATGTAAAAAGTCACTCTCCATCTTTTCTTAAGCCCCTTTTAAATAGTGAGGTCTCAGTGAGATCTCCCCGGAGCCTTCTCTTCCCCGTGCTGAACATACCCAGGTCTCTCAGCCTCTCTTCAAAGGAGAGGTGCTCCAGCCCTCTGATCACCTTTGTGGCCCTCCTCTGGACCCATTCTAACAGCCCCACATCCTTCTTGTGCCAGAAGCCCCAGCCCTGGATGCAGCACTCCAGGTGGGGCCTCATAAGGGGCAGAGCAGAGGGGCACAATCACCTCCCTCCCCAGCTGGCCACTCTTCTGGTGATGCAACCCAGGACTCAGCTGGCCTTCTGGGCTGCAGGCACACACCGATGGCTCATGTGGAGCTTTTTGTCCTCCAGAACCCCTAAGTCCTCCTGCAGGACTGCTCTCAGTGAGTTCTCCCAGTCTGTATTCAAGTCCGGGATTGCTCCAGCCCAGGTGCAGCACCTTCACTTGGACTTGTTGAACATCATTAGGTTCACATGGGCCTACTTCTCAAGCTTGCCCAGATCCAGTTGGATGACATCCCTTCCTTCTGATGTGTCAGCTGCTCCACTCAGCTTGGTGTCATCCGCAAATGTGCTGAGGGTGCACTTGATCCCACCGGCTATGCTGTTGATAAAGGTATTACACAGCACCAGTCACAAGACAGACCCCTGAGAGACACCACTTGTCACTGGCCTCCACCTGGACACAGAGCCATTTGACCACCACCCTCTCAGTGTGGCCTTCAAGCCAATTCCTTACCCACTGAATGGTCCACACTCCAAACCCATATCTCTACAATGTAGCAGGAAGAATGTCATACAGAAGCATGTCAAAGGCCTTACAGAAGTCCAGGTAGATGATACTGGCTGGTCTTCCCTTGTCTACTGATGCAGTCACATGAATCATGTAAGACCATAAAAGAATAAAACTGAGACAAACACACAGCTACCCCACTTAGTCAGGAGAAAGGTTAATGCAATCAGCAAGAAAAATCCATCTGACTGGAAAGTCATTTGATTATTCCAGTGTATTACATGTTTACATTGTGATTACTCTAATCTGATGTTTTAAAAACTCTCATCTGCTTCCTCATTTGTACATATCATTATTAATACCATCAACATTATGCTAAAAAAAAGCTCTAGCTTAACTAGCTGCACAGAAGTAGTACAGAAAGCAATATAACCACATAAATTTCATTGGCATAGTTCAGACTGGGGTAAAGTCCACAGTAAATAGGAAAAAATAGCAAACCTGGATTCGTTTAAAAGCTGGATTCATTTGCATGGACAACTATCTTTCCTGGGTAATGTTTGGTTTTGCAACAAATTAGACCCCAATTCTGAGGTTTTCAAAACAAACTCCACAGAGAAATTCCACATCAGAAGCAAAATTCTCTTTCTCAAATCCCAAATACAGCCTCAGCACTTCTTACCTGTTCTTTAAAGAAAATAAAAAACAGTCCAAAACACTGGCTAGGACCTGTATTTACAAAACCTGCTTATGAAGGCAATTGTTCCTAGCTGTGACTGAGGACCAGTTGAAGATGACTGGAGTATAAAACAGCAACTCCCTGAAACGAAATGCCAACCATCCCCGTGTTCCCACCAGAAACCAAGGACCAGGAAAGCTTTATACGAGTTACTGCCTCATGAAGGATGTTCTTGTTCTCTTGTTATCCAATGTGGCTGCTGACAACCAGAAAGATTGCTCTTCCAAGCACTTGAGAGAGACTCACGGTTCCTCAGGATTCTGCTCTCTCACCAAATTACAGGAGTGCTACAGGAATTGCTTGATAAAGAGAAGGCCTTATGCACAAAGTCTATTTCAATCAGAAAAACTGAGAAGCAAAAAAAAAAAAAAAAAAAAAAAGGCAGCAGAGTATTTTTTTGGTGCCGTTTTCCCCTTGTTGGAAGCTTACATCTTCTTCTTGTCCAAATTCTCTCTTGCCTCTTCAGCCTAGGGACGAGCATGCTGGTGGCTCTCAGCACATAAAAACCTGACTCCAAACTGCACACATTATTTGCAGCTCAATAAAAAGTAATGCTAGTCTTTGACACACATTTTTATAACACCTAACATAAAAGGGTTGCTACCTTATCACGAATAAACCTGCAACACAGAAAGCTCTTCCAGATTTCCCTATAACTAAGAAAATCCAATCTGTGAAGTCCAAATTCCAACTCAAACTTTTCCTGAGGATTTTAGACCTAGGGTTCAAATTTGGGACCATACACAGTTAAAACTAAGCAGACTTGTTAAATAAAGTACTCTTTGAGATGCAATGATCTTAACTGATTGGGCTTGTTTGTTTGTGCTTTCCCAGAATTTGGTAATTTGCAACAAGAGTCTCAGCAAATACAAACCAGCAGATTCAGCCACCTCGAAACAACCAATATTTTCATATATATTAATAATGCTGTAACTGTAAACAGTAGCCTATCCTAATGGCTCCAATAGTTATTGCAGAGCTTTACAAGGCCTGATCTTATCACGCGGTTCCTTCTTAACAAAGACTCCAGTAATTACAGTAGGAAAATTAATGATATAGCATCCTAATATTTATTGTTGCCCACAGTTTCAATGACCTCTCTCTTTGTAAGTAACTCAAATACTCTGTATGCTTAATTTGCTATCATCATAGCATTTTTTTCCTAGAGAACGAGTTAAACTCTTACTCCAAATTAAAAGCAATTTTTTCCCATCATATCTCCTCTTGGGGCACTAGCACACTGGGCAAAGTTTAGGCAAAAATCCCTCTCTCCTTCACGCAGCTTTCATAATGGCAATCATAATAAACCTTTCTTTAAGACGAAATACTAAATCTTATATAAGATGTGTTTAAATTATTTACTACCTTGTTAATTCTTTTGTTCCACGGAGCAGGCATTTGCTATGACACAGAGTCTGTCATTCCCATCAACTCAGTGATTCATCTACCTTTCCTACACTTATCTTCCAACCTGTCTTTCCTAATTTTCTGTTCAACTTATCACTGTTTACGCACTGCTCTCCCTTTTCAGATTCTGAACCAGGCTTTTTTCTTTCCACATTGTAAGGTCTCATGTTTGAAAAGCTGTTAAGCGCCACAATTCCTGGTACCATGACTCATTTCTGTAATGACTACTGTTTGCCACAAAAGAAAACTAGTGTTACTTGTCATATAATTACAAAGAGTTAACTCACCCAGGTGTTAGAATACATGATTCAGGAAAACAGACAACAGCTTTTTCACACAGGCACAGTCATTAGACTGGAGCAGTCTCTGGTGCCCATGTGATGCTCCACTGCCTCGCTTACAGCCAGCAGAAAAAAAACAAGAGGAACTGGAACGAAGAATTTTTCGGACAGATAAAGTGGACATCCTTGAAGATCCATCCATAGCAGCCAGTGAACACTACCCTCCTGGCCCTGGAATATCTACAGGTTTTGGTAGGACTGACAGGCACATCAAATTATTTTTTTCCTGCTCTGCCTGGCTCCTGTCTTTTCAGTTAGATGATATTTTGTCCTCAAGAAGTTGTTTGGGTCACTGCAGGCAACGGAAGTCACAGCCACCACAGTAAAGACATACATACCCGAAACCCAGGCCGGAATCAAGGTGTCTGTCTACACATGTCTAAGCGAGTTTTTATTTTATCCACATCAATACAATTCATCAGAACAAACTTTTTTTTCCTTCCTTTTAAGCATTCACAGGAAGACAAGAAGTAGCTCTCAAAAGATTAGGAAGTTAGTGCTGAACTCATCTTGACAGCTTTAAATAAGCATGAATGAACTGGTTTAATTAACCTTCTTTATACAGGCTACCAGATGTTTGTTTTGTTCAGATACTAGAGGCTCTCTATAATAAACATTCATTCTTTTCCAGAAATTTGGATTTTCTGTGGCTGCTACACTTTCATAAGACAGAAACAGAGGACTGTAACACCCATTTAATTTTCTTTCCTGTCCCTTTCACAGACATTGTTTGATGAACGTTAACATTCAGAAACCACCAGAATAATGAGATTTCCAGTCTCGTGTCTGTTTTCATACACTGACAAAAATACCACCACACTACTGCTCTCACTCTGCCTTTCTGTAAGGTCCCACCTTTTCGTTTTCAACTCAAAGACATGTGAAAAGCAACACCCATCGTTCTAAGTTTTCAAACCCCTAAACATTTTTAAAATAATTCCCACATGGCTGACAAGCAATCTTTTCATCCACATAGCAAACTGATACACAAGAGGTCAATTGCATGATGCTTCTATTATTTTATTTTTTTCTTTTTAAAAATCCTGGCAGTGGTAAATTGAGACTCATTTTCTGTGGAAAATCACAACTTTGAGACATACTCGCCATACAAACCTCAGTGGACAAGAGAACACTACCTTAAGCCTCATTGTTTCTTAATTATGAAGTACGGGTTACATATTTCTAGTTAATTGAAGACACTGCTGCAAAGTATCACACTGAAGTCCCACTTATTTTACCGTATCATTTCTTATTTATCTACTTGAGCATCCATGCTTTACCGAGTAATATTTTTAGGTCAGAATTATTTCAGGGGGATTCTGTCTTGCACTGCACTCACTGGATTTATGTCTGTCCACAAAACTACTGTCACAAAACAGGGCAGTTACTTGCAGAGCATCTTTTCTGCAAACACAAGCACCTCTACACAGCTCAGTTTTACACATCTTTCAGATGCACTAAACGCCCATCAAACACCCAGTAGATGCCCAGGGCTAAGGTCAGTCACAGAGAACTGCAGAGGAACTAAAGTCTTAAGAGACTCGATTTAGAAAACGTGACAGCAGTTTGCATCACTTTTTATGAGCTGCCACAAAGTCAGCGAAGGGGTGCTTTCCACACAGGTAAATGCTTCTATATTTTCAACTGGATTGTGGATTACAAAGCAATGGAACTAGACAAAAACACTTTTAAAATTAAATCTCAATTAGGAGGCCAAAGATAATTGTTTGAATCTGTGATATTTTCATTAAATGTTTAGCAAGAAAAATTTCATGAATTCCCTGAACATGTTCCCTAATTTTAAAGCTACTGTAAGAGATGAGGAAGAGAAGGCCAAAAATACATTTCTGTTTCATATATTGCAGCTTAGAAAGACCTTAGGAGGACACAGGATTGCCCAGCTGCCTCTGGTGCTCCAGCAGAATAGGAAAGTGGTTGTAGAGCTCAGGAGAGAAGGCAAAACAAACCAAACACCTGAGGCTGTAGGATGCTCTGTGCTACAAGCAATACCTACACAAGCCACAACTAACATTAGCAAAGCAGTCACAGGAGATTTCTCACTATCTTTTAGTCTCCTAAAATTACAAGCGAGACCCATATTTTTTGGCATAGAACACACAAGATGTATAAATAACAGTAACAACATTAAAAGAGCTTTGGAAGTGAGATGAACAGAGGGACAGATGTGGAGCAGGTGTCTGCTCTCTGCCTATAAAATGCTGGCTTTTCAGGCTCACCACTGAAATAACAGAAACTTGAGGCAGAACATAAATCCTTAGAAGGTCCCTGTGTCAGGCATAACGACATAAAATGTTACATTTCAAGTGTTCTCTGTTACTAGGAAAAAACCCTAGGGTCAATGATTTACTTGGAAATTTACGGAGCAACTTGTGGTGTTCGGGCCAGAGCCTACATTTGGGGATCCTACATCCTGTGAAGGTTTGTTGCTGCTTCTCTCACTTAGGAGTGTCTGAGATCAAGTCAGCTTACGACTACATCCAACCAGACACCAGACTCCCGTATCCTTCATTCCAGCAAGGACCATAAAAGACCAGCATCAAGCCCTGATTCACAGCCTGCTGAGCCCAAGATGTGCTCAGTATGAACTGTACTGATAAGAAGTTAATGAGAATTGAGCCACCCGACATCTTTATCCCAAAACTTGGCTCGATATCATCACGTGGCCATTAATGACCAACCTGGTATCCAAGTTCCTCTGAACCACATGAGGTGCCTTAACTGATGTGAGAGGACAAGTGAAGCACCAGAACATCCCTAATCCCCAAGCGATATCAACTCTGTAAAGACACTCACGTCTGATGAAGTCCATGTCATAAAAACAACTGGTTTTCATAATCTCTAGAGTGGACTAATTTAGGTATTACGTTAATAAACACATCTCTGGACCATCCAAAGGAACTGGTAGTTCTATCTACTGAAGAAACAGAGACCATCTACAGCACCTATCACTCTCAAATGGTGATGCAGTTGACATATTTCTTAACTAGCAAGAGAAAACAGGGCAATAAACACCACAGCTATGTCTGTGCTGATGGAACCCAGAGCCACATAACATTGTAACATGTTATCAGGTGACATTGAAATATGATTGAAATGAAAATCCTGGGGCCTACAGTCACAGTACACTGATCCATGGAGAGATTACATGACCCTCCTAGCAATTTTATTTTATTTTTTACCTCAGGCTCCCCATAGGCCATCTCTAAGCGCACGTGCACAAACCCACTTGTTTTCCAGCTTTCCTCAGCCGAAATGCAGGAATACAACCTTCAGTGCCACTGGCCAAAGAAGTCACCATGCATAAGCTTTTGGTAGCCTGTTTGCCTGCTGAACAGGTTGTCTGCTCCTTGGACTGGCATCAGGCTACCAAGGGAAAAACGTCCTTGGCTTCTTCAACAGCTGCCTTTCACTGTAAGCCAACAGGGGAGACTTAAAAGTATGGGAGAGAGTTTTTAAAGAAATGGATGCTACTTTATGAAACTTTGCAGTCAGAGCTGGTTAGAATCACTAATAATTTCCTCAACTCTTAAATAAACCCTATTTTTTGGCTTACAGGAGTAAGCTGTGCTCTTACACACACGGCAGAGGTGTGCTGAGACACTGGGCTCTGATGACTAAGAGCAACAATACCTTGATCAAGGAGCGGCAAAGCATTTTTTGGAGCTGAAAGCTTATGCAGAAATGTTTCTGCAGCTCAGCAGCTTCCTGCTGACTGCCTGGCTTAGCTGAGCACAAAGAGATGAATCACAATCTTCTGCTGAAGAGATCTTCCCAGATAAAATTAAGTAAGTGTTTGTCCTATCAAAGTATGGTTGAGAGGAATGTGCTCTATGCCAATGTACAAATGGTTGTCTATAACCTTGCAACTACAACACTGGTGAAAAGGGAAAATGCCTGATGTTAATGTAAAAGCGGTGTAGAAATGTGTGCACAACACGATAGGCATCAGCAAGTATGCAGATTTTTGGGGTGGGAAAGTTCTTCTTACAGGCAGCCTTAAATCTTTCATCTTTTTAAGCCTTCCTCCACAGAAAACTTGTTGCCACCAAGGGGTGATGTGATTAAAGGGCTTCACGAAAAGTTATTTGTTAGCAGAAAAACATCACAGCCAACCTCAGCCCAGCCGACTGCCTGCACCATACTGACCTCACACACTCGCTACCACATACAGAAATACCTCAAGTATTTTTCCATCCAGTATTTCCTCCAGATATTTTCCTCTCTGCTAAGACATCAGCTCTCTGCTCCTGCAGCAAACAGCAAGGAGAGCAAACAACTGGCAAAACACTACAGGGCAGTGCAAGCTTCCTGCAGCTGGTTAAACGAGGTCTTGCTCTACACCATGGCCTTAACAGGACACTGTCACCCCAATTTGGCTAAGTTTGGTAATTTGATGTTAATTCTTCTTCCTGTATAGTCCAGCCCCAGTCCCACTAATTTTCAGCTCTAATTTATCAGGAGCAGAGATGTTAGTCCCATGAGACCAGAAAGGCAACCGTGCCCAAGTCATATTACTGGACTGCGAAAGAAAAACTTGACAGTAAGCATAGAAATGCTGGTAACATTGAGAGCAGGGATGAGAGATCAAAACTGGGGAAAGAGAGAAGTTTTGCATCACTTGGCTGCTGTGCCCAGGTAGACCAAGATCATTAATCTCCAGGAGGGTCAGGAGGCAGCTAACTCCTAATTGCTAGCAGAAGCAGTGCTATATGCAGAGAAAAGTAGGTTTGTATGTGTGGAGGACTTATATTTGAAACATCAATAGGCCACTTTTTCCTTTGAGAGTAACGCAGCTCTTTTTTTTCTGGAATTGCAACTTTGCTGGCCCATTATCTGATCAGAGATCAACGTGGAAGTGCATGAGCTATCCTGTGCGCCCAGTAATCCTGATCGAGTTATTCCTCACTTATCACAGAAAAAAAATTAACTGCTTGCACTTGAGATACTTCAGCATAAATATGACACTGTGGCTAGAAAACACACTCCATAATTCACTTTTTATCTTTCAGAGATTAACCTGGATAAGGCAAAAACAGAAGGCAGCAAAAGTCAACTTTGGAAAACATGATTTAAAGTTACTATTATCAGGAAGCATTAAAGGGGGGTGTGGGGGTATAAATGTTTAGTTCAGGTCTGGTGAAAAGACTTCCTGGCTTGTCATTAAAGCCGAGATTTTCCAAGAGGCTTGAGAAGTCAGTCTTGAAAGCAACGCATAAAACTGGGCATTCGGACAACTCTTTTCCTTTTCTGGATCTGTATGGGTTGATTTGACCTCTGGCAAATCACGTAAGTCCAGTTTATCAAAAAGAGTCACTCAGTCTGCAACATTTTAAGCCTGACAGGGGTGCTGAGTCCCGCAGTTCAAACCTGAGTGAGTGCGAGGTCAGAGCGCACGATTTCTCTTTAAGCCAAAGCTGCTCTCTGAAGCCTGGCACCCAAAACTGATGCCCAAAATAGATTCTGTGAAAAATGTTAGCCTGAATTTGCCTTTCCCTCAGCCCTAGCTCTTCAAACTGTCATCTGATGTGAGGTAAAAAGGGAAATTACAAAGTGTATTATTAAGTACTTTAGACGTTGCCTGGAAGAAGGAAAGTTTTGTTTTGTGGAAGGCTGTAGAGCTCCTGTGTCACTGTGGCTGCAGAGACCAGATAGCTGAATGAAGCTAGAAGTAAAGGGACAGCAGAAACAAGGTTAGAGCACTACCCTGGCCACTTGCACCGTGCCCTGTCTACTCTGGGACAAACACAGCTTTTCACCACTGCATGCTCCCTCTGACAGCCTGAGCTTGCCAACCTGCTAAGTGTATTACTGAGGTGTCAGGTAAGGATTTAGACAGATGTGTCTGTAACAAGCCTTTCATTTACTTTCCTTTACATTTCTGATCAAAACCAACAGATCAAATTAATGACTTAATTTTAATAATTTTCTCTATTTTTTTTAAGAAATAGGACAACTGATTTATAAATCTCCATGTTAGATTTTGCTAGTTCCAGGAGCCACTGGGTTCAAACCAAAAGTAGACACCTACAGCACACCACCGAGCTGCCACGGGCAGTGAGCCTCTGAGTCCTGCTGCTCCGAGCCCCAGCCACTCACAGGAGGAATGTCCAAACCCTCCTCCCTTTCCCACCCCATTGTACAGCAGTGAAATGTTAAAATGCTTGTGCTGTATTTAAATATTTCTGATGTTATTTTTTTAATTATTATGATCAGGAACAGTTCCACATGAATAGGAGAAAAGATCTGTATTGCCATATTTACACACACTTAAGATAATTCAACTTTACAGTTTTGACGCGTGTAGCTTATTAGACTCCTAAGAATGTAAAAACACCATTGGCATTTTGCATATTGCAAGTGTCTGGTAGATAATGGCCTTGCAGATTTTATACAGAGCTGCACAAGTGAACTTGCCAAACTTTCATCATCACTCCTTTGGAAGCTCGGAGGGAGCCTATTAAATTGGCATTTTGTTTGACATGCACACAGAATGTGCTTAGCGTGCAGAACAGGCATGGCAATAAACCTTTTCTTAACAGCTGTGTTATTTTAGTTAATGATAAACACGTATCTAAAGCCACATACCACCACAACTGTAGTCGGTGCGAAAAACATAGTCACCCAATGGAAACAGAGGCCATCACAACAAAAAGGAAGTTATTCATTTATTCTTAACTATGCAGCTATTTGTCTCACCGCTAAACATTGCTGAATATCACTAATTATTGTTCTAAATTAAGTGAATTTCGTGAAGTAAAGTTCAGTGCTGCGACTATCCCTTAGCTGCAGATTTTTATCCACGAGCATGTGTGCAATTATCACTGATTTTGGTGGAGGCTGTGACAGCAGAACTGAGTGAAGAGTTTATTTTCCAAAAATTTTCCTTAGAGACTAAGAGTTTTGGAGGCCAAGGCTCCTTCTGTCATCATTGTGGCTCAATCTACTCTGAATATGTTCAAAACAACAACAACAAAAAATCTGGACATGTGAAATGCAGATGTTAACGAGCAAGACAGCATATTGATTTGGTTAAGCCATTTAATTTTGACAAACTGCCAAAACAACAATAAAAGAATCACAAAGCTTAAATATTGGAGATTTCATCAGCAGCCTACAATGAGCAGGGAGATAATGAGTCCCCTGCAACCTCTAGGAACTGATCAATATTCTCCATGGAACTGCAGTGACTGAGAATTCCAGACAGTGCCCTTCGATTTTCTCTGAAATCTTATCTTTACAAAGTAAACAAACATGAGATAATAACCTTTAAACTTGCCGCAGCCATTCATAAGCGGATTCATTACTACAGAACGGCAGCCGACATTCAATATTGCTCCCTGTCCAATATGTGCTACTCCGTGCTTCACAAACTCCCTCTTTTAAAAGGCACAGGTTGCAGTTCTCAAAATCAAGGCACTCAAAGAATGAAGTGAATCGGTTCTCTGGATCAGCAAGGCTGGACACAGCCTCCCCTTCTTCCAATGAAAACTAAATTTATCATCTAATCAACTGAGTCTACAATTTGAAGCCATAAAAAAAATGAATTTGCAGAAAACAATGCAAAAGCTAATAACCAAATATCAAAATGGGAAAAATCTCTCCTTGCCTTTCTGCCATGAATACTCAAGCACCTTTTAATACTTGACCAAACCCGGATCAAGTTAAAAATACATATATATATTTTCTATGTATTTAATTGGAATCAACCAAATTTTGAAATTTTTGAATTTTTCAGATGTTCATTGAGAAACATCTGAAGCAAACTCATCTACGACACAGCTTTTAAAGAACATGTGCCTAAAACTTTACTGCTTTCTTCGGACACGTCAAATATATATGTTTAAACATCCTCAAAATTAAGTTAAATAGGTATATAAAAGCAGATTTTTTCAAACCAAACTCTGTCATCTAGATTTTCAAAGAATTAAAAGAGGCATTTTACTCTAAATATCTGATAAATGGCTTCTAATTCCTTGAAAACAACAGCATTAGACTACATTAGCCTAGTATCTTCTTCAATTATAATTGTATCATTTTATTACACTGGCAAGAGAAAAAGCTTAGATGAGGTAAGTGCCACTACATTACCCCCCGTATTTTTATGGCAATTTGCAGAATACCATCAGTAAACACAGCGCTTTACAAACCACATAAGAAAGGTCATTACCCAAGCGAGCTTACAACTGCAGTAAAGAAATCAAGTACAACAACCCTTCCGTTCAATGGAGATGTCAGTTTTCAATATATTAGCTTATTATCATTAACGGGATCTTTAAAGCACTTATGACCCCTGAGTCAAGCCGCACCAAAACAGCATTACAAGTTTCCAAAGAAGGGCACATTTGTCTCCTTGTCCTTCCTTCCTCACAATGTGCACCTTGAAGCAGTTGGTAGATGCAGATGAACTCGCTTCACTGTCCCAGGAGAACCACACTTGTCAAAAAAGACATTACAACACAGGATCCAAGACCACGATCTGCTGCCCTCCTGCTCTTCATGTCATCCCATCACAGTTTTATTTTATTTTATTATATTTTTGATTCTTGCTGGCCTTTGCTCTTGCATTTTGCATAGTCATGCCCACCAAAAAATACAGTGGAGGGAAGAGCTGAAGAAAACTGGAGGAGTATTTCACTCATGAGAAACAGGAGAGGAGCTCTACCAACAGACTGGGGTGTTTGTTTATATTGTGGGCCCAGTATTTAGGATTTCCTTTCAAATTTGCTTCTTTTCAAACAGAATTTCTGTAGGACCTGGAAAACGGCCAACAGGAGGTCTGACCAGCTATGACAGTCATGTACTGGCTTTGAATTCAAAGCATCTCCTTTGCTTTAAGCTTCAGATGACCAAAATCCACATCCTTTCTGGCTCCTTCAGAAGCCACCACCACACTCCTCTTCTGAGACAGCCAAACACAAACCACCACATGGGAGAGGCCTTGTTGGCATTGAGATTCTGCCGCCACAGCAGCAGTGCCCATGAGGTACATCACAATCCTTCTGCTGTTCATGAGCTCCTTCACAAATACAAAAAAAAAATAAAAATAAAAATAAATTAAACAAATAAATAAATAATAAAAAACCCACAGTCCTTAGCACTCTCCGAGGAGCCCATTCCATTCCACTCATAGACTCGGTGCCTCCGCAGCCCAGTAAATTTCCTTCATGGGCTTTTGCAGCAGCACCACGCTCCTCCTGCTTGACATATTAGACAGCTAATTAATAAATCAATCACTTGCTACTATCTACATGTTACCAGGTTTCATCCCACACATAGGAAAACAAGTAACAAGGAAATCTTCCATAAGCAATATGCATGTAAACCTCTGGGCGCAATGGGTGGCTCCGTGCTCTCTGGCAAAGAGGCCCCTAGGGCCTCAGGATGGGGAAAGTGGGGCAGCACCCTGAAGGATGAGACAGAACCAAAATACTGTCTCAGTTATTCTACAAGTTTCTTTTCCCTCCTTCCCCAACTCAACCTCATCCCTCCTCTTCACCCAGAAACCTGCAGGAGACATATTCCCTTTAGCTACAAATGGAGAAGAATAAAGCATGGTAAACCACAGTAAGGATAAGCTAAAAGGGCTGATAACGTTTGAGAAGAAATCTTGTTTTACAGAAATATTTGTTTTTATTCCTGGTGATCACTGTCACATTTACTAAACATTAAGGTTTCACTTGTAATCAATTAATACAGATTATCACCTTCTATACGCACTGCTGACTAGATTAATTAAACATTATTAGTGATTATAAATAAAAAGGTGGCTATCAATTATCATGAGGTTTTCTTTAAAAGATGGATAGCTGATACTGAACAAGGTATCGCCACACTGTACACTGGCAATTGCTCACCCATTCATTAAGAAGTCATTGATGTGTTCTTGACTATAAACCTGAATATAAAAAGGAAACTTTTTTTTTTCCCCAATGCCTGCTAATCCCTGCCCCAAGCTTGCATTAATAGAAAAAAAAAAAAAAAGTTTTCTGTTGTAACTGATGAAAATGTCTGGAATAGTTAAGAGCAAGCTTGGCTTAGCAATTTTCTTTAACAAAGGCAAAGAGAGATGTACTGCATTTCCCGAACAGCTCCAAATCATAATGCATAGGGAAGAGGGGAAGATAATTCAGCAGGTGTACATGCAATCTTTGCTGAATCACCAAAACACTGGAATGAAAAGATGAAGCTGCTGAGATGCAGGGAAAAACCACATGTAGGTAAAGAATCAAGTAGCTTCACATGATAATATGGGAAAGTAATAACTTGGATCATTCAATTATGAGAGCAAAGTTTTCCTGGAGTATCTTTAGGCTGACCAAATGGCCTACACTAGGGAGAAGTATCATACCTTCTGTACATCCAAATATTCTGGTTTGGATGGACTACCTTGCTAGTCATGTGTACAACCATAAGGATAATTTTACCAGATCTACATCCACGTTACCTCAGATTTTGTTTGTAATTCACTTCTGTAAATTCAAACCATTTTCAGCATCTTTGTCCTGACTGTAATCAGGTCTGTACTTCCTCTGTAAGACTCCTCTTTCTTTTTTCAGATCAAATTTATTCTCCTCTCAGGGAGGACAAACAAAAAGAAAAAAAGCACACAACAGCAAATGAAAATAAGTGGCATGATTTTTCTGGTACCTGACACCTAGTTAAACTCACCATGTTTTACAATGTAGGACTTAACAAGTATTTCAGAAAAAAATACATTGGTCTACGCAGTCTCACCAGATACTGCCACTAAGGTACTACATTTAGTTTTACTACCAACTAATGTCAAGCTTTTGTTCTGGTGCTATTCTAAATTTGTAAATATTTTTAAATGTCCTGTTTTTCAAATTTTGAGGTGCTTAATAATTACTGTCAAGTACAGCCACCTATTAGACACCTTGCTTATTGCACAAGCAACTATGAGTACCACCAGTGCTCTATCTGCGTGCCCCAGTCCACACAATGGAGACTGGACGATGGCATCAAGTCCTACAAAGAAGAAGAAGGGCTTTGAGTTCTGGTTTGCTTTTAAGCCATGTGCTTAAAAGGCACAGGCAAATAAGTTGACAAAAATCAAGCTCTTGGTTGCCTTAAAACTCTCAACATTTCCGAACGGCCCAAGCCCCGATCCAGCACAGTGCCCACAAGGACCAGAACAGCATCCCAGGGCAGCAGGAAACGTGGCACTGGAAGAACTGGGTGCTGTGCCACCGTGTTTTCTGGCAGCAGGAGGTTCCACCATGCATGCAAATGCCTTGGAAATGGCATTTGGCAGCTGAAAGTAGACCAGAATCACAAGAATGAACTTCTATGAGACCTAACATAGCCATGCTGTAAGGATAAAAGGGAAATACTTACACTTCTTTACATATACAAAGGGCTGTCGTGTAGGAATTTCCATGCCTTGCAGTTTGCAAGGCAGCTAAATCAGCTTGGCGAGCTTTTAAGAATAAACTTATTTTCAACAGGGAAGAAGCAACTGTGACTGCAAATGGATGCCTCAAAAAGCATCAGAAAAGAAAAAGTAAAGTTAGGGCAGCCAAGTCTCTACCTGATGGAAAGACCTTCGGCAGATATGAGGACTAGAAGAACAAAACCAAACGAAACGTGAGAATGGCTTTCCTAGCTTAAATAAGCAACAACCAGAGCACATAGAAACACTTGGCCAGTATGTGCTGGAAAGATGAACTCTCACCTATCCTTTAAAAGCCGAGCAATGAAAACACTGGTCAAACAGAAGAAAAAACATTACTTCAATATACTCATAAAAGCGGGCTCAAAAATGCTTTTCCTTTTTAAGCGAACATTTAGAGAAGATACCATCCTGATGAAACAGAGCTTCTAAACCAAGCACGCGGTGTCAAGAAACAACTCATTGAGAAGAACCAAAAAAGGAAACAAAAGGAGGAAGAGCATTTCCTCTTCACAAAGCTTCATTAAAGCCTGCCTGCACTCTCCTAACTGGGATAGTTAAGAGGAAAAGGATAAACCGTTTCCTGACTAAATAGGAAACGTCTCTTCCTCATGATAGAAAAAAATGCACAGCAAAATCATGGAGAACTCAGAGATAAGAATAAGTTTAAAACAACAACAACAAAAAAATGCAGGTCCAAGACAGCCACATACTGTATAAACAAGATAATCTCTTGTCCTGTACTTACTATGAATACAAATGTCCAGCAAGACCCTAAAAATAGTTGACAAGTTTGATAGATTATGTTACTAATAAAAGTCATTTGAAGATTTTTTTTTTTAGCCATATTAACATGTGTAAGTTGCCCATATACGTTTTATGGGAAGTGTTTAAGCATAACCACGTCCCAAATAAAACTGCAAGAGCCTAATCATAGGTAAGCTACTTCAAATTATTAAATAAAAAAGTATGTGAAACTATAGTATATTACTCACACAAAGGATACACTACACCCACAATATTCCACGAGTGACATTAAATATTAAAAGCATAAGAAGGGCTGAAGGTTTCAAACAGAAAGACAATGCAAAGATAAACACTACTGCAAATGTAAGAAAAAAATAAGTCTAAGATTGTAGTTGTGTGTTTTTTTTTGTTTGTTTGTTTGTTTGTTTTTTGTTTTTTGTTTTTTTTTAAGTATTTTAAATGTCCACCTTCTAGTGAGAATAGCTATAACTTTGCTTGGTAAATGGTTCTACATTACTGCCAGCAATTGCTCCAAGAAAGTGACACTTTTTCTCATTAAAAGTTAAAGACACGGAGATTGGAAATGAGAAAAAAAGGAAATTCCCAGAATGGGCAACACATTTAGGGAAAATACGGCAGTAGGTGAGATAGCTACACTAACCCAACAAGCCAGTTTAAAGGTGACTGACTTGAAACTTTCCATGTTTGCTTTTCCTTCCCGTCTAAATTAAGACACTTTATCAGTCCTATTGATTTTATCAATTAAACACAGATTTTGATGTTATTAAAAACAAGCTAACTTTTGAAAGCGCAACCCAGCTCCACAGCAGAAGAGCGCACGAGCTAACTTCAACAGACGTGACCTTTAGAAAGCTGTATTATTCACCCTCTGCTTGTGGGCACTTTGACACATTAGCACTTTGCGAGATCTCCAGGCAGTATTTTATCAGCGGGGCCCATCCAGGCATGATGTGCACTTTCACAGTGCATTAGCATATCTGGAGGAGGAATACTCCAGACTGCAATGGCCTTTCCTTGTAGGACAGACTTTAAGTGTGAAACAGCTTTACTGACATTCTGCCTGACATCCCTGAGCTTCTCTACGTATCCAAAATTCATCAGCATGTAAAACCAGACGTCATACTGAAGAAACTCATTTCCAGAGTAGTTTAACTACTAGCACTTCAGTCTTTGAACTGCTTTACATTCAGGAGTTAATCATCTTAAACTTTTTCCTTCTTATACAGAGCATTAAGAAAATGTTTGTATCAGTCTAAGTTCTGCATACAGCAGAGGCTGAACGCTGAAGCTTAAAAAGAGATCAAACGTATGTGGACAATGTAAACAGAAACCCAGGCTCTCATCTTACATCTGTACCGACCAGAAATAACTCCAGCAAAGTCAGTCAGCACAGGTATACAAAGGGAGGAAACCCAGTCCAAAGAGAAACACAACCCTTCCCATACGGACGCTACCCAGCAAAGAAGGAGCTGATGAAGCGACCCGAGGTCACGCAGAGAGATGTCAGAGCAGTCTGTAGGAGATTTTTCTTCCCTAACCACAGACCAGTTTTGCCCTCGGTATTTCTGGTGGTCACCCAATCCTGGTCGCCCGAGCAGGGGATTCCCCCCTCGTGCCTTCAAGGTCATCTTGCAAGCAAGGTAGGAGGGCTTGGATCGCAAGCAGCGGTCTACAGTTACTCCAAACTGCTCTGTATCCATTCTGTTCAAGGTGTAAACCTGGACACGGAGCTAGCTTGTGATTAATAAAAATGTTTGAATTTGCTTAAAAAAATGTAACTTCCAAATTTGAGAAATCAAAAATTGCTTCTCCTCTTCCCTGTTTTATCAAAGCTATCAAAGGAGCAGACATTTGGGCTACTTGCCACCCCCAAGCCCTTGTGCCTGGACACTTGTGCAAATGCCCACCTGGCTTCTCCAGTTTCTTAGACACACCAGAGGGTTGTTTCCTCCTGAGGAGAAACTGGTTTCATCTTCACTGGCACATTTTTGTCAGCTGTAAGACACAACATAGCTCAGTGCTTTGGAAATGCAGGACAAGAGGGATTCTTTACCTCTGAAGTATTAAGCTAAAAAAAAAAAATTGGTCTGGCAATTACAATTCTGAGATCTGCTCCCCCAAACGTAGATGTGACTTTTTCAAGGATATAGACTAGTGCGAACCCAGGAGTTTTTATTCTTTTTTGTTTGTTTTATTTGTTTTCCAAAAAGTAGGTGTAAGACAAGCCAGAAGAATTTCATCTTACAAACAGCAGCAACGCAAACTGAACAGGCTACATCCCAAGGGAAACAAACAGCAATTCACAAAGGATTTGAACTAAAAATTTATCTATTTAAACATTTTCATAACAAAGCTTCCTATTAACTAACTTTTCTTAAATGCTAGTTCTATCACTGTAACATAGTAATACATTTTAATCAATTCTGCAGTCATAAAGAGTAATGTTTAAATTATAAAATTCTGGCTAATGTAACAAAGAGAAACAAACTTTAACCTGTATACATCAATTTCAGAATAAATATTGCAAGTTAATGTTCCATTGTCTTTGTTCTGCATCTTTGTCTTTAGGGTTTAGCGCTAAGCGATGCAGAAGTTTATCTCACATATAAGACACAGCTCTAACACTGATCTATTCCCTCCCCAAAACATCAACAAAAGGAGCTATGGGTCATTGATCCAAAAAATTAAATGCTGAAATGTACATCCAGCAACGTTACCCTCCACTAGCAGATATCCTGTGGGGGGGGAAAAAATAAAACAAATACAACTCAAATGTCTAGCCAAAAGAAAACATTCAGTAAAGAACAAGGTGAAATTCAGTCCCACTCCTCAGGATGAACCGTATCTTATTACAAGCTTCAAATCTTTAGTAGTGTCTGCTTGAGCACAGCTAGAACATGTGGAGAAAATTTATGGCATTTTATCATGGTTGGCTTGGGGGAAGGAAGAGGTTTCTCTGTGAGGTCAGGCTCAGGAAATTATTTGCTTTTTTCTCCAGTTCTTCAACATGTATTTTCTTTTACTGCTAACGTTGCAATAATTTTGCCTACAGAAAGCTGACTAGCTGAAACAGTACTAAATTAAGGCTAGCTCGCACTATAAACGAACAGTTCAGCAGTAGGTACACCATTTTTTCCCGGTTTGACTATAGCAAAGTCAAATTCCAGTTTATACTCGAGCAGGAGGTTTTGCATATGATGAACTCCAAGTTCCATATATATGACAAACAAAACAGGCAGTATTTTTAATTGCACTGTGTTTCCTTCCGACTACTTTTCAACTTTCCAAGCAACAGAACTTTTTAAAGGAAAAAATATATATTTATCAAATAATACACCTCTTATTACACTCTCGATTAAATTCTTCATGATTTTATCAAAGGAAAAAGGACTGTATTGTAAAACCTAATGGCATTTTCTTGAAGTTGTGTCTGCACTGTTCTCAGCTGAGTAGTTATTCATCCAGAAGCAAAAATCAGAGTTAAGGATGGGTGAATACTAAGAACATGAAATTGCCATCCTCACAGGAGAATAGGATTGGTAAACATTTTAGGGAAATGCTGTGAGAAGAAAAAAAGAAGTAAAACAAAAAATAAATTAAAAAAGCATTTAGGTTTCACATAGCTAAAGTGCAAATGGCACTACCCAGTTCTCCTTTTCTACAACCACTGAAAATTTGAAAGAATTCCTGTATATTGAATTGGAAAGAGCTGCCAGCATCTTTGTCCTTGTTTGAAGAGGATTTAGAATAATTGCTGTCAAAATGTTGATGGCTTGAATAGCTTGAACACAAAACTACATGCGTCTTGTACTCACTGAAATAGGAGAATGCTGAAAGACATCATACAACATGTCAGGTAGTTAAAAGAGATCAACAGGAAGAGTAGGTACAAATATTTGTAACTAAAACATATTCTCTAAAAATACCTAGGCCTATAGTCTTCTAACTGTAACAGGGTGCATTAATGAAAATATTCATAATATATAAAAAGAAGACTATTTTTTCTAGCAATACATTGAAAAACAGAGAACAACAATCAAGGAATGATGAAATGAAAGAATGACAAAAAAACACACGTGGTCTGATTTTTGGGTGGTCCTGTGTGAGGCCAGGAGTTGGACTCAATGATCCTCACAGGTCCCTTCCAACCTGTGATTTTCTATGATTCTACATATATTTAGTATCTTCTGAACAATGTTAATAAATAACGGATCAAAACTTTTTTTAGGCAATACTGCAAGATATGCAAACCTGGAGAAAAAAAAAAAAAAAAAAAAAAGGATCATCCACTCCATCTCCCCGGTTTGTATTTAGTTTGTATTTTAGCTCTTTGACGCACATAAATTCATGCAGGAGACAAGCAATTTTCATTGCCTGCCAGCCAAGATCACCAGATCTATAAACCCATTTTTGTTAGTATTCCCTTTTAAATATAAGCTCTTTGTGATATATTTCCCTTAGTATGTAGTAACATAGCAGTGTGCCTCTACATAGCCTGCCTTTTATCTACAAGTTTGACATGAATCCTTTAAATAAGAGTAGCATTTTAGGGGGAAAAAAGAAAAGAAAAAAGAAAAAAAAAAAAAAAAAGAAAAAAAAAAAAAAAAAACAACTTTGAAGCATGCATCATTTTCCAGAGAATTTAAACAAAAAAAAAAGCTTTGGACTTCTTGAGTAACAAGACCCAACTTTAGCTGTATTAAAATGAAATCCAAACCTAACATTCTATATTCCACTGAAAGGGTACAAATGAAGATGGATGACTAGAAACAAACTGCAGCTTCCACATGTATGGAAGCCAGCTCACCACCATCCTCCTCTTCTGTTCACGCTACTGCCAAACAGCCACACACACCTGCAAAATCCCCATCAGACTGGTCTCATGCTGATGCAATTTTCAGAGGACAAGAACTTTGGCAGCAGTCTACCATGTCTCGTATAAATATGTTAATTATCAAAAGAAAGAGAAAAAAAATGTAATTAATAAATATGAAATATTCAGTATGAAATATTAATGTACCATCAAAGGCCCGATTATTCACAGATCCTTTTTGTTAGTGCTTTGAAATTTAAAGTTCATTTTGCACTAAATGTGCTGATTTTAGCTTAAGAAAGCAGATTGTTCAAAAGTAAAAATTTGAATGAAATTGAACTAAAAAGTATAGTTGTATTTTTCCCCATAGACCTATATTTTAGTTGTACATTCCCTCTCTAGAACCTTGATTCAATTTCATCCTCAAAAATTATAATTAGCATTTTTAAAACAAACACCTCATGCTAAAACACAAACTTTTCATTTCACAAAGTTATTCCTCATTATCATTTTCCTATAAATGCTGTTAGAAGAAAACACTGCTGGTGCATGGCAAAGGCTGCTGTTATAACCTGGAACACTTCACTGGAGAATGCAACCCCCTTACAGCTTCCGAGCAGTTGTAGTTAATAAAAAAAAAAAAAGGGAATCATGCCCTGATGACCAAAGTTTGATTTAAGAGAACAATAAAACACATGCTCAAGTGCTTTACTGAGTTTTGTGTTAAGAAAAAAAAAAAAAAAAAACCATTGGATTTTTTCTGGAAAAGCAAACAAGTTGGAAGCATAGATAAAAACTAGAAAGCCAGTAATAGATTAAGTTCTTACAATAGAAATGTAGAATGAAAGCAAGATCATTCAAACTTATCTACCTGTATCAGAACAGAGAATCCTCAGAACCGTGAAGCTTCTATCAAGTGATAATTTATTGAGTGTGCTCTAACACTACAATTGTATTTAATTACAATTGCACGGTTATTCCTTAGTTAAGCTATAATGTTCTCCATGAAAGTTCAGAAAGTTTACTGCACACCCAGGGAGTGAAAACCGTGTTTCTTCAGTAACCAGATGAGCAATAAAATAGTCACTGCTACGTTACTGAAATGACATTTTAAAAAATTACTTTCATATACTTTGACTGGAATTCATACATCACACGAAATCAATGAATAGCTAATCAAAAGTTCAATTTGCATCTAGACTCTAAGCCTGCTGTAATAAATTAATATCATTGAAAATGTCATCAATTTCATAGGTGATAAATAAGGAACAAATGGTAATATCGCCATAAAAACAAAGCAACTGCTATATTAAATCCTTTGGGATATTTTAGATCCCACTGCACTAGACGTGTATGGTTTACGTAACCAAGTAACTTTAGACAACAGCCTAAACAGACACTCCAGGAATAATTTAAGTCCCATTAGTGTGTACGTGTATAAAAACATTCCCCACTTCACTGATCTACGTCTCAGACATTTGTTAAGCCTTGAAGCGTAAGGTTTTGTGGCCCTTTCAATGGAAGCAATTGACATTTTTGTGGTAGCTGGCACTACTGTTACTTTTTCCTACTGCAGTGAAGAGCATTGTTTGTTAGGGAGGACAACATGGTCTGCACATCTGCACGTATAAGCTACGGAAGATATATGCTTTTCCTATGAATGCACGCAGCTGATGGGTTGTCTGAAATTAAAACAGTTGTTCACAATGATGAAAACTTCAAAGTTTGTTCTGAACTGCGATGAACTGAGCAGAACTTAAAATTCTTCCAAATACTGAAGAATGCTAACAAATATGCAATGAACATAATATAACACAAAAACACCTCTGTGAAGCCCAACTTAAAAACCAAGAACAAAGAAGGGAAGTGTAAGATCTCCTAAGAAAACCAGGAAAAAAAATCCCTGTTCCTTAATGCTCCTTAGGAAAAATTTCTCCTCAGAAAGAGCAGTCAGGCATTGGGACAGGTTGCTCAGGGAGGTGGTGGAGTCACCGTCCCTGGTGGTGTTCAAGGAAAGGCTGGACGTGGTGCTTAGGGACATTACAGTATCACAGAATTTCTAGGTTGGAAGAGACCTCAAGATCATCGAGTCCAACCTCTGACCTAACGCTAACAGTCCCCACTAAACCATATCCCATTGTTTAATGGGTGACATTGGCAGTAGGGTGGTGGTTGGACCAGATGATCTTGAAGGTCTTTTCCAACCTGAATGATTCTGTGATTCTATTAATCACCTTCACAATGGCCTCATCAATTCTGCTCTCAAACAAACTTCATTTCAAAGAGTTGTTCTACTAATAATCTGTAGCAAAACCAAGCTAGGTTTTGCTGTGAAGAACACTGTGTTAAAAACTTAAAATTGCAATCAAAATTCCAGGTCTTGTGAATTTTCCTTAGAAAGGAGATCAACCTTATGAGGTCTTGACAAAGCCACATAACCAAATAAAATAACACCTAAAATATGAAAAAGAAATAACCAGTTTGTGAGAGAACGATAAATTACTAATCACATCCAAAGTGTGGATCTACTTCTAGAAATAGCTGAAGGCATCAAGAGTTTCATTTTATACTGAAGCTCAAAACAGGAGGGCTTTTTTTTTTATTATTTTTATTTTTAATTGAAGTCTTTTTAAGGTTTGTCTACTAAACCTCAAAAAATCTCACCACTTTACAAAATTTTGCTGACCCAAAGTGGAAGAGGTTTGAAGGTGTCCAACCACTTACATAGACATCCTTTTTGCTGTCATGTTTTGGACACTGGATTTCATCACCTGTGTGTAAATGTGTTCTTCTGAATTGGCTTAGACAAAGATATAGACCAGCTTGCTAAAGTGAAGGAGCTGTTGACTTTTTCACATTTCAAACACAAATTATTTATTCAACTACGCAACACCAGGTCATAAAATAAATAAATAAATAACATTCTCACAGATAACCCTTTTGTAAATAGAGAAGGGTGCAATTAAATTAAAATGCATCCTAAACATTCTGTTTTCTTAATAGTGCAAGAAAGTAAAATAAAATATATATAAGATCATTTGCATAATAAATATAAAAGCAGTATTAGAAAATAATAGTTTCTTCTAAAATTGCCTGGGATTCCTTTTCTCCTGATTCTACGAACATCTTACAAATACATGCACGTAATTTTAAATCTGTTTTAAAATCCAAGTAACTTTTACCATAAGGATAGTTTCTGATTCCTTTATAAAATTTCATAAAAATATAAAAAAAAAATAAGAAAAATATTTATAAAGAACTTTATAAAACTAAAAGAGCAGTGATAGTCTACCACCTGAAAAATATCCACACAGCTTTGAGCTAGATGAAGTTTCAGAAAGGTATGGTACCACTGTATGGAAGAAGCAAAATTACTGTTTTCAATCCTCTTTACCCAGTTCTGACTGATGACTTGAATAACCTGCAGTTCTTTGAAAGAGTATCGAGAACAAAATTTACAGATTAAACATTACCTCCTCACCGGCATTCAAAATAGCTTTTTTTCAGGTAACTTAGAAATAGTTTTGTTAAGGGAGTACAACATCCGCAGAAGAAAAACTAACCTAAAATTTTCTCTTTAGAAATCAGAATTCTTCAGACACTTCACATCCACATGCCCATCACACCACCACGTGCAGGAGAGGCTAGTGCTCACGCCTAGAGTGCTTTCACCTCTGAAGGTGGCACAGAAGGCTCCTGCATTTCCTTTTGCTGAGCTTACAACACAAATATGACAACACAAATACTACAACACAAATATGACAGAGTGCGCTCAGGATGCCTCCAGCTTCCTCTCAACTGCAGAGGTACAACTGAAGGACTCTGAAGGAGAGGTGGAAACAAGGAGGCCACAAAGGCACGCATAGCCCGTATCCCTCAAAGAGCTCCAGATACCACCAGGGAATCTTTACTTTACAGGGGCACAGGAACAGTGCCTATGTTCATTTTGGTGACTACAACCTCACGTAGTTACCTTCATATCATTAATGACTCGGCAGATGGTTTTTATTATTTCTCATAGACCTGGCTGCTCAGTCTACCAAGGGACTTGAGAGAGAGCACAGGGGGGAGTAAAATTTGGGCTCAAGTTCCATGATCCACACAACATATGTGGGAGGTGGAGACATTTTCTCAGTGCACCAAAACCCCTGGGACTGAGGATGAGCACGGCCCAGCAATGGTAAAAGAAGATTCAAAGTGAATTGTGAATATCAGTTTAATAACCATTTAGGTAGGGCAGTAACAATCACCAGTCTGCCTCATCCTTTCCAAGAAGGGGTGAGAAAAAAGGAAATGCACACAGCTGCCTGTGCAGCCATGTTATCACAGATACATGAAGGAATGATTTACCAAGGAGAGAGAAACCACTAGCATTCCCTGCTGGTACCAGAGGCCACCAATTGTTTTGGGAATGGCATACAACCTGACACACCACAGAGGAAGATGAAACTTTTACCCCAGCTGTGATCTAAAAGAGCCTCTCTCCTCAGCGTATCTGCAAGAAAAATGGAGTATAAAAGCAGATGGTAAGGCATCTTACCAGAACTGCTGGTAAGGCAGCAGTAGTTCTGTGCTTCAGTGTCACAGAAACAACTTTCTCCTAATTGTTTGTTGACATAATACACCATGGTCACATTGCCCCTTATCAGATGGGCATGCAATTCTCTTGTGTAGTTCTGATAGTTCATCGTTCTAAAATGTTGACTTGAAAACTTCTGCCTGTCCAGTGGATGTGGCCCTCAGCCTCTCCTCCGTGACCCTTCCTGCTTTGTGTCAGCTCTCTGTGAGGATGGTTGCCACTCCTCAGGCTGCAAGAAGCAGTCTGGTGGTGTCTGCAGGTGAATGTCCCTTTGGGTGGGGAACACCCTTTGTTAGCCTTGTTGCTGAGAGCTGTAGGACAAGCTCTGGCATTAGCCATCACAGGTACACGTGCTCACCTACAGCTATCATAATCTGTCTGGGTAACAGATATCACTGCTCAGGGGCTGGCAAGTGCTCCTACAAACTCCATATCATGTGGTGATAGGTGGGTGTTCACCTCATACCCCTTCATAATCAGAGAAGAAAAAACACAACTGAGTTGTGTCCGGAGTTTTGGAAAGAAACAGGGACTTTCAATTATGTTAGAGAGAAAATTTCACCATGGTACTCAAACACACACCTGCAATAAAGAGTTGGAAAGTGATGGGGACAGTAACACCCAAGGTATCCCAGCATCCCTGCAGTTATTGCTTTGTAAAGAAATAAACTGCACTTCCAAAGACTGAGCAAACCAGACGATCTTTATCAGACTTTAATAAAAGAACACACAGTGAGGTAATTACACGTAAACTTCATGGCACCATGAAACTTCAGCATTTTGCTTCTCCTGCCTTTCCTCCTCCCAAAAATGAACTGAGAAATACATTAATATGAATCAATAATTCAACTTTCATATGCATTTACTGAGGACCAAATATTCAAAGGACTAGAATTTGTTGGGCCAGCTGCACGAAGTGTTGTTTTTTTTTCATTCATGTATATGCCAATTGCTGCTTTCTTCATAAATGTTAATGTATGTGTTGATGCTTCCAAGACTTTTTTAACAAAAAAAATACGAGCTGACCTAATAGCTGACATTAGAAACTTATATGCATTAGATTTTTCAAGACAATCCTTCTTTAAGAGCAAACTTCATTTTTGTAATCTGGCAGTGAACACTGAGACCTCATACCAAATTTAGGGGACAAGCTCTGCAATCTAATTGAACAACATTTGTCTTCTGTAATCACGATATCCTGTGCTTTTAAGATTTACACTAATTAAACTGGAAAAGGTCACCAATTGAAAATGTTCACAATTTGGACAAGACTCAATGACAAAATCCTTCCCATCTATCACTAATTTTTTACACACAGTAACTGTCACTTTGACAGAGTCTATCTGTCAGCTCGCTCATGATTATACACAAGAAGCTTCAGCCTTTATCCTCAGTAAGAGTTCACAAGCTTTGGCTTGCAAAGCTCAATGAGACAGAACCACAAAAAGAACAAAAAAAAAAAAAAGAAGAGGAAGCAAAACACAGCAGTCCTCTGGGTTGTTTTTTTGTCATCTGTTCAGCAAACAATTTCTCTGCAGTTTAAGAATAGCTTCAGATTTAACTCAGGGATTTTGGTATTGAAATTTTGGAAGAACATTTAGATTTTTACAGCTAGGAAGGGCAGGAGGCAGAAAAAAAAAAAAAAAGCAAAACAACAACACAACACCTTCATTATAATCCCAACCCTGGGAAATTATCTGCAGTGTGACCTTGGACAAGGCATTTTTTATGTTATCCAATATCATTGTTACTCCTTCAATTTTTTGAAGCCTTAAGATCTTCTACAAAAGTCTACTCCCTCCTCATCTTGTATCATGCCTCAAAAAAATAGGACCAGAAAGCATCTCCTACGTGCTCAGTTTCTGACACAAGCCATCTGAAAGGGCTTTAAAATACCTCAGTATTTACAGATAAATGATGAAAGTTCAGTTAGGAGTTTGAAGAGATTTGAGGCTTAGCTCCATGTTATGAAGTCTTTCCTGCAGTATCCGAATAATCCTTCAGGCATAACCTAGAAAACAGTTCCCTCTCTGAATCTCCTCTTCTCCAACTTTCCTTATTATATGGAAAACTTTTCCCCAAACGTCTGTTCATTCTCAGGTATTTAACAGATGATTTGAAAGAAATAAAAGGACGAGGAGAAAAAGGCTTGTATCCTTCACATCACAGTGGACTGAAGAGGATCGGTTTGAAAGCCCGCACTGCAGCACAATGCTATCAAACCTTGGGGCCCTTCAAAGGATACAGCATCGCCTTCCTATCACTGGAGGAGGTGAGAGCTTAAAAAAAATAAAATAAAAATCACACAACCTCACCAGTCTGAGAACAGTGGGCTTAAGAGTAAGCGTTCAATCAGTAAAGACACTAACAGGGCAGATGAAAATAAAATGCTTTCAGAACCTTTCACTATCTATTTTTGGGTAAAGTTCTCAGTTTCATATGGTTTTCTGCCACTTTGAACTGCACCTTAATGCTGGTAGCTCTTTAAGTGGTATTCAATGCATCAGATACAAAGAAAAACTACAGAAGGTACCAGAAAAAAAAAAATCCACATGTGAAGCAAAGCATATGCATTGTTGCCATTCAGCATCAGACCCAGGATGCGTTCCACATCGAAACAAACTGATTTAAAGGCTCCTGTTCCACAACGTCATGGAGAACACCACAACCTAGCATCCTGCATAAGGTATTGACCTCTCAATGCAAATCATGCCCAACAAGTGGGAAAACTAACAGACACGTCTCAGCATACACCAGAAATCTCAAATAAACTCATTTCCAAGGCAGCCACAAAATAGCACATTCACTTCTCTTGTGACGAGCAGGATATACTGCTTTTGCATTCTGCTTCTCATCTTTTCCATTAGGACACTACAGATTGTGAAGCCTAAAAGGAAGCACAGATGAGCCAAAGGAATTTTTAGTCGAGAGGCAACTGTTACAAAATGAACTTCGTAACTGCAAGTTATGAGGAAGTTGGGCAAATTCAGTCTTTGACCATCTTCAGAAAACACAGCATAAGCCTTCCTGTTGGAAAGCTTCTCCATAGTAACTGCAACAGCAATGAGCATTGAGTCCCTGTCAAAAATACCCTCAACATAAAAACAGAGTACAAAAGGCTCTCAAAAGCTGAGAATTCAATGACCCAAAAAAAGGAGAAGAGGAGTTTCCACTAAACACCACAACTTCACTGCTACTGATCTATTTTTCTAGTAAGGGAATGAGAGACAGAAATATATATAAAAATAAAGACTTGAACGGGTGTTTAATGCATGCCGAATAACGTTATTATCACAACTAGTAGCCTGGTGATGGTCCTTCTTCAACAAGAGTTAGGATCAATGCATGCTTGATTTTTCCAGCAGTGTCTTCAAGAAACTGCCCTCTTATTTTAACAGCAAGGTAGGCAGCAGTTTAGAAGGTCTAAGGGAAATTGCACAGCAGCTCAACAATGTAACACGAAAGGATTGTGTTTAGTAAAGAAAAGCAACCATTGCTTACTTAAACCAAGGGACAAATGTAACCAAAGGAAAACATGATTTTGTGTTATCCTTTTACTATACACACAACTAGCAATTGAACAATGTGATGCAAAAGAACTTAGTAGTAAGCTTAGATTTAAAGCTCTAAGTGCCATTCTACAAATGCAGGTGGCATTTCAAAGCTAGGGACAGAAAAGATCAATGTCACAAGTGCTGATAAATCTAGTTCTTTCACAAGAAGCTGACATAGTGAATAGCATTAAAAAAAAAAAAAAAAAAAAAAAAGAAAACCATGTTCACATAGCATGTTGTCTTCCTCCTAAAGACTAAAGCTGCAAAAAGGAGAAGTTTGAGCATTTTTCTTTGAGAATTTTACCTCAAAAACACCCAAGTGCTAAAGAAACCAAAGAACATTTGATCTTCACCTCTGGTTAGCTTTAGTGAGCTTTATATTCCGATTTGTAAACGCAGAGTAGAAAACATTCTCAGCTGCCCCTCAGCCTTCCCATCAGGGCTGAGAGCACTGTCCATCCCTGAAGTTATTTATAACTCTGCTAAGCTTTAAACATTGATCTGAATTTTTTCATGCTGAGTCATGCTGCCTTAACTCTTAATTGTTAAAGTATTTTAATTTCAGCCAGCTGGCTCGTGAAGGAGGACAAAGAAAAATATCTCGTTTGGCTCTTGTTAAAAAGAAAGACTTTTTAAAGAAAAGCTTTCAAAGACTGATGCTTCCAAGAAAGGGTCTGGGGTAGGCTTCGTATAAAGAAAACTCCTTTTGTAATCCTCAGGATAATTTCTGAATTTGGCTAACACATCTTTGAAAAGATACAGGTTGCTCATATCCTTTAAAATGTAAGCAAAAGCCTTGCAGCTGTGGTCTCAAGAGGGCCCGGTGTGACAGAGCATCCCTTCCTCCCTGCACCAGGAGGAAGTGCCAGTGGAGGCGCAGGCACCACCGCCGAGGGCAAAGCGGTCACAGAAAGAAAGCAGAAATCCCAACTGTGGCTTCCTCCTGCAGTCATCAGAACAAACTCTCCTCAGAGCATATAGTTTTGCACATACAGTGAGGCTTCTCAAAGAAAGAAGAGGGGAAAAGAGGAGAGGAGGAGTGTTTCTGACGCTGGAGTTCCAAATCCTGGTGAAACAATAATCCCAGATTTGTTACGCGTGGGAAGGGTGCCATACACTTTATCAGGGTGCTACACTTTAGAGCGCGTCTATCAAGAGCGATCACATTGTGCTTTGCAGTTTTTCTTAGGGTTCACAGCATAGGAGAAACACTACATACGTGCCAATCAGCCAGCTACTGCAACAGTGGAGGCACAGGCACTGGCTCACCATTCAGAGGACTAGGAGGGACAGCAAGGAGGGAGCAGTAAGCTCACCCATCTCCAGCACTCCTCTGCCTCCCTTGAATTAAGACTTGATGGGTATGAAAAGCAAGCTACTATCATGTTCCCTGTAACAAAAACACAGAGCAGTATGAAGGTAAACAACACAACAAATGGAATAGGAGCTAGAATAGCGCCATAAAGCTGACAGCGTGAAAGGCACATGGTTTCTTTTTAATATTCTGTGTATCATACCCATTTTCCCCAAAAACACGAAGCCAAGAAGGCTACAGTCTCCTTATGACAACTTACTACATCAGAACAGGTAAATATTAATAACATCAGGAAATGCTTAAAGAACAATATTTGGAATTGAAAGTGAAAAAATTGAACATTTGACATTGAAAAAGGATCAGTTTAAGCGTGTGGTGTATCATGATGTAAACCATAGTTAAAGGACAAGGAATAACAAATAAAATTTGATTAATGAAATTATCTGAAAAATAATCAAGATGGTATTAAATTAGGTATCTCCTGAAAAATCAGGCATTTTCATCCAAACTGTCTGGGGATGCTATAAAGATAAATTCCTTCCATTTATTGTGAAATTAAAGATTTTTTTTAATCTGTATTTTTCCCAAGCTCATTAAACACAATCTTGAAACAACTGTCCAACCTTCAGAGAAAAATTCTACATAAAAAAATTCCTGCAATTCTTTTCTTACTTTCAAAGTAATTTTTCTACTGATTTCAGATAAAAACTAATTGCAAACACTAGAAAAAAAGCCAAGAAAGCAACACGATACAGAATAAAATCATGCACAGAATAATTAAACTGCATATAACTGTCAAAACATCCAATCATCTAAAACATGAGAAATTTTCTCATATCGAATAACTACAAAATAAGATCCTTATGAATTTCCCTGATCTCTTCCGGCTGTATAAAATTTGAAATAATTATCCTAAACTTCAAAATAGCTCCTTTTTGTGAGACCACTTTCACTTTCCGAACGGCAGTCATGTGGTCATCGTTCCTTTGAGTTGTTTTTCGTCTCTAAACATATGCTTTGATCCTCTTGGTCTTGCTGGTAGAGCAGCCGCCCCACACGCACAGTCACTCTTTGAAGCCTCCCAGCAGTGCCAAGAAAGAAGCAGGCTGTAGCAGTAGGCTCTGTAGTCCCTGGTTATGCAACAGATTACATCATGATCAACAAAACTGGATGACTCCAGCAGGGAGCAGAAAGGAAGAATTCGAGAGCAAGTTTTCCTTTACGTTTTTGAGTGAAGGATTGCTGTTTGGTCAGTTTGAAAGGAGGCAAACATCACCTGGAAGTAAGAGCCACTCATATCAGAGATTACTCTTCAGAGAAAAGCCCTATGATAAATATTTCTGTCACATTTACCATTCAGTTCCGTTTTTTCCTTAAAAGAAAAGTTTTCCCATTCACTGTGTAACTGGCAAGAAATATTTGGCTCAAAACGATGCCAGCAATTTAAGAAGTCTGATTTACCTACATAAGAACCAGGGGGGTTTCATTCCCCACAGATGAATGACCACGTGCCAACAGGACGCAGGAGAACGGTCTGGATTCCCCCCTACCTGCAGAGAGAATCTGTGGATTTTACCCATGATATATTCATTTGCCTGTAGTCTGTTCTTGTAGGTATCATACACATGACACATTGCCCTCTTCTTTAGTCATTCCAACAATTTTTGCAGCATAAATGATGTAAAGTTAACTTTTAAAAAAATGCTTTAGTTTACTAAAAAGATAAAGTACCTACTAATTGGTCATGGAATAGAGGTGTGGATTTTGAGTCTTCACACATTAGAAAAGAAACATATACATTAATTTCTTAAGGAAATATCTTGCATAGGTCCATCACTGTACAACTGACACATTCATTTGTGTTTTCCTTACAGGTAATTAGGAAAGAAGTGTTGCACTGCATGAAACAAATTCCTTTAGTCAAGTTCTGACAATGAACGTATAGCAAGAAGGAGAGATTCCATAATACCAAACAGATTAAATTATTTATTGTTTGTATGAAAGATTTCTGTCACCAGGGCTAATGAATGCATGCAAATAAAAAATGAGGTTTTGAGAAGCCTAGCTAAAAGCTTTTACAAATTCTACGAAGGACATAAAAGAATTTAAATCTTGGTCATAAAATCAGTGTGAAACAGTTTAATATAGAAAAAGGTATATGGTTACTCTTAGTAACAAGAGAAACCTTTCTTATAGTGCTTTAATGTGCTAATTCTAGATTATTATGCATTTGTAAACTTGTAAAGCAATACTGAAGTTGGGCTTTGCTTTTCAAGTTCCTACAAAATTAGCACTGAAACATGTTGTGCATTTGGTTATACTACAAGATAAATATAACATCAAAAATAATGTCACCCAATAAAATAAGGATTATGAAGTGTGGTAGAAGTCACACAAGCAGTACAATTTGTATACAAATTCAAATTACCATTACATTGAGAGTAGCTTAAATAAAATCTAAAATACAACAGCTCCATGCTTTGGGGTTTATCTGCAAGAAACATTTTCCACATATGAACTAGTTTTGTTTTTAATTATTATCTTATATGTATATGGAAACTACTGAAAGGAATAGGTAAGGAATTATGAGCATAATAATGAGGTCTTACAACTCATCCTTGTCTGACACTAAAGAATCAGAGATCTGCATCTTACAGTCTCTTGTGCAATCATTATATTTTATTGTATGATGTGACTCTTTAGAAGCACAATTCTAAATAAAATCAGCTGTTTAGCTGGACTGTCTTCATCTCTGTCTTTCTTCAACAGCCAATAATGATTAGAAACCACACACAAAAAATTAAATGTCTTTCCCCTCAAATCATGCCAGAAGAAAAATCGCTGATGAGTCAAGTTAGTCTGTAAGTGGGACAAAGAGTATGATTCATAAGTTATTGCTTCAGGTTTAATTCCTGAGAGAGAAAAAACTCCATCAATAATATAAGATAGAAACTTAACTTTCATCTTAATTACAAAATATAAAATGCAACATAAATTAACAGTGTCTTTTCAGTTCTGAATTGTGCTCTTATGTATGTTCATATCAATGGTTTTAAAACCACCGCCAGTAACCTTCAGCAACTCCTGCAGGCAGCGAAACCTTGCAGAGGACAGTTAGCATGCCACACCACATTCCTAAGCTGTATTCAACACAGCTGCAAACTCTCATGTCAACTGCGGGGCGCAAAGGCAAAGAGACCATTCTGGCTGAAATTACAACGAAAGACTCATTAAGGCACAACTCAGGCACTGCCAGTACCTTCGATAACACGAATTTTTAAAATCAGTTGAGATTTAGTAAAGCTAATGAATTGTTCTTGTTGTTTCCACCCTCCCCACTCCTCTCCCAAATGTAATGTTTAGGTAAATTAGACTACAGCACTAAAAACAATCTCAGTGCAATGACACAACAGCAGAGGAACCAATGTCTGCAGGACAGAGATCACCACTGCTCCTTTCAGACAGCAGCTTAGATACTCAGCACCTTGTCAAAAATCACCTCTGTGCCTGAGCTTTTATAGCAAATCGGGTTTTCAAGTGTGCTCTCCCTCCCTTGCCCTTCAAATTTACGACATTTCTTTTCTGCCAACTCACATCCAAAAACAGAGGCTCTGTGAAGCAATTCCAATTTAAGCCCAAAAGATATTTATCGTAAGACTATTTTTAATATTTACAGTATAATACAGAAGTCTAAACATATAAAGAAAAAAATATAGAGATCCAGAGGCTTTTTTTTCATTAGGGAGCTAGAAAAAATAATAAAAGCATCTAAAACTCCTTCAAAACCCTGTATGACCTTGCTGTTCAGTCATACATGTATCCTTCAAGTTGACCACTGAAAGAAACCTACAGTAATGCTCATTTTCCCACATCTCCCATCACAGACCAAATGACAGCTCTGACACTGGAAAAGGACTGGCAAAATATTTTATGCAACTGTAACTGTTTTACAAAAAATAAAGAATAAAAAAAAATAGCCACACTTCTGTTAACACTTCACAATTTAATCATACCTCGTACTTGCACCTCAAAAAACATGCAACAAGATTAAATTTCTAAAATTTAGCTGGATTTAAAATGAATGCTGCTTTAAAGAAAGATCAACTGCTCCTGTAGGTGCAACCTGAAGGCATGCAAAGTGAGCATGACCTTGGGTTCTTCCTTCATATTTGGCGGTATTTCTTCCTTAGCAGTTTAAAATCATCAGAACAGTAAGTACTAACATGGACACTACTGAATACACATGGTTTCAGGAAGGATGATGAAAATTACTCAAATGTATGCCTTTTGTTTTATGTGCTCATCTACATTCCTCTCAGGAGCAATATATTACCCGTGTCACTGCTAGGAACAAGTAAGTGACATCCCAAGAATGGCCATTTATTAATAAATACTTCACTCGTTCTGTGAAATTAATCTTCACATGCACCCAAGAGGCAGGAAATTATTAGCCAATATTTCCCATGTGGAAGCTGAAGTCACGTTATAGACTGTCCTACTCCTTGCAGTGATTCAGGTGTCAAAGCTGTAAGTAACAAACCATAAGAAACCCTGCCTCCTACGTTCACTTAGTTGTTGAATTTTGCCTATCCGATAAGAAGGAAACCATCAGGATGATGTTGTCTTGTCATAACTGAAATGGAAAAACAGCATTTATTAAAAGCTGTTAGAAGCTTAAAAATAAGCTTACTATTAAAAGGGGAAACACAAAAACACGATTTATCAACTGGTTTCCCTTTCATCTTCCAAGGATGTAAGGGTGATAACTATCACACAGATTACACAGGCCTTCATTTGGAACAACCATCTTTCATACAGGACTTGAGAGTATTTTCTCTTCCGAAGTGTATTGATATTGACTTCTCTTTACCTGGCTCCAAGTTCTCTGACACCCCCTATGTCTCAAGGTGAACTGAATGCTAAGAGGGGATATTAGTGCTGCTCCCAACCCAAGAAAGATAAACACTAAGAGTTCAAGAGAAAGAGATGCTTTGCTGCACAACACAAACCTCTTGTGGTACTCACAAACTGCAGATGCATTGCATAGGTATAAATCTATCCATATGTTAAAGTGCTTATTTCCATCGCAGCTGAATTAGCACAGCAAACATTTCAAAGCTGACTAGGTCACTGACTCAGAGGGCTCCCTTTAAAACTACTAGAAATGATATGGATAAATCCCTTAAACAAGCTTTCACATCTCAATCCATGAGTTGTTTTTTTTTTTTTAAAAAAAAAAAAAAAAAGGTTGCAAATTTTGCAAGACTTCTTGATTCTCACTAGTCCAAAATGTATATACATATACACCCTCCATGTTAATAGCAAAGTATTTCTGCTACCACTCAAAATCAAGGAAGCAAGAACTTGAGAAATAGCAAAGTTCTAATGAATTTTTAAAAATTGTTTAGGAGCTCTGCACATAGCTTTGAACGAGTTCAAGGTTTTGTACAGGCTTCTTCGATCTCAACTGTCAACCCTTTGCTTGTGCTGGACATACTGATGAGGAAATCCTCTGAGCATGCATCAGCAGCAGCTCACTGCAGGAATGTCTTTAGGAATGTTCCAAAAAAAACTGCTGAGTAGTTCTTTCCTTCTCTCGAGTTCCTTGAGATTAAAAGAAATGAATGGGATACATTCTGGTGAGCACAGACAATGCAACTCTTCTGTATTATTGCACCCAAGAACACCCTTTTGTTCATTTCTCAGCTGGCTGAAGACCGACCAGCTGAGCTTCTACTGGTACCACTTTCTTCGGAAGGGTAACCCGTGTTTCCATTGTCCCTCTAAAGCAGTCCGAAGACACCTTGCACCTCTGCAAGTGCTACAAGCCTGTATACCACAGCACAGACACACACACACACACCAGTGCTCATTTCCACCACGCATTTCTACCTTGAAGACAAGCTGAGCAGACAGTTCAACCTTCCCAAAGTCTGAACAGAGCTACCACAGCATATTCTTCCATAAGAGCTGAGCCCATAAAATTGCTATTACAAGCAAAGGAGTAGGGGTTGGAATGGCAATAGAATGAGATAAGCAAATGACAGTCCAAAACATACTTGCAACAAAAGATTAATTTCATTGTCTTCTATGTATTTTATGCAAAATGTATGTATTTTATGCAAAAAAAAAGGCAACAAGTGACAGCTGCCTCAAACAAAAAAACAAACAAACAAAAAAAAAAAAAAAAAAAAAAAAAAACAAGCAAACTTTGTGTAAGCCTGGAAGCAAGATTAAACAGAAAATACATGATAGACCCTTCTTCTTCAAATGGCTTCTCCGTCCTCACCTTGTTTTGTGGGGAGTTTCACTGAGCTCAGCAGAACAACTTCTTGTGTGCTTTGTGCACAGGTGTCTACAAGATCAAGACTCAGATGCTGACCCGTTATTTTACTAATTCCAATACTCATTTCAATGCCAAACATGAGAGAGCAGTGTTTAATATAGTATTACATGGTTTCAAAATGAATCAAATGCATAATCAATTTTAAGCAATGAAATTTTGCACTTAACTGAATTTCAAAGGCCACTGAAGTTCAGCTCTAGCCCTTCAGCTGATCGTCTAGACAACTCACTGCCTCTCTAGTAGTCAGTAGTGATGGACAGGTAACCCAAAATCTCTATCAGAGAGCTGAAGAGCGAAATGCTTCTTATAGAAGTAAACACTTCCAGAATAAAAAACTACAGATTTTGTCAATTATAATACAAATAAGCAAAATAATATCCGAAGGTCAGACTTTCTTGTTCTAAACGTAGTAGTTTTCCATAAAGAGATAAGTTTGCTCATACATGAGAAAGGGGAATGAAAGCTGGGGTACCTCCCACCTAGTGGTACCCAAATGCAATAGGATCCAACTAATCATATCTCCAAAAGCAGATGTTCTTGAATTTCGCACTCCTTCCTCAGTCACAGTAGGCAAAACCATTATTAGGTTCTAATAAAAAAAAAAGTTTCATGCTTATGAGTGTATACAACGTTTTAAAAGGGGTGTAAAGACTGCGTCACTGTCTTCTGCATTCTTGCTTTAATAAGCAACTTCTTAAACTTTTACATAATGCTTCTTGTTATGTACATATCGATTTTCTCTTCTGTCTTATATCATTTTCAATAGAGCAGTATTTGATAGGATTTTCTCCAAAAGCAACCCAAATATATATATATATATATATTTTATATATATATAAAATATTTAGAAGATGCAATGCATCTTTGATGCTTTATTATATTTTCTCCTATGAGTACGTCCTGAAATTTGGGCAACCCACTACAAGAAAGCAAACAACCTCTAACAACAAGAACTTACTCTTTGCAAAAACCTCCACGCGGGTCCCCAGAGAACAGGACAATCTTACCACTCCGTGGAACAGGCTCCAAACCACTGAAGCAAGTGCGAGCTAGATGGGAAGAGTTAAATAAAGCTGCTAAAATTCAGCAGCATTGCGGGCTATTCCAGACTACGGTTACTATAACCTACACTGGGTGTCCTCTGCATAAGCACCAGTGTGACTTTGTGGACTGCTGAGACTCAGTCTGTTGCAACTGGCATAAGTTGCCACAGGCGAGTAATCACAAGAAACTGACCTTGGCAAAAGCACATTTTACACTTCACTGCTGTTCAACTGTGTTAAACTAAAGAGAGAGCAAGCGAGCACGAGGGAAAGCGGGAGGGAGAAGGAACAAAGGGGGACAGACAGAAAGCATAAAAGTGATCGCAGCCATTTTCAGCTTTACCTGCAGATCCGACAGAGGTACGCCGGCCGCCTCCAGCGCACAGCCCTACTGCTCGTGCTCATGCAGGCCTGCGGGTTATCGTTTCTAAACCAGGGCTTCAAAGGGAAAGGGGGGTGAGGTGAGGGGCAGAATTAATTACTAAATAACGAATTAATGCCTAAAAAAAACCTCACCACCTCATAACAAGGAAAAATCAAAGTAAAGAAGGCAATTACAACTCCACACTTCCCTACTACCAGATTATGGACTGAATGAGGATTAATGTTCTTTCTCCCTGTTTGGCTACACTGCTTTTGGAATAAAGACCCATTCCTCAAGGTGTGCAAGACATTTCAGTCCTGATTTTCAAGTTTCAGTGTGACCTTGACTTCAGAGGCTCTCAGCAGCCCGGCAGCAATTAGCAGGAACTAGCATGGCAGAATTCCCCCTGCTATACATGAAGTTGTGTCCTGTCCTCACCACCTTCTAAGTTTCCTTTGGTTTGGATCAGTTATCTCCCTGTCATGCATTTTTGTTTCTGTATTTGACTTTTTGGTATTGATTACCACATCTCCAAAGAAACAGGACCTGGCAGAGCAAAGTGGTGCAGAATCCTATGATTAGCACTAACCCACATCCTGATCAAGCTTCACAGCAAGCTTAACACAAAGACCTAACCTGGCGAGTATTCTGGGTTTCTAGGACGTTCGGCTGTTGGAGCAAAGCACACAGAAGCTTTGTAGGAGTTAAAAAAGAGCCCAATCACTCTCCAATTAGGAAGTGCACAAGGTACACAAGTCTAGACAGAATAAAATAAGACTGCATGCAATTTATATCTCAGTTACCTTACCACTCTTAGGTCAATGACTTACGGTCCTCTAAAAAGAAAACCCACCTACTACATGCAGGTTCCCTTCCAAATGCTGAAAGTTGCTCCTCTCCTGCGTACATCGTTTCTCCACTCCTCATCTGGTCCCACAATTAACTCAAAAACCCTGCTGCAAAAGCCAGACATTGCCCCTCTCACATATCCAAACCTTTTACATCTCTGTGCGTCTCCATTCCCCTATTCCAACTCCACTTTTCTCCACTTTAGTCCTTCAAATGTCATTACTCTCAGTAGGCTGAAGAAAAGTGACTTTTTTTTTTTGACATGGCCATGTTATTACCTCAAACCATGCCCATCTGAGTGAGAGCCATCGTGGTTTAATGACCTCCACTGTCACTGGCCGGGGAGATACAAGACTGAGCCCTGACAGCAGATGGCTGATTCACACACACTGGCGTTCATCAATTCAACAACGACACGATCACGCCTAGTCTATGAATTATATAAGCAGCAATTCCATGAAGCATAACTTAAAATTTCAAGGGACTCAAGTACTTCCGAGCCTGAACTTCAGATCTGGGTCAAAAAGGTGTCAGCTGTGGATCTGCAGAATTTTAATCATCTCACCAGATTGTAGCTCTCTTTCTCACAAATAAATGATGTTTGGAAGGCCCACAGGCATGCTTTGTGACAACAAGCCAGGACTCTGCCTTAGGGGGCAGGATGGGCTACCAAATCACTCGCTTCTTCTATGTGGCACGTAAGAAAATTTTGCAATGTCTAGGCTGGGAGTAAACTGCTGTCTGTTTTATTTTGCTGACAGTGCACTTGGACACAAAATTTAATTAATCAAATTTGTACCAGCTTAGTCCTATAATAATTAGCTATAGAAGCTGAAAAAATAAATCAGAAAGATTGCACTCGTTCTGCAGCAACTACATTATACTTTCAGGTTCAGCTATGATTTGGTCACCATTTCTCACAACGGAGCACAGCAAAATAAAGAAAAGAGCGACAAGAAAATAAGTACCTGAAAGGTATTCAGGAAGAACATTCATGTTTACTATCCCCAAAGTAAGCACATCATCATATTACACAAGAGCACCCTCAGCTGAAAGCAGGAATGTAATGTCTTTTACGTATTCAATCCATAACCTAAACAGGTTATTGAATTATGCTCTCTCTCTGTAACTGCCTCTCAGACTCTGACACTGCATCACGTTTCAGAAGTACTTGTCATTCAATGCCAAATGAGCCATCTGACTTCAGAATTCAGCAACTAGGATCTCATTTTCAAGTCATTTTTCTCAGTAGGTTAAACAGTAATATTAACTGGGTCTTCCACATCCTGGCAAATAATTAGCAATATACTGCCTGCTCCAAGCATATCGCTTCTCTCCCCCTTCTTTCTGCATCACTTTCACCTGAGAGATTTCCTGGAAACCAATATATTTCCACAAAAATTTCCAGAACTAATAAATCAAAATATGCCAGTATCTAAAAAATACGAGTAACGTTCAGCTACAGTTATGCATATGAATACCTATCTATACACACACATCAAAACATGCCTAAATACATAATCGCAATCAAGTATGTATCAGAAAGATCACTTCATTATTCAGCCAGGCTGAAATGTTACTGGCATGAGATTAATCTGACTAAAGTATTCCTCTACTAACAAAAGAATAGCTTGCTTGAATTATATTTACCTTTCTGAAAGTGTTTCAGAAAGAAAAGTCTTGTCTAGTTTAAACTCACCCAATACAACATAGTGATATCCTTGAAGTTCAGGGAGTCTGGAGATTCTTCCTGTTCCTTCTGGTTATGAATATAGAGTGTGATCTACCAGAAAAATAAAAGAAAATAGGGTAAAAAAGACGTTCGGCAGAAAATCGTTTGTGTTCTCAATGGGTCAGTATTTTCAAGATCCTTACAAAACACTGTGCTGCCTCCAGAAGATCGGTCACTACTGGAATTCCAGAAAGATTTCACACCAGATTGTGTTCTTTCTTAGGTATCCCAATAGATCACACCAACAAGTCATTTTTTCATCTGAGATACTCTGGGGCTCTCTTCACCATCTTAAGCACAATATATTTAAATGATAGGCCTAATGCTCTTATTTTAAAACTGTAACATACAGATTGCATTTTCTGCTATAAATTTAAATGTAGTGTCAGGCAATTTGTAACTTTTTGTTTGAACTTACATTTAAGATTATTAAACTAAAATACAGGTTACAGATCCTGTGCTCTGAATGCTTTTAATACACTTCACAAAACCAGTAACAACACCTGAAACTTAAGTAAAACCATGAAAAACATAAAATACCCTTTCTCCCATTAGATAGTTCATTTAATCAACAGCTATTCGTGCACGGGTTAAGTACTCAACAACTTTGCTGAATAAAGATCTTTTAGTCTAAAAACAGCTGTGGGAAGTTCAGCAAACTTTGTTTTCTGCAGTCTTCTGCTAACTCTGGGATTTCCACTTTCTAGGTGACTTTGCTTTTTCCTGATAGCATGCTGAACATGTAACTTAGCAGATATTTACTCTGTATAATGTCACCACAATCCTTCTAGCTCTTTCAGTAATAATAACAAGCAAATTCGCAAAAGCTTTGTGATTTCACAGGCATGTGTGTGCCTCTCTCTCGGTACCCAGGCCGCCTTGCCAATATGTAGGATTAAACTTTTTCCAAGGTTGAATAAGCCACCATCTGTCTATCTTGTGTGGTGCTGTGCGCCATCCGGGAGACTTGTCCCTTAGAGCATGTTTCTACCATATGTCACTCCTGAGTGATCAGCTATGCCAAGACATTAGGGAAAAAATGACTAAGTCTAGCTGGAAAACCCGTTCAGAATTCCAGAGGAGGTTTGCCAAGGCTGTATTTGCAAATAACTTTGCATCCACCAATTTCTGCATATCTTGTATGTAACAATTAATAAACTTTACCTGAACTGACGAAATTACTTAGATGATGTACTGCCCTCAGTTGTCTAGAACTCATGGGCTTTTTAATAAGCCAAAAGACTCAGGTATGATGTGTTTTCAAGGAAAATACGTGGAACTGTTACAGAAGAATTGTGATTTTTATCACAACAAAGGTAAGCAGGAAGGGAGGAAAACAGACACAATATATTTCAAAAAGACGCTACTTGGTATTTTAAAGCCACAAGTTAGCAACTTCTTTCAAAATAATCACCTAAAAATACCTAAGGCAACTGAACACAAGACTTCTTCCTAAGAAATAACTGTATTTCATGTGCTTGCCTGCGTGCAAAGTAATCAGCTAAACTAAATTTTATACCAGCAATATATCATAGCTCATGCCATTAGAATTTGTCTAATAAAAATATGATTCTACCCGATTTCAGATTTAAAGAACCATTTTATGTTCCAACTCCTCAATTATTAAATTAAAGATCAAGCCAGCATTGTTCTGATGGCCAGCTCAAGGCTGCTCATTTACATAACTGACTTTCAAGGGCACTTCATTATGCAGCAATTAATATCAACGAAGAATCTACCAGATCTTCTAGTAGAGCGTTAAGGAAGATTTTCTTGAAAACACTGAAAGAAATCAGTAAATAGTAATTACAATCTCCCTGAGTGAGTTCAGCATAGGAAAGAAAATCTATTCCTAATGACAACAGCAAAATTATTAAATACCAGTAGACAAGTTATAGGAATTATTACATTTAGTGAAAAAGGTGAGATGAGGGGCAATACCAAAATCCAACAGAGGATGTTCATGCAGGTACAAGGGTCCTTTGCCTGCGTTTTTTGCTTTTGGTTTGGACGATCACTGAAATAAGGGGAAGACGTGAAATATGAATTCACTACAGCCTCTGGGGATCTGTGGGATGACAAAGGGCAACAAAAAGCAGAGCAAGTTCATGCTACATGAAGAAAATAACTGAAAAGTGATGATTATTACAGGAAATGGAGATAAATTATCGCCTCTGAAGGGATTACTTTCTTTTTACATTTATCTGATTTAAACAGTCTTTCTATGTAGAAAAAGTGAAACATGAAAACATGAGGGTATTTCAAGCAGATCACAAGAAACAAATTAAACTGTGAAGTAACAAAAGCCTCATCCTGCAAGGCTGACCTGAGGACCAGAAAGAATAGAGGAAAAGAAATGTACAACTGTTAAGTGGGACTGGATCGCTCGTCCATACAAAACACTGCACGGGTCTGAAGCCACGGTATCTTTGGAAAGCTTCAGCTCCACCCTGGCCCACTCGGGCAGCCTGAGGTGTTCCCACTTCCCAGACAGAAGACACCAAAAATGCTGGTTCTGCAACACCTGAAGGGTCAGATGAAGGTACATCTGCTCTGCCTGGCATAGAATCACAGAATATCCTGAGTTGGAAGGGACCCACAAGGATCATCGAGTCCAACTCCTGACTCCACACAGGTCTACCCAAAATTTCAGACCATGGGACTAAATGCACTGTCCAAACGCTTCTTAAACTCCGACAGGCTCGGTGCAGTGACCACTTCCCTGGGGATCCTGTTCCAGTGTGCGACCACCCTCTCGGTGAAGAACCTCTTCCTGATGTCTAGCCTGAACCTCTCCTGCCTCAGCTTAACACCATTCCTGCGGGTCCTATCGCTGGTCACTAAAGAGAAGAGATTGGCGCCTGTCCCTCCGCTCCCCCTCATTAGGAAGCCGTAGGCCATGATGATGATTCTCCTGGTTCTTCCACCTACTGTAGGTGCATCTTCCCGTTGGTATGAAATGGTGACACACACCAGTTATGAATAACCTAGAGTGTACTGCAAATTGGAAAAAGAGGAAGGGTGGGAAATTTGTCAGAAGTTGCCAATTTGGATTTATTATTTTTTTTAAACTCTGGACAAGCACTTGCACTATGAAGCAGGTAAAGAGCTTCCTTGCAGAAGCAGCGGCCCAATAGCTTTATAGCTTCATCCCCTGCCTGAAGTACATCAGAGCCGATAGTTTCTCCTACAACAGTTGTTATGAATATCCTCACAACATCTGCAAGAAAAATCTATGAAGTAAACAATATAAAGGGAGAAAATACTGAAAGGGTAAGAAAGATGGCTTTGTTCTTTCTCTTCATGTTCAGCTGAGGATGCTCAGGATCTATCAATTGTTTCTCCCACAGCAGTGTAGATATACAATCAAGAATCCTAAGAAAAACAACACTTTTGAATTTGATTTAATCAGGATGAGTCCCTCAGAAGTGCTCAGCACTACATGCAGCATTACTTCATGTTCCACTTTAAACAAGTGGCCAGCTTCACCACTCGCTGTTCTCACCAACTTTTTTTTAGGAAACTTTCCTATGTTCCTGGAATCCATGAGCCTGGGACTCGAACAATCACATTTAAAAAGCATTCCTTCATGAATAAAATCACTCTGTGGCACAAGGAAACAACACTATTACATAAATGCAAAACTTAACTGAAACATCTGCTGCTAAATGTAAGAGCAGGACAAGTAAAAGGCAGCTACAGTGAGGTCTATTTCCACAGGAAACCTCATTTAGAAGGGAAGACTGCAGAGAAAGTGTTTACAGACAACAAAGGCTCTCTGAGAACAAGGCCAAGCAGTAAGAGTTGCTATATTCTCTGAGCCACCCATCTGCAGGATATTTCCAATTTTCCCACATTCATTCATCAAAGTTCATTCCCCAGTAGAGGCTTTGGGCACTAACTGGCAAGAGGGTTGGTTGATTTTTTTTGTTTTGTTTTTTCTTTTTTTTTATTTTTCCACTGACCAAGTTGTAAAGGAGAAAATAGAGTGTGGTGGGAAGCTATGAAATGTCACTAAAAACCCCAGAGGAGCCAATCCTCTAATAAAAAGTCAACTCTGCAAGCACAACGGTATGACAACATAGAAAGAGCTTGTTGCTCAAAACAGTAATGCAATATTAAAACAAAATGCAGTCCCTTTTCTCATCAGTAATCGGCATCCATAAATCAGCTCCAAGAAAAAGAACAGCTCCCTACCTGTGATGTAACTGTAACTTGAGGTTTATTAAGTTACCTTTGTTAGGGGATCAAAAATAGGCATTGGCGTGGGGGGAAAAGTAAATAATAAAAAAATAGGTTGCTTTTTCCAAGCAAAGAGATAAAGCGATTTCCCTCATATCTTTCCTCTTCTTCACGTCCCCCCTCCTCCACAATGAACCCAAGAAAATCTGCCATTGCTTTAGGTCAAAGGAAAAACAGGCCCAGCTGCCGTAAGCCAAACAACGTACAGGTTTGCTATCTCCCCTGCTGTTTTGGCTCGAGCTCTTCAGACTGGAAAATTCAGAAGCACGATCTCCCAAGCTCTATAAATGCCAGAACCATCTAAGAGGAAAATAGGACAAGGCCACCCCCAGGCAAGTTTGTACTAAAATCTGCTGGCTGCGAGGCAAAAATACAGTAAACATCACATAGGGACAGACTGCTCCTTGGAAAATATTCCACATGAACAATGCAGCTTCCAAAGAAAGGTTGCGCAGATGCGACTTCTGGAGAAAAAAAAAACGCAATGTTTTAAGATCTTTGCGGGGAGTTAGCAAGCTAATGGCACACTCAGCAAATCGTGTGACAGGCAATATGCTTTTGACATTAATCCAAAGAAGAGATGTAAAAGCGACATTGAATGTTCCCTACAATGCGATAACAAATGCGGTGTCCTAGAGTAGTCCTGCAGTTCGCTCAGGAAACATCTTCTTTGTCTGACAATTGATCCCATGGAACAAAACAAGGAATAATAAGCAATTAAACCATCAATACTTCCTTGTCTTCTCAGGGACAAAACTTTAAGTTACATCTTTGCAGTCCTTGAGATATGATCTTTACAGCTGATTACTGTATGTTTTAATGTGCTCTGTATTGACTCAACCTAGAAAAACAAGCCAAAAACACGAGTTGAAACATCCTTTTTTCCTGTGTAGCTCCAATTTGCAGTAGCAAGAAGCTAAACAACATGCTCTCCTCCAGATGGCTGAAATAAAAAGAACACTCTTTCTGATTAATTAGGAAACAAATGAATCTGCTGTTAGCACAACAAGTTACCATCAGGAAACCTGGGCTCCCACTAAACTTTGGTATTTGTGCTTGCTCTGCAACCATGTTCAGGACCTCCCCAAGATCTGTCTCTCATTTCAGAAGCAAAACATTACAAGTCCATCAAAGTACCACACCAAATACTGCATTGGTATTTATATGTATTGGTATTTATATTATATACTACAGACAAATAATCCTGCATGAGAAAGAAGTTTCCTAAAAGAGAAAACATCCATCGGAATAAAAATGAATGGAGGCCTTGTTGAGCTGTGAGAAACCACAACTGGCAGAGTCTCTGTGTAGAAACTCATTCAGGGTTCAACGAGCAATGGAGGCTCATGCGTGCATACTCCAGCCCTCCAGCTGGTCCGGGAAACCGAAATCCCCAGACTAGATACAGCACAAGGAGCAAGGGTGTGACAGGCCAAGCAGCAGAGGCCAGCCCATGGTTCTCTGACAAGGCTGCCAAGTTAACATCTCCAGTGAAGGTTCATGGAAATCGAGTGCAGGCACTGGGGATGGAGGGGGGAAAAGGCACAAAGTGTACACAACACACACAAAACACAGGCACACGCAACGTGTTGCAATAGGTGCTGCTACTGATGCAAGTCTCCTGAGGAAGGAGAGGACTGAGCTCACCCAGCTCGGGGAGGTGAGGAGAGCTGCACCGACACATTTTCAACATCCTCATCATTCCTCTGCTTTCAGGGGAGGACACTCGTAGTTTCACCAACACACAGTTTGAGCTCAAAACTGAGCTCAAGAACTATTCAAAAGAAACATACCATGTTGTTAAGATGATGATAGCGAGGCAGCGAGATTCCAGATTTCTAGGCATGAATAACTGCTTTTATGCCCCAAATTTGGGACCCAATATTTCAGTGTAGCAGTGGCTAAAGGAGGACCGCTTGAGAAGAAGCCAGCAACTCACTGAGAAGGAAGCAGCCGCATCTAGGGGCTAAGACACCATTCCACCACTGCCTCCAATGAAGAGCACCATGCCTTAAGAGGACATATATATAAAAGCCCTTATAAAATAGAATACTCCTGCTATGTGCACAACTGAAGTTATCAAACACACTGAGAAAATTATTTTCTAGGGGCAAAGAGAACAGTAGAAACATTTACTGGCAACTAAATCCACAAGTAATTTTTGAAATCCAGGTACCTCTGAATCCTCTGAAATAATTAAGGAAGCTGGGAGACTAAATAAGAAAAAAAATAAAAATCCTTCTTCACACATGAAAAGTTATAATATTATACACAGTTATAATTAGTATTAATTCAGCTAAGTGTGCTAATCTCACTTTTCCTTATAGACCTATAATAGTTGCCTACTGCAGGTAATAAAAGACAACCAAAAACTGCAGTAGTCCATGAAAACACTAACGTTTCAAAGTGCACCCATCCACTACATCAATTACAGAAAAAAATGGACTTTTTTGAGCATGTAGCGTCAGAAAGTAGATCCACGTAAACTTTCAAACACAATATTCTTTGGCACTTTGTTTCACAAAGACCCACCTCTTTCTCTTTGCTTATACTCTTTTTCATAGCACCTAGGACTTGTGTTGGAAGAGACACCAAACAGTCATACCTGTCCACCCTCTCCTTTCACTCATACATGTAATATTGCATACCTCAAGCACACACTCCAAATCTCTTCTTCCCAAGATAAAGAAAGACAGTTTACTCTGTACACAAGCTTTTCTGCATCTGTTATGACTGCTTTCTCTAAATTTTTTCCAGCCTACTGTATCATTGCTGGTTGAGGGGACAGAAATTGCACATACTACTCAAGATGCTGGTGAGCCATGAATTCACACATCAGCAACAATGATGATGTCCTGTTTTACTACTCTCTTTTCCTTTATTAACAACGCCTATCATGTGATTTGCTCTTCTGATAAGTGCAGAGCAATGAGTTCATCTTACACTGCTGTTTATCATAACCAAGTCATGCACGATAACAGTCAGCTCAAAGCTCATCACTTTTTAGTGGAACTGCAGTTATTTCTCCCCCTGTAGATCACTTTCCATTTATATGCATTAAATTTTACCTGCAATGAATTTTACTTACCATTCTACTATCCAGTCACACTGCTTTCTCCAGCATTCCTCCAACTCCTTATGGTTCACTCCAACCTCACTACCACAACCACATTAATATCAGCAGTAAACTTTCCCTCTTCATTGATAAGCTCCTTTTCCCCTTTGTTTGGTTTTTGGTTGGTTAGTTTGGAGGTTGTTTTTTTTTTGTTCTTGTTTTTAAAAAGATCCATAAGCATTTCTTTATTTTAAAGCCAAATAACCATGGCGCGTATGGTATCACTAAACTCTCCCTTTCTATACAGCTTTGTATATGGCTAAGAAGTGGAAAAGGCACAGTAACAACAATTACTCCTCTTGTAACTCTTCTATGAAGACAAGCCCTTATTCATTTTTCTAACATTTTTTAATCTCTGGAATAAAAAGCAAGCAAATATAAAAAAATATAGTAATTATTAGAACAAATTACCTATTTTTATTGCTCTTTGGCAGATGTGCAGAACTGCTGACAACTGCATAGCACCAGAACATTTTTTGACGCAGCAAGTTACAGCTTCTCCCGAGTCTTCTGCTTGTTCCTAGATAAGTTTCTACCATTCTTTACCAGATTAATAGACCAATTTCCCCATTTGCTCATTTTTGCTGGTTATTAAGTTAGCTACACAGGGAACTGTGTCTTTCCAACCTCCCATCCTACCTGTTTCCTGCTAGCATACCACAGAAGGCTATTCAGGGGTATTCCCTGGGGTGTTCAGGGTATTCCCATCTGAACTTTGAAAAGACCTGGCTTTTACAGAATTCAGATTCTCGAATTCACTTAAGTTAGAGATGGGAAGCTGATGTCCCTTACTCCTGTGTGTTTCTCCATTAATAAAATGCATAACCCAACCCTAACACTTACATTTGAAACTTGCAAGGACTCCTCTCATCAAAATACCCTCCTAATATTTATGTTAGCCCTATCTGTCAGACCCTCAGTGTCCTTGATACCATCACTTTTGGGCTCTTTGTACGTGGCTCGTTCACATGAACAGTGGCCTGAAGCTCTGAAGACCACAGGACAAAAGTACTGGCACCCTCTATTTACATTGCATCTCACACCAGACAACCAGTTTTTGAACAAGCTAAAAAGACGAGGAAAGCAACACTGAAAATTTCAACAAAAAATGTGACTTCATCACTAAAATCTCCCTTTATTTGAGCTGTCTTGTTGGTTTCATTGGATGGAGAGGCAGAGAGTTCTGTAAACAGATTTGCTAGTTTCCGCATGTGATGCCAAATTTCCATCCTGCGGAACCAATTTTAAACAGCAAAAAAGTCTCTCTTCCCATCCTCTGTTCCTCAGTGTCATTCTTATTAAGGATACAGAGAAAAAGTTGAATGGAAATGAGCTAGTCACAGCGGGGGGCGGAGGGAGGGTTAAATCCAAATGTTAATATTTTTTTTTAAATTGTTTCAACTTGCCAAAAACTCCAGATCGCACTGATCTGTAACTCTTCCTTTCTTGCAGCTACGGAAAGTTTTTAAACTGAAGACTGCCAGAAATGACCTTGTTATAAACTGGAGTTCACAGTTATTTTTCTGGAATTTTGTCTCAGTAACTTTTAGCTCAAGCAGTTCTCATGAAAACATTTCCAAACCACCAACTTGGCTAAATATTTCCAGTAAAACAAAATAATCCCCAGTTCCTAAATACAACTCTACTTTTTTTTTATTATTATTTATTTTAACTTTACTTTATCCTTCTGAAAACTAATAAGCTTTAAAAATAGGAAAGACAGAAAAGGGAGAAAGGAGACAAAAAAAATATATGAGTACTGCAAGCAGCATCTAGTGTCTCTGGGTTATAGCAGATGCAGAACTGGAAATGGAGATGAGATATGGGAAATAAATCTCCCACAAGTATTAATAGCAATAGCAAATAAATAAATAAAGGCTGTCATTCGAAATAGCATAGTACCTAACATTTTCCTAGTAAAAAGCTCTCAAGCAGATCTGGCCAATGTTAGCCCACGCTTACAGAGTTTCCACACAAACACAAAGGACCCCAGAAATGGGAGAGAAGATCTGATGGACTTTGTATTAACAGTTTGTTTAGCTTTTCTGGAGCAGGAGTGCAAAGAAATCGTTTATTACAATCCTTTCCGTATCTGTCAGATGTTGCATGTTTTATGTAACTATCACACATTTGGCAAACTCTTCCTACCTACCCATATGCTAGGGAAAAGCTCAAACTGTGGAAGAAAAACCTTCCTCCACAAAGTAGCTTGCCTCTCTTACAGGAACTGCCACTCGCACCTAGGGCTGCAAGGTCTCTGCACCCTCCTCTAACCACTAGGACTGATATTTCCACATAATCCAACATCCACCCTCCCTGGGAAGCTGAACTGTCAGTCCTGGTAATAAAGAAGTTGTATGGGATCACTGCATGAATAGGACCAGAACACGGATGCAGTATGATGGCAGCAAGCCCTCCTCAGGCTGCACCCAGCCTGACTTTTTCCAAACACAAGTGCCAGATATGTTTGCATGACAGGCCAGTCCATCACCATCATCAGTGACCAAGTCCTGAAAACCGACCAAAAAGGTGCCCACGTTCAGGATCCCACACCCCAGACTTGGTGGTAGTCATCAGGGTGGCTCCAAGGGGTAAGCCACCCCAAGTACACTCTTCTGCTTTCAGTAGCTTTCCCCTCCAGCAGAAGAGGCCTGGCTCTGATCTTGAATTCAAACCTCATTCATCATGTGTAGGAAACCAAAGTAAACAAGCTCCATAGATAGCCCTAAAATTGGCAATTTCCAGCTTTTCACTACAGTACACAGGGAACATGTCAGGAGTTGTGCCAATCAGGGCTGCCCACAGAATACCCCAGCAGAAAGGCAGAAGTTGCAGGAAGAAAAGATCTGTAAAGCAAATACATACATTTATTTTGAAACTGTGATACACTTGAGTTAATAAGAACTCAGGGAGTCCGTGATCGCAGCAACCATGGCAGGATTTCTGAAAGGGAAGCTGAGGAGCCAGTGTTTTGAGAAGAGCAGGTGAGCTGTCAAGTGGGGAGGTCTCAACATGATGTTTCAATGCATGTGTTGAAATCAGTGCTAAGCCCATCCATGAAACAGGAACAGAGAAGGTATTTGAAGAATAAAGAGACAGCACTCATTTGTTGATCTAGAAAACAAATCCTACATGGAAGCATGACAGGCTAAGGAAGAGATGGACAGATGAACAACAGTATGCTGTGTTAGAGACCCACAGGATAAAAGTAACTTGTGATTGAAAAGGTTCCAGCCAAAGTCCTACAATGCCCTATTCAGCCTCTGTAAAGAAAATGGGAAGAAATCCTTGCACCCTACCCTGCTGGCCCACCTAACCACAGCTGCAGCACTAGATCTGAGGTTGATAGGCAGAAGAAAACTTCAGTGAGCAGAAAAATATTATAATAATAATCACCTGTCAAGTAAAAGGGACTGTAAGAGCCTCTTACCATGAAGTTTTGCCCTTCTGTTATTTCTAACACTGTACCAAAGCACTGGATATTAACTTCTAGAAACCAAACAAGCTGGACAAGCTCAAAGGGAGCAAGATTTTTTTTGCAGTGCTGATGCCATGTTAAGTGAGAAGCGTAGGTTTTATTCAAATAATATTAAACCCTGTAAGCAAATTGATTTCAAAAAACTGATAACAGCCTGCAGAAGGGGCTGTTTGGTTTCTATGCCTGAAAATCATGGAAACTAATAGCGAGTTCTGGGAGGTACGTTAAAGATACCGAGTTTCTGAGAAGCCTTTTTTGGCCCGGTGCTATACAAGCAGAAGGCACATTTGTAGAAATGCAGACTGTGAAAAATACTCTTGATTCACAAATACACCAATGCACTAGATGTACTAGATACATTTTTCAACCTTCCTAAGTCTCCCAAGTATACTGTAATATGCTCACTTACAGTGATGACAAAGCAAGAAGTGACTCTCCAGAGTCTTCTAATGATTGACACAGGCACAGAAAACAAAGACATCAACTCACCAGTAATTTTCCAACAGCCAATTATTTCACCCTTGTTTAAGTAAGCATGAAGATTGTAAATTGAAGTATTCTGACACAGACATATACTGAATCTCTGCTCCACACTGTTTATGATCCTGTTCCCAATTTAGGTTTTAAGTCAGCCAATGATGATGCAACCTACGTTTTTAAAAGAAGTCCTAAATGATTTCAGAAACAAGAGACTTAACCCTACATATCATGCACAGCCGTAACAGGAATTACACTCTCCTGTGATCTAAGATGTTTCTCTTGTAAGATTTCTCTTTGTGGGTGCACAGGAACCTGTGCTTTGAACACCCTCTAAGAACAACACCAACTTTCCCCAAAAGAAACAAAATCACCTCAGGAGATATGCAATGCATCTTGTTATAGAACTATGGAAAAAAATCACTTCACAAGGGTACAGTTCTAAGAAAAAATAAGATAAAGGCAAAATAAAGTAAGTAAAAAACATAATAATTTGTGAAGAAAATTGTGGAAAATAAATATATACATGTCAAAATGTCTGCAATGACTAGGTTTTTTATGATTGTGTTTTTCTCATACGCACCTCAAGCAAACTTGTAATACAACTGTATCTTGGAATCAAATATATCCTCTCATTACACTGTATTATACTCAATATACTGCATTAAGTATTGATTTGGTAGCCACACTTTGCATATATGCTACACACTACACTTGCAAAGTACAGACCTCTGCCTACTACTCTGCTCCCTAAGCCCCCTTCCTACAATGTAGTCACACCAACACCTCATGACTGGTACCTTTCAATAACCTGTTGTCAACCTTCCTGAATGCAAATAGCCATTTCCACATTTCTACAGTGTTGATAGTCTGAATCCTAATTTGACCCCCATGCATTCCTTTAAAATAGTACAAGTATATTAATGCTTCTTAAAAACCTCTGTGCCAAACAATAGTTTTGGTTATGCCACTCAATATTTCTGTAGGGCCAAACATACGAAAAGAAAAAATACGCAGTCTACTAAAAAAGTCAGTTAAAAGAAATGTAGATTACGTGCCCAATCTTCCCAATTGTAGGTGCATTAAGGCTTGAAAAGTGTACTGAGCACAGCAGGATGGAACAACTTGGTCAGCCATGCCACAGTGCTTCTCCACACCTGAACGTCCTGCAGCTTACATGACTTCTGAAATCTTCTGCGCAATGTTTACTCACTCAACTACAAAGAACGTAAGCAATTTAAAGAACCAGTAATATACATGTTTGACATAATAAGAATATGGAAACAGGGTAATGAATTAAAGAAGTGCAAAAAACAAAAGGAGTCCGAGTCCTCCACAGGATGAGCAGAACACTTGGAGTTTCATGCACACGTGAATAGATCAATCCTCTGAGATGGTGACAGGGCCTGTACATCAGTGCTATCTGTTAGACTTGCTAGGACTCAAAACCAGTTAACGTCACATGATTTACAAGGTCTCCAAGTACTTGCCTCCATTTCTGACTTGTTTGATGGCATTAAAAGACCACTCAGCAAACCCTACCACGGGAAATAAAACTTCCACTGGCTGCCTGGAGAAACTACATTTGGCTGAGCAACAGCGAGTGAACCAACACAATGCTCATTGCCACACCTGTGACACTGAGAGGGGGGATGACAGTCACTGGGGACACGGTGAAGCAAAACATGGGTAAAAATAAGGCAATTTATGTATGTGGAATATATTTTCCGAAGTGGCTCTCATTGTGAAACTCACGGGAACTTCTGAGAAGAACTTAAGAGCATCTTCCATAAACAACTTCATCTGTGAAACCACTTAAAACATGGAGGGAAAAAATGATCTACTGGTAGCTGTGCCTGTGAATTTGTTGCCATCTTACAAAACTATAAATAATCTATCTTAAAATGATATCAACTTCTAGAAGACCAAAATTCCTTGAGAACTATTCTAACCTACCACTAGCACTTCAGAAGTAATCTCTCTTCTCATCCCAGCATTTTCACATTTGCTTTTTCTGACGTGCAGAGAGCTACTTTCCTGTTACATGTCACCGGGCTTCTGCTAAGCCGTTAAAATCATTACCGTAGAATAAGGCAACATTTTAAAATCAACATAAAATATTAGAAATATTTCATCAGCTTTAGGATGTGCAACTATTTGTGATTTGGTCAGTTCCAAAAATAGTTAGGTCCGATTATGTCACTTTATTAATGGTATCAGCACTGTTCCACCTGCACAATCGAGAGCCAAGCAAGGGAGAAGGGGCAAGAACAGAAGAAAATGTGTGAAAATCACAAGGAAAAGCAGAGAACACATTGAAGCCATTTTGGAAACTGAAAAAAAAAAAAAAAAAAAAGGCAGTTAACAAAAAATGTATTTCATAAGAACGTAGTCTGTTTTCCCAGACAGTTGTATTTTTGTCCATGGATAACGCTTCCTCAGTATTTATTTTTATACAGAAACATTAAAAGAATCAGAGAAAAAACAGCAAATAAAGTACATAAAAATTGCCCACTCTTTCTGTCCGTGGCCTTCTTTTTCTTCTCTGGTCTGTTCTGAAGCATCTACAGCATTAACACAGAGGGAAGACTGTAACTAGAAGCTTAAACATGACCGAATACAGACGCTTGCCTTGCATGCACACTGTCATTGTGAATTAGGCATGAGTTGACAAGCTAAAGACCTGGCTTGCAGTCTCATCATTCAATCATCCATCCAATCTCATCAATTGAGCAAGACAGTAACACATGTCCCCTCTAGCTTAAATGACAGCAAAACTGTGGGTTGTAATCACAGGTCATCTTCAAAGGACACATCATTAAGGATGGTTTTGTTCTAAATCAATTGTTTATTGAGAATTACTCTAATATAATACTTCTCTCTGCTCCTTTTGCCTCTTGCATTTAACTCTGTTTAAAAGAACACATCAAAATGAGTATTTCATAATTTCTTGAGAATAAGCTAACAGTAAGTGTCATTGGACAGAATACAGAATTAGCCATTTACAGTCCAAAAATCATGACAAAAATAAGGTCATCTAGATTAACTTCCAACTGTATCTCTAGCTAGTGCTAATCTGCAGGGCCTTATATTGCAGTCTAAACTATTTTGACCATGTAGAAGCTGTTTCAAATTACCCCAGACATAAAAACTTGAAAAAATAAACCAAAATATAAATGACAACATATGTCCCCTAAAAAAAAAAAAAAAAAAAAAAGTGCTTTGCTTATACTCAGCATCTAATGTTTTTGTAACATGCAAAATGCATCTTTTTTTTTTTTTTCTAAATTTGCTAAATCAGGTTTTTGTGTCTAATTGCTCTTTCAAAAAAAAGACTTAGTAGTAGTTGTCCTCTCGCTCCTCTTGCAGAATTTGAGGACTAGGTCAGCCAAAGGGTGATGTCAATAGATGCTGATGGAGCTAAGGGAAAAGGAACAGGAAGAAAAGCTACATTTCTGTAGAAAGTTTAAAAGTAAAATGAGAATCAGTATTTCAGGGAAGGGATGTGCTCACGTGGAGCTCATTCACCAGCTTCTACACACCAAGAATTCCTTAATAAAAAATGGCTCAGGTCCAACAGACACCACAGCAGCGTCTCTGGGAAATGAACGACAGAAGGACAGATTCTCCACTGGTTAGAAAAACATAATCAAATCTCTATTAACATCATTTGCTTTGTGATAGTTTACATCAGCTGAGGATCCGCCTTGAGGAAAACTGGAAATTTGTTTGTTCTTCCATGTCGCTAGACATAACACACATGCTTCTCAAACTCCACCAAGCTGAAACGAAATTGTAACCACCACATGCAGACGTTTCATCACAAGTTTGTTTCTCTGTATTGCAGCCTCCCCACTTCACAAACACATCAATCTCAAGCATTTGATAACATCTACAAAATATATGGGAATAGAGTTCTGTGACAGCAGATGAACAGTACAGAAAATACACTTTATTACCAGAAAACATATTTTAAATTTGCACCTAGTGAACTGTTAAACATACCATTTTTTATATATTTATATATATATGTATATCTATCATTCTGACAGGCATGTTTTCATTCAAATCAAAACGAAGGCATAGCTTTTGGGTGAGGATATATACTGATTTCCAAATACCTGCATTCTCAATAAGATTGCTATTACTTTTTAACCGGATTCATATTTTCACCTCTCGGATGTTATAAGTGATTCTGTATTCACCAGAAGTTGGAGTACCTGAACTGTTTCAAACTGATCCTCTCCAAGCAATCTGCCCCTTTTGCTAGTTCTCACATTCAGCTTGGATGCACCCTTTTCAGTTTACCTTTCTGCCTCAATTTCAAGGAATTTTTAAACTATTTTTGCTGTTCCAGAAATTGATAGATGGGAGATGTAACCTGCAGGTTAATTATTTACTCTCTCTGGGTCTAAAGTTTCTACCCATAGACTTCTTTGTATATCAATTATTATCAGCTTGAACATAAAAGATCACTTCAGAGTAGCAAATGGTTCAACAGCATCCTTAAATGAAAAAAAAAAAATAAAGCCAATAAATTATTTTTAAACAATAGCATTTAAAATAAATGACCTTTAATGACAGGGCTTTAAACAAGATTTTCTAGTCACAGACAGACATCAACTGACCTGAAAGCAAAGATGTTCTGTTATTTTCCCCCACAGCATTAACCTCAGATTTGGCATATGCTACCGTATCAGCTGAATTCCTTTATATGTAAATAGGACCGGCTATAGCAAAAGGAGAATACATTTTGTGTCCTAACTTTCAGATTTTGAAGGCTATAAATATCACTGAAGATTCTTGAATTACCCAAATAATTCTCAGAACAGATAGCTCATCCTGCCACACTGCAAAATGAGTAAGAACATTTTAAATTACAGCTGCTGTAATCAAATAATCGCAGCCACATAAATATAGGGCCAAAGCCAAGGGTCAGTTTAAAGCTTGAGTTTATTTTTATTAAAAAGTTTAAATTCTTTTAAAAAGAATAATAAAAAAGAATTGAAAATTGTTTTCTTTCGCACAGCAATTGATTTATTTTAAGACAAAAATCAAATTACTGAAATATTTAGCATATTAACTACAAAAATATTTCTTACCCATGCAATTAGAGACTCATGACTGCATTTTTACTAAATCATACATTTTAACCTAGCATACCAAATAGTCAAAAAATGCAAAGAGGAAGCTGTATGTATCAACACTGGGTACTTTATTTGATAATGGAAGTGCTGCTATGTGAAACACAAAGAGAGGCTAGTGAGAGGGGGTGAATTTGAGAAGCCACGGCATAGTAAAGTAACCTAACTAAATTCCAACAGAAACTAACTTGAAAATTAAGAACAACAGATATTTAATAACTTGTGTTTTCTAATATCTTAAAGAGAAATACAAGTAAGGCTGCAACTTGATTATCCCAGAATTTAAGAACACAAAAGAGGCCAAATGATTCCCCAACATACACACACAGCAAAGCAACTACTCCAGGATACACACGCTGGACTTGGTCAACTATATTTAATCTTCTTTGGGCCATAACTCACACTACATATGCAAAGTTAACTTTTTTATTTAATCCTTGGCCAAATACACTTTCCTTCCTCACAGAGACGACAAACATGTCCATTACATTTCTCAAGTGGGGGCAGAAGGAGCACTAACACTTACTTTGATACAGTAACAAAGAAATGGCTATCAAACAAGAAGACAAATAGGTATTTAAATTAGGACTCGGCAAAGTAATTCAGATGCCTAAGAATAGTAATATCATAACACAGGGAGTTTGCATGAAGAAGGAGGAATCACAGAAATACTACCTTTGGCACGCTCTTGATGGCAACAGTTGTTTCCTTGCAAGCTCTGACAAATGGTAAATAATCTGCAATTCTTTCCAGCAACTTCTGCATATTTAACTTCAGATGTGAACGATGAGTTTCTATTTCGAGAGCTGTATTGCTCCTGCAAACTTTAAGTGGTTTTGTACAAAATACCCAAGACGGGGCACCAAAAATAGTTGCTATTTCCTCCGGTTACTATAGCCATCCCCCACTATGCTGGTATGAAAGTTCTCACACTGCTATTTTCTGTGCTGCCCTGCTGAAAATTTGACGGAAAGAAAAATCTTATCCAGAAAAGATCCCAGCCACAGGTAAAACAGGGACCGACTATATGATAAAGCACATCCCAAATCCAGAAGGCAGAGCTGTGCAGGCAGACAGGGTGCGTAAATAGCCAGGGTTTTGGTAGGACCTCCCTGCAGGTGAGGATCCCTCAGTGGTGAGCTGCTGGTCTGTGTGGTGGTGCTGCGGGTTGTTAGGACAGCATGTCTTAGAAAAAAAAGAAATATATCAAGAAAAGGTTATGACTTGCAACTCAGCTTTAGATATCCTCCTGAACTTAAAACCATTCTTACATGGCTGGCTAAAGAATAAGGTGAGCTTGAACTTAGACTCCACATTTAGTAACTTTTTTTCTGAAGCGGTGCTTAGTAAGGAGGATTTCATGTTCAAGGTGACAGACTGGCAGTAATGAAATGTGAACTCTTCCATTTCTCTTCATAATGATAAGCAACAACATAGGAAGCTTCTCACATTGTCCAGTTCAATTTCCTTCTCACTTAATTATAGATCAGGAGTAATTCCACTAAAATTAATTAAGTTGCATCAGAGACTGGCAAGAGAAGGATTAGTCTGTCTACAGTGCGACACAGGGGAGAGACAACTGCTCTCCTACCATGGCTGTTCATTTTTAGCTTCAAAGAATATTAACCCATCACATTTGCACTAATGACCAGAACCATTCAATCTCAGGGGAAAAAAAAGGCCACAAGCAGGGACAGCCTGCCGAGGACACCCACCACTGAAGAAGACTCCCTCAGTGTGGTCCTTCTCACCAGGACTCCTGCATTTGGCATTAAATGTTTGTTAGAGGAAATAAAAACACTCCTCTCTAGGTGTTGGGTTTGTGGGCTGGGTTGGGTTTTGTTTGTTTTTTGCCACCTCAGGTATATAGTATTGACGTCTGTGAATCCAATTTTCCTATTAAGTTGTCCCTTTTCATTACAGAAGGAACTAAATGCTCTGGCAAACTGTGATGTGTGTATGAAATCCACCCCAGTACCAAGCACCATTCCTCTGTGCATTTGTGAGTCCGCCTCAAAGCTCGCAAGACGTCTTACGTAAGAGCTTTCAGGCCTGGGCTGGATACGGATGAAGAAACTACAGGTGAAATTCAGCTGTAACCCAGTCCAAATAACCTGACTTGGAAAATAAGAATTAAAACAACTAAAATGCAACAGAAATCACCGTCACCATTTCTGGATGTTTTTTAAGAAGTGTCCCTAGACTTCTTCAGTCACATTTCGCCGCTCCTGTGTTCTGCTTTTGGTTTATCCGAGAGTTTCTCCCACACCCACCTCAGACCTTTAGCATGCTCTCAGACCTTCCCTGCTCTGCTCTGTTTATTATTCTTCCCCTCGCTCCTCATTTTTTGTCCTTCACTGTAGACAAGAGTGCCACTCTCTCCCTGTCCAGATGTTCCCACCTCACCTCATGTTTCACCAGCAGCAGGAGGGACCTGGCTGGCTCCTTCTTGCCCAGTCACTGACAGGTCTCTGTGGAGTGTCCCAGAGCCTGACTCCAGTTTCACCAAGTTACTAGCGCAGACTGCAGACTAGAAAGACAGACCTTAAGAGGAGTCAGGAGAAGAGAAGCAAGCCAAGATAAGCAGGGAGACAGACACACCCCGCATTCTTTCGGGCACTCTGTCTGTACTACACAGATGTTGTCTCGCGCAGCTCATCGTAGCAAGCAGTGTGTGAACAAGAAGTCTGGTGCTTCAGACACTTTCAAATTAAAAAAAGCTACAAGAATGCAGCAGAATAAAACAAACAACCAAAAAAAAACAATGTATAGTAGATGCTAAAATTTCAAATGGAAATGAAGATGAGATATCATACAGTTAAGAAATTACCATAGGCCGCATATGCTGCATTACAGCAGACAGTTCTAAAAATTAAGAGCATTTTATTAGCATTAAGAAATAGATTTGAAGTAACCAGCACCTGGCTAAATATGATTAAAAATAAAAGGTTGAGCTGTACAAATCTGAAAGAGTCACTTTTACGATGGTGGCTGCTTCAGACACAAGCTGCAGGCTGGATAGGCACTTCCCAGTCCAAGCAAGGCAGGGATAGTCAGCTCTGCTCTTCACCTACATCAAAAAGCCATGACTTTAATGTACACGAAACTACCTTAAGTAAGTTCCCAAAAGCTGGAGACAGACATTTCAGAACATTCTGCTTCTACTTCAGCATCGCCTTTCTCTTCACTACAAATACAGAAGATGGAGACACACCACTGGCTCTGATCCATCCCAAACCACATGGGTCCTCTATATTCCTCACAATATTTATTGACATTTTGATGGGGCCACCCTTACTAAACACAAGAACAAAGAAGTTACTTATTAGCCTGTGTGACAGATGGACAGAAGTCTGCTATAACCAGCCATTCCAGATCCATTTCCACTTTTATATGACAGCATATGTTGTTGTTATTTATTGGGAGTGATCATGCAGGTTACTGGCTAACTTTACAGCAACTTTTTTTTTTTTTTTTTTTTTTTATTACTTCTTGGCCTAACTCATAAACAATGTGTATTTCTATACTCAGCATGATGGCTTAAAGTGAAATAATTCTACTAACCTAGCCACTTCATCCTTTAAACAACAGCGATCCGGGAATTTCTGAATTCTGCAGGTCTAGCCCCATTGGCAACCAGCAGTCCTCCTGCCAAAAGCCTACAGCACAGTGTTGACAAATTGTGTAGGAGGAAGAGAATTAGGAACAGTGTAACTTATCAGATGTATCCCAAATAAGTGCATGGAAGCCTTCCCCTCACCCCAGAGTCAACAACCAGCACCATACATCAACTCTAGCCAAAGGGAATGATTTTTTCATCTTTTTTTTTTCTTAAAAAAAAAAAAAAAAAAAAAAAAAAAAGTCAGCTTTGAAAAAAAATGCCATCCAAAGGCTGTCGTGCAATATGGTAGGGAAAGTTATTTTTCCAGTTATTCTTCACATTGTCCATGATAACCACCTCTCTCAATTCACTCCTAAATCCAGCTACTTTCTTGCTGACACATTAAACAACCCCTTTTATAATACTGGTCCCACACTGGGTCATTTATAGAGGCTCCTTGTTTCTAAGTAGTTTTTTTTTTTTTTTTCTTGTTATTTTTCTTATAAATTCCTACTGCCACCTCCTGCAGCTTTTTAAACGCAGACAGGACTCGGGACCCCTGGAGAGGTATTTTCCCCCAAACAAACACCAGCCCTGTGTGCACGTACATCTGGGCAGACCATGGCTGCAAAACACATGCACATCTGTGCTCCCAAAGTGCTGACAGTGAGATTCAACCTGTCAAGACAGCATCATCGAAACGCAGTTTGTTTTCTTAAACAAGATGTTTCTGAGTAAAACATAATATGGCAGCCCTGCGAGGTGGAAGACTGGCTTCAGCAGCAGAGCTTGCCGAAGAGATTTCCACCCTAGCTGGCCACACTTGAGGACTGCTGCCTCGTGCTGCACAGCTTCTCGCAGGGCTACAACCAAACTGTCTGACTGAAATTATTTGCATGAACAGTATTCCCCTTCCTGTTTCCACTTGGAGGGGTAGTCTAAATCCACACGGCTTCAGCAAGCTGGTTTAAAGCACAGCACCACAACCAGCTGTACTGGCACAGCTCCAGCTATGGTCAACCACCAGCCACCACATCTTCCCTCAGAGACCTACACCTTCCCGCTGGGACAGCAGCGACGGCCTTCTTCCCTAAATTCATGCTCAGAAGTACTCTGACTGATTTGTTTTACCAGCCCAAGCCAAGCAGTCTGAGGCAGATAACCAGTCTGGAAAATTTCAGCTCAAGCTGTTAAATTTTGGGAAACTCAGAAGCAAACGAAGCAGTCCTCAGAAACAAACGGGCAACCTCAGTTACAGGTGTCCAGTCTATTAAAATTTGGACATTTATTTTTCCCTTTACACTAACCAATATTTAATACAACATTACAGTTTTACATTTTTGCTCTTGAAGACCACTAGGAAGTGTTTCACATAGATTACTATTATAGCCATTTTTTATCTGAAAAATATTCTCTTGAACTGCTATTAGTCATTATGACATAAAAGCTGAAGAATTAAGTGCAACCCAGAAGCATTAAGTTCATTGCCTTGAATTCTGTTCAAGGCAGAGGCAGATCCTCCAACTTCTACTGTATGCCTCTTTCTGCAGCTGTTGAAGGAAAAGGGAAAGCAAGCATACAACGGGTTCCTTCTGGTGAATACCAATCTCGAGAGGATTCTGTCCGTAACAGTTTCTCAAGGTGAATACTCAAGCAGTGCGTGTTTGAAGGAGGCAGCAGAAGAACAGAGCTCCACCTGAGAAGTCACAAAATACAAATGCCCATAACTCAGACTTTGAAAACCAATAGCAGCTGTCAGAAATCGAATACCTCAACATGTAAAATGAGAAAAGGGGGCAAGAGGGGCATACCCCATGTCCTATCTCCAACCTAACAGTCCTGACTATTGGTTTTCTCCTTCCTAAGATCACCAGATTTCAGACACTTTGGCAGACTTCATGCAGGGACAGACACAGGTACAGGGTCAGAACACCCCCTGGTCATCTCTCCAGGGCCACAAGGCATATGAATGAGGTATTCCTGAATGATGGCATTCTTTGATAAACAGGCCCAAGCGCTGAGTTTTCACAGCTCCAGAAGGGTAGTAATGTTACCAGCTTAAATGACTAAATACAATGTTCTTTTTTTGGCAAATACATACACAAAAAAAAAAAGTTCCCATTGCTAAATCTCTCTCTCAAAACCACAGATGGAACCACAAGAAGTGAGCCTGTCCAAACACATTTACACTAACTCCCACTCCAAGAAACAGTCCCACAGAGGTCCTCACTACAGACAATGTCTTCGCTGTCATTTAATAGTTCTTTTCATCTACTCCAGAAACATTCAGGAGAGAACTCAGAATCTTCCTGTTGTGTTGTATTGTAATCAAGCACGATGTTTCTATGTGATTTCTGATATAAATTCTATATACTTAATATACTTAAAGTACCATAAATACTGAGGAATAACAACGCAGAGCCAGAACTCCTGTTCCTCGTCAGAAATGAGGATCATAAACCGAGGTCCATGCTTTGAGGTCTACTCACATGCTACTTTGGGAAGAAGTATTAACACTAATGCTGGGACACTCTCTAGCTTTTTTTAGGGGGAAAAAAAAAAAAAAAAAGTGGAGTTGGGGAGATAGAGGGGCAAAGGGAGAAGTCTAATATTCTGTACCATGTACATTTGTGTATTGTCCATATTGCTATAGTACCTAAGCACCTCTCAGTACCCACCAAATGCAAGCTACTGAAAATTAGCTTTTCTTAAATCTTTAGAAAGAAAAGGAATGGACCTAATGGGAAAAAAAACAGTAAAAATAGAGAGGAAAACTAAGCAGATAAAGGCTAAACAGTTTTCCCAGTATTTTCAACTGCTGCATTATATGCCATTGCTTCTACTCTACTAAGTCCCACCCACAACACAAATCATGCTGGAAGCCTAACTTTAAAATGGTTAAAAGAATAAGTGAGGGAGAAAAAGGAAAATGATGCAACTTCCAGTGGAGGATACAAGTCACCGTGAATCTATTACTTGGCTCTCCAAGTGAAAGCCGCAGTTCTGATGCACACACGGCATGCTGGATTGACATGGTGGCACCCAAACTTCAAAGCACATTTGAAATTTTAACTCACTTAAATGTAAGGAAGAGCCATTACAGTGCAAATAGTCTTCTTTGCAGAAAACCAGCATAGGAAAGACGTTTTATCACAGAAAAACAGTATCTAAAGTAGATACAGATGAACTCCACTATAAAACCATGGTGTCACAGCTATGTCTTTGACTTCTTTATGCTACAGATCAGAAACATGAACGCATTTGTCTTGAAATGAGCTCTCAAACAGAAGTTTGCATTTTGTAAGAATTACAATATATTTGGACTTTTGGTTTCTTCGGTTATCTATTATTAGCTGGAGTTTAGTTGTCAAGACAACAGTTTCCACTTCTACAGAATGCTTTAACTGTAAGCAAAATGTCACAGTCAATACCAAAAGTTCGTCAGGTTGGCCTGGTAGCCAGGAAATAAGAGCACCTCCTTAGGATTGGGCCAGGCTGCCATCAGAACAATGTCAAGAAACAAACAAGGAGACTGGGTATTCGTAAAAGATCACACAAACATGGTGGAAACCAAAGGATTCAAGAAGCGATCCACCTTACACATGGATTTGGCTTCTGTGCTGTACCCTGCTACAATGGCCACCCCAAACTGGAGTATGATGTGCACAGGGCAGCCGATGAACCTGTACACTTGAATACAGAAAAACCATGCATCAGAAATATTTGGGGATATGGTAGAGAAAAAAAAAAAAAAAAAAAAAAAAAAAAAAAAAAAAACAGAGTACAGTGAAGTCACATTGCCAGAAAATGGAAACACAGAGGAACACAGCAGTTGTGTACTGAACATAACCCACTGCAGTACCAAAGGGGGGGAAAAAGGAACACGTTTCTAGAAATTGGGTTAAGCCTTGTATTGTGAGAAAAAGTGAATGTACAACATAGATTTTCATTTGTTTATTATTATTATTATGTGGGATATGCATAACAGCCAATAAACAAAATGCAATGTGAGACACACCCAAAATCTGTAATTCTGCAGCTTGCTATCTGTCCACAAGGCACCAGTGGGAGATTCTGCCAACAGTCAGTTTAGTATTTTAAAACCAAGTAAATTGGGATCGCATCTTATTTTCTTTACCCTTTATTTCCTTCAAGTATTTTGTATTTAGAAGAAAACGGTAGATCAGCATAGTTAAAATAAATATCCTCTTTAGAGTCCCAGACTCGCTGTGTAAATGTTTTCATGCATGAAGTCAGAACTACACACATCTTGGACATTAGCTATGAAATCTGTTCCCCCTTTCCGATATAGCTGTTGCAATAGTCTTTGGTTTTATATGAGCCATAGGCTGCAATAACAGCAGAATAGTCTACCCAAACCATTTTTCCCAGCCCATTGGTATTCATACATACAGAGACAGAAGAAAGGATGGATATTCAAGGTTAAGTGCGTACAGAATAAAGGATTTAGAGTCAGTTATTATCAGTCACTTCATTTTATAGATCCATGTGAAAGCCATGTGAGATACTAATCTTCCTTTTCTTTATATATATGCACATATGCACGCATATACACCCCACCACCACCCCACAGTCATCATCTGCTTTTCATCTCTTTGCCTCTCTAAATACACGCTTTACTTGAACGTTGAGAAAGCAACTGTACCCTAAACACCAACCTCAGATGCAATCCTTCCCCTCTGAAGAAATGCTTCAGAAATACAACACTTAGTCAGAACGTTTCTTCTGTTGCATGAACAGATGGGAATAAACTACCTGAAAGTATCAGTATTAGCTCTTGTTAACTCAGTTTGCAGGAAACCAGAATAGCTCACTGGCAGCAAAACAAAGAAGTGGAGAAGAAAAGACGAGTAGAGGGGAGAAGAAAAGAACATCGATGTACAAATAACCTCCTCAGTATGCCATACTGAGGAATATGTGGGGAAGGTGTCTGCTGAATTGGAAGCAGTCCTCTTGAGCAACAGGCATTTTTGTCAAATTTGCATTTTCAGAGCTATGAGAGTATTGTTTCCTGCATCCCTATGTTGGCACAGCTCCTCCGCTCAGCCAAGACATCAGGCACTCGTTTGTCAGATTTAGCGCTTCTGGATTTGCCTCTCCTTTTTAAGTGCTGTATTTTATTTTTATCTCACAGGTTATTTTCAACATGTGGCAATGTAGCCCCTATAATGTCCAAATGAATAATTTCGTTTGCATTAAACAGTGCCACTGATAATCTATTAAAATGTGATTCTTTTCCTTCAGGTTTCCGTACTTACTGCCAACCAGTTTGAACCCTGTGCATCACAAAGGAAAGCTACGGTTGCCTGGATCCTTGTTTTATTATCATTTTGTCTTAAGACTTAACAAATCTCTATTTTTTTGAGTTGAAACTCATTATTTCTTGAATTAGTGTCAATAAAACATCACAAGTATCACATGAAAAATAAAAATTTCAGCATTTGACACAGCACAGCTTTTGATCCCTAACAATACGACAAAGTTCCTACGCACTCAAAATATACTGACTTCCAAGTGTGAGAAACAAGCAATACTGTCACATTGTATTAATGTCTTTCCAGTGCTGGCTTTAGAAGAGAAGGATCTTTCTTTTTGACACTCAGTACGTTAACCATCATTTTTTATATCCAGTATAAAAAGTAGGAAAATCACCACAGACTTCTGCATACTGATAATACTTTTTTTTTTTTTTCAAACAGCTACAGTGAGAAGACTATCTAGCTGCTGGGATCCTTCTACACAGTCTACTAACCTTAAGTTAAAGCAGATTTTTTCTTCCTACCCACCCCCCTATACATAAAATACCAACGAGAACATTCCTAAAGCATTATACAGAGCAAATTCTGATGTGTTCAATACAAACTCTCCTCATATCAAGAGGACCTACATTTGTAGACACAATACGCAATAACCTGTAATGTAAACACATTTTTCCCCTCGCAGTCGTGAACAGAGGTTCAGCTTTCAATATGGCCCATATTTTCAGTTATGAATGCAGACCTAGACATAAAAGGGCACTTTGTACTGGTTATAATCCCATTTGTGAACAGTACTCTCACCAGGAAGCACAGCCAGCTATCAACATCAGCATGGGACTCCTGCAGAGCTGGGACCAGAATTTTTTATTTTTTTTTTTTTTTTTTGCTGGCAAAGTATGCCACTTTTTCCCCCCTCCTTTTTTTTTTTTTTTGTGACCTTGGCAGGTTTTCCTGCACTAAGGGGATAATGCAAGCTCTTCATCCCATGCAGAGGCCACAAATAACCTACTCAAGAAGGCTACTCAAAGGTCAAAATCAGACCCTGGACTTAAGAAAACCTTACTAAGGTAAGATGCACAAAGTTTGTGGAAATGGATGGAGAAATAGTCTAATCAGTAGAGAGAGGAAAATTAAATTAACAGTAAAGGAAAGGTCCAGAAGTCATCTCGGTGGTTCCAGATGGCAGACAGTCCTCTGCAACAAGCAGTTTAATTAAATAATGTATGGTACAAGAGCGTGTAAAATAACACAGGAAATGGAGTCTTGTTCCTTCCTTAAATGTTTGAGATGGCTGGAACCTAACAGCTGCTCATGCATAGCAAAGAAAAAGAATAACAGATTTTTTTTGTGTGTAATTATTACAAGCCTCTATAATATATACTCCAGGGTGGGTTTTTTTGGAAGTCCTTGCTCCTTGCTTTAGCTCATACTGGATTTCAAAGGTTCATGAACTTTCAGTTTTAAGTTTTCTGTATAAGTTTATTTTAAAGGTTCTGGGCCAAGGAAGACAAATTTGTTAAGCTAATTAACGTATCTATATGCATTATAGCATGTTTGCTTTCCCGCATTATCCACATTACTCCGGCCCATTTTATACAGCTCACAATTATGTGAAGGTCTTTGTACTACTTAATTTTAGGTAGTCTGCAAAAGGTAACACCAAAAAAAAAAAAAAAGAATAACAGCTTTAACCTTTTTTTTAAAAAACAAACAAACAAACATTAACAGACAAAACATTTTCAGGTAAGTACCATCCTGAATTCAGCCATTTTGCTCAATAAATTACTCTTAATTAAAATAAAAAAAAACCTCCTGCTCAACTCCTTGCAGAACCATTTGACACTAAAGGGAATAAAGTCTTAGTAAGGTAGGTACAAGTGCAGAGAAGATTGCACAATGATATTCACACCACTTTAATCAAACTCTAATTAATCTGATGGTTTTACATTATGACTTCATTTTGCTGAAAACAGACATACCTAATTACAATATGACTTGTTTATCCAGCAGCTTAAGGTTTTGACTATAAAAGTGACGTCCACAAAACAAATGTGCCCTGTAGCATGTAATTTACTTTGATATGAAAACCCTTGAACAAAAAAAAGTTACGCTGTGTCAGCAATCAGACAGCTAAACAGAAATTTAAGAAGTAGGTAATTGCTTTCAGATCTAAATAGCAAATGCCTGAAAATAAAGTGAATTTTATCACCTACCATTTCTAGTGGTTCAGACTTTGATGTGATAGGTTGTTCCACTATCAAACTCTCTATCCGTAATTGTGTTCAAGGTCTAGCCCACTGAGCAATGTTGAAATAAACCTGTTGGCTTTCAGAGCCTAGCACATATGCAAGCTCACAGAAGAGACTTTCAAGGCAAAACTCAAAGGCAACTTTTTTTTTTTTTACACCTATTTTCTAAGCCTTCTTTCTTTTAAGTAGAATAAAGTTTGTAACACAAATTAGTACCAAACAGAAACCACTCAAGATCAAGGGTAAGGACCTTCCAATTTGTCACCCTGGTGTTTTGGTTTTGTTTTTCCCCTACAGCAGCAGCATAGACAGTGCCTTAAATCTTATTACTGAGGCTCAACCAACAGCATTCCAGAAATTACTCCAGGAAGATGTACCACTATCCTGCATTAGGGTTTTTTGCTTGGTTGTGGTTTTTTGTTGTTGATGTTTTTTGGTTGTTTCTTATTTTTTTATTATTATTATTGTTGTTTTTATTGTTATTGGTGGTGGTGATTTTTTGTTTGGGGGTGTTGTTCTTTTTTTTTGGGGGGGGGGTCAGTCTGCATTACAAAGCTGTCTTAGTAGACATAAACTAAATTGGTTAAGACAGTCAAATTTTATGCTAATTATCTGAGCAGAAGTCAAGCACGTAATCTTCTTTCATAACACAGCACTTCTGCATAACTGGACAGGAACATTTACTGACAGGAAAATCATATACACATCAACACATGAAGTGCTGAAAGAAGAAAAACTCTTGGCTAATGAAGAAGGCATGACATAACTGCTCTTCAGAACCAAAACCTCATTTGGCTTGTTATTAACCTTAGTTCAAAGCGAACAAAATATAAAGGTGGTTCAAAATGACTAGATTTTAGTACAAGTCTTCTTCCATGTGTAGAAAGCTCTAAACTACTTAGGATTAGCAGCTGGTAAATGAAACTGGGGGGTCAGCAGTAGAAGAGATGAAAAAATACAGAAATACTGGGCATCTTATACAGTATTTGTACATGTAAGAAACAAAGAAGATTAATATTGCCAGCAATTAAGTCGGATAAACCATATGCAATAAAAGAGAACAATCAGGAAGATCTGTCTTCTCTACAGTAATACATACTCCTACATGGTAAAACAAACGTGAAGAGGAATGAAGTAATGAATTAAAATACCAAAATATTGGTAATCTTTTTCATAAAGTTCCAAGTTTGCAATGAAAGTAAAGGAACTTTAATAAGAGGGGTGAATATTTAAAATGCAACTAAATAATACAAAGCAAGTCTTCCAAAGCTTGTAGTCCTTGCCAGAAACATTCCTGTGGATCTGTTTTCCATCAGAAAATCCAATGCAAAAAGCAGAAATATTTCTTGTAAGGTAGCCTTTTGATGACACTCATCATGAAATAAAAACTGAAATAGATATTTTATAATGCAGAAATTTTACAACATTTCATAACATTAAGACTTTCCATTCTAAATGATTTCTTCTTTTAGTTTGCATGGTATCATACAAAAGAACATTTTGATCCAATATAAATGTAATTAAAGAAATACAAAAGTGATTTTTTTTTCATTCTGTTATAAAGCAATCAAATGTTGATATGGTGAGCTTTCCAGTAAGATGCAAAATCCCTTTCTTACCAAAAACTTAATGTTATTCTGACCCACCAGCCAGTTACCTCCGAGAAGACTTCAGCAAACAACATAATCCATGGGTTTGTAAGATGTTGCAAAGATTGTTTGATGGTGTTTTATGTAACAACAAATAGCACCAATGTGGCAAAAACTGATTGACTTGATACAAAAGTGACTTCATACAAATAAAAATGCATACGCTCACTGTCAGTGAAGTATTGTCAGCTCTTTCCCTTCCCAGAAAGTAAGCTGCATGACACTTGACTAATTACATAGACAACACTTAGAAGACATCTCAAGGATATAAGCCAGTGTTGATTACTTCAACTACATGCAACAGCTTCGTGAGTTCGTAACTTCCTTCCACTTGCGACAAGAGTTTATGTAAATTTTGCTCCTTTTTGGGACTTGCAATGTTTAGAATTCAGGTCATCTTTTTTCGTGCTCTGTATTTTCTTCTACTTCACCAAAACCTTAGTCCTATTACAGAAGGTTGGACTAGATGAATTCCAGAAGGTCCCTTCCAACCTGAATTACTCCTTGGTTCTCTTTGTATCATCAGATGATAAGGCAAGAGTGAGTACAGAGCTCTTAACACGCCCACAAAAGATGTTTTACACCTGTAAGAAGAGAGGCATCTAAGCCTACAGCAGAGAAACAATCTTGTTTCTGTGCCTTATTTAGGACCTCCATAAACTACTAATTTTTGTTGAGGTTCAACAAGTTCATTTTTTCAATGTCCACTGATTTTTAAAGAAAGATTGCCAGGTAAAATTGACCAGAGTTAATAGATAGCATCGTTTCTGCTCCAATCATGCAAATAGCTGTATTCAGAGGAGCCTGTGATGGTCTCTCAGGGAAATCAATGCAACTATGCATGTAAAGTCCCTTGCAAGATATGAATGAAGATTTACTGATGGACCCGATGGCATAGTTGTTTGTGTGCACACAAATGCATTTTTCCAGATTAAATTCACCAAATTACCTCAACACAGATTAATGCAATCGCCACGAACACGATGTATTCTTTTCCTTTAGATTTGCATTTTTCCTGTTGCTTTGCCCCCTTCGCAACTCAACTCTGACTCACAGACAGATTAGAAATCAGATCAGCCTAGAATTTGCAACACTGACTTAGCCTCTTTGGACTAAAAATAAACAGTAGATAGAGCAGCTGGGAAAAAAAAAAAATCAATGACAGTCAGCCCCAACGTGCTCTATTTTACCACAGTAAGAACAAGCAATATCTGAAGTTTCCAGGGCTTCTCTTCCCACAGCACATTTCCACCCCAGCTCTGACCATGCAGGACCACCTGAGAACACACATAACTACAGTGCGTGGATTGAAGACCATGAGCCCCTTAATCTTGCAATAAACATTTCTGTTAAGGCAACAAAGTGTAATAATCACCTGGCTTATTCTGTGTAGCCGCGTAAAGCACTTACGGTGACAACCCGGGCTCTCGCTGCTGCAGAAGGCAATCCCCGCACGGCTCCCTGTGCTAAAATAATACCCTAAAGTAGTAGCAGCGTGATTGGATTTCGACATGCAGCTAAGGTCAGGCAGGTCTTGTGTCTGGCCTGCTGATCCCTCCAGCACCCCGACACCTGCGCGGCTCGGCCTGCCCGCACAGGAAGGCCAGGGCGACCTCCTCACAATGTGCTCACGTGGAGAGCGGGAGCGCCACATCCTGAAGGAGATAAATACAGCAAACCCATCGAGCCCCAAACTTCCTGACATTCTCCAGAACGGGCAGGTTTATTTTATTTTTTTTTTCTCCAGAGCACGGAGGTTTTGGTATTAATTTGACCAGGGAGGAAAGCTGGAGTCTGCTATGCAGAAACATCTAGTCAAATAAATACGTCATTAAGCTAACTAGCTACAGGATTGTCTAGCAGATGGATGACATCTTGGTTGCTAGTGGAACACTTTTCTATAGCCTTGTTTGAGGCAGACACATATGGCTCTCCCAAGTATTGATGCAAGCTCCCAGATGGACTAGATCATTGCTGACACCTTATTATAAACCCTAGAGATGAAAGAAGGGAGCACAGTTTTTGAGTCACAACACAGAACTCCGAAATAGTCAGACTTCCTAAAAATCAAGTCTGTAACGGAATCTCAACTTCTTTTTGTTGCAAGCAACTACTTTTAACCAGGAACAGAAAACAGAGGAAATACTACAGACAGGATGATTAGAAGAGCCTCAAGGAGCTGTAAAGACCAGAAGATCCGTAATGTAGATGTGCATTATAACTACATATAGGGAGCTACAACGGTTACAGCTCTGAGGATGCAAAAAAAATTTATCTGCTCTGCAGCTGTTACTGACACCAAGGAGCTTCCATCTGGAATTTCTTGGTTGGGGTGGAGGGGAAAAGCAAAGAAGAGGAAGCCATTGAGACATTACAGATGCACGACTGCTCTGAAATGTCTGCATCCTAAAGTACAAGGGAGAGAGGGAAAGGGAAGTTCTGTAGCTACAGGAGCGACAGGAAAACTAACAAATATGTGGGAGATAACAGAAGCAGTTGCATCCTGCATTTATTTTTTTGGTAGGTGTCAGAAACACCCAAAAACATCTAAAGTACATGATGGGAAGAAGGCATATTTTATTTACCATGGTCAGACACAGGAAAAAAAATACTCATTTAACATTTTTACGCTGTGAAAAGAAACTACTCTTAGCATCCACTAATAAGTTTACTCTTCTCCTTCACCCAAAAATATGACTCATGATACAGGACGATGACTTCTTACATATTTTCCTTTGTCCTAGTACCTGCTATACCATGTAAACCACATAAGTTAGATTGTTGAGACTGTTGTAACTCTGTGACAAAGCTTAAAAAACAAACAAAACTCAAATTTTAAAAACAAATCAATTCACTGGCCCTGGGAATATGTTCGCAATTCTGTATGTTCATGAGTCAGGGAGATGCTTAGGCTGCTAAAACCTGCCTCTGCTGCAATGGCCTGAGACTTAACGAGTGTGCAAACATTGTGGACATGTCAACTACAGTAGCTAATATATCACAACTCATTCATCCCTTCATTTTATAAAGAGACACCTGTGTTATCACATCTTCAACCACACAATCATTTCAATGAATTGAGTTCAGAGTCACTCCCAAGTTTTCATTCATATAACCAGCATCTTTCAGGGAGCATTTTATCTTCTTGGTGGATTGAAAGTTCAGAAGTTTTTTGGGTTGGTTGGTTGTTTTTTGTTTTGTTGTTTTTAAATAAGGAGAATACAGTTATCCTTGAATCATCTTATAAAATAGCACATTTATGAAGAATGAGAAAGAGCATCCTTTTTCTCTTCAGAGAAAAAAATATAACCTCTACCACCATCACCTCATGGGTCTCAACAGGAACGTCAGGAACAGTCTTAATTTTATAAGGGTAACTTTCAAAAGGGTGCAAGTAGAACAGAACTTCAGCTACGTACTCTGCACCCATGACTGCTTCAACTGGGCAGTTCTGCTTCTCTGCAATACATTGGTCCCTCTGGGAGCTAAGTTCAGCTGGCCAGAAATGGGGAAAAGAAGACAACTATCTCCTTTCTCAGAATGCTTCACGGTTCATTTTGACCCCTTAGAATATAAAAGCTTCCGAACAACCATTGCTTTATGTAAATCTTCCAATGCAAGATATAGGAAAGTGCAACTTAGAAATCTCTGTGGTCAGGGCTGACACGATGGAATGTAAATTAAAGCCTTTAGTCAACAGTCTTTGGTTCTCCTGAGGAACTTCCTCAGATGAGCTCCAGATTGAAAAGAAGCAAGACAGATATTAATCAACATCCATGAAAGCATAATGAAACACAGCTCAGCCTAGAACTAGCCAGTTTCTGAGTTGCAACATATTTTTCAATATTATTCATTTATTTCAGAAGAGACAAAGCCCCAAAATTTCCTAATTTCTTACCAACTGAAGATTCCAGTTTTACATCTGCTGAGTAGGACTGTTTTTTGTTTTTTTTTTTTTTTTTTTTTTTCTTACTTTTACAGGTTGGAGGACAGCCAGTTTCAAAATACAAAGGATCACTGCAGGTCCCCACATCTGAGGTGGGTCCTCAGGGATTTCTTCAGCCTTTGTCTCTGCAACAGACTTCTCATGCAGGCTGTGCAAGAAAACCCCATGTTCCTAGAAACACAATGTCCTTGGTCGCGGTTGGATCCTTGGCAGTTTTGCTCCATGCCAAGGACCCTGAAAACACCAGGCCTCCAGCCAAACCACAGTTCACCAGGAATCAAAGAGAGGTCACGTCTTGTTTTGGTTTGAGTGAAAGTCTGTCAAATCTAAAATATTTGCAATGAATCATCTCAAGTTCAATGTACTGCCATTTCTGACTAAATTACGTTCACTTGAAAGTTCGCAATTAGCTCCATCTGAAATGCCTCTTCATAGCAGCATCGTGAAAACTGATCAATAATAAGTGACACTGAGGAAAGTCAAGATAAATCAAGCACGGGATAAAATGGTGAAGATAAAGTATGGTAAACATCTATGTCAAGAGGCTCTCATTCATACACAAATGGTTTCGTATCACTGTCACTCAACTTATGCTCTGAATGATGTTCTCATTCAGATGTAAAATGACCTTTGATTGATTCAAGCTAGAGCTAGAAGGCTGTTCTGTATTCGACACAGCATTCACACGCAAGTTTAACATACTTAAACATACACATCTTTACTTGACACTTCAGGTGATTTGCTTTGGTATCTCCATGTAGACACGATTAAAGGCTTCTATCTCCAACCTCTAACAATACCCAGAGGGAAAGAGGGAATGGGAAAAGGCAGAGTCTGTTGCTGCTGGTTGCATATTCAACTGGAGAGCGAACTCATCATCTCAAAGGACACTTCCAGGATATCTTATGCATCTAACTCCTCCTCTACAGCCCATCCAAGCCCTCTTTTTCCTCTTTAGCTCTTTTCACTCCTCTTGGATGGTGAGTTTTTTTGGCAATAAAAAAAAAAAAAAAAGAAGAAGAAACATGAACTGAATACTTCTTATCTAATTTTTGTGCATTACCAGCACTAACACACACCAGCACTGTGGTATTTTTTTCTTGAAATTTACCTACTTGCCCAGCAACCACCCACGAAAAAAAGCAGACCAATCTACACAGACTACCGGAGCTTTCTGCTGTAGGGGCTTTGCATAATCCCAGTAATTTTCATCAAAGAGCTGTAAAGATCATTAGGACAAAACAGTGATTTTCACCTGTGAGTTAGAATCCTAATCCCTACACCTATTGCAGGTAACTTCCTCTTGCAGCTAGGGAGATTTTTATCTCCCTAATCCTCAGTACATTAATGCCTACGTTAAAAAGTGATACTATCACTGTTATCAATCTATTTAAGGCGCAGTAAGAATAAAGTAAATTGTAAATTGCTTTGATGAGAAAGCTTTGCCATAAGGTGCTAAGTAGAACAGGTCAGATAAAGCATACATTTGACAAACATTGGCAGTATTTCTGTTCATCAACAGATGGTAGCTTTTTGAAAAAAAAAAATATTATTATTATAATCTATGTGAAAGTAAGCACCAAACAGTACCTGTACTCAACATAGTGCAAGCTGTTCTGATTGGATGGATTGCTTTAAGCTTCCCAACAAAATAAAGATAACTCATAACACAAGACATTTTAAGTGAAAATTGAGTATTTGCGAAAAGTTAATCTCAAACGTGCTGTTTCTAGAAACCTGTTAGGAAGGTTACTGAAATAGTATAAGGAATGTGAAAGAGTCACAAACACAGAAAACATACATTTTGGAAATATTTATAGAGCCCCTTCCCCTTCCACTACCCATACAAGTTTGGTGAGGAATCATAATTAACACAAAACTTTTGTAAAACAAAAACATCTACACATCAAGTCCACTGGCCAACAGGGGCTATTAGTCAGCCCAAGCCTGGCTTCTATATGAGCAGCTGCAATCTTTAATTTTGGAGTATTGTATCTTATCTAGACATATATATATATATATATATATATATATATATATATATATATATTATTTTAACAAACGTTCGATTTCATTTTGCTTAACACTAGTTAGGTATAACCTACAAAACCAGTCATCCATTAAGGTGAAATTATGAGAGAGGAACATATACCTATTAGGTAATTCACAGAAGGCGCCAGTTCAACGGCTATGGAGATTAAATTAGGTTATTTTTAAGTGTTCCTCACATCATCTCCTATCAAACACCTCCTGCTGTGCTCCTCAGCTCTGACCCATAGGGCAGAAGGCAGGCAACAACTCACTTCTGTCTTACAAAAATCCCAAGCAAACCATAGCAAATGTCCAGTTGAAATTCTGTATAATACAGATCAAAATACACTCTTAGTATCACTTGACACCATAACTAATGGTTAAGCAAAAGCAGAAAATGAAGCAACACCACTTACACCCAACAGTTGGGTGTAACAATTCTACGTAAGGCAATTACATAGACGTATATCTAGTAGGGATGTACTATAACAAATTTATATTAATTCTTGCTTCATGTGTCATTAACACCTAATGGAATGTTTAAAGGTGTTTACAAGTCCAAAGTAATAATGGATCACTCTTAATTAGCACACAGTAAAAATTTCAAGGGAAGTCTCAGTGGAAGAAGAAGGTTGTTAAAGAGATTGCTTCATATCTCAGTCACAGACTGCCCCCTCCTTTCCTTCTATGAAATGGAGAGCAAGTAGGTTACAGGTGTGAGAAGCCAAATTAATAGGCTCAGTTAGACCACAGAAAAACGGAACTAAAAAAGAATCACACATTTTCCTTCTAATAACCTCTGGAATCAAGAAGAGCGGAAGCTGTGTTTTAAGAACTGTTCTGTTTGAAGATGCTTGCAAGTACCGGACACAAAAAATTACAGACAAGGTACAGTAGCCTTATACTGGCATATGCTGGACACTACTAGACAGATGAGTCAACCCTTATTTCAGAATTCCGAGTAAAACCAGGACTTCTCCACAAGAAGACAAGGTTTCCAGCCTTCTCTCAATGTTGAAGAGAGCTTAGACTTGTCTTTACTAAGCACTATCATGCATTCTAACAGAATTGTATACAATTGTCTAAAATTGTGACTTAAATATATCCAGTGGTCAAGAATTAAAGTAGGATCATCCAAACCTCAAGATATTTATCATAAAATTCTTCATAAGAGCACTTCTTGCCTGAAAGCCATTACATCTTTTACAGACAACTTCAGAACATATGAACAAAATGGTATACTGAACACTAAATGAATGAAAATCTCCAAACTTGACTTGACAATAGCAAGTTCAATATCGTGAATAAATCTTTTTGAGAAACAGATTCATTGATAGTTTCCATTTTTAGCAAAAAGGGCACCAGGGTGCTTAGCATGGAAGAAATCAAGAGTACTAGGAGATGCAAACACAATGCAATTCCTGAAGACACTTCCTTAACACATCCCATTCCCACGTGCAGCATTCGAGCAGTGGGGCTTTTCAAGGAGATGCAGTCCCACCTTCCTGTACTAATCATAAACATATTGGTTCAAAAATGTGGGCACATTGTCCACCACTTTCACCATGTTTCCTCCACCTTATAGACACCTACGAATTAGTGTCAACACAGATAAAATTTTGTAACACCCTACTCAAATATTCCCATACAACTCTCCAAAGACTCCATACGCTTGTCCCTTTTTCCACTGCAATTAAAGTTCAAAGACTTTAAAACTTTCATGTATTGCCTCATCTTAGTGAAACCAACCAGGAAATTATAATTTAGTCCTATCAAAATGCATGCTTGAGAAACTTGCTATTACTCTAGCGAGCAAAATTCCTCCTAAGAACAGCTCCCCAAAACTGCACAGTTGAAACTTACACTGGAAAATGAGTAACAAGCACATGCATTTCTGAATTCAGTAACATGCAAAAACAACAATAAATCCTCCCATTGGAGTTAAAAGAAGTAATTTGGATAAAATATTTCAATCATGCCTATGAACCTACTTTTTTACCTACTTTAAAATTGCCTATATACATGCTTATCTACTTTAAAGATGTCTATATAGGACTACTGCTTTTTCACTGAGCAAGGGAGAGACTAAAGGCTAGGAAAAGTGCTGAAAATGTTTATGTTTGAAATGTCTGATATAATGTTTAGGTCAGAATATAGCTGACCTTGGTTTATCAGTTCCAACCCTCAGGGCCAAGCATTTGATTCGACACAAAATAATATATTATGCTTCTAACATCACTATAATGGAAAAATACCTCAGCTTGAACTCTTTTTTTTTTTTTTTTAAAGGTATCTTGCCATCAGGTCAAAAAGTCTACTATACCTGCACTTCTGCTTAACATGCAGCAAAACCTAGGCACAGTCGCATCAGGCAGAACCACGCCACAGGTTCACATTGCACACAACTCTTCTGGCAGCTGCAGTTCACGTATCCCCACCACATAGCTACCTCGATGGGGAACGTCCAAAGTCGTGCCCTGCAAGTTTCCAAAATCCAGCAGAGAAGATTTCTGATCAGTTGTATCTGCAAAATGCAGACATGAAAAAATAACCAGTGGGTGTGGACATGTCGCTTTCCCAGCCCTCTCCCCACTGCACTCGCTTCCACCCCCAACTTCTTTGCTGGTTTTCATGCAGATTTGTGCCAGACATTAGGCATCCTCATTAAGTGGTGTCTGGCAACCTGCCTAAGTTTTAGTGGGTTCTGGGAATGCCAATATATTAACCAGAGGACTTTCTGCATACCCTAAAGAGATTTTATTCAAGAAAAGTCAACCATTTGGCACAAAGAAAGCTTAATTCAAATCTAGGAAAGCTCTCCACTGGCAATAAGAAGAGAAATTGCATTTAGGTTCTTCCTAATTTCTGTCTCCTATCTGAAAGAAAAGTTTGATGGAGAGCAAGATCATTTAAAAGGTCAGAGTACTGTCTGTAATAGGATTTTAGAGAAAAGAAAGGCAGATATGAACGGCACAGACCCAGCACAACATCAAGAAAATGATTCATTTTCACTCCCTTGTCTCTTGTGACCAAAACAATCTTAATCAGGAAGATTAAATTTACCTACTATTATGCTGAGTGATAACGAATGGTGATATGGGTACTTGCAAATCTCCATCGCTTAACTAAACAATAAGAAAAAGCATTTAGCAAAATGCACCTACATTTAGCATATTCCAAATATGCTAAATCAAGGCATATGCTACTGAAATGCATACATTAAATAAATATAGATAATGAATACAGAGACATTTTGCCAGCATGAAGAACAGAAAACACTGTAATGCTGTGATCACTCTTTCGAACTTGCACGCTTCCTTTCTACTGCAGTCCCCTTACAGTTACTATCACTCAACTGACAGTCTCAGAAGCAAGCACGTAAAACTCCTCTCTAAAATAAATAACTTACATTTCTCTTTCAAATACATGGTTCAGAAGAATGCAAAGAAAAGAAAAAAAAAAAAAAAAAGGTCAACAGCTTTCCTTCACTGGAACGTTCTGCCTGCACAGCACACAGAAAAAGTTGAAGGACACTGGACAAACGTGTCATTATTTTGTTCTGAGACTGTTTCTGCAGACTTAGGTACCTAAAGAATCCCATTAATTGCACGAAGCTATGCAGCTAATCGAGTCCTCTGCTATCATTTAAACACCACTATCCATTTTTACAGAGAAATTCCTTTAAACTGACATTTACTTCAAACTCATCACTTTGATTTGTACAAAAACTTGCTGGTTTCCTGACAGCAGTTCCAAAATATCATGATCCCCTTATAATGACTAATTAGCACCAGAGAGCTAACAAGAAGTCAATTAAAACCAATTCCATTTAAATGTTTTAGTGTACATATTAGAAGTCTGGCAAAAATAAGATTATGTTTGGTGGGAAAGAAATTTTTAGCTATCTAGGCTGCCTTTGCTTAGACATCAACCTTCTAGGCAAGACGGCTATTCTTAAAAATAGCTGTCAACTGAGAAAAGAAAATGTGTATGTATGAATCATTTCACTACAGGGTTGGATTCCCAGCAACTGATGCACCACTGTTCTGGCATCAGTGCCTTTAACGAGCAGCTGATACTAGCTTGGTGCCATTGAAGAATTTCACGGTTACCACAGAACCAATCTGCAAAGATATTCGTCTCCATACTCCTAGAAGTATTTGTATTTCCTAACTGGCAATTCATTCGCAAGGAGCTGTTTTAAACCATTAGAAACCAGAGACGGAAGAAAAAGAAAATGAAAAAAAACTTTTCCAAGGCCACTCATAAGTTAAATGCAAGAACCATTTCCACCAATACAAGAGTTGGTGGGCAGGCACATGTTTTTTAGCACTTCAGTTCTCTCAGAAGTAATTTAATTCGATACAATCTCTCAGACACTTTTTTTTTTTTTTAATAATAATTTACTTATTTCTGATTTACATATCCTGAAAGTACTCTCAAATGATTTTAGACAGCATCACTCAAGCGCAACCAGTTCTTGGTGGTAGGGTAGCAGCCGCTAGAGAGAGTACTGCAGGGCAGCTGTAAAAAAAAAGAGAACTAAAGTTTGGACAAGAAAATTAGAGGGAAAACTTCATTCTCATTCAAAAATAAATACATAAATAAATAAATAAAAACAGACGTGGTACCTTCAGCAAGCAGAAAACTAACTACAACCCATCTTTTCAGGTCTCGCCTTAATGGTCCTATGCAGAGAAAACAGCGTTTTACCTGCTTAAAAATCACAAAGGGACAGGTTATCTCTAAACTGTTAGGTTAGACTACTGCTCAATGATTTGCATCTCACTAAATGTAATTCTGCTATGCCTCAATCTTGAATCCCAATTTCCTTCTACTCCTGCAGCATCCATCGAAGGCTGTACTTAAGCTTCATCAGCCAAACGCTGCCTAGTGCCTGTAATGTTTCAATTAACATAACCCAATGGTCTGTAATATACTGTCTCACATTGTTAACTCATTCTGTGTTACGCATTTATCATCATTTAGGCCTGTGCGGGCATCTTAATTTACTGGCGAATACCAATGTGCTTTATGTGTATGCAGCAATGGTCTTCACGTACCCAAGAATCAGAACTAAATAAGCTGATATAAACGCAGAATAGCTAAAAAGGTGTAATTTTACTTCTACACATAACCGCATACTTGGCGCATTCCGATGTCAGTCCTCCTCACACTGCTCGCTTTATGTATCGCAGTAACTTAATACCTGGTGCTACCGCTCCGGCACAGACACGGATGGGGACAGCACCATCACTATTCAGCGAGCGTGGATGTAGGGAGGTCGGTCCCAAGAGTGCTTCCCACCAGCGTGCTGTCCTCCCAGCCGACCTTCCCCTGGTGCTTCCAGCCACGAAGCCCTAATATTTATATTCTCATTAGCGGGACCATACACGTGTGCACCACACGCACGGTTATTCATCGCTACTCAACAGCGCATCGCCCGTGGATTAACCAATTCTGGGTTGTTGCAAGGAGCACGTTTCCTACGAGCCTCACCCAAGAAGCGATGCGGGGAGGCAGAACACAAGTTTTGCCATGCAAACACCACTCAGGGGCTGAGGGATGAAAAGCCAAAGGCGCTTCCCAGAAAGAAAGGCACATTACTGTACTTAGGCAGCATCTATGTTCTTACCTCGCCTGTGCCTACCGGTAATTGCCTCTCAGGCTTTCCTACTGATGAAAACTCTCTCCCTCCTCAGCTAGCCTCAGACGGAAGGCGCTGCACACTCCTGATGCTACGTGGTGTGCACCTTCCCATTCCCCACACGTTTAATGCAAAAGTTTTTTCTCTTTGCAAGAACAGATCAACCCCTCCGTTTTCCTTCCTGCCAGGAAGACAGCCACGTTTCAAATCAATAAAACTTTTACGACACCAAACGCTATTTCTAGCGGCGTATAAAATCATTCACCAGCTCCCTGCTCCCTCGCACAGCCATCACTTGCGGCTCACAAAAGGCTCTGAACCTTCCTGGAGGGGAAAATCCCCGCACAGCCTTCACGGCTGTGGGCACCCGGTTAAGAAGGTGTACCTCCAAGTGAAAAAAAAAATAATAATAATAAAAAAGTTACTTTTAGCGTTTTGCCTGTTTCCTGTTTATCCCCCGGTGAAGCCTACCCCCGGCGGCGCCCACCTACACGCCGTGAGCCCGGCTCGGGGATGCGGGATGCACGCAGCCAAGGCGAGCAGAGCTGCACTTCTGCTAATAAACTTTAAAAAAAAAAAAAAGAAAAAGAAAAAGGGAGGGGTGGGGGGGGAAGAGAGGCACTTTGTCAAATATAGGTCATTTGTGCGCCAAGGCGGCAGCCCCCCCGCTCCTCGTCCTTCCTGCCAAAGTTGCCTGCCCGGAGCGCGGCCTCTGCCGGAGGGGGGGGGGGGGGGGGGGCAGACGGGACCCCGAAATCCCGGGACCTTGAAACCCCAAGACCCTGAAAGCTCGGAGAGAGCTCGGCGATCCGGCCTCGATCAGCTCCCCGGGGGCCACCCCCCGGTGCCCCCCCAGCACTCACCTCCCCCCGGCCCCCGCCGAGCGGACGGGGCGCCCGCCGCCCCCGGCAGCCTCCCTCGGTGCGCTGGGGCTGGCTCCGCGGCTGCCTCCAACTCATCCCCAGCCTCGCCGCCGCCTCCTCCTCCTCCTCTCCTCCTCCTCCTCCTCCTCCTCCTCCCCCCGCCCTGCCCGCCCCGCTGGCTGCCGCCTGTCTGCGGCGAGTCTGGCTCTGGCGGCCGGGCGCGGGGCCGCCGGCGCGGGGGAGGGAGGAGGAGGAGGAGGAGGAGGAGGAGGAAGCGGGGGAGGGGCGGCTGTGCTCCTTCCCCTCCCCTCCTCTCCCCTCCTCTCCCCTCCTTTCCCCTCCCCTCCCCGCCTCGCCCGGCTCGGCACAGCCCGGCTCGCCAGCCCACACCGCCCCCTGCCGGGATAATGAGCTGCGGCCCCCCCAAAATGCCCCTTATCCCTCCCACCCCCCTCCCCAAATTTTGGGGTGAGGGGAGAGCAGCCAGCCCGAGGTCCCCTCCTCCCTCCGCAGCAGGGTGGGCACAGCACGGTGTGTGTGGGGGGGGGGGAGGGGGGGGGGAAGGCTCCGGGCTCGATTTTGTCCCGTGCAGAATGAGAAATTTTGTGACATCTCCAAAAAATGTTGCCAGACTGGAAAACCCCGTTCTGGGCACGGCCCCACAGGCACGAACCCAAGGCAGGGTTCGGCCGCGCCTCGCAGAAGGAAGGCAGCGCTCAGCCGCAGGTGCTGTCCAGCTCGGGGCTGGTGACAGCCCCAGTAACGCCATCCAGCCTCCTGTCACCATCCCTCTCCCTGTCACCGTCCCCGTATCTCTGTGACCCACCTTGGGACACAGGGCTGGGACACCCTGGGGGAACCTGACCCTCAGCTGTGCCCAAACCGGGTGGCAACAAGCCCAACAGCCACAAGTTGTGAATAAGTTTAAACACCAAAATGTTGACGCACACCGTCACCACGGGGAAAAGAAGAGAATCCCCATTTCTACAGATTCACATCTTCAGTCTCAGTCCCCATCCATGAGGGACTCTGAAGATTTTCCCTTCCTCACTGTACACGTGAGCCAAGAAGGAACAGGAGAAGGAGCAGGGAGTGGGTAACGCCATGAGCTCTCTTACTCACCTTAAGCACTGGACTCAAATGTGCTTCTGAAGCTGAGGTGGTTTCCTTTCTGGCCTCACCTCTGTCCAGCAGCAAGCTGAAGGGAAGGTGCAAGGCCACCAGCAGGAGACGGGAAGCTGTCAGGGTGCTGCTCCTGCAACCCAGGGCCAAGGAGGCCACGCTGTGAAGATCACAAGGGCCAAGGCCCTCAGCTTGAGCTGGGGTCAGCAGGTGAGGCAGCAAATGGGGAAGCAGAGGATGAATTGCAAAAGAGAGAAAAAAAACAGCAGTGAGAGATAATTTTAGCAACCATATGTTGGATTAATCAGCAGGGAGCCAAAGAAGTATCAAACAATACAGGAAAGAACAGCTTCCAATAATCAGGGCGATATGTCCGGGGGCTGCTTGTCCTGAAAGTTGCAAATATCATCCAAAGCTCACAGGCTTAATCATCACCACAGTCAACTCTAATCTGCATTTCACTGGCAAACTGGGAGAACCCCAATTTCCAGTCTGCAAACCGTGGTTTGCAATCAGGAATCAAGCGCCCCATTTCCCAGTGTGTCCCGGTAATGTGTGCGTGCTTCGTAACAAATGAGTTTGACATGCTTCGGCTCCGTTCCCTTCAATGACTTCTCAAGGAAAACAAGAAGTCGCTCACTTCAGGCAGAGATTCTTGTCGTGTGCAAAGTAATATCCACAACACATGGAAAACTTTGCAAGGCATAACAAAATCACCCGTCAAGTAACCGCATCTACGCAGTACCTATAGAGTGGAAAAAATTGCCTCTAGAAAGGAAAGATGTGGAAGAGTAGATTAAGCGGACTACTTTTGTTTACTTTCACACAGAAAACCAATCCTTTATTGTGATAACAACACAGTGAATTTTCCCTGAGAGCACCTCTGCCGTACATGGTCCCTTACAAACTGGTGCAATCTATCACAAGTTCTGTAGTGGACACGATCATGCTTGTAGATACAAAGCCCCGCGTACTAGAGACTGGAGGTGCTCTTTTGTCAGTTTTGTTTGTTTGTTTTTAATACCAATCTTGGTTTGAAGGGATTTCTGCCATTTCTTCAGAATGCCAAATGCGTGTCTGACTCAAATCCTCACAAGTTGGTTGAACAGGTTGAAAATAACTAGTTTAACTACTGCCAAAATATATATATATAATTGTCATATTTTCAAGTTTTCTTTCTCTGATTTCTGACAGGAATCAACGGGTCATTATATTTTTCTCAAAACATTTAAATTTTTAAGCTTTAATTAAGTTTAAAATTAAGTTCAGATTTTCAGGCCATACACACCATCTTCAGAGATTAACCAAACTACAAGATAATTTTGACTCAAAGATTTCACAGAATCACAGAATTGTAGGGGTTGGAAGGGACCTCAGGAGATCATTGGGTCCAACCCCCCTGCCAAAGCAGGTTCCCTAGAGCAGGCTGCCCAGGTAGGCATCCAGATGGGCCTTGAATATCTCCAGAGAAGGAGACTCCACAACCTCGCTGGGCAGCCTGTTCCAGTGCTCCGTCACCCTCACCGTGAAGATTTACACACTTTGAAGGTCATATAAAAGTATAATGGCAGCAATATGGGATATTTTGGGTATGTAGAAGGAAGACAGTAAAAAAAATAAAAAGCATACTCATACACATGGTCAGAAAGTGCTATGTGTATATTGATCTATGCCAGGAAAAAGAAACAAAGGTTACATTCAGTACTCCTGGTACTCTTGTTCCTATCTGAGATATCCCTGGAAGAGACAAGCTGAAACCTAACATACTGGCACCTGAAAGAAAGAACAATTTCTCAGATATATAAATTCCTTTACCTTTTAATCACCACGATTATCATTTCCAGGTTCTGTTCAGTGTCTGGATGAAGTACAGCTCCACTTAAATATGCCTGAAGAATGTCAGCATTTCCAAAATTTAAAGAGAGAGAGTCTAAAAGGAGTGTTAAGATTTATCTCCTGATAAAGTTATACATCACGGGAGATCTTGGAACTGCATAGAGGCTTCACTCTAAAGAGAATCCCAGAGAGGGCTTGGGTGTATGAAGAGACTTGTTAATGAAATAAATGAATAAATAAGAACTCTCTTCAGTGAAAGCAATACTCACAATATCGTGACGCTGGGTTTTCATACCCATTAGGTTGCATTGGCATTCTGTTGTTTTTTCCTGGACAAAGAAGAGAAAGCTCTTATAATTGATTTAAACTATAGGTAGATCTGTGTACGATTTTCTTTCTTTTCTTTATCCTTCCCTCTAAACCTGCTAACAATGTAATAATGTTTGGACTGTTGTTGGTTTTAGCTTATTTATTTCTGTACTACTCTATCATTTCATCTGGTAATAAGAGTGATTTCCATGCTACTGGGAGGCTGTACAGTAACAACAGGAGCAGGCAGTCACCCTGCCACGTCCAGAACCCCGCACAAGCACCAAGGAAACCTCAGAGGCAGGCTCTCTGCTGCCTCTGTAACAAACCCTTGGCCCAGTCTTGCTGTTAGCTGTCATCAGAGATGCACAAGCTGTTGAAGCACGTGGTCTGCATGCCCAAATCCATCACTGGTAGTGCCACTTCTCTGGGCTTATTGCATGCACTGCCGCTGCTATCACCTCTTTCCTCTGAGCCTTGCAGTCTGCAAGATGTGCTGTGGTGCCGGGGAGGAAGCCAGAGGAGAAAGTATTTAAAAATTAGGCTGAGAGGAACAAATTTGATTCCAGGGACAGGGTGGCTGCTGGTTTTGGTTATGGGTGACTCATCTTGTTTCCCACCAGGAAGCCACAGACCAGTGCATCTCAAGTGTTACCAATTCCTATTATCTGTTTCACTGAGTGAACAAGGAAGATAAAATTAAAACCATTCAAACCGCAGTTAAGAACACAGCCAAACAACATATGGGCGCGCGTAATAGGCCAGCCTCACTAAACTAAGTGTAAAAGCATGCTACAAGAAAAGCAACAGCTAAAACTAGTTCGAAGGCTTTTGGGGAGGGTTTTTTAACCAACAGGTCAACCTGACTTATCTCCCAGTTGTCCACCAGGAGCAGATAAGCACTGATGATTTACAGAAAAAAAATTAAGAAAAAAAAAAAAAAAAGGAAAAAAGACAAGAAAAAAAGACTGCAACCTTACTGGCACCCTGTAGTACATGGAGACAGAAAAAACTTCAGTATGCTACCTTCCAAAAGACACTATTCAATCAAGCCCCTGGGGTGGGGAGGGATGGTTTTTGCTGCCATTTTGTGTTCTAACACAAAATTAACAACTCATAACGTTTCAGTCACAGAGGGATGGAGCCCCCAGCCTGCATTGAACTTCATAGTAGGTGCAAGGTCTTTCCGTGCGCGCTGATGCCCAAACAGATGTGCACGGATGGACTCATGGGGCCTCCTGACCACACACAGGGAGCTCTGGGATCTCAATGGTACTTCCAACAGCAGGTTAGAGTGGTGTGCAGTCATGCCACTCCAGTGACTGTGCTCTCACTGATATGACCACTTTGTCTGCCTTGTTAAGTAGGTGATAGGTATTAAAGCGATGACATGAGGGGAAAAGTATGTAAGGATGTGAGTAAAGCCATACAAGAAAGACTACTTATAACATTTGGCTGCTGTAAAAAAAAATAAAATCTGTTTGTTCTAGTCATTCACTGAAATCATACGCCAACTTGTGTGTTGCTCCTGGGTGCACGTGCACGCTCACTCATTCTGCAATGTGCTGTTCACCTGCCAATTCCACCCACACACCTGCAGACCTCTCCACTAGATGTCAATCTCAGTTTTAGATAATAACACAAATCTTAAGAGATGTTTTGGTTTTCTTGTCATGCGGGACCTAACTAAATGGGTTTTCATGCTAAATAAAATGCAACATCAGACTGTAAATTTAGCGAGCATTATGAATACCTGGATTGCACCCTTGGGTTTTAATAAAAAGGTAACATTACAGAGCATACATTTCTTTGTTCCCATAAGGTTTGGGACAATAGAAAGGCTTGAAAGGACATCATTAGGCAAAGAAATATAGAGAAGGCAATCAGTAATCAACTACAATGCTCCCAGCAAATACACAGCAAGTAATACAAGAGCCTGGGAGAGGCACAGCAGTAATCTCGGTTGGACACGCATTCTCTATCTCTTGTTGTAGTTTTAAAACCTGTAATATTGGCCATGTAATCATGGCCAACAGCACCAGGCACCAAAAGACGGCCCCAATGTACCAGTAAATTTGGAGCCTGTAAAAAAAAACAGTGGATGAAAAGCTTTGGCAACTATTACTGTCACAGAACTTAGACAGAACTGATGCACAGGCAAGACAACTGGCACCCCCAAGACTCCCCAAACTATAACTGCAGTAACCACCTCCTCTTTTTCCTAGAACGAGGGTTAATGGAGAATACTTCCATTGGGAATGAGCATAGATCAAGTTGCCAGGTCTGCCATTAGCTTCTGATAAATCAGCCAAGAAAGCTGTGATGTGGAAACCCAGCTGCAAGAAACCAAGAGGAACGGACTGGAATGAGATCATATCACATAAGCTACCAAATACCGCATATATTGCATTAAAGAGAGAAACTATATTCCCTGTTAACAGGGGGCTGAATGACAGAACACCAGAAGAGAGTTCTAGATCAACATCTTATTATATAGACTCAACATGTAGCAATTTGACAATATTTGACCATCAAATTAAAAACAAATACTTATCTTAACCTGACTATTCCTCTCTTTTGATAAAAAAGATCCTCAAACCATTTTTTCTTGCAGGTAGCAGATCCTTACAAATCTACCAAGTGTCTTATGAGGCAGCATAGATTGAAGGCATGGAATCCTAACCTGAAACAGGTTGTTGACAGCGTTGCTTTAAAATAAAAATAGCAACTACAGCTCTGAACCAATTCCCTGACTTGTACTGGAAATACCAAATTGTCTAGTTTGCTGAAATGTTGATAGCACTACCACATTAAAATAGAAAGGTATTTAGTAACTTCCATATGCTTTCGCACTCATTTATCTTTTTTACAAATTTAGTCAGAAAATTTTTCAGACGGGGGAAAAAAAGCCCCCAGTATGCAAAATCATAATGAGAATAAAATGCTATTTCCAAATCCTCTCACAGCACTAAAGCACTTTGGACACTGCTTCAGTGACTTAGCATACGGATTAATAAGCAGAATGTACTCCGTTACTATCAGTTTACATCCAATTGTACAACTCCATATTTTCTGCTTTGCAAAATAAATTCTTTGCCATGTAAAGGACACAAGATCCTCCTTTCACAAATATATTTTAATTTTCACTCCGAAATCACAAATTGATTTGTGCTGGAGGACAAGGCTTAGTACCTCCATGAGACAGATGGAGAATCCCACTGTCCATGCCAATGACAAAGGCATTAAACAGCACTGGTCCCAGTACCAACCCTTGAGGCAGCACCAGTTGTTCCTGTTCTCCACCTGGACGCTGAGACATTGTGACCATCCAGGCAATTCCTTACCCACTGAGTGGTCCATCCATCAAATCCATGTCTCTCCAATTTAGAGACAAGGATATCATGGGGGACAGTGTCAAATGCTTTGCACAAGTCCAGGTAGGTGATGTCAGTAGCTCTTCCCCTATCTACCAATGCTGTAATGCCGCCATAGAAGGCCACCAGATTTGTCAGGCACGATCTGCCCTTAGTGAAGCCGTGTTGGCTGCCATCAGTCACCTCCTTGTCTTCCATGTGTCTTAGCATCGTTTCCCAGAAAGATCTACTCCATGATCTGGCCTTAAAAACAGGCAGAATCAGGTACTGATCAAAATTCACATTTCACAGTATTCTGTCTACTGGACCACAAAGCAGCTATTGACTGCTCATTGTTTTATAAATTTTTATTTTTGAAATATACCCAAACCTCTTATTCTCCAAAAACATAACCAGAATTACTTTCTTAGCTACCACTTCTACTGAACTGATTTACATTAATTGTGGAGGAAGCAATCAGATCAGAAAACACTTTCAAATGAAATAATTGCCAAATATTGTTGGACAGAATCCTAACTTTTTCAGGTCCACATCAGAAATCCCAACAACTTTACTAGGACCAGGATCAGACCCATTTTTTAAACACATGCATATGCACACGTACACACACAACCTACAGAAAATATAAAGAACGCTGTGCTCATCAAGTACTAAAATGAAGCCATGACCCAAAAAACTTTGAATCATGTCATAGCAACAGGGAAATCATATGGGAAGGTTGCATAACAGAACTAATTACCAATAAGAGCATCAAGATCTTAGGCCAAACTGTAGTGGGAGAATGAGCATTACAATGTATAAGCATCCATCTTTTCTGGTCACCAATATAATCGTTCCTATCCTGCTATTCATATTTCTAGCTTTCAAATCCTTCCCAATAATTTGACACACCCATACGTTTTTACAAGATACTCAATTCTCCCCTCTTAGGGCTTCAAAGAAGAATTCTATCTTTCTATTTATGCAGTTCAAATTTAAAAAAAAAAAAAAAAAAAAAAAAAAGAAAAACACATTTTTGAGATAAGGATCATCTTCACTGTGTCCCTGGTACAGTACAGAGAACCTTGTCAATGCTTGAACTTTAAAATAAAATTACCTTCGTTTTAAGAAACCTACACTGCAATAAATGTGTTTTAGTTCTGCCCTTCAACTTTCCCCAGGATAAAGCTGGAGAGATCTGAGAAGTTACCAGCATCCACTTATTACAACTCCTACTTTTCTTTCTCCTTCTGTTCCCCTGCTTTTGGAATCCCTTTAAAATAAAGCCTTTGCGTTAATGCAGCATTGAAAATTTTGAAGACTTTACTGTGAAGGAAGACAAAATTAAAATTAAGACAAATTGCTTGGACAAACAGTACAGTACTCAAATCGCATATATACTCATATGAGCAGTAGCTGAGTGCTTTTCATGTCTAAGAGACAACGACAACCCTACCTCTCCCTCAAGGCATCACAGGCTAACAGCGCCTGACCTGAGAGCTGTATTGTCCAGAACGAGAGTAAATGGAACCTGCTGCTGTGTCTGGTTTGCTTCATTGCCCGCTGTGACCAAGTGCATTTTTTTCATGTCTGAAAAAAACATGGCTACAGTTGCTTACTGAAATACTGAAAATAAGACTGTTGTGGTATTCCCCTCTAGCAGACTACTCCCAAAGAGCTCTTAGGAATCCTATCTTTGCTCTTTTGTGTTAAATGTATCACTTTTTTTTTTTTTCAACTTTTAATCCTCCTCACTATTTTTGCAGATCATCTGTAATATATTTTTAATATTAAAAATCTTCTTAACACAGTAGTTTAATGCCTTCCATTAACAGCTCTCAAAGCATTTTGTTGACATTAACCAGCTGTATCTCACCAGCCCAGACACACACACGCATTATTCCTATTCTGTGGACAAGAAAACAACAACAGAGAAGGCTGAGTGGCAGAATTCATCCTGACAGCCAAACTTTAACCACTAGATCACAAGCAGCTTGAAGAAGGACAAACCATGCTCTAATGCACAGATCCGGATGACTGTATTAACAGGAATTCCTCCAATAACTTGCTGCCTCTTATCTCAGATACTTCCTTAGCTACTCACTTATTTATAAGCAGGCTACCTACAGATCTTTAACATACCTTACAGACTCCAAGAACAGAGCCCAAAATAAAAAGTCATTAAAATTAATCTTTCACAGTTATTTTAGCATCAGCATAACAAGTTGAGAGAATGTGGAATACATAAAAATGATGGATTTTTACATCTTTTTCCTTTAACACACTATTCATTTGGCTGGCACCTTCAGCACTCTTCACTGACAGTTGAACCACTTTAAACAAGACACTACTAGAAAAATATATTCAAAAACTGTTGAGAAAAATGTTTCTACATTTCAAAATTTTATCTCCAAAGCTTGTGTATATCATCGTTATAGATACAATCCTACCAGGTTATTCACATATTTCTCTAGTGAATGTTAAAGCACAAAGATGTGCCCTGTCATGTTGTGAAAATGATACCCTGATTCGTATGTTTAATGCAATGAGATGCACGAAAAAAAGAAACACTGTATTTTGTTCTCAAGCCTATGAAGTGAAAGAGTATTTTACTACATTCAAAGACAGTTTTCTGCAACTGATTAGAAACACTATGCATTCATTATGCACTGTATAATACAGACTTTCATGAATAAAAAATGAATAAAAAAAGTTTTCCTAGGTTAGGAGACGATTTACTAAAGTTTTGTGCTTTTGCTTTTTGTTCTTTAATGTTAAGTGAAAAGATGGATTGTAACCCTAACATTGAAGAACTGATGCAGATCAATGCACCTTCAGAAATTCTTCTGATACAATATAATTTGCAGAAATATGTGCCAATCTACATTGTGGCATTAACATCTTACTTGTATTTCTTTTCCATTTTTGCATCTTATCTTTTCTATGGTAGTTTTCCCCCTCATTGCACTGAAGGGAGACTGCCCAAAGAATGAATCAGGAATACGTAGGGGAAGAAGTTCCATTTAATGAAGCTCTACCTCAGTTGTGCAGGGTAACATCTTGCTTTTGCTCACTCGTATTCACTAGACTGCACTCTACAGTAGAAATTCATGAACAAATTGTCACAAGCAAGGATGTCAAATCTACATCAAATCAGTAAATTTGCAGTAATTTCTATAAAATGTAAGCTCTGCCTTAACAACACATGCAAAAGAAGTTGGTCTTTAACCAGGAAAATAACTGACTTCAACTAATCTCTTACTGACCTGACAATAACAATTTGCATCCAGGCAGTTAATGTAAAAACAGCCAATGCATGGTAAGTTGCTTAGAATGAGGAGACAGAGCAGGTTATTCGTGCACATATACTCTCAATATACATGCACCTACATTATGTCAGACAGTCTGGCAGCATTTTTATAAAACATAGCCACACCTATATCTTATGCCAATCTAAGTTATAACGTTGCCAGAAAATTTCACTTCTGCAAGCTATGTCTTTCTGGCAAGACAACAAAGATGCGAAATAATCTCTTTGTTCCTCAAACTTGAGACTTTTCACCAGCGTGCATAGATGGGCAAATAAATGTGCTTATGGTTTACTTCTAGCTATGCCATCCACAGCTTTTTAGCACATAACCATCCCAAACCGTATTGCTTCAAAACTAGACAATTATCACACAATGAAGGCTGTTCCACCCCATGGGTATTGGAATATCTTTTCACTGTTTATTTTTGTTTGAGCATTGTTTTTGCAGTGATATTTGCAACGACTTGAACAACAACTTGAATTACACCACATGCAGCGAGGCCCTGCGGAGACCTCAGAGCCTCCCCAGGGGAACAGGCAAACTGTTATCTCCTACTCCTTTCTCCCTCCAAATATCTGCCCTTCTGCTGGGGGCAAGGCAGCAGAGCAAAGAAGATATTGTTCTGTTCAACACCATTCCTGGCACCGCATCCCAATAGCAACGTGGAGATCTTGGCGAGGAACGGCACAGCTTGGAGTGCTTTAGCAGTTGCATGCGGCATTCAGCCAGAGGCTGCACAGCTGCTGCTGGAAGAGACTCCAGGCTACCCTCTCGCCTCCTGGGCCCCCCTGCTCTCACAGATCTCTTGCTGATACTGTGAAGGTTGTAACAATATCGGGCAGACTCCTCTCCATCCACAAACCTCCCTATTAACCAGTATAGACTCTACCTGGTAGCTAACTGGGACAATCCAGGCACAGGCTCAGTTCATTTAAGAAGCCTCAGGGAACTTCAGAATCCCTCCCACCTGCCACTAAAAATAAAAAAAACAAAAGCACTTTGGAGTCAATATAGCAGTAACTTGTCTGTTCTCACATAAAGTTACAAGAGCATAGGAAGTTATTTGTAAGTGATCAGTCTCAGCTTTGTACCGGACAGATACAATTTTATAAGAAATCCAGATGTCATTCAGAACAGTGTCAAAAGTCAAACTAAAATTAGTACCCACTGGAAGTCTTTTTTAAAGAAAAAGAAAATACTCTCTGCAGCTTGACAAAGGAACTGCAAATACATCTCAAAATCCCCTATTTCTCTTAGCAATGTCATTGGGTTTTCCCTCATACAAATATATGATCCTAAAGAATCAGGAGTAGGTAATTTGTCCATGTTTCTGTTTGGATATGGCTCAGTTTATGATCAGTTTATGCATCTCAGTAGTTCCCTCAGAGTACAGAGCTGTCCACCACTATAGCTTGATGTACATGCACAATATCTACCTACAGGAAAAATCCTTACACACTGCAAGAGACCAAGACAGGTTTTCTACATTTAACAAACCAAATAAGATTACTTTCAACAGTCTTAGGCAATATTGTAACTGCCTGCACACTGTGAGTTGGTGAAAGAAGGATAAAACAAAACTTTGCTTAATTTGCTCTGGGACAGAGACCCCAGTCATCTACCTACCACTCTGTAAAGCGAGTTCACCTTCCAGCCATGCTGTGCCTACCCAAACTGTAGCACTCACCCCCTTCCACTGAATAAAATAGTGCTTTATTTGCAATGATTTAAATAAAGCTCTCTTTGTCCATGAAAGATCACTGTTCTTTTCAGCAAAAGGCATGATCTCACCATTCTGATATAATTGTCCCATTAACTGCGTGAAAGAAACTTTACATTGCCACAGCTGACACAAAGCACTCTAGAAGGTGAATCTGGAAGTCCAGAGGGATGTTTACAGTTCACTTCATTGACAGCAAGAAGAACACAGGCCACCTAGCAATTCCCTAAGAATGAGAAGGAAAGGAAAATCAGTACGGGGCTAGGCTGACATCAAGATGCCATTCAGGGTATCCAGCCCCCAAAATACCTCATCCCCATAGTAAGTCTTTTAAGATCAGCTGGTCCCCAGATGCCTTGCAAAATTCCATCTCAGAAGGGGATTAAAGCTGTCATTTGACCAAGAACCCGCAAGTTGCCCCTTCAGGAGCACCTGTTTATTTTCAAGGCTAGAATACATATTTGCTGCTCCGTGGTCTTCTGTAAGTCCTACAGAGACTGCATGTAGTTTTCAGTCCAACTGTATGTTTTTGATTAAAAACTTCAGATTTCTAAGTCACACCAAGGCAAATTTCAGAAAGAAAACGCTCATATTATTAGAGTTGGTCTCTCTTTTGTTTAAGAAAGCATCATGGTCATACAATAAATAAATCTTCTGTGAATAGATCTTACTACTACCACATTTTTGAGCTAGTGACTTTCTTCCAAAGTCACCCTTCCTTCCAGAGGTCTAAACAAAGAACTGAATAAGAGATAATCAGATACAATAGATGTATGAAAGAAAAATCCTTTCCTTCAGATGTCTCCCAGTAAGTAGATCATTTCAGCAACTTAACGCTTATTCTTGAACTGACATGAGTACCTGAATCATCTCTAAAACAAACATCACAAGAGGTAGCTACAACAGAAACATTTTACCCTTCAGTGCTTTGAGAGTTTCAATTTAGGAAGACTGAATCTACAGAAGCTTGATGCTGAAATAGAAGTACTGATCTGGATGCAAGGATGCTGCATTAAATGGGTACCGTGTTCTGTAGGTCCCACTAAGGAGCCCAAAGTCCTTGTGACTGTGTTCTTCATGATTGAAGTCAGAGATTCAGGGAATGTGGAGTCACAAGATTAGGCCCATACACTAATCACTGGAGAAAGCAAGTCCCTGGATAGGTTTTCTGACACAGGACTCTTTAACATGACAAAAATCTGCCTAAGCAAGCAACCTAGGCTTTACCCATCAAAAGTGCACTGTGTGAAGCCCACTGTCCCCCCATGGAAATTGTCACGTAACTCCCACATCACAAAATTAAGAAAAAAGCATCCAGGATAAATAGACCTCACTGTACCTGCTGTTGCTGATGGAGCAGCTGTTCTCCCTTTTGTTGCAGTTCGGGGACAAGAGGATCTGAGTTTCAATCCAATTTCAAGAAGTTTGGAAAAAAATGGCACCAGTACATGGGCTGGTTTTCAACCAAGCTGACAGAGACATCCTCATACTTGGCATCACTGTTCCAAGCTCGCCTGATTTCCAGGATGTCTTTCTGATCTGGCCAGACTCTACATTAAAAATATATATATTTATATATTAAAACGAATTTTTAAAAACTCCAGCTTAGATGAGTTTACATCCTCCAGATGCCTGTTATCACCCTTCTGATAAAAATTATTTGCTGGAGGGGCTCTTTAGTACAAATGTTCCACAATCTGTTTCCTTCAGAATTAACTAACTTAAAAAAAAGAAAACGTCTTTCTAACCTAACTCATTTTGACAGACAGGTTAGAGAATGACTACACACAAAACTAGTAGAGCTGAGATGATTATCATCACCAGCTGAAAAGAGGGTGACAAACAGCTGAGAGGCAGTTACCTCTTCTGCAAAACAGAGCAAGATCCAGGCAGTAACTTCTGCCCACAAATTCATTTAACTATACTTCTGCATTCCAAAATGCAGCTTATTTCCTATACATTGCTAGAATCAAGAAAACATTTAGTAACACATGAGTAATTATGGTAGTAAAGTAACCTCTACATCTTCAAATATCACCTTCTGCACAGCCACATGTCAAAGTATCCAAAGAATTTTCCTGAAAACTTTTTTTCTTTTTTTTTAAAAAAAAGGGCCAAGCTACTCCCTTACCTTCAGTGTTCCTAACATTTTTCACTTGTTTGTCTCATTCATACTGCACTAAAAGTTATGAATTACTATTTCATTCTATATTCAAAAGTGTGCTTTTGCAATTACACAAAATAAAACTCATCTTTCTACAAAAGACTGGATGAGAACCTCCGCAACATAAAATAGGATCCACAATAACCTTACTGAAGCCATCAGCAGCATCTTTCTTCATACTAGGGTAACTACTATACCACGACAGCTGCTTTCATTTCTGGTGATGCTAGGGATTAATCTTCTTTTAAGTAATTCTGTATTATAATAGCAGTTCTGGCAAATAGCCTCAGTCGTTTTGTACGTTTTGTCTGGTCGGTTGGTTTTGTTTTAAAACTCATTTACAGCAGTACTGAAAATCCTAACAGACTAGTTCCTCTCCATCACATGGAGATGCCTGGAGCTAAGCCAGTAGATCCTCTGAGGACTCTGGGGGGTGGTCAGAAGGGAGACAGAGGAACAGAAACTGTAGAGACTACACAATAAATACATAGCTTATGGAACAGGCTTTGAAATTACTTCCTAACCTACTGAAGCTACCTAACATATATTGTTTGAAACTAGGAAAAGCTAAGCAGGTGTGAAGGTGCAGCAAAAGAGTTTTGGGGAAGTGCATAATTCACTTACATTAAATGATTTACGCAACTAAATGGCAAGACTAATCACCAATTGCTGCTCTAGGTATGTAAATGCTTTGAAAATTGAATCCCACACTTTAATTGTCTTGATTTCTAAAAATAGCAAAACTCTAAAATTACTGTTCTGCTACACAATAGGTTGCTAGCCTTTAAGCCATTTTTTTTTCCACCCAGAGAGAGCTTTTAAGCACGTTTTATCATTTAAAAACAGGTAAGAATCTTTATTGCATGATTTTAGGTTCTGTTCATATCCTTTATCACATGATTTTAGGTTCTGTTCATATGTTCACACATGTTTTGCTTTCTGTTTTGTCACAAGGACAATACAGCTGAGACACATTGTAGTACCACTTGTCTTCCCACTGAATTCTTTGAGTTACTTAATTCTTTTTCAATTTTCAGCTATTGTCAACAACTAAGTGCATAACAATTTTTCTTTCTTCTTTTTTGACTCCCTGGAGAGAAAACTAAGGGGCTGGCAGATGTGTGAATTTTAAAAATTGAAAACTAAAAACATTAAAAGTTCATGCCGCTGGTCCATTTTCTCCATAGTTTTTTCTTTTAACATGTGCTACATTTAGAAGAAAGACTTTTTTGAATTGCCAGTACAATTATTAAAAAAATAATCAAAATGCTTTTTAAATATACTGTATAACTATACACAGATTGCATACACATTTAAATAATTTACATCTATAATATCTACTTGTAATAAAATAGAGGTTCCACCAAACTATGGGAAATTCCCTTCTGATCCTAATGCACAATTTCTGTTCATCTCGTGTGAGAAACTGTAAAGTATCCAAAGTATCCCTTCAAAACTGATGGTTTGGAAAGAGATTCTTATAGGTATCAAGTATTTAAATCATTAGAAAAATTCCAAAATTTCACTTGTGAGGTCATCTTTAGATTCCATTAAATGAATCTTCTGTCCTTAACACTCAGCAAAGCAACTTAGAAAGGAAAGCAGACTTGTTTGAGAGAGGATCAGAACAGAGCACAAGGCCAAAATGTTCCCAAATTCTGGAAAATCTACTCCACAACGTCTTTGTTTACACAGGAAGACAGAGAAAAAACAATTATGAGGAACTGCATCAACATCAGCAAAGGGAAAAGGACATTTTAACATTTTGCATTTGCAACCTATGTTCCCATACAGGAAATAAATCAAGAAACTATTTCAATACTAGACACTGCAATGATGTTCAGAAACAATACTAAAAGCTCCTAAGCCCCACAGGACATGCTCTCAGAGAATCAATAGGGGTGACACACCCTGATTTACCTGAAAGGAAGAAAGATTTTTCACACTCTTTGCATCTTAAACATGCCAGTGGGTTAAATCTTGAGCCTTCATTTCTCTGGCACTGCTTTCCCTCTCCTTGGAGGCCTTGGTCTCCAGACATTGACAGCATCCACGGGAACAAACAAGCAGAGGTTCTGAGTTGATTTTCACACAACTGCTGAAAACCTGTAAGACAAAGGTGAAGAACACCTGAATAGATTATTGAAAAAGGAAAAAAAAAAAAAAAAAAAAACAAACCACCCTGCAATATGAGAACACGAGATATTTCTTTCTGAATGCAGAAATCCACTTGCCTAGCTATCATCTTTTACCATGAACAAACTTTCAAAGAGTGTTTCTCTCTAGTACTCATGAGTCATTTTCTAACACGGCGCCTTTGGCGGGTTGAAGCATTTTGAAAGTGGAAAGCAAACAAAATTGCTTTTAATGCACTCAGAAGAGGGTACTTCAGGTTTTTTAAAAGCCATTTTTTCTCTATCTTTTAGCTGCTAGGAGGCTTTAAATGGGACCCCTGTAGGTTTTTGTCTGTAAACCATACGAGAGCATAAAAGCTTGGAAAACTTGCAGAGATTCTGAAGCAGGTTCACACAGCTTCATTGAAACCGTGTGTGGTTTTGAAGCTCACCAGGGCTCTAGTCACCAGGAACCATTTAAAACTGCCAACTTAAAAAATAGATTTAAAACTCATAAAGGATTATGGGGAAAACGTAAGGCATTTTATCAGGCTTTCAGCTGGAAAGAAAAAAAAAAATACCATTCTGTAAATAGGGAGGAAGGGGTTTTCATTCTCTAAAGGTTTTTAGGTGTTGTTTCTTTGAAAACAAATATACTGCCCTGGAAATGGGATCAGAGCAACCCCTGTAAACACAGCCTGAATTAACCTGTATCCAAGTGCTTTACCTGTATCACAGAATCAGACTGACGAATCCATCGTACCAACACATGGTGACTCGACTATCTCCAAGGCACTTGCAGGATTGTTACAACAGTAAGATGTCAAATATTTCTGTCTTCAGAGGTGATGCTTCTCAGCCCCTTCCAGTACCAATCAGAATAGCCAGCAAGGAGGAGGTTTGGAAACCTCTCATTGCCATCCGTAATTACCAGGAGAAACCTGAAAATGCTTTCATTTCTATGAAGAATCATTCAAATAAGATTTTATAACTCACTCTGTTATCTCACTGTCACTAGTTTCTCATTTCACATTGTAAGAAGGCTTACTAGAACTGGGTGCCAACAAATGAAAATGGAAAAATATTGCTTTAAGTATCGAGACATGAAAAAAAATCATCTCTGTAGGATCTAATTTGGCATTTGCTATACGTACACTGTTGTCATTGATGCCTGTGAGAGTTTTGTGAGGAAAGATTGCTCTTTCTTCAGCCAGGGTTGAAATTCTAGTAAGAAACCAAGAAGCTAATGGACAGAAATAAAACTCTGTTTTTCACATCTTCTGATGGCAAATGGTACAACGGTGAAGTAGGTATGGCATTATTTATATTTGTTGTGGGACTGATCTTGTCACCAGTGTTGCTTTTAGCTTTTATACTTATTACTCATAATTTTTATACTCCTTGATACTGAAGACTACTCAGCAGTGCTGTTGATTTCAGATTAGCCATTCGATATGTCAGCAGCTGTGCAATGCCAGGAAATCGATGTAGCTGTTCACTGAGAACACAAAGACCATGGGATTTATCATGGAAGCCCAGTTTTCCACAATCACAAGCAGCCATGGAATTAACTCTTACCTCAGAAAGGTCTATGCAACATCTTCTGTTAATACATAATACTCCAAAGGCTGTCAATTTTTTTTCCAAACAACCTACCGACGTATCATTGGCCCACATTAAATGACCATAATCTATAATATGTGTGTCCCTGCATAAGAATAGTTAAGTAGAGTATCAACAGTTTCTTATGTCCTTGGAACAGCTGAGGTTTTATTGAGAGTGCTCCTAGAGTTTCAAAGTAAAATGTTTAAACCATGAAGAAAACAAAATATTCGTACCTGCCTACCTGGAGCGGAGGGGACAGAGGACCTGTCCCCAAACTGAGAGGCAAAATACATCAAACAGGTGCTTAGAAGACTTTATTCCCAAAGAACCCAACCAGTACACTCTGCCAACCTCGTATGTACACTTGTAGCAATATTCGGTGCTTCAGAAGTGGGGGAAGGCAATGAGAAAAAAGCAAAAGCAAAAACAAAACAAAAAAAAACAACTACACTTTCAGAGGCCAGGGAAGGGAAAGGGGTAGAGGGAAGGAGAATTCCTGGATCCTACAGGTAATTCTGAAGCATGGCATTAATACAGCACGAGTGTCATGTAAACAGTTACTCAAGTAGTCACACTGTTTAAAAAAAAAAAAAAGGGGGGGAGTAGGGGGGTGGGGAGAGGTACTATTCAAAGTACCACTCAAAGAGTAAAGTCTGGAAAAGTATGGCCCATGGCTGGCATCTCTATTTCTTTTCCATCACTTAGACCAATTTGAAGAAAATCCCTGCAAAGAAGCTTTCATAAGATGGCATTTTTGTGATTCAGCATAGCACCAATATTCCTTTTGAGTTTTATAACTGTTCCTAGAACATTCTTGGCAATGAATTTAAACTTTTTGAAAGAGGTTGCATTTCACTGTAAATGGTTATCTGGTATTCACAACACAAAATAAGCATTTGAATATTTATTGTGAGCACATTGCATTTTAGGGAGAACACACAAAGATTCTTACCACAATTATCTTGTTCCAGCTTTAATATATTAGCTGTCACCTCTTTAATGGATCTTGTGAGAAAGGAAAGTTTCTTTCTTTAACTCTCTTTTCCCCCTGAACGCAATTACCACCTCATTCAGAGCTCTTTGTGTCCACCTAATCTCTCTGATTATGTCTCTGACACCACCACAATACTACATGACTGACATACCTGACAGCTGTGACTAGTGACAGAATACTCACAATGAAAACCAGCTCTATGCAGGATGAGTATTACCTACCGCCAGCCTCACAGAGCAGACATGGAGGGAAGGTAAGAAAGGGGTGGGGGCATTTCACGACTAGCCTAACCCCTACCGATTTTTCCTCCTTTTAGAGCCAAACAGCATTGACAAGCAGAGCCTCTTTGTACATACCTACCTAATGAACCGATTGTTGGATGAATACAAAAGAACGCCCATTAGTATTTTAATTTTGAATTTATAGAGGAGAAAATGCATGTTTGGAGACCTGACTTACAAGTAGGACTTGATGGATCATTCTGTCTCTCCCGGCCCTTTTATGCTTCTCCGGGTCATAACTCCCAGCTGGTGCTCAACTGTCAGACTTAGGCAGGTGGCAAGAGATGGGGGCCTGTGAGGAAAGCTATACCTGAAACTGTCCTTCCCAGACAGCAAGCTGCTACAAGAATCGAACAGAAACTATTTCAGAATTCAGCACTTTGAGCCATAAGGACATGAAGTAGTGTTACGAAGAATTGGCTAAGAAAATAACAGCAGTGAGTGTGCTAATCAGAAAAAAAAAAAGAAATATTAAGGTAGAGGGCTTTCTGAAGTGTCTTAACCTTCCAGGTTTCAATGTGGCATTTCTTGTAAAAGTTGCATCTTGTCAGCATTGATTTCCTTTTCCCCACCAAAAAAATGAAATAATAAAAATAAATCTCAGACTAGGCATGAAGCAGATTTTTCTAAATATATCAGATATTTTGAATGACAATTTGGATGCAATTTTTGAGCTTTTGAGCAGCTTCAGAAATGACACATTTCCAGAGTCAGAGAGAAGGGACAGAAATCAAGCTAACGTTTTCAAGTTGCAATGTCTGTGGGTCAGCCAAAACGTAGCACTCAGTTTTCAGAGATGATCAGGTAACATTTACATGAAATTAAGTGCTTTGTATCCATCTGGTTTCACAACTAAAACTTGCTCATGTAAATATTTTCTTAGACAATCATGGAGCAAAAAGAAAACAGGAGCTTGAAGGATATGCTTAGGAAAGTCTTATGGTCAACAACTATGTTATTGAAAGCTGAACTGTTCATTTCCTATATTCACTTTCTTATGTTGTGAGGTGTTCAATGCTGTTACTATAGGTTCAGCACAACATTACAGCAAGTTTTAAAAGTTTAAAGGAGTAGTTTGCTTAACTACATGAAATGCTTAAAGAAAACCCTCTTTTTAACACTACATGGTCCAGCTTGCAATACCTGGTTTTGGAAGTTACCTAGACCTACTTCACATCCCATGTGAGATCAACGACCTAATGCAAAGCTGTAAAGAAAAATCATTTATGTTAATAAGTACATTGGAAAAAAAAATTGCTTTTCATGTCAACTCAAATTTTTATGTAGGAAACTAGAATCAATATTCTAGTTTAACTGGTAGATTTGGTGAGAAAATTGGTATGATGCAAACGTTGCCATTTCAAGGTTACGAACAGTCAACTTTCTTACTGAATATAAGGCATCACTGCAGGCAGGCAGATTCTTTACTTTTCATGTCTTCCTTACTGATTGTAAGGATAAGCATACTCATCACCTGTGCTATACGATCAAAATATTAAGGCATGAACTTCTATTATCTAGCTTTGTTAATAAAAAAAAAAAAAAAAAGTTAAAACAAGATAGCTGTGAATAAAAGTCAGGATATTCAATTACAGATCCAGGGACAACTGCTTTTATATCAAATGCCCATTCTTTCATCAGCTTCTAAGGACTTTTGTTCCCATAATGTCTTTTTTCATTACCAAAGATGCTACAACATAGAAAGCTAGTATACCTCGAGTACATAAGATACATTACCTGCTAACCTTGTAGTGAACTCTGATAACCCTGCAGCCCTGCAACTCCTCCGCAAATACTAGGAACAAGAATATACCACCATTTCACTTAACAAGCATTCCTACCACAGAAATGCCATAACGTCTTTAATACTCTACTTCAAAAAGCCACCACCACCCTCAAGAACTTACTTGGTAAACTAAAAAACCCTCACAAAATCCTCTTTACCATTTTAACCTTTTATATAATCAAAATAACTTTCTAGACTGCCAGGCCTTGATATGCACCTTTACTAGGTTGTCTGAAACACTAATTAGTTTCAGATGCCAGGGCAACAATTTCCAAAACACACTGAAGCACGTGTACAGAATGTATTATAACTCCATTTGTAGTCAATGATGTGAAAACTTTACAAAGCTGTTGAATAATTATGATTACTAATATCCCAATTAGGCTGAGCAGGTACAAAGACATCCTCAGTGTTAGACACTTAATGAATTTCAAAAAATAATTTATTTCTGAATTTTCTCTCTGATTGGTATTAAAACCTACACTTAAGATTACCCTAATTAAAAAGAGATTTCTTTTTTTTTTCTTTTTCCAAAAAGTTTGCCTGCTTGGCATGTTTGAGCCAATCTTCACAGTCTGAGACAAAGGACTGCATCCAACAGGAGAAAATCGAAAAAAGTTTCAAAACCAACAATGAGCAAAATGAGAGACAAGAATTATATACAAAACTAATTCTGATTCTTTGATCACAACTGTTGTGGCTTGGACTCTTAATTAAATTTGATTTGTAGTCTTTGAGAATTGGTCATAGTTGTTCTATTTTTCTGTACGTCTAAAAGAGGTAAAGGCAGGCATCAGGGCTACTTCATAGTAAGCACCAGACAACTCAAAACAAGATCACATTGACCACAAAAGTTTGTATAATCAGTGTAGATAAGACAACTGTGGGTAGAGAAAGCAGTCTCATTTTACAAACTAGGAATGAGACTAGCTTGCAGCAACTTTCTCAAGACTTTTGAAGTCCTGCTGATGTTGCCAACTTGCAACTAAAAATACACTGGCTATGCTCCAGCTCTTGGACCTTCATTAGTGGGGAAAAACTTCATCTAGAACTGATAAATCAACCATCCAGTAAAGATTTGGACTTCCACTGAAGTATTCTTTCCCTCTTTTTCTTCTCTACTCCGCTATAAATAAAAAATAAAAATCTGTCTTCATGTTGTGCTCGTTAGACCTTATATTTCCCTAAAGATAATTTGCTCTACCTGTATGTGACAAGCTTTGTGGCTAGAAACACTGTTGCCAATGCATCCAAAGACTGTTGTAACCGTAACAAAATAGTATGCAGTGCTTAAACAGCAAAAAAAAAAAAAAACATAGTGATGCCAAATTTATTTATTTATTCAGTAGGTAGGTTAATTGCACATCATGTAGCACTAATAGAAATTTCTGTTAAATAAACATTTGAAAACAAGAGCCTAAGGGGTAAAACAGTGAAAATATTAGGTTACCTATCCTTCTTCCCTCACCTGGAATAATTTTGATTTGTCTTATGAATGCAAATAAAGCAATATAATTCAAACAGCCAAAACAGGTGCTGGGACAAGAGCTCTAGGGATGCCTTCTAATACAGAGTCTAGTCACGGAGTTACCAGTCTCTAGTTTCCTCTTCACACTGCGAAGAAACTCATTGTCATTAGAAGCAAATAAAGAGAATTAGGCTGCAAATAGATGCCAAAATATTTAACACCACCTGTAAACCAAGTCTTTCTGAAATAAACTGAATATACAAACAATCTTTGACAAAATTTTGGATGTGTTCTAACAGTTCTTTTATCTTTATGGAAAACAGCATTGCAAAATCTTAGCACAAGGAGGATTGTCATCTACCCTTGTGGAAATGACTACTAAAAACACCGTCCCAGTGGACAGTAAAAGGGACAAAACTACCTAGCTGTTATTAACAGGCAACAGTCCTTCTTCCTTAGTGGTCCAGCTTCCTTGTTAGCAGACAGCGATCTAAAGACAATTTCTACAGAGAAACCAAGGTTTTTCAGAAGATAAGAGGCTAATCAACCCTCTCACTAACAGGTTCAGAAAAGATGACCATCAGGGTGGACATGTATGACTAAATCGTAGCAGAGTTTATTAAAATGTTAGGTTTAAGTAGGTGGTTGGTCTACTGTTAGAGTAGTAAATGCACAACAAACATGCCTTCCATGAGCAATGAATCACAAGCCTTCTCCTCTTCAGTAAGTAAGGCTTTTGTTTCGCATTACCTGTAAATGTAGCTAAAGAGAATGAAGGAACTACGACTCTCAACCAAGACAGAAGTCCCTTAAAACCTAGTGGAATGAACAAACTAAGACAAAACAACCCACCTCATGCCCTCACCCAGCATCTGCTCAACCATACATTGCTTAGTCCCAGAGCAATCAGGGGAAATGCACACATCAGTCCCTAGCTACCCAGAGTTGTAACAGCTTCACAACAGAGTATGAGACACTTTCTCCTGCTTATCTGCCTTCCTTCTAGGAACCAGGTCCTGTAAATTTCCTTCCACTTCAAAGACAGGAAGATGGGGCTTCTAACATTTAAGTTTAGCAATAAATTGAGTTTTCTGCTGAAGTGGGATCTCCTGAAAGGTGAAGAGCTCTGAGGTAACATCCTTATTGCATTGCATTCAGCATTGCAGTTGAGGTATATGATTTCTGAAAGTCCCTTGCAATTGAACTATTCTACTCCATTCTGGAAGACAAGATAAAATTACTCTGGGATGCAGTTATTTACAACCATATGTAATGTTTTAGAAATGCCTTTTCAGAGGAAGAATTGAAGAGGCCATTGAGAAGATGCCAGAATTTTTGCAGTGGCTTACATCTCCTCAGCATACTTTCAAATGTTTTATTTCATCAGGACTAGAGTCTTGACTAGAGTACCAAGACTGGAGTACCTTTGGACAACAGTAAATGATGTTCCAAGTGTAGTTGAAGGATTGCATGTAAAACTCTCTTAAAAAAAAAAAAAGCTGGTGGCAACAGGCTGCAGGGTCTGAAGGAGTACTGTTAGCAAGAGAATTTTATTTGAGGGTTACTGAGAAAATTCTATAGCCCATAACATTACTCAAGGACATGACATGCTCTGCTAGTTATCTGGAGTTAGACAGAAAAGATCTCTTTTTGAAATTAAGGTCCTTCACCAGTCATGGTGCATGTTACACTCCATGGCTTTATGGGCCAGAGGAAATACACTATACCTATGGAGATAATAAGAATTTATTTTGATCTGATCAATCTTTCAAGTTTACTAGTTCAAATTTTCCCATGAACACACACAGAAAGTCAAAGTATAGTTGCAATTGTCATGCAAAAATGTCTTAGGTTTAACACACCTGAAGGTGTTATGTATACACTTCCAGTATTCCTCTTTGTCCTAAAGTTGGCAGTACCTTCCTCAGGAATAATAGGGGAGGGTCAGGACAGGCTGTCAGCATCTGGTCTTTACCAGATATATGAGCTCCTCGTCTTTGCACTAAAAAGTGTGTTGTTGGTACCTTCTTCAAAGTTGTAGTATACCTGAAAGTAACACAATTGTTTTTTCCAGGCCCAAATGGCCACAGCTCGTTTGTGCAGTTACTGCGTAAATGCCACTGTACAGGTATTTAGAGATTAACCATAGGCAGGGGGACAACAGTCACTTGACATCTGTGAAGTCAAGTTAAAAGCAGCTCAGGCCTATGAGAACCTGTGCTACAAGGGTAATACGTACTACCTTGTATGAACGATTTTAGGCTACAGGATTTCCTAAGTATGCTACATAGTTATTTGAAAATTCTTCCAAAGATCAATTTTAACCACTCCTCCGGATACAGCGTCAGATGACGTTGAAGCTTGCCTCATTGCAGAGTCTGGAATCATAAGGCAAGGACAGCTTCAGAACAGAGGACAACTGGATATTCTGCTAGGAAATGCATTGAGCTCAGTGTGGAAATCTTCAAAGCCTATCATTTTTCAGTTCTGGAAGAGGGAGACTTCCAATTGTGCGTCTACAACTGAATCAATATTGGCTTTTGGACACCAAAGTCTCAAATAAGAAAGCCAAGTCTATTGAGGAAAGGCAGTAGACAACATAAGATTCTTTCCATTCCAATTCAGTATTCAGAAGTACACGGCCATCACATCAACGAGGGAAACGTGCAAGCAGCAACAGCCAGAGAGAAGGCGAGAAGATGGTCACAGTATCTAGCAGACAGGAGATTACACATACCCTGCTAGAATACACTGGAGGCAAGTCTACTGATACCTAGTAAAATTTATTTTAGTAAATCCTCCCATTTCTTGGTGTCTGGTCTGCTGAGAAACTACGTTTCAATGAAGAAAAAGCAGCTGTAGTACACTTCAGTATACTTTAATATAACCGTGGGAAAATGTATCAAAGGCAATTCATGTTTTCCCTTCAAAGTTCTCTTCAAATATCGGTTGTTAGAAAACAGAATTAAATAATCTCATATTTAAATGAATTTCACTCATTCTTCTATCATCCTGCAGAAAGGAATAGTTCTCATAGGTTATGAACATTATGCTACTGAAGGCATACAGCTACCTGTTACAGAAATAAAGTAGCAGACAGCCTAAGGGTACAAAGGGCACGGTAGCAATGGGTAACCTGACTGTAGAATCAGGTTGTCGATCATTCTACAGTGTAAGAACTGGAGAGGGCTCAACAAAATTAGTAAGAAACCAGTTTAGCATGTACAAAAACTAACTTTTCTGAAAGAGCAATGAACTTCTGGAGTTTGCTGCCCCATGAGGTGGTACATGACACAAGATGTCAAAGTGTTCAAAGAAGTATATTAATAAATTGATTAACAGGTGCATAAATGGAAAAAAAAAAAACTAGGTGGGAATCTCTACCTCCCATCCCTAATCCAATGACTGCAGATGGCTGGGGAAGTACAAGCAAAGGGAACCAAAGCAGCAAGTCATGCTTACGTGATCTCCCAGAACAACATCTCTAGACTGCAACTGTTAATAGAAACAGTGCTGAGCTAGATGAATCATTTTGGAGGGCTGAAGGCAGTATTGCTCATGTTCAATTTATGTTTTCACATCGCTAGGATTAAAAAACAATGCTTATGTCTGCCACTGAACTGTGCAACAGAGGTATAAGATAATTGTTAGCTTTATGGTCCCACCTTTACCAGGTTGAAGGCATGATATTTAAGAAGTCAGCTTCTGTACTGCAACCACTTCCCCCGCACCCCAAAACAAGCACACACACACACAAAAAAAAAAACAACAAGCTTTGCTAGGTTCCTGCTTCCTAAGAGCAGGAAGATTAATCATCTACCTACCTACAGTGAGGAACCTTCTAACAACTGAAGACAGAAATCAGATAAAATCAATGGTTAACACGCTTTATTTCTGTATTTACAGTGCTAAAAATAGAATACATTCATATCTAACTAGTCCTAATAAATGCAAAAATAGAAAACTTCCCTCTTCAACAAAAGTGCAGAAACATAAGTTAGAACATGATAACTTTAAAACATACAATGATATTTCTCAGTGTTTTTACTATGAAAATATACTTGTAGAACAAGCACCATAATTCATCTTAAAGAAGATTTTCTGTCAAAGCAGCATCACAGGGCAAAACAAGTAGGAAGTTAGTACGGAAATGTAGTAGCAAATCCTTCAATACTTTAAATTGCATGAACCGTTATAAATTATTATAAATGGCTATAAAACTGTTCTGACTAGTCTCTTGCAACAGCTTTACCACATAGTCGAATACTAACAAAGCCATATTTTTCCGTATGCACGTTCAGGACAGCTTCATATATGCCTTCTGCAGGTGGCTTGAACTGGACTGGCATATTGATGTAATGATGGGATCTGTAAAGAGACAATTATGCGCACATTCAGTGTTAATATGCAAGTAAATTGTACCAGATAGAGAAGTCCTAGATTTGATTTTCCAAAGAACAAAATGAATGCTTACTGGATCAATTTATTTATTTTTATAGTTTTGATCTATTTATCTTATGAGGAAGTTCAATTGTAGTATTAGTTGTTTATTGCTGCTAGTTTAGCTGATTAGGTTTGGTCTGCCTCTTTGCGAGAATATCCATAGTATCTTAACTATATTTAGAGCAAAGTTACATTTCTTCCTTTCAAAATTCAGCTGATGAGTTTACTAAAATTTCCAATTCTTGATCAATTTGAAACTAGTAAAATAATTTCATTTCTAATTGCCTCCATGTGAATAAATACTTCACTGAATCATCACAAGCCAATAAATGCATCCACCCTCAAACAGTATTTTCAAGATGTTGCATCATATCTTTTTAGATTATATAAGCGTTCTTCTACTCAGACTGCATAAAAACATAATAGTAATAAATAAATAAATAAATAATAATAATAATAATAATGAAATCAGCTCTAGGTAGGATGCAATGGCTGGTTGTCTTAATTGTCAAAAGCCTAGAGGGAACGTTTTTAAATATAAACAAGCTATACAAACGAAGGAGATGGAAGTGTGAAGTGGCAACCTATTTGATTCTGTGGCATACAATGGAAATACCCAGTACTAAGAGACAGGTAACAGTATCAGGCATGTAGCAGAATAAGGAAAAGCAAATAGCAAAAGCCAGTGAGACAAAAAAAAAAAAAAAGACAGTTTTTAAACTTTAATGTAATTCCACTTTTCTGCCCTGGACAGTAATTAGTGCTATATAACATCCTCTGCATTGTATTCATTTCCCCTACTTTTTCCATATCTTATTCCTACTTCGACATATCTGTTTCATTTTACAGTAATCCAACCTATTGTAATCAGTCTGTGCTCTTACCCTTCTCTTACCCTTCTTCTACAATCGGAAGTCATATTTGCCCACTGCATAAACCTGATTCCAGCTTTTTTTTTTTTTTTTTAAAGCTGGAAAATGTTGTTTTTTTTTGTTTTTTTTTGTTTTTTTTAAAACAGAATGCGATCAGTGAGGTAACCTGTTAGGAATACACACTATCAGAATATAGACTGATGTGCTATTGTATTCTTTAATTGAGTTGATAGAAAAATGACGTCGATCGTGAAGCACTGAACTAAAATAAACAATACAGTAAAGGAGTTCAGCCAGATAAGTGTTTCATGTCATACTTCAGTGTTATACAACCAATCTGCCAAGCTCTGCCTCTTCAAACACCTATAACATATGGGATGAAGATATTTATTCAGCTTAGTTTAAAAAGAACTTTTATAAATGAAGAACATCAGTAAGACCTTTTTATCTATAATAGATACATTGCAATAGAGAAGAAAATTTAGCAAGAATTGAGACTGCAGCTGCATACAACCAATCCACTCAAGACTTTACAAAAATAAAAGTAAATTCAGGAGGGGTGCACAAGTCTATATCATCTTCAAAATCACATGTGTATGCTTCCTTACATATCCTAACATTTACTCAAAAAGAACAATATAACCAAACTCAAACTTACACTATCAAAACAATAGTAAGTCATGGATGATTCTTTTCAACAGATAGCCCCATCTGGCTGGCTTTCAAATATTAATTTCCCAAATAGTTCATCTATGACCTCAATAATATTGAGCAGTTTCTTCGCATGCAGCAACTATATTCCATTTACTTTGACCAATGACTTCAGGTATACATTTAGTTGGTGCTATACACTGTCCTTTCTAAAAGCAGAATTAGTCAGATATTACTCAGTTTGCTTCATAGCAGCCAGTTGACTTCTCACTACCAAGATAAAGTATAACAGCCTTAAATTCTCATATTTCCTAGTTCACAGGGAAAGATGTTATTTTCACTTTCTTCAGCAAAGAAAACGGGGAAGGTCAGACTCCAACTATAACAGTTCTTTGGTCTACTACATAGTGTAAGTGTCCTTATTAATGGAAGCAACCCAGAGGATTTTTCTGAAGTACAGTAACCAGAAACATAGTCAAAGTACTGTCAGGACAACTCAAATTCACATGCAATTAGCTGTTTTGGTCTGCATGAGAAGTTTTACTTCAGTTCAAGCTTGTCACTATGCCCACAACTCATTCTATGAAGTCTATGTGGCCTTTACAGGTTATTGCATCAATTTCAAGTGGTTTTTCTGAAGTCAGGTATGCCTGAAGCCTACTTCATAGTTAAACACAATCTAATGTTGTAGTCCTCCAAAACCAATATTTCAACAGAAACAGTGCTGGTAAGCTACATCTAAATCACAGTAACCAGGTCTATCAATAGTGAATGATGAATCACAATTGCAAGAATAATAGCAACTGGAAACAGAAATAAATCAGCGAAGTACAGAAGAGTTTTACCTCTTAGCACAGTATCTGAAATATCTACTAGACTGTAATCAGGTTATTTCAGATGGCTTCTGAAGACAACAGAAATACCTTAGTTTTCAAACTTCTTTAGGTAGGCATAACCTGGTAGTCCTTCCAGAAACAGAACTTACTCAAAGGGTCTTATGAAGTCAAGTGTTCTAATGTTTCATCCATATATTTTTGAAATTTGAGAGTTATCTTGTTAAAAGTACGTTTTGCAGCATAGAATATACATATATATATATTGTTATATTGAATTTGTTATACTGTATTTATCAACAAACATAACTCCTCTTTTTAATGCAAACTTCAGACAATGTCTTCCCACACATTCTTTACAGGGCTTATATTTTAACCACATAGATATCATTTTGCGTGTATATATGTTTTAAGATATCTGGTGAAAATTACTGAAATTCCTTATTATTTTTCCTGCAGTTTTGGTTGCAAGATGCTGTATTTTGGATAGATCCTGTTGTTATTTTCAATTCAGCAAACAGAGGTGAAGGAATTAGCACTGCTAACTGCTGGTAGTTGTGAGCATACAACCAGTTCAAACAAGAACTGGCAAACCACTGTGCCGGCTTCTGAAGGTCAGATTTCTTGATTTTAAATACAAACATAAACCTGCAATTTTGCTACCCAGATTTAAAATTTGATTACACATGATAGCTTTCAAATTTGGCCCTCAAAATAAAAAGCATGCAACACACCACATTTATTAAGTAACACTTCTTTTGGTCCAAATGTAGACAGGCGGTACTTTCTATTTTTAAACTTATTTACAGACTAATATTCCAAGTTCCTGAGAACAGTTTTCTTAGCTAATTGCTTTTGAACATTACTTTACAATATGTCCGGATAACCTGAGCTAGACGCAGTTAATGCTGGCTTTCTTGAAATCCTCAATGATATTGTTCTCAAAACTCACTTAAAATTCTTTTAGTAGTTTTTTTTTTTTTTTTTTTTTAAAAAAAAAAAAGCATCTGTTCAAGTCACATAATTCTTCTGTGCTTTATGCTCTTAAATGGATGAGCTTTTTCAGAGATCTATGTCGACTTCAGATGAATGAATTATTGGCGTCTTCTAGCTTTTTATATTTACAAATGGAGAAAATAGCCAAATTTACTAGAAGAATGGTACTAGAATGTGATTATAAAAAGGTAGGGTATATTTAGTTTAGTACCTTTTTATTTATTTATTTATTTATTAGTACCTTTTTATTTATTTAGTTTTAGTACCTTTAGAAATAGCAGGCTCAATTTTAGACCTGTTAATTCTGCTTTGTATAAAATCGAGTTTATCAACTCTCATAGAAAATATACCAAATAGCTTTGATAGCATTCCTCAAGAATATTTTTGAAATATCTAAGTATCTTCCAATAAAGTTACTCATCTTCTTTCATGGAGTGTCATGACATCCTGTCCTTTGTCTGTAGCTGTACAGCCTCAGACAGATCTAGCTAGTCACCTTTATTTGGTGAGATTTTACTTTGGTTGCTACTTCCATAAAAACCCTTCTGTGCTGTCCAATATATCATATTTAATAAAAAAAAAAAAAGCCAGTTAAGTAGAGATACTGGAAAATTGCCTAAGTGGAGTAATAACACTTAACAATAAAGTGGCTTTAAAAATACCTTGAATACCTGTGGTTACTAACACCACAGCCCTGTTTTTGTAATAAATGCTAAGTATCATTGGTAGACAGGAAACTAGATTAGGAGTCAGAGTATCTAGTTCTATTTCCGACTTGGCTCACAATTTCTATTCTGTATACCCTTAGTTTCTCCGTTTTTAAAATGAGGATCTGTGAAACTTCTAATGAAATGGTTGCATTTCTATCTTTCTGACAATCTCACTGTTGCAGACAAGCACAGGAGAGATGCTGTATTTCTTGAAGAGATGACTAACAGGTCTGTCAAATACTTGTAATCAGCTCCGAAGATGATTGGGTATATTTCGAGGGATTGTTATCATCAACACGAAGATTCCTTTTATGCAGGTAATATGCTTAAATATTTAGTATGACCAGGCAATTCCACCGGCTGCTCAAACCTTGTATTTGCAGAGAATCTTTGATGCAGCTCTGCGGATTTGTCAAATTAGAAGCGTGATGAAGGCAATTTGCTTGGTCTGTTGTGTACAAAGTATAAATGGAAGGAATGACTTGATTGTGCACAGTATGCCAAACGGTTAAGTGAAGCATTAGGCTTAGCATTAAAAGCAGCAGCACTGTTAGAAACAATTTGCAGAGAAGAAATTGGCAGATGCAGAAATAACTGTGTGGGCTTTTTCTGCTTCTAACCAAGATTACAGAGCACAGCATTAGCAAAAATATATATACATAAATACCCAGCATTCTGTCTGTCTAATTAAATGTATATATCTACATTTTCACACTGTACATTAACAAGATATTTATCTTACTGATTTTTTTTTAAATTTTTTTGTTAGATGAGAGTGTTAGCATAAGCATTACTCACTTTAGAAAGTACTTCGAGTGCTTGATGTAGAAAGGCTCTTTGGGAGTCAAGAATGTCAGCTGCAATTTAATAAAAAATGCTTAAAAACCTCGCTATATCTAAGCCTATCATATTTAATTTAAAATATGGTGAAGATAAACAAGGTCAATTACAGATACAGCTTTAGATAGACGAAGTGTTTGAAAGTAACATGCCCCTATTTGTGAGTATTAAGAAAAATCCAAACCTTAGGATGTTTTAATGAAGCTAAAAATAAAAAAGTAAATCAGAACAACAACAAATCTACATGAACTATAATTTTTTTTTTTCAATTGCATATATTACAAATAACCTCACTGACTCAGTGAACAAAAGGGAAAAATTACAGAGCAGAATTCTTCAGATATAATACCGTCTTTTGAAACTATCAAGCTAAAACTTGCACTATTGCAAACTTCTGTTAAGATTTAAAAATAGCAGTTAAACTGCTGGAAGGACTTATGAGAATATATTCAAAAACAAGTTTGTTAAACTTACCAAGTGCGTTCTAAAGGTATTATTTCTCAAGTTGACTTTTAATGTGCGTGATTCCCCAACTCTAGTTACAGGAAAAGTGTACAGGTCTTCTGGTGCATATATCCCTCGAGTTATGTCACATGATCTGATTTGAAAAAGGGAGTTAAGATATTAAAACTTCTTATTTACACAGTCTGCATATATTGATTGCATACTTCAAGACATTCTGATTTCTCATGAGAATAAACCAGGAAAAACAGAAAGATCCTAAAGGCATCGACTCTGTCACCTAAAGTTTTTATAGGCTATACATTTTAGCCATTAAGAATACAATGAAAACATCACTGCAGGGTAAATATACGTATATTTACTTATATACACTTTTACAATTTGAATTTCCCCCATATGCTTTATTAGAGAGCTAACCTCTTTCCAGGGATTCCATGTTTAACCAGAATATTTTACTCCCCTCCCATAGAATAAGAATTGTAGATCGACTTTAGATTGAAGAACAGCAAAGCTACGACATGCAGTATAATGCTGCTCTTCTTAGAAGCAACTTTCCAGTTCTGTAGAATCTCCAAAATGGAAGATTCTACTGCTGATACTGGCTAGTTTACAGCAACAAATTATAATTAGGCAACTGAGGAACTTTACTGAAAAGAAAAAATATGGGAGACTGAAAAATGCAAAGCTAATAAGACGTTTGGCCAAGTATGGTTTTGCAACTATTTACGCCTTAATATAAAGTTACAGGATAACTCAGGAGGTCTCTAGTTCAACCTCTTGCTCCAGCCAACACCAGCTCTGAGGTCAGACCAGGCTTCGCAGGGTTCAGTCCAGTCAGGTCCCAGAAATCTCCACAGACTGCACAGCTTCTCTGGGCAGCCTGTTCTGCCATATAACTATCCTAACAGTGAAAAGGTTTGTTTTGAAGCTTCTACCCAGCTGCAGCTTCTCGTTTAAATTTTTCCCCATACATACCCTGCTTTAACTGTAGGTCCTTCAGAGTAAACCTTCCTTTCTGGTAGAACTGGAAGCCCAGTTCCTATGATGGTATCTGCGGTAGCTCTCGCAACTGCAGTTTTATTTTCAGTTTTAATACCCTATTGGAAAAATAGAGATGTCTTTACATTTTGTATTCAAAAGTATTTAAGTAATTTTCGTTATCCGAGAGAAGGGATTAGGGCTTTTTCTTCCTTTTTTTTTTCCCCCAAGTATAATATTTCAGAATAGTAGTCTGAATTATTAAGACAAAAGTAATAGTTTGGGAGGAACGCTAACAGGCTTTTGTGCCTAATAAATACTTCTCACAAGCCAGGTCACGGCAAACTAGCAATGCAGGCAGAATCTTGTGAAACCACTAGCAATTCCTCTGCAGATATTCTGCCCATAGGCTTCAGGAACAGCAAAGTCAGCAAAACAACTGCTCCGAAAGGAGGACCTAATTCATCGTTATAGGCTAAATTCTCAGAAAATCAAGAAAATTTGTAATACTTCTGTATTATAGATAACACATCATTCCAAAGAAAGATCTCTCCAGAGTAAAAGAATCTGATAGTGCATTATATAGTAACTGTTAAACTAAGATGCTAGACCAAAACATCTACCATTTTCAGGGCCTCTATTCGGTGTGCTCTCTAACACAAGGAACCAGCTCATCTTAAGGGAATACTTTGCCAAAAAGCTAATTTCAAATTTTCTATTGTTTGTCAAAATCTAGCCAGATACTGTCTGGAGCTCCTCGGGTCACAACAACTTGAAAAAAGACATAAAAGAACAAAGATTCTTTACCTCCTGTGTTTATGATCATACAACATGATCTTTATTTATTTATTTTCAAACTGTGCTGATGTTTTAGACAAGCAGTTGATTACCTTATGCAGGGAAGACAAAAAAATAGACTATTCTTCAATAGAACTGCTATGACAAACTTGTTTAGACATTCATTTCTTGTTTTGAAGGAGCTGCTAATCAGTCTGTCAGAAGTAACAGCAGCCAGCAACAAAAAAGTAATCTTCGTTTTAAGAGAATACTCTTCAATTTCAAATAACACATGAACAACTACAGAACCCAATACATAAAGACAAGACAATTGGTATATGTCTCTTGCTTCAAGAACTATAAGTTTTCCATGTAAGGAAACACGATGGGTGTCACGCCTCAGTGTTATCATTCAAATTCTAATTTAGAATAGGGCAACTTTACTGCATGGGAATAATACACGTTACACAATAATACAGAATAATCAGAGGATCTCCCTGGTTTTGTAAGAGCATCGTGAAGTATTGCATGCTTTACTTGACTCCCTACTGATTTTGCCTGTTTCAAATGAAAGCAGTATGTTAATGCTGTCCAAATGGTTACATTCAGTGCTGTTGATCCAAAGCAACCTCAGGAGCATATGAAACTGTTTAGCTTTAAAATTAGAATTTGTTTTGCTCACTGAGCTTAAAAAAGAGTCTTTCCTACTCTCGCTCTAAGAATAACCAATGAAGATGAAGCTTCCATACATGCTGATAACAATAAAAACCAAATCAAGGCTTCTAAGTGACTCTATGTTTTGTGTTTAGGATTGAGAAATTGAGCTCAGTTTGTTCACTTTGCCTGTTGCAAAATGATATACTAAAAAGTTAGCTACACAGCTAAAGTACACAAATCATACTAAAAAGGTAATATCTTCAAACAATAGCAAGAGTTCTTGATTCAGTTCTCAACTTTCCACGAGCCATCATAACTTAAGTCCTGCCCCAGCAAACAGGTTCTTGCTGATTCACTGCTTCACCAATACTTAATTAATTAATACTAAATTAATACTTACTTCACCAATACTTAATTAATTAATACTAAAAGAGACCAATACTTAAACCAAAATAGCAATCCAAGAAATTTGTGCACAATGGCGATACTTATTTTTACTCCAATGATCTTTGACCAATTTGTGACAGCAGCCTAACAAACATTTTTCAGGAAAAGAAAAAATTGAGTTTGAATCACCAGTATTGACATGCTTGGGCTGCAAAGGGTACGTACAATCCTTGCTTTCCCTGTCCATAGGATCAGATTGGAGACAGGATCTTCTAAGCTGCTGACTATCGTTTCTAGCTGTGGCGACTATAAATGCATGCAGAGCATAATCAAAGTCATAGATAACTGTTTCTTAAAGAAAAAAAAAATCCAAGCAGTGTCACTGATTTTCCTAAATTCACCTGGTTCTTTTAGTTCTTTCCTGATCTCCTTCACATTTTCTTTTCTTTTGAAGTGGTGTAATATATAAGTACTGCTCAGTCATTGTGAATGACAGTCAGTCTTCCTACTTCGTTTTATCAAAAGTCACATTAACCATAGCCGTAGCCCTCTTTGCCTCAGCAAACCCAGCATGATACAAGTCCTTTTCAAAGTTGTAATAATGCAGTCTAAACTCTTGATCCCTAGGACATAACAGACAATAATTGACTTGTCATCTCAACTAAAAGTGGATCTGATGAAAAAGCCGCAATAATCTAAGTAAATGTTCTATGTTGACCCCTCTTGCAAACTGATACATAATTCTTTACCTAGATGATAAACAAAATATTTTCAACTCTTTTTCAAAATGATCTCAACATTTTTCTGCAATGTTTTTCCCATAAGCATATGGAGATGCTGGAAAAATCTAACTGTTAAAACAGCTTTAGAAAAAAATCAAGAGGAACAAATCTGACATGTTAGTTCAAAAACATTAATATCAAGTTGTGCTGCTCAAAGATTTAACGCAACTCTGACAACTAGTCATGTTCTAAGAAGAGAATCATCCAGAACTTTAGATTTCTGATAAAGAATTCATCTCCTCTCAATTTCAACAAGCTTTTAACAGTCAAATGATAAATGCTTTCCTCATTTTAAGGAAATTTATGTTCAAAGAGTTTGATGAAATCTAAAAAAAAAAACCTCTCTCAAACCAGATACTACACAGGTCTCATTCTTCCAGCAAAAATTACAAGTCACTTAACATATGCATTATTAACAAGCCCGCTTTTCAACATAATGAACTACTGGGAAGAACAAAGACCCTCAAAAAAAAAAAAAAAAAAAAGACAGGTCCTTCTATCCAAGAAGGATAAATAAGGTTCGTTCTACTGAAGCATCCTTGGTACTCTACAGAAAGACCTTAAGTATTTACCAGGGCTTCTCAAAAAAATCAAGTCAAACTTTCTGGAGAGAAAAAAAAAAAGCATATATAGTACTCACATAATACCTAATATACCTAATATAGTTGTTCACATTCAGCTCATTTAACTAAACGTTAGAATTCACTCTTAAATATTTAGAAATAGGTTCTCTGTCTCTTTCAGGCACCTCTTGGATGGATGATGAGGTAGTAATTAAAAGAAAGGTAAGAAAAGAGCACAGAAAATTAGTTCTAACTCCCAAATCCTTCTCTCCATGCTCACCATAAAACGAGACCTGAGGAACATGGTGGGCACAAAGGAGAGCTCAGATCTAATCGCTCCCATGTATAAATCTCAAAAATCACCCCCATCGATACTGAGTTCTGATAAAGCATTCAAATAGACTCCATCAGAAACAAATCCATGTAACCAGTACAGGTGTTTTTATATTCCAGTATTGCATTAAGTTACATATTAGAGCAAAGGGCAATCACTTTGATATTCATTTACATAAATGAAACCAATGCACTGTGTCTGATGTAAGTAAGCCTGCTTCTACAGAAAGAATTCCCACAGAGGTCAAGTTTCTTTACTTTCTCTGAGCAGACAAATATTTTACATGTTAAATGACAAAAGATAATGCATTATCATATAAGCAAGACAAGAAATGTATTTTTAATATAAGAAAAGCAATACAGTTTAAGCTAACACAATATTCCTCTTTTTTTCAGAATAACATTGGGGCATACCAGAGATACTGCTGTATAGTAACATTAAGAGGTTATCAAAAAATTATGCTCAGGACAGAGTTAATAGCATTTATATACTCACTACTCCACAAAGCTGAAATCTTAGTTTGTGTTTCCAACTAGGTTTCTCAACAGGGTGACACTCAAGGTCCCAAAACTGGGAGTAATCCCCATCCTGTCTAGGTAAAAATATTAGAGGAACCTACCAAAACAAGAGAAACATTTTGCAGAAGTTTACTAAAATAATCTATCCAACTTTACAATCATACTTACACAAAGTTACAGTTAAGCCGGCATAAAATTTGCTCACTACAGAAACTGATGCATACATTAATGGCTCATCCTCCCTAACCCACAAACAAAAAAAAAGTTCTGATGAAACAGATTGTGCAAGCACTCACACAAAAATTAAGTTCAGCTAATCTTCCTTAAAAAAAGTCAGCAAGTGCTTGCACAATTATTTTTATTAGTAAAATGGGGGAGAAGTGTACCACGAGGGGAATATGTCACAGACTAAGTTGTTGAGAACTTAGTCTGTAAGTATCTTGTACTACAATTACTAGAAGGACTGAAATTTAAAGTAAATTACAGGCTACATATTTGACCATCCTTAAAGGTCACCTGTGTAATAAAGGATCCTTTCTATATAATGTTGTACATGGTTAATTCAACTGTAGCCTTGCTTTGATTTCAGTGTTGGGATAAAAGAGAGCTAATAGTGACAGCAACCTACACCTTATCAGCTCTGCCCAACAGTCTCATATGCCAGTAATCAAAACGTTATTCTAATAAATACACCTGAATTGGGACTGATAAGGCAAACATGTTTGTTTAAAATCAAACCATGGTCTCCAGTAGTAGCATAACCAATGAAACTGAAAGGAAGTCTTCTATTTCTTGTAAATAGATCCTAAATTGCATCATCAATATTGCAATCCATAACAATTAAAATATAGGTGTTCTTGAAGACAAACAGACAGAATTGGGGATAGACTGGGGACTAGATGATCTTTCAAAGTCCCCTCCAATCCCTTCCATTCTGTAATTAAAGTAGTATTAGGGGAGGTGAGGGACAAAAGCCCTATAGAAACCCCTTCAAGTACATCCCTGAATGTGTTTTATAACTGTGGTTATGAAACCCTCTACTGGCCAGAAGATAAAATTGTAAGTCAAATGAAATCAATTTCAAGAACAGAAATTTGTTCCTAAAGAACTACAAAGAGACCTCTCCTTAAGGAAATTAGTTCTCATATCAGTTTTGTAATAACACAGGATTAGTTGTAATATTGTTGTGGATTTTACAAAGCATCTGAAAACAATTTTCTGTTCTAGGATGGTTTATCTTCTAAAACAAACAAAAAGTGACACAAAGTCAAACTACAGATTGCATGAATTCTTAGAATTAACTCAGCTGACACTGTAACAGCCGGGGTAAGAAGACAATGAGTGGGAAGTAGATAACTGACTACCTGATACACATTATCAGATAGAGTATAACCAGCTTCAAAAATTCGACTGCTATTTCCAAGAATTTCTCCCATAAGGTATCATCTCACAGTTAAGGTAAACTGACGTATTTCAAGCATATTAAATGTACCTTTTCTTTTCCATGAGCTTCAAGAGTACCAGAAACACGGTAACATATGAAAGCAGAGTAAGTAACCCTATAAATAGGATCAGGTCCGTCCACACCCTGCAAATAAAGTTATGAGTCAGATTCAGAAAACATTAAAGAAACACACACGTGCATGCACATGCACTGTCCTTGCAAAGGACTAAAAAAAACGCAGACTACTTTCAACTAAACAAACATTGAACCCTTCAGCAAATGAGCCGAGACATGAAACTATTACATTGAGGAAGTCATCATTCTACCTTAAAACCAAAGGGACCATCAGAGCACTCAAACTATCACAGAATAGGAAAGTATTTACAGACATTAACATTACAGCTACAATTGCAGAGGCAACAGTAGTGTGATTCAAATATCCTTGATTTAACTTTAAATTACCTACAGAGATATCACATATAGCATAATTCTACAAGCACAAGTCTCTTAACAAGAGAAGTTAGTCTGGCATTCTGGATCAGAAATGAACACACATCTTTTATGTATGTTCGATTATTTAATGCAATCTGGAGGATTACACTGGATGAGCACAGGCAAATTGATTAAGTGAACCACAAATTGTCCAGCACTGATTCACAGCCAAAGCACAGTACTGAGGAAAAGACTAAAACATCTCCTTAATGTGGACAGGCAGAAAAACTGAGAAGAAACCCTGAAACTGAGTTGAGGCTCAAATACACATTTTTTTTCTGGAGAGGCTAGAGGGAGAAAGAGCAGCAGGAAGAGGGAAAAAAGAAAAAACCCAAGAGACTGGTGCTGTACACTACCAATACAAGCACTCACTCACTTTAACATAAGGTGGTGTAAATGACGACAAATTCCACCTCACGTTTTCATCCCCCTTATTCTCCATTTCCAGGTAACTCTCTGGAAGAGAAAAATCAGACAGATAAATATATAAAAAACCTTTGTTCAAGTACCTTTAGTTGAAAGGATTTAAACAGAAAGCCCGTATTTCTAGACATAAAGATGTTTAATGGAAACAGTTCTCATGATGCCAAGTAGATCTGAAACTTCAGGAGCAGACTTAAAGCACACTGTTGTAAAATCCTTGAAAGCTCATATAAATCAATTTGTAAGTCTTCTAATGAAGAGTAATATCAAAGATACTTACAAGAAACAAACTGAGACCTACACCTAACCCTCAAAAACCCTAAACAAGAGTAGATAATTCTACCAAAGACCGTGAAGCATGTCCAAGAAAGTTACATGAATGTACTGCTTATAGTAGGAAGTAAGCTTAAAATCCAGGATAAGACAATTATCAGGGAAAAATCTAAGTCACCTTCAACAGTCTCAATTTATTGCATTCAGGTTTTTGGCAGATATCTTCACTTTCTAGTGTACAAAAATATCCCTCAATAGCCTCTCTCCCCCCCCCCCCAAAAAAAAAAAAGATACCCAATTCTCTTCCTAGATACTATTTGGATGCTTAGTGAAGAACACCAATGGTATTCTTGTTTGGGACCAACCAAACCAAGGACTAACAAATCTGGAATGTACATGTACATGACAGAATGATAGCTCCATACAGTAACTTGAAGAATTTTAAGCATTACTGGAATTAAAAGTACAAACTGAGGATTTTAGAAACCATTATCAACAACATCCTTGTAGATCATTTTGAACAAGACAGGGATAGCCAGTCTCATAGCTGACATTCCTATTGTCTTAAGGAAGAATGTTTATTTCTCTACGTGTAGATAGCGTCCACTAATATCTTAGGGACACACACAAAGACGAAGAGAACAAGTGTACTTCACAATAGCATGATCCAAAAAAGGTTCAACAAAACACAGTAACCACAAGGCACCTTCTTTTGCGAAGACACATTATGGTTGTATTCATCATAATTAAGAAATTGGTAATTTATCTCTCTGTATGCAAACTATCTGCAGGAAATGGTGTTGCTATACCACAGAAGGAGAAGGAAAAAGGTTTATTTCCTGCTAAAAAGAATACAATCACAAGGACTAACATTTCAGCAAAGATCAAGAGAGGGGAACTGTCCAATCACACTGGATGAAAACAAAAACCAAGTCAATGCATTCAAGTTCTCAAACATGCAATATAGTGAACAGAAACTACGAGTGTAAGATACTGCAGATGTTCCACTTACTATGCAAGTATTATTACCTGAGCTTTCACCAGCTCTTGTTTCAGGAAACAGAACATATTTGTTCTTTATTTCCATTTTTGTTAAAGGGGACGCTGAGAGAGGTTTTGCCACATGAACAGTAGGACTTGCAGACTGTAGAGCAAATATATCCCGTCTTCTAGATGGAGAGCCTGCTCCAGGCACATCTTGTACATTCCCCTCTTGAATCTGCACTTTAATAAACTTTTGCACAATTTGGAGAGTAAGAAAGATTTAAATAGTGAACGTTTTTATATCAACAAGTCAAACTATTAAGCTCTATTTCCTTGAGCTGTAAGAACTCACATTGTCCAGCTTCACTTTTTTTCTGTTGGAATGTGAATTACCTGGTCTTCTCTGAACTTCAGGTCATAAAGTTGTAAGATTGTAAGACAAATTTAATACAGGAGAATAAGAAAATTTATTCAACATTTACTATCTAGAAATTTTAATTCAATACTTTAGATGCTCTGTTAAGGCTGAACTCCTCTCAAGTTGTGCCCAAGGATCCTTAGGTTGGATATTAGGAAAAATTTCTTCACTGAAAGGGTCGTGAGGCACTGTAAAAGGCTGCCCAGGAAAGCAGTTGAGTCACCATCCCTGGAGGCATTCAAAAGACATGTAGATGTGGTGCCTAGAGACATGGTTTAGTGGTAGATGCAGCCATGCTAAGTTAAAGGTTGGACCAGATGATCTTAGAGGTCTTATCCAACTTAAGTGACTATGATTCTCTTCAAACCTTTTTCATATTGTTGAACATAACAGTTCAAGATGTGCAATGTTCATTTCCTTCTCAACTTATTATTCTCATCAAGTTCTCTGCTTTTTTCTTTTCTTTTTTTTTTTTTTTGGGGGGGGGGGGGGGGGGGGGGGGGGGGGGAAGAGGGTGCAGGGAGGCTTGTTTAAGTCAGAGTCACAGAATGGTTTGGGTTGGAAGAAACCTTAAAGATTGCCTAGTTCTACCACCCCTGCCACGGGTAGGGACATTTCCTGCCCAAGGTTGCTCAAAGCCCCCATCTAGCCTGGTCTTGAACACTTTCAGGGATGAGGCATCCACAGGTTTTCTGGGAAATCTGTTCCAGTGCCTCACTGCCCTCATAATAAAGAATTTCTTCCTAATATCCAATTTAATTCTACCTTCATCCCATCTAAAACAGTTACCCCTTGTCCCATCACTGTGCTCCCTGATAGAGTCCCTCCCCAAAGCAGTTTTCAGTTCTGTATCATGCACATAATTTTCCTTCATCAAGAAGGTAAGTAGATATGCTATTTTATCCTTTCAGTGTCTTTAATTTCTCTTCTTGCACCATTAGAATTAACCCAAAATACATGCTGGCTGTAAAAATGACAATCAAATGTCTATTTCTTTGGAGGAGATTACCAAGGAGCCTTTCTACTATTATGCTGATGAAAGCACAAAACCTGTTGGCTTCATAAATTTTATTATTATGCCTTAATTCAATCAGGGCAAAGTCTTGGCTTAAAACACATGAAGAGGAGAATCTGTTCTACACATTATCTCAGACTTGTCCGCCAGAAGGTTAAGTTCACCTTAAGGGTGCCCAAAAGAAGCTGCATTGTCTTTTCAAGTAACATACCTAAACTTTTCATCTTAAAATATTATATAGACTAGTTAGAGACAGTTATATATAAAAAACAAATATCTAAATATATATATGAAAATATAAAAAAGCAGAGAAAAACATATACTGATATATATAAAAATATAAATCTAGCATTTCTAGAAATTGATGTGTAAGCGATGGGTATACAGATGCAATTTTTGTTGGCAACACAGTCCAAGTGTTCGCCTTACAGTACTTCTTTAGAGATGAATGAACCAAGACAAGAATTTCAGTTTCCAAAACATGATCTTTTTCTTTTTGAAAGGTGAACTTTACGAATCTGGGGAGATTGGCTAGATGGGGGATTTAAATGAGAATCAAGTTTGCAGAAATTGTGCTCCACATCTAAAATCTTTTAGCAACATTGCTTTGCTGCATGCTAGTAAAGTCACAAGCTCAGCTCTCAAATAAGCCACGTACTTTTTGTCCATTATCACAATGGATATAGATAAGTCCACTCCAAGGAATTAAAGAAGGCTTCGTGGCAAGTGATGGACTAGGACTCACCAGAATCAGTGTACGGCTCCTAATAAAAGGAAAAAAAAGTTAGCAAGATCCTCATATTAGATTGAACATCTAAAATAGATCTCACTAGCTCAAGAATGAATGCATTTTTAAGATAGTAAGTGAAGATGATCTAGAAATAATTTTAAGATTTTCGCATTTTCAATTTACTACTGAGGTTTAATTATTAGAAGATTAACAATATCAAGTTTTATGAATAAGTTTTATAGGTTTAAGTTTTTACAAACAAATTTCACAAACTTGTTATTGATGGTTGTATAAGCAGACAAAGGGGGAAAAAATTATTAATCATTAACACATATACCCTGTCAAGCCACATAAAACTACATGAATCAAATAAAATAGATAAAATAAAGCTTCAATGCTAGTGCACAAGGAAGCTTCTGTTCGAAATATACTGCACAAATTATATCTTTGAAACCAATTCTAGTTGCAGCTTGCTTTCCTTCCTTCCATTCAGAACTAGAACCACTGATTTTCAAAAAAAAAAAAAAAGTTTTTAAAGTTATAAATGGTTTCTCTGGTTATTCTGGGAAGGGCAAACCATAGCGTCCACTAAACTCATTTCAAAGTAGCCACAACCTAATACAGTTGTTTGACCAGTGAGAACATAAATTCTGATTTACATGCTCCATATTCTATATCATAAAATCTTAAATATAAAAGAGCAGAAAGACAGCAACAAAGTAGCTTTCTGCTGTCAAACAGACATCAACAGCCTTTAAATACTAAATCAGGATATTCCTATTTCCTTAAAGAATTGTTTCAATAAATAATGGGTAGGATTTTAGTTTCTATCAGGAGGAAGCCTTTCATTGGCATAGCCAACCACTACATATGCAAAGCAACTGCAACCATATATATTTTAATTGATTTATTTTTATTAAAGTCTCAGCATTCTTCAGAATCTTTACACTTATGGTACTTATTTACACTCTCCCCCTCTCTAATATACAAGGTGTGTATGTGAGAATATGACTTACTAAGTACACACTGCCTCAGTTACCCAATGTCACAAACCATTCCATTGTCAAGGAGAAGCTGATAGGAGCCAAACCATTTACTGCAAGCTTCATATACAAATCCGATTTGCATGGAGTCACAAACCACATGCATCTCAAAGATCATATTTAGTCTGATGACACTGCCCCTCAGTGCTTTCTTTGCTGTGGAATGGATGAAAAAGTTTGCCTAACCACCCTTTCCAACCTTATTCAAAAGGGAAGCCCCAGAGACACTTTCTGAAAAACACCATTGCAGACTTTCCAGATTCCAACAATCCCTGCTCCAAAAGTGCATCTCTTTTCACGGCACCTACCTACACTCAGCACTGAGACACTTCCACATGAAAATCTTCGAGTGCTACCAAATTTGGTAGGAACTCTGCACTTCATGATTCCACACTCAGACAGGTTTAGAGGTTGCCTCAATCACATTCCAGTGAACTTAAAGAGTTTTTGTCAAGCTGAAACAGGAGGCAGCCTGCTTGATCTGACATGCTCGAACACAGCAAAGGCAGTCCTTGATCTTAGGACTTGCTTTCACTGTCACTAAAGAATCATACCTTCTCCTTTCCTAGGCTAAATCAGTTTGAGAATTCCACGCAGCTCCAGCAATCACCGTGCTTATTATAAAAGATTCTGCCTGAATGGCAGAAGTGCTCTTGGCACTGCAGTGAGATAGTCATGAAAAGCAGAAAACCAGGCAAATGTAGCTTGCCATGCTTAAGTCAGCCGTTCCCACAGGTCTGTTTCCTGTTTGCAGACCTCCGTTCTCAATCCAGACTACTTACTTTGACTCAGCTTGTTAGGTTTCAACACATTCTTCTCAAGTGAAAGGAATACATTTTAAAATTACACAATACAAGAAAGTTTCTTTAATGCTGTCTTCAATTCTGTCTTACTAGAAAATCATTCTTCAGACAGCCCTGAGCCCAAGGGCACAGCGTTGGTGGTATAGTGGTGAGCATAGCTGCCTTCCAAGCAGTTGACCCGGGTTCGATTCCCGGCCAACGCATGTTACAATTTTGGTGAATGGAGTTAAATCCAGTTGGAGGCCGGTCACTCGTGGTGCCCCCAGGGCTCAGTACTGGGGCCAGTCCTCTTTAATATCTTTATCGATGATCTGGATGAGGGGATCGAGTGCACCCTCAGTAAGTTTGCAGATGTCACCAAGTTAGGTGCGTGTGTCAATCTGCTTGAGGGTAGGAAGGCTCTGCAGGAGGATCTGGATAGGCTGGACCAACGGGGCTGAGGTCAACTGCATGAAGTTCAACAAGGCCAAGTGCCGGGTCCTGCACCTGGGGTGCAATAACCCCAAGCAGAGCTACAGGCTGGGAGATGAGTGGTTGGAAAGCTGCCTGGCAGAGAAGGACCTGGGAGTTATGGTTGATAGTTGGCTGAATATGAGCCAGCAGTGTGCTCAGGTGGCCAAGAAGGCCAACGGCATCCTGGCTTGAATGAGAAGCAGTGTGGCCAGCAGGGCTAGGGAAGAGCCCTGTACTCGGCTCTGGTGATGTCACACCTCGAGTACTGCGTTCAGTTTCGGGCCTCTCGCTACAAGAAGGACATCGAGGTGCTCAAGCATGTCTAGGGGTCTGAAGAACAAGTCTTATGAGAAGCAGCTAAGGGAGCTGACAAAATATCTATACCATGGAGACCATCAAAATAAATCGCTCCAAGCCTTCACGCTTTTACATATAAAGGAAAACTATGAAAGGAAACTTACTCAGGTTCAATAACTCCATGTTGTGGGGTTATAGTAAGGCAGTGACCTGGCCATGAAAGCTCAAATGTCAGCATCCTATTAGAATGGTTGACAATTTGTACATGCCCAGTATCAGCTGTTCCACCTGTAAAACAAAGGCAACTATAAACAGCTAACATGTAAAAAAACAAAACAAAACAACACAGTAGTGTCTAGAAGTCTGAGAACATCAATTAAGATAAAGCATTTTCTGCCTTTCTGCCCTATTTTTACCTTCAAAAAGCTTTAAGATATTTGTAATAATGTAGCAAGTATTATAGATATACAAACAATATAACCACAACTGTTCACGCCAAGGTTATTGTTCAGGTGCAACATTACATGAAGCATGACTGTTGCTCAAGCCACGTTTACAAGCACAAACATACTAAGTAGTACAGTTATTTTAGTACTAGGATGTTGCTTTATTAACTTCAGAAAATACTTACTGATAGAAGGAGGTGTCAAAATCAAGTGCTCAGGCTTAACAGTCCAAGTCTGTTGAACATCTACTTGATTCTGAATGAGATCATCGGTTTTTACAGGTAATGGAGGACCCTGAGGTCCTTTAACAGGAAGAACATCCAAAGTTGCATTGATATGTCTGACAGAGTTCTCAGATCTGAAAAAATAAGATTGGGTTAAGCAAAAGTAGTAATGAAAATAACTTAGTAATTTTAACAGCCTACTTTTAATATTTTTCAAAATTTAATACTGAAATAAGATGCTCTTCACATGTGTTTTCAGTTTAAATCTCAGTTGAAAAAATGAAGTCAGCAGCTAAATCATGACACAGCTTTTTCCCAGGATGTTTAGAAGTTGCTTAATAGAAGGCACTAAAACAATTACCTTGAGGTGATAGTAAATAGCTTTCTCTATACATACTTAGATTAAAAAGGCACTGCAGAGAGAAATGAGGCAGTGCAAGTTGTCCTTAGCAGAATCACAGAATACCTGAGGTCAGAAGGGACCTCCGGAGATCAACTAGTCCAACAACCTGCTCAAAACATGGTCAGCTACAGCAGGTCAGTCCAGGTAGCTTTAAAATTTCTCAACAAATAGAAATTCGACAATTATCTGGCAGCCTGTTCCAGTGCCTGACCACCCTCAACAGGAAAAAAAATAATTCTTATGTTTAAATGGAATTTCTTGCATTTCATTTTGTGCCTATTGCCTCTTGACCTGTCACTGAACACCAGTGAAAAGACTGGCTCTCTTCTCTGCTTTCCCCATCAGGTACTTTGTTAAATTCAGCCCCCCCCCGCCCCCAGGCCTTCTTTGCTTGAGGCTAAACTAAACCAGCTGCCTCAGCCTCTCCATGTAAGACACATGCTCCAATACCCTAATCTTCCTTACGGCCCAGCACTCCAGTTTTTCTTGCAAAAGACATGGCAGGTAAACTCATACTCAAAAGCTAGGAAGTTGCTATTTTGGGATTTGGTGTATTTTCTTAGGTTAAAAGCTTAACTGGCAATAAAATTGATTTTAAATAGTAAAATAAAAGCAGAATTCAGCAGTGCAGGGAAAAAATACCTAACTTTTGCTCTGTACAGCATTATGTAAATGCTACTCTTTTCCCTAATATGTCTACTTTTATTTTGTAAGCCTTCTGAGACTCCTCACGCAGCTTAGAACAGAATTAATACCTATGGATTAATCCCTTAAGATAGTGATGAAATCGGGAAGGCAACCAATTCACACCCATGACACAGCATTTCACAACGGCCATACAAGTTGTTAACAGTTAGATCTCTTCTGAGAATTACAGTTTACTTGGAAAGTGAAGATCCTCATGATGCTTAGCCAGTGAATAAATTCAAAACTAGAAGAACTGCTAAGGCTATTAAGCAGGATGGAAAAAAGGCTTGAAAAGTGTCCTGCTTGCTGCTGTGGATACTTGCTTCCAGTCTCTATCTTTATGATCCCACCATGCCAGCCTACAAATATGTGTCAAGTAGACCAAAGCATTCAGCATTTGGAGTGCAACATGCACAAGTGATTCCAAGGCAGTGTCTAAATAAGTAGATGTTAAACGGGACTAGGTAGAACCCTTTCTTCCCTTAAGTTACAGGACCTTGAGGGGAAAAAAGTACAAAAACTCAAGAACTAATCTATGCTCTAATATACTCTTTATAGTGTTAATGTTAACCCATATTTATTTTTTTTTATGTATTTTGTTTTTATGCTACACTATCTTAAGGATTTGGATCTTTCTTTCCATTTTCAGGGCTCCAAGTGCTATAGCAACCTATCTAAATAAAAATAACAAGCCCAAATTAAAGACCAAGTCTCTGCCAATCCTCCAAAGAAAACCTCAGTAACAAACCACTTCATTTGGTCAGCAGCGGAAGCTTTAGCACCAATCATTCTTTTGATGAGCTATAGCATACATTACATTGAAAGGCTGGCACGTGAGCTGGACAAGGAAAAAGCCACTAATCTTTCTGAATATAAACTACTTCCATCACAAACCATCAGAAATTCTTGACAAGGTAGTTATAGTCTTGTAGGACCAACAAGAAAAGCTTAATCCAGTGAAGAACAGGAAGTTGCAGATACAGTCTATGATGTCAATTTAAGGAGTAGTTTAAAGTTATCGTAACAGTTTAATTGATTTTCAGAGAAAAACAAGAACCACCTATATAGTCACTGGGGCCATTCTCATTGTAGAGGCAGCTCTTTAACTTGTGGAGCGAGTCACTTTCCATTACTGTCATTAAAATCTTCATGATTTCAAATGAAGGGAGCCACACTTCAGTTGGGCATTATCTGAAAGTTATCCTTATAGTTACATTACCTATTTGATTCCAGATGACGTCCAGGAGATTGCTGGAAACCATCCCGATCAAAAACGAAACGTCCAGCCACAGTAAGGATGACTTTTCGCATATTTGCGTAGAACAGACGGATGTCACTTGTCCCCCGTGGGGTATCGCACACTAGAAGAGTAATAGACCAATTCTAGTAAGATCAATAATACTAAGAACTTTGCACAAAGATTTAGGATATAATCCTAACTAATAATCTGTTGGCTAAGGTACTGTAGATCAGAAATGACTTATAACAAGTTTACTTATCAGGCACAAATCAACATTAACATGAGATGTAAGAAGTTTAAATGCAGAAAAAATCTAACATTTTAATAATAAAAGATATTTTCTACCTTTATGCAAACGGTACATACTAATCTGATTCTACACCCAATTAAAGTTTGATGACTTTTACCCTAAACAATACAATTAATAAATTCCAAAGCTTCATAGAGACTCAACTTTTAAGAGAAGTTATTTTTCAATTACTCAATCTATTCAATCCAATGCCTCAATTTAGTTATACCTGTAAATATCCAAAAGCCCAGGAGTGCCAGCATATGATTTAAAAATAATCGTTTCATCAAAATAATTAATAATCTTGTCAAAGTTTATTCTTCTGCTTTAATTGGACAGAATCAAGAAGTGAACACTTCTCACAGAAGATGCATTTGATTATTGCTTTTGCTGCATAGCAGATATCAAGGAAATTATTAATATTTGTATACAAATCTATGTATCTACATTTCAGTAGCGATAAGATATTAATACCTACTGTAGAAGCATTTTAAGTTAAAATTTACATGCAACCAGAAACTTGTTAACAAAGCCAAATCTTTTGGAAGGATGTCTATCAGAATATGATTTTGGAGGCAAGTAATTTATTTATTCTGTCATATGTAATACCATTAAGCATGGAAATACATTCATCCTATAGGATGACCATAACTTCTACTCCATAAACTTCTGTTCTCTCCCCACACACCCCTTGTTCCTTGAATTCCAGTTGTTTGTTCCCCAAATGCCCCTCACCTTCAGCCCACAAGTCCCACACCCCTTCAGCTGCCTAGTCTAATTGAGCAGTTACACATACCACACTGATGTATCAAGTGAGCAGACTGATGACAAACTGACAATGCACTGTTTCTATGCTAATGTTACTACATACATGTAGATCTGGGATGACAAGAAGGTAAGGAAAGGCTTTAAGTTTGTAACACTGTTAACAAAGAGCAAGAATAACCTACTTTAGTTTCCCTGAGAGCTACTCTTCCAGCACCCTTCCTCAAAGGCTTTTCTGCAGTACAGTATTACATTTTTCTTTTGAAAGTTCATAGACTTACCTTCTGTCACAAGCTGTTCCCCTTGAAATTCTTCGTCAAATACAATTTTTCTCAATATGCTGTTTTCAGGGACTATGTGTTTTGTTACCTCAAGTTCACACATCATAGCTCTGTTACAGATGAGAAACCAAAGTCATTAAATTATTCAGAGTGTTGGAAGCATCAGTCTGAAAAGACGGCTAAAATTGTTAGAAACCAGCACCATTTTTAACTTCTATCATTTCTGGAATATCTAAGGTAGGCTGATTTGCTATCAAAATGATTACACATGCAGCTATTTCATGAGCTTTTTATTGAAACTTATAAATATAAGTTAAATTCAACTAGGTTTAATACCTAATTTGAATAACAATAAATATGATGACTTTCATAAAGTTTCAGGGAATGACATTTAAGAGTAATTGTGAGAGACTCATTCACTTAATGAAATTTTGCACTGAATGATGATCACCAGCACCTATTTTCAACATTTTGCATGATCATTACACATCATACACAGCACAAGTCACTTTTGTTATTAAATGTAGAGCATGCCATTCAATTTTTGTGCATTGACATTATAGGAATTCAAATATAAATACAGTAATATAGCTTCTACTTAAGCTAGGTAAAACATAACAGACACTAATGAAATCTGTACAATTGTTGCTTTAAAAGCTAAATCTACAAATGTATTGGAAAAAAGGGATACCAAAGTAAAAGACAATTCTTGATAGGAAAAAAAGCAAAAATCCTCCCCCAAAGATAATACATTCAAATTCAAATTCAAAAGAAAAAAAAAAGAAAAGAAAAAAGAAAACCCTTACCTAGGATCATAGCTACAGTATGTAAACTAAACAAAAAACCCACACCACCACAAACACCACCCTTTCACCAAACAGCCTACCAGACGCAAGACTTACTGGATCTCCCCACATCATCAAGGTTTGCTGTTTTGTGCTTGCCTTTTTGGAAGCATGTTAAATGCTGTGGCAGCATAAACCTCTAGCTTTAACATTTCATTAAACATCTCTCTACTGAACAATAGCAAACAAATCTTACCTACGATACTGCTGCCTGGAAATTTCATCTCCACAGAAAAAACACACTGTTGATACCAATGTCTGCACTCTAAGCAAGTTATTTTCCTTTTCCATGGGATTCCATGTTACAGTAATTACCTGATAAAAAAATAAATAAATAACATACTTTCAAAAAGTCTTAAATTTAGTACTAATGTTTGGAAAATTAAGTCAAATTTAAACAAGCTAAATGAGATTTTAATGAACAACTGGTCAGTCACTTACTGATTAAAATAAATGTCATTAATGAAAAACTTGTTCAGTATCAGATAGTCTACTTACTTCGTATGTTCCTTCTCTTAGTACAAAATTCTCTGGAGACACCGTCATTACCTGAGGATCCATAACAGTTTTTGTCTGCGGGTTTGCAAAGCACAGTGCTTTAACATAGGCAGCCCGAGAACCTGTATTTCTTATGCGGAAGGAAACTGTACTTAATCTTGAAGGCAATAATCCATCCAATGTTAACATGTAACTGTCTGATAGTTTCTTAACACTTTCTAAAATTACGTTGCTAGTTCCTCCATATCCAGATAAAGGTATCTGAGAAAAAAATAAAAAGCAGTGCTTCAAAATAAAGCCTTACTAAAGCTTCAGTAAAACCATGTTCAACTATACAAAGACAGACAGTAGAACAACTGAAAAGACTTTCAAGAAAAAGAACCTTAAGTTCATTTAATGTGTTTCAAGTTCTGTTGAAAATTAATTTAAGGCCTATCTATAAAAGCAAAGAAGTTCAGATTTTTGGCAGTTCTGGAGTTAAAATCTTGGGCTACTTTTACCAGAGTGCATAAAATCTTGCTTCTTTCTTCACAAGTGGAAAAAAGTGCATACAAAGTTAAGGTTGCTCAATGTTTAAAATCTAAAATGTAACACCCACATAATCTTTTAACAAGTATACAGATTTGCATCATGAAAAAATTTAACTTTTTGACAGGAACAGATATACAGTGATATTTTCAACAAATAAAGAAGAAATCTGTGCAGAATTATTGGAATTTAGGTTAGGACTCTTACAGTAAACTTGATTCCTGGCCGTGATCGAATCCCCAGCTGTTTGATTTCCAGCTTTGCAAAGAAGTAAGTTACACGAGTAGGTGTAAACATCAAGTATATATTAGTGTCTTCTTCGGGGCGGATTTTGAGCTCCCAACTACTAGTTAGGCGTTCTTCTGATCCAAATATACTTTGCAGCTATAAAAAAAATGAAGATACTAGAAATGAGTAACTACAGTGGAAAAAAAAAAAACATACTAAAAAGACTTATTTCACTAACAACCCCAAATTAGCTTCATCAAAATCTGGACTAACTGAATTGATGGTGGCAATTATTTAAGGTTGCAATACTTAAAAGAAAATATTAGATTCAAGATACTTTATATTCTCAGTGAGCACACCAGTGCTTCTCAGTTTAGATCACAGAACTTTTCTTTCAGTCCCCAATACCGTGTGTAAGGCTGAACTTAAGTAGTACTACATTAATTCTCTCAGCTAAAGACTTTAGTTATCAGATCTGAAGACTTGGGGATGAAGGGATATAAATTTATGAGGACTGTATAACAAAAAATCTGTAGTTAAAATAATTCCAAAGAGTAATTCAAGTTTCTCCTTCAGCCCTTTCATACACGTAGTCCCTCGGAGTAAATCTGGAATCCTTCCTGCAAGAAGGACCACTGAAGGATCGCTCCAACAGGTATTGAGTTTGTTGTGCTAGGGCAGTTTGAAGAGGTGTAAACGGAGCTCCAGTTTGATGCAGCCTTGTTACAGTTTCAGCTCTCCCTAAGGTCTCCAGGGTAGCTCTGCTACCACGTTCATCTGGGTGGTCTCAGAGTAAATACATAGCTTGCTAGTCTCTGTTTTTTTTTTGCTGTTGTTTGTTTTACAAAGGAACAAGCACTTCAGGGCAAAGACAGCAAGCTACAGACACAAGATCCAGAAACAAAACACCTGTTTGGTTAAAGCATCATGTCTGTAAGAAGCCACAATTTAGCTGTGAAGACATTGATTTTAGGAAAATAAATAGCACTTTGAGTTGATTGAGCTCAAAATAAAGTCCTCAAAATATCTTGAAAGAAATTATGTATAGATACAGTCACAGAAACACTGTTCTGAGAAAGCACCAAAAGGTTAGGGAGATACATCAGCAAGGAACTTCCTAGAACTCTCCAAATATTCTAACCCAAAGTGCTGGCTTATCGATAAGGACATTTTCTAAAACAAGTCTAACCAGAAGTTTGTCCTACAGAAATGCGAACCATAAGCTTTCGGTTGAGCTGGGAGATTGATCACATCTTTTCAAAGAATTGAGAGTAGTTTAACCAGCCCCTTCACAAGTTTCAGCATAGCTGGACACCAGTATCCTAATACTCCTTTCAGTAAAAGAGCCATTTGCTCCTTTGGCTCAACCAATTAGCCTCGTATGGTAGTCACTCAGGAAGAATGAACAGGTACACCAGACAAGTTTGAGCTCTTTAATTAAGGAATCATGTCTCAGCTGCATTAAGTATTAAACTACTTAGCAGGTTCAAGCATTCTTGAGAAAAACTATATGCAGGGGGAACAATAATATGTAATTACTGACTCTAGCTAGAAAAAAAAATGTTTTTCACAGTTTCCAATTTATCTGGAGTGTTAACTCTTTTACAGTCCTGTGACACTGCTTGGCTTGACATTTCAGAGTATGTCTGACTCCTCTCTGATAAGGATAGTCAACCCAAGACAGAGATGAGCAAGGTCCTCCATCCAGGTGCCAAGATCAAACAGAACACCAGCAGAAAAGGAAACACTGTTCCATTTTTGGTCACCACCACTTTCAGTCAAGGAGGCAACGCCACGAATAGTTACATCAACAGCCTGGTCAAGAGTACTGACAGAATTTACTGGCTGTCTCAGGGACATCCTTGACCTGAAAAACAGAGTCTGAGGAGGATAAATCATAATTCATAAAATTGTCCTTTTGTGCTGGCACGAGAAGTGAAATTGTACAGAGATTCAGTGTACATCCTCTAATATGGGACACAGACATGGGACACAGGTTGGCAGATTGAACGTGACCACCACACAGGACCAAAAGAGCAATCAAAATCCTTATCAGTGCAGTACAAGACCATATGATGACCAAAACTATCTCATAAAGATAGCCAGAAAATTACAAAGATTTCCCCCTCCTAACTCTTAATATATGCTTACTGGGTGAAATTCCATCCGAAGTAGACAAACTATTTTCACTTGTGCCTTTCCACTGAGCAAGTATAAGTATATATTAAACCTTTAACCCCATTCAACTCTTTTGGACTGAAAACAGACTAGTGAGATGCTCTTCTAAAGTAGCAAATCCAGAATTCAGTTTCTGTGATGAAGTTTATTTGTAGAGATCCTCTACAACTTGATTTCTAATCTAGCTTAGCTACCACTGAGCAAGCACTATAAATGAGACAAGTTTTGACATTTTTATTACAAACATATCCTGATAGATATCAGAAATACTAAAGAGAAATTTTCTTTGCAGTTACCTGAAAGCAGTCCTGATCCTGGCCTCTTATTACCAGTCTTAAATGTTGTGTCACAGACGGAGAGTTATTTCTTAGTGTTAACTTCTGCTGGCTGAAAAAAACATGAATTCAGTTATACTTTGTGGCAAATATAAATTAACTATATGTATTTATTTATGGGAGCAATGTAAATGGGACAACTGAAGTCATTTCATAAAAGACATGACCTCCTGGTACAACAGGACATATCAGCTAGAAAGGTATTTCTATATTCTCAGACTTAGACTTAACAGCATTATACATCATTACACATGGGTCCTCATAGAGTAGAAAAATGTGTAGATATATATAAATAGTTTTTCTGAAGTATTGTAGATAGCAACTTGAACTATCAAAGATCACAGCAGTTGTGTCAGTACCAGAATTCCTTTAAGAAATAAAAAATGAAAATCATTTTAAGACAGAGATGTTATTAGATTATCCAGAACCACTCAGTTATGCAAAAGCAAACTTGTAACTAGCACAACCCAGGTTCATTGGAACAGTGGCAGAAAACTAAATTAAGGATAATATTTCCTTTTCATGTGTTCTTCAATAGGATTGTATCACAGAAAGTTATGGCCACCTGGCAGCATGAGGTTGATCAAAAAGGATTTTTTTTTTTCTTCTCTATTATGCCCCAGCATTGACCAGGCTTCCAAGTACTCAGATCCTTCTTCAGAGGTAGGAAGCCTCTCCTGCAAGAGGAGCTAGTGCCTTTTTTGCTTTAGTGAGTCAAAAAACAATCAACATAAAAATCAATCAACAACAAAAAAAAAAAATCTATCAGAAGTGGTTCTATGGATCACTTTAAAATGAAAACTGGTAAGATCCCAGGGAAGCAGTGGAGTCACCATCCCTGGGAGTATTTAAGGAAAGGTTGGACGTGGTGCTTAGGGACATGGCTCAGTGGGTGACAGTGGTAGTAGGGCAATAGCTGGACCAGATGATCTTGGTGGTCTTTTCCAACCTTAATGATTCTGATTCCTTGAGAAGTTCAGTATCAGTATGAAAGTGCATTAGTCCCCAAAGTAATAGTTCGTAGAAGTCTAGAGATTTGCAAAACTTGCAATCTTGACACACAAAAGAAGCAATAAAGTATATCTCAAAAATTATGAAAGGTTTTACTGAATCTTGGAGTAGTGAAACTTGAATCTTGAAACTACATAAAAATTCAGACAAGAATTAGTCTGAAGGATAAATAATAATGGTTAGGGATGCAATAGATTCTCCATCACTAGTAGTTTTAATATCAGAACACAATCAAATTCAAATAAATTACTTCAGGGAAGCTCAACAGACTGTGCTATTCAGATGGTCAAATTAGATTACCAGACTGGATTCTTCTAGACTTAATGGTAATGAATTGAAGACAAACAGATCTATTCCTAGCAAGAGAAAGTCGTCATAAGAACCAATAGAATTTTTCCATATTATCTGGAAAATATTTTCTATTACATTTCTACTTACATGACACACAAAAAACTTACAGAATCAAGTATTATTTAAACAAGAACTCATGTTTCTTTGTTCAAGAGCCTTTAAACAAGATCACAACTAGTTTCCAAAAAATTCTTGTCCAAAAATAAGATTTGTAACATACTGCTTCTCTCACTTGTGTACAATTTAGCTTATCACCTGTGGATTATTATGTGAACAGGAACAGTACAGAAGTTGTGCTGCAAACAGCATGATATTCTATATTATATTACACTTACGTATTTTAAGCTTTACTTACACTGATCCTCCAAGCTTTACTCCTCCCCAAGCAATGAACTGCTTGTTGGAGAGAATGGGTGGGATGTCCGAGCAGCTGGCAGCTGAAGACGTGGGTCTATTTTCCACCTCACCTTTCATCACCACTTCATACTGAGGCCCAGATGGCAGAACAAGGATTTTCAAAACACTTTAAGAAAGAATTAATTAATTTTTAAGTCAATCACAGAACAAGATTAGCTGGTGAAAATAAAACATAACTGAAAAAAATACTATAGGTAGGCCTTTTTAAACTACCTTCTCGAGGAGAAAATGTACTTTTATTTTACTAAGTATGGCAGAGCTTTTAAGTATGAAAAAACTTAAATCCTTCAGGCTACAGGCACGTGTGCTGCACATACACCATACTGTCTTCTGAAGTGTTTCATCTGGGCATGGCTCAGTCGAGTGTTTCAAAGACAACAACTAAAGAAAATATTTTTTGCCCATGCTGATTTCTGGTTATTTTGACAGACTAATCTTGGAAAGAAACCATGAAGTCTGGTTGTCTCTATGTACAATAAAGAAATGCCTTTTGTAATGCTTGTAAAGCTTCAGTGAAGTTTCACAAGTGCAATATAGCCAGGAGTTTCAAAATTTCATAGCATTTTAAACCACAAAAATGAAGGTCCTCTCTTCAGTTTGTTTCCTGGGACACTGTGCCTACGGATAGGGCGAGCTTCTCATGACAGAGCCTCTATGCAACAGGACACTAGTGCAGTGTGGATGACTACTGCCTTCTTCAGACAAAGCTAAGAAACAGATAAGAGCATCAAGGGTACAGATTTAAATAATGAATTAGAAAGAAATGGGATAACACTGAATAGGAAATTTGAACCAAACTATCAAACAAAACTGGGAGGCAAAACTAAACAAAAAAAGAAAGCAGAAGAACAAGGAAAGCCAAAGTGCCACCTAAGTAATGAAGACAGAAAACCAGAAGAGAAATAAAATAAAAAAAAAATGAAGTATATAGGGACGGAAGTAAAGATTGAAATTACCTAACCAATGATACAGGGAACAAGAAACAGACATTCAGAAAAGCTAAAAAGAGGAAAAAAGCCATTAGAGGGAAAAAAAAAAAAAAAAAAAAAAAAGGCAGAGGGCAGTAAGGATACCAAGCTTACAAGGAACAGGCTGAAGTACTTGCTATAGCATAGACCCACTTAAAGACAGGAATGAAACTCAGGAACTTCTGTCTAGCTGTCCTTGAATTCCTATGATGCCTACTGACAGTCCTGTATCCCACCAGTAGGGAAGAGGAATTCTCATTACTGCTTTAGATAGGTTATTAGTCATTTGGCAGCATTTGCAAGTGAACTTAAAAGGTTCTAACCCTGCTGAGCACCTAGAGGCTGTAAAGCAAAGCAGTTATGCACAAGGCCACAGGAAGCACAGATGAATCACTTTGCATGCCTATCCATTAGGATCATACTGTCATTAGCACAGAACTCAGCTTTTAATTTAAACCACTGGGTATGCCCAATTAAGCTAGATAGTGAAGCTGAACACATTTTGGAGAGATTCTTTTGTCTATTCTTGCTCTGTTATAGAGGAAGTTTTATTATAAACTATACATATTATTATTAGTATATACTTTATACCACTTACTATACCATATATGCACTATACTGTTACTTATACTAAACTAGTATTTATTAAACTATTTTTAAACTATATGTATTATAAACTATATAAACTATTTATATATAAGTGTAATTATTCATATGTTTTCCATTTGTAAGTTGAACACACACAATAGTATTATACAGGATTTATGTAGTAAGCTCTGTTCAGTCATAGCATCCAAAATTAATACTTTTGATGATCTCTGCTTCAGGTTTTCAGTTGCAGAACAGATAAAGTATTCCCCTTGTCTCAACTAGATGAAGGAAAGGGAAGGTATTGAAGGGGTTGCAGAAGCTGAGTATTTTAAAACTCTGCTGTAATTTAGAAGCAAGTACCACAAAAGGACTTGAGGGAATTACTGGTTTCTGTTTTCTTTTTAAAACAATAAACATGTTTCAAGATAGCTGCTGATTTGTGACAGGAAAAATTGCCTACACGTTAAGCTATGCACAGCAAATGAGGCAGGGAATCTACTGAACAGGCGATCCTTAACAAAAATCTAGTCATGAATGGGGAACCAAGAAAGCAACACAAGTCAATTTTTCTCCACAGTGTTCCCTGTTGGGGACACTCATTTGTTCACAACCATAAGGTTTAAAATTGCTGTTTAAAATATGCAGCATAAAATCAGTTATGTTACCTTTGTATAGATGTTACGGTTTTTGGAAAAAACATCACAGTCACTTCTCGTTCTTCTTCAGGAAGAAGGAAGAGATCGCCAGGTTCAACAGCAAAGCAGCTGTCCTGATTTGATGTCTGAAGGTGAATGGGGGTACAAAGGGAGAAGGTTGCTTATTTTAAGGGCAGTAAATACTTCTAGAACATATAATGCAATCTGGCTGTCCCTCTGCCACACATGTAGTTCAGATAACTTACATATACCTGACAGCTTCAGAACTTTTTCACATTATCTCGTACAAACTAAGTTCTTCCAACAGTTGGGCAGCATAAATATCTCTAGCAGAAGACATCAATTGTGTATACAACAGTAAAAGAGCCACAAGGAGACTTAAAGAACTGAGTAGTAACTATAATATGGCAACACTACTAGCTAAGTAACAGCACTAGCTAGCCTCAACATAGGGTACCAACTCTTAATATCACATTAACATAAGTTTTGTAGCACTACTCATGCATCCTATCTCCGTGGCCCCTGTTCAAAGAAATTTTGTGCTCACAGCCTTGTTTTATACATATACATTATCTATGTAAACTGTAAAATAGGACCTGACTGCTCCTTTTTTTGACCTCAAAGTACTAGTTTCAAATGTGTCATTACCCTTCAGTCTGGGACTACACTCTCCAGGGATTTTCAGGCAAATTATAGTCAGGTGAGAACATATATGCCTGAAAAGAACTCAGCTGCATACCTTCAAACCGTCCATAGCAAACTAACGCAGCTTTATTAAAATAATAATAATAAAAAACGTTTACCAATGCTAATATTCCTATTTGTTCTAAAGGAACTTTACTTCACAAGCTAATTAACAGCAGCTGTGTAGTACAGTATTCACTATTTCTACATGTGTTATAAGTTTGTTAAAATCTATTCATTAAGATACACAAAAAGTATATTTGTTAAAACAAACATAACCAAAGCTGAAATTCTCATCTGTTTTTTCTCATCAAAACAAAATTCTCATCCGTTTTTTCCAATTGTACAAATTAATCTGTTATCATTCATTCTCTTTATGTCAACTTATAAACCAGTTAAGCTAGGATCTCAAGGCTTAACTATTTTTTCCAAATACAGCATTAATGGCACAAAACACATGATTTCAAGATGGAGAAGCCAGCCTACCTTAACTTTCAAATGTACACCAATGTTTCCAGCATTTTTCAATGGCAGCTGCTGTTTGGCTGTTGAACCCACAGTAGTAGACAGATGTATTGTCTGGAAAAAGGAAAAGTGTATATGTATGTATGTGTACACACACATAAATAAATATAAAAATATAATCTGTATTATAAAAACAAACATATTACTAGAAGAAGCAAATTATTCTTAGAATATACTTTGTAAATACATGCAAACCTGTAAGTCCTTTGGAGCATGTATCCTTGCTGTTCCAGCTCTTGCTCGAAGAGGAATGCTTTTAATCACACTGCTAGGTCCTGGACTATCCAATTCCACATCAACTCTTGCCAAGAATTCATCCGCTGGACCCAAGGGATCTAGGAACAACTCCATGAATCACAAAACTCAAACAAGTTTGCTAGCAGCAGAGGCCATTCCTATGGACGTGTTGATCAGTAGCTGAACTGAGTGAGACACCTTGCCCTTAAATGGGGGACATTGATATAAGCTCTCCCTATCACAAACCTGCAGGTAAAGAAGGCCAACGGCATTCTGGCTTGTATCAGAAACAGTGTGACCAGCAGGGCTAGGGAGGTGATCGTCCCCCTGTACTCGGCTCTGGTGAGGCCGCACCTCGAGTACTGTGTTCAGTTTTGGGCCCCTCGCTACAAGAAGGACATCGAGGTGCTCGAGCGGGTCCAAAGAAGGGCGACGAAGCTGGTGAGGGGCCTGGAGAACAAGTCCTACGAGGAGCGGCTGAAGGAGCTGGGCTTGTTCAGCCTGGAGAAGAGGAGGCTCGGGGGCGACCTTATCGCTCTCTACAGATACCTTAAAGGAGGCTGTAGTGAGGTGGGGGTTGGCCTGTTCTCCCACGTGCCTGGTGACAGGATGAGGGGGAATGGGCTTAAGTTGCGCCAGAGGAGGTTTAGGTTAGATGTTAGGAAGAACTTCTTTACTGAAAGGGTTGTTAGACACTGGAACAGGCTGCCCAGGGAAGTGGTGGAGTCACCATCCCTGGAAGTCTTTAAAAGACGTTTAGATGTAGAGCTTAGGGATATGGTTTAGTGGGGACTGTTAGCATTAGGTCAGAGGTTGGACTCGATGATCTTGAGGTCTCTTCCAACCTAGAAATTCTGTGATTCTGTAAACTCTCACAGGATCCTATTTAAGATTTTTACCTTTCTGCCAAATATGGCTGAAATTTTCTAAAGCAAACCAAAAAGCATACTAGCTAAACTAGCTGATATGCTACTGCTTAGAGGAAGCTGGGGGGAAAAAAAAGTTTTTTTTTTCTTCAAATTTCTCATCTATATTATAGCATTTTCTTAAGTGATTATTTAATTCCTTCAGCAAAAGAAGTGGGAATTTCACACATTTTGAAGTAGATAATCACTTTATACCGCCTGATATGGAAGTATAAGTACCCTTGTTAACATCTAAAAGATTAAGACATATAGGTATGTACCTTCAGGAACTAAAATTAAACATGATACCCAAAACATTAGGACACAAACCAAAGACTGTTTCATTTCAAATTTGCAGCCTGTTTCTACAATTTTAACATGTGCATACATTAAAAGTCAAATTTGTTTTAGTTAAAAATGAAAATCAGATTACTATACCTGAACAAGAAATTTGTTTCTTAGGTGCATGGAACAGAACCCAAACAGTTAAAGCTTCAGGATCCTGAAAAAGAAATTGGTAGACTCATCTCATGGAATAGACAGAGATTCTGAAGAGAAATATAACGAAACGACAGAGATTCTGAAGAGAAATATAACGAAACTTGTAGCAATAAAACACTACTTAAATAGGTAGGCTCTGTAAAAATCATTACTGTTAATCCAGATGTTCACAACTCATTTCAGACAGTAACAGTGAGAATCAGTCAACTCAAACCACTTACTTGTCCATCATAACTTGCATGTATCACATGATTTACAACTGATGGAGCTGATATCTGAGAAACTGTATCCATTTGGAATGACTGCTCACTAGGAGAATTAACTGGTTCCTTGGAAAACGTGAAGCAACGCCAAGCTACTGCATTCTGTCCACAAAATAAAGTTTTTAATGTATTAAAACTCATTGTCACTAACAAGAATACTAACAGAGCTGAGAAATGTAAGGCTATTTCTAAATCGTAAAACTAGCCTGATAAAATAATTAAAGATTAATTATTTTAATCTGTAGTTTCAGTTGGTATACTACAGTCCAGAAAACATGCTAAAAATAGTCAGAAACCTTTCTGCAGTAAAAGGAGACAATGGTTAGTGGAAGGCTTTGAGAAGTTTGGCTATGCAAGGCCAAACCTGACCCAGTCACTGAAGCAATGATCCAACCTTAACGTAAGGCCAGTCCTTCCCCTGCTGTCCCCACATAAGGGAACAAGACAGCACAGAAAGCAGCCAGTATAGCCACCAACACAGAATCTGCATTGCCACAGAGATGCAAAGGGGAGCATGTTGTACCCTACAACGCAGGGCATTCCTGCCAAGTGGGAGAGAGCAGGCAGAGTCCCACTCACACTCCTGCAGAGGAGCACAGAACTTGTTCAACTTGCTGTGAAGCAAAGCTGCTTGTTTCAGTCGTTAGCTGTTTGAACAGCACGTGCCACTTCAATAGTTCCTACATCTTCTCTAAAGGAAGGTTTAGGCAACACAATTCTTTTGCTGTCTGCTGCGCTACTGAGTCAGGCAACACAGGGACAGGCTGTGGCTGTACCCATTTACAGAAGGGGGGAAAGAAAAAGAAGAGGTTCGACTTCTTCCAGAAGCACTTTTGCTGGTACCGTTACAGCTGAACCAGATTATCACCCTGCAAGAGTTATTTCCTTACTAACTTTAGACTCTTTGGGATTTTTACATCTAGTGTCAAGGGCATATTTCCTACTTACATATAAACCAAAAAGGGTTCTATTAAAATTCAGTATCGCAAGAAGTTAACTTTCACATACAAGATGTTTGCTGTACTTACTGCATTAATAATCAGTCTAATTGGCACAAAAGCATGGGTTTTGTTGGTAAGTTTTAGTGGAAGAGCCTTCCAACTGCCAGAAGTCAAGTCACCAAAATCCAGATAATCTTGTTCTCCTGTTTCCACCTGGTTTTAAGGCAAAGCAGAAATTATAAGGAAGGAAAAGTGCCAAATGCACCAGCATACAAAAGCAGCAGGATGCTACACACATTATGTTAACTGTAATATTTTTAGCTAGTTAAACTTCAGGAAAATAAAGAGGGGTTAATTTTGTTTGTATAAAAATACTTTGTGCTGTGATCTGTAGCAAAACACAGCTTTTATTTGGTACATTTCACCATCTCAATAATGTAACAAGGTATGTAGAGGTATAGTATGGTTTACTTTCAATTTAAAAATGGAGCAAGTTTGAATGAAGAACATGGACAATGATGGATTTTGTCAAACTACTTACGAAAAGTTACATTGAAAGTTAAATTCAGATTTACGGAAGTATGAAAATACTGTATCTATTCATACATATTCAACTAGAATATCATTAAAACTTGTTTAAAATGTTTACTTAGGCCAAGTAGGTTAACAGTTCAGTGTAAGATGAAAAAATTTGCTAGCTGTGATTAATATACTAACGATTTGACTTTTGTCAGCAAGGTCACAGACAACCACATAGTTTGCTGAGACTCCTCCAAAAGTAGCATCATGCACACTTCTGCCTGACCAGAGTTTTAAATGTACAACCGCATAACTCCAATAATTAAATTTGGATTTAATATACTACTTCCCATCTAGCTGTTTTGTTTGTTTGTTTGTTTTTATGGTAAGACAAAAGATAAAGGTATATTCCATATACCTATTTACTTTTAATTATGAACTAGTCTGAAAGAAAAGATTCTCTACAGCCATAAACAAACCAAAAGGAATAACTAACCACAACAAAACCCACTTCATGTAATTAAAAAATGAAAAAATGAAACTTACAGCTGGAATGCTTTTCACCATGTTTTAATGCTAAATGATATCCAACATAGTCGGTAATATATACTGAGACAGCATTAGACGTTAAAGACCTCATCCATTCTTTTATTAATGGAAAAAGTAGTACCGTTTTATTATTTTCAGTCAGCTGTATAAGAATTCTTCATGTTCAGCTAGGTGCTCTTCCATAATTAAAACTTCCTAAGTAGTTATAAGTTTCTAAAAAATATTCTTTTATATTCCCTACCCATCCCTAACATCAGAAATTTTAGGTTCCTTTGAGGAACAACTTCACATTCCTATTCTTTGTCACAGCCATTAAGCTATTCATAAAAGTACAATTAAAAAACACAACAACTGGCTACTTACTTCTAAATGAGGATTTTCAGCAACTGCTGTCAGAACTACCCTACTTGCCAAAGCTTCTGCCTGAACGATTGTCTCAGCATCTGCAGAAACTGGCCAAGATGAAACACTGAGAATACACTGAAAGATCCCCACATGACAAGGTAAGAAAAGTATTTTCAGGTCATCAGTAGAATGGGGTCCTATGATTGCTTTGTTCTTGAACACAAGACATTGATATTTCGCAGGATCCATCTGAAAAACAAAATCTATGTCAATTTCAACAGGCCTTTTGCTGGAGGACAGCTTCTTTCAAAATACTATATTCATCTGGCACCACTGCTCAGCACAAACATCTTGTACATCTTTTTGTTCAACATTAATTCTTGCATCATCATAATTATGTCCCACTTCCATCTCACCCAACTGTAGGCATTTGTTTTACAAGTTAGATAAGTCAGCCAGAAAGTTGATGGGGTTTCTTTCCAGCATCTACTGGAAGATTAGCATTGGGATTATAGTACTTATTATATTTGATAGTATTTATTATATTTGAAAGTGAATTTTTAAGTAGAGTGCTGATTTTGAAAAAAAAAAAATCAGCAGCAAAATAACTAACTGACACCAATTTTACTTGGTGCTTTTGGCCAAAGATGGGAGGAAGAAGCGTGAGGCAAGATTAAGGGAAAGGTTGATAGGATGGAGATCAGCAGTAAATCCTAGTACAAATGTCTTAAAGTTTCTGTTGAGCATATTCATATATAATTTGCAAGCAGGAGTGACACTCTGCAAGTCAGACTCTGTGCATCTTTGAGGTAACCTGACTGAAAAAAAAAATAATTACATTGTGGAGCAAAAAAATTAAATACATCTATTTCTTCATACAAGATGTGAATGTCATTCAGTAATTTCATGAAAAAAATCACCCGGTACACGAGAATCTGAGGTTTGAATAGTTGCTTAAGAGCCTTGTGATACTGAGCAACTGTGAAAATGTTAAAAAAAATCTTATTTCTATATACATCTATACATACACAAAAACAGACTTGTGGATTAGTGATTTTGTTTGTTTTTTGTTTTAAGAGGAAATATACAAAGGAAATGACAACAAAACAGAAGTCATTCTCCTGAAAGAAAAACATGTGCTACACCTGCTAGAAAATAAACATAACAAGAAATATGTTATGGATCCATATGTACAATATGCTTATACGTTACAGCTTCTAACTCCCACAAAATGAATTATTGTCTGGTATCTCTTAGTAAAAAGGACCAGTAAACAAGAAGCAGATTCAAAAAAAAAAGTCAAAAAAGCTATACTGCATAGAATCTACAACTGAACTGAACTATGGATGTCCCTAAACAATTTCAAAAGATTAGCAAGATAGAGAACAGTCCACTAAGAGCTATGGGCAGAAGTAACACCTAGCTCCTAAGTTCCCATATGTCCAGTTGTCAGAAGCACAAAGCATACTATGCTTGTCCTGTTGCCGTATTCTCCTCTGCAAAGAGTATTCATCAGTGGAGCAAATAGTACTGGTAGACTTTTAATCTAAGTCACTTGCATGCTCTCGAGATCTTTTCTGTCTGAAACTATTACTGTGCCAACACAAGTACATGGAAAAGTCCAAGATGTCCAATTTATGGCCTACAAGATACATAAAACCCACAGCCATCTAGCTTGAAGCCTGCTCCAAATTGTCCTTATTCTGTCACACGAGATTCAGAGATTGAGAAAAATGGGAGCAAACTCCAAAAACAGTTTTAGAAACATCCCCACAGAGGACAGTTGCTACATTTCTAGGGATAACTTCCACACAAAGATGGGAACTAATGAGTAGGAAGCTAAAACTCACCACAATTCACATGCGCAAAACAATTTTACAGTCAACCCCATCATGTTGCATTTACACCTACTATTCCTACTCAGTAGAATAAGTCAGGTGGCCTGCCTGAAAGAGGGTACTACTGCTTTTGTCTACCTTAACTATAAAACAGAAAGAACTTACAATTCTCTAGAGGGCTCTAATTTTACCATATGACGTCTCATAAGGTTACAGCGTTATGCTTATAATTCTATTTAAAAACAAACAAACAAAAAAAACTCTTACCTTTTCCCCATTTACTGAAATACTGAGTATTCCAATGCTGACCTGCAGCCACCGTTCAGTTGGATTAAAGATGCTAAGAGCAGTCTGTGAGGCAATTCCCACACAACAGGCATTAGGGAACTTCAGCTCTTCTGGTACTTTTACGTATCCTTCGGAAGAAAGTACGCTCCTGTTAGGTCCAAGTATCCACAAGCAAATCAGCACTCAGGCTGTCACCACATCAATTCGTAAACCCATTTGCCAAATGCTTCCTTGTATGAAGGAAACATTCAACTCCTACAGTTTACATCAGAATGTTTTCCACCAGCCTGATAGCCACGATTTTAATCAGACATTTCTTCTTCGCATGTAACTTGGAATTCAAGTATCACATACAAAAATACTTAAATAAGACATCCCATGCAGTCACTAACCCACAAGGTACGTACAGACACACACACCTTGTATAAAACACTCAGTTTTCACAGTTTAATCAGTAGTAGCCCAAATGACAAAAATACAAGCATCAATATCACAACTTCTTTAGAACATTTAATGTGACCAAAAAAGACTTCTCTTCCTCTACTAAAGTAGAACTGCTACCTAAAAAAGCTGTTTAGGCAACCTTTTGCTACAGAAAACACTGAGAATTCCTAGCATAGATTTTTGCTGTGGAAATGCTGCCATCAAAAGTCACCTCCAAATCGACAAGAAATCCTAATTCAAATACTTTATTTCCAGGAGGTCCTTACTTCTACAATATTCAAAATAACTCTTTCAGACGAAATGCAACATTATAATGACAACAAAATGAAGTAAGAGTTCTGTGGCATGCCAAAGATCAATTATCCACAAACCCACTAATAGGTACTCATGTCTAATGAAAAAAATTGACTTCTCAGTTAGGAAGACACATGTACAACTTTACCTGGAGTAAAATTTTAGGTACTTGAACAATAGTCTAAGGCCACAAATTATTATTAATCCTCCAAACCAGAAAATTCAAACACAAACATGAAGGTGAAAACATGAACTAAGACTAACATCACTGGAATTTAATTACAAGTTCAAAAAGTCAAATTTGCCAAAAAAATCCTGTCTACACTGCACAGATATTCAGAGAAGTTCAAAAGCAAGTACAAGAAGTCAGCAATTAAAGATGAGTAATAAATCACCTACAGACTATTACAAATACAAACCTTCAACCCCACTAGGTTGTCATTTCATCTCAAAGAATTAACTAGAAAAAAATCAGAAAAAAAAAACAACTAAATAGATCAGACTAAGAAAAATCTCTGAAGTGAAATATTTTACATTGCTTTGATTTAGAGGTAAGTCAAGATACAGAGAAACAGCATAAAGTACAGAAGGAGATTGGCAGCTTTTCTTTCCCCTTTCATAACTAGAAAAAAGCTTAAGCTCTCCACTTTCCTCTTGGGATTTTTCAGCTTACTTGGCTGTTAATACAAAGATGACTTACAGAGATAAATGCCTTCTACTTTCCAGCTAAAACACAACTGAATTTCCAGAGCATGATTTGTCTTCCCTAACTGCAACTAGGATTTCTCTTCCTTATGAGATCAAAGAAAGTGCTAGAGCCTTTAAGCAGTTGTAAAAATTTGGCATGTTGAAATCTAGCCTCTTTAGACTACGAAAAATACCTTTTAAGACCATTAGAAGGACTATAAAAATTTATATTGAATTTAGAAAACATGAAAAGTAGAAAACTAGTTTTAAAAAAACTAGCAATACCATTTTAAAACGTATCAAAGGTGCATAAACAATAGTTGTGGTTACCCTTAATATACTGCCACATTAATTTTATTTACTAGTCTTTGTGTAATAATTTTAGCCTTTCTTCTCCAAAGCTATGTTTTCAGCATACTTTTAAAAAGCCTTACCAAGACCAGGTGACATTGAAAAGTCCCACTCTTTTCTACTAGTTCCAAGAGGTTGTCCAGCAAATGATTTTAGGTTTAAGATATTCTTGTTCCAGGAAGCAGAATGTGGATTACAAAGTGAAGCTGCACCCAAAGAGCCAGGACCAAGATTTGAACCCAAAGGAATTCCTACTGGAACTGGATTCTCCACATGTCCTGCTGGGAGAGTAGAGCAAGGAAGCCCTGCTGGAAGGCCAAAACCTGCAGAGCTGCAGCCATGAAACTGAGACAGAACTGTACTTCCAGTAGATGGCATATTTCCCAGATGCTGTTGTACAAATGGAGTCGTTGCAAGAGAACGTCCTGTAAGCAACGTGGGAACAGAAGAAATTGCTTGGCTTTCAGAGGTAGTGACATGGGGTTTAAAGCTTGTTATAGGAATATACTGTTCACCAGATGAGTTTTGATTTAATGGAATATAAGTTCTTAGGCCAGGAAACATAGGTAATACATTTAAGGATGGTAATCCTTGTCTCTGTGCTTTGTTTGTAGGATCCTGCCACGCTTCTGCATCAACATTAACAGAAAGTGGCTCAAAGCTGCAAAATTTACTTGACAAAGCTGATTTAACAGGGTCTAACTCTTTATGATTTGCTGCTACATTTGAAGGAATAGATGCAAGTGGCTTTTCATTCTTTGGTAAACCTTCCGTGGACAGTTCCTGGCCCTGTACTTCATCTTCACGTTTTCTTTTACTAGCTGCAAGATCATTTTCTTCTGATTTTTCATCAACATTAAACAGCACTCCTTTTCGGTTTCTTTGGCACAAGTAGTCTTCTACATTTTCATTGGCATGTTCCTGTGAAGGTGTTGGGCTGGCTCGAATTATTGTTGTACTAAGTTCACTTGCATTTTCACTCTAGTGAGCAAATAGAATATACAATATTATTAGAAGTATTATAAATTCTAGAAAAGTAAATAGCGTTTATGAGACAGAAACTAATACCAGTGTTGTATCCAACATAAGCAATCAAGTTTGTCAAGTCCTGTCTGGAGTTTTGTTTTTATAACATCTGTGGCTCCTCACTTGAAAGTTTCCACTGGGATGGATGCTATCAGAGAGGTTTTTGGCTTTTATTTGTGTTTAAATTCCATCCACATTTATACACAGTTTGGAGCAGGGGTGGCATAACAAAGATTCCAGATTTGAAGGAACCAATTGACTGAGATAATAGAATACTAATCATCTTAATCAGCATAAGACCACAAGTCTGAACAGAAGTATCATTCTTAGAGTACACTCTTTGCTAAAGCAGTAAGAGCAGTCAGAATGATTGTCAGAGATAGATAAATGGTGCTTTCAGTCCTGAAATCATTTAAGTTAAGTTAAAACAGGAGTTTATAAACATTTCTCAGGGGGTTGGGTAAGAAAAGTATTCTTCCCAACAGCTGAAGCTGAGCAGAAAGGGAGCTTCAGGGGTGACAAAAGCAGATATAGATGCTGCAAACTGCTACGGAATGCTGCACTGTGTTCCAAGAACAGAATGACTCAATAAGCAATACAGAAAAATGCAAGGAGAAAACCCACAAACTTTTTTCTTCTTAGGTTAGTAGTTCTTTGAATGTTTGATTATGTTTACATTTACTAGGGTTTGTGATTAATCAAAATCTAGCTCAGAATTTAAATTTCTAAAAACTCAGGAGTGGGTGAGAGAAGAGGGAGAAGCAGAATACCTTTTCCCCGTGCACAGTATGTACTAAGCTGTTCTGAAACCCTTAAGGCTTTTCTAATGAACTGTTAAAATTTATTTTCACCATTTAAGAGTTCATTTTGGGAGGTGGGTGTTTTTTAAGAAAGGGAATTAATGCATAATTACAGATCAAGATCTTCTTACCCAGTGTGTCTGTGGATCACGCGTTACAGCTGTGTTTTTAAGTGTACTGTCAGATGCGGAGACATACGTTAATCTGCTCATGCTCGGGCTTGAATAAACTGACTGAGGTAGTGTATTCTCCTTGCAAGGAGATTTTGGATAATGCGATGTGCAAGTAAAATCAGCTTCAGACCTGAAAAACAAATTCGAAGTACATTGGCATTACAATACATTTCTGATGATGCACCCGATGAATGCTATATAATATGGCTAGACTATTTTAAAATCAATCTACTTCATCATTCTGCTTACTGCAGTCAATAGAAGTGAAAATATCAGCTATTAAATAACCTTTACAAGGTCTGGCTTTCATGTAAATGAAGCTCGTTTTCACTAAATATAAGTTCATAAGACAAAGCATCAGAGTTCCAAAGCTGCACTCAGATGATAAGGTCATAGAAAAACCACTGTAAGTTATTAAAAGAAATAAGTATACTTCTATCCAATTAGATCAAAGAATGCCGAATGAAATCATTCAACATCCCAGACATCACATATCAGTATTTCCTCTTCACTGCTGAGTTTCTCTTCATCTCACACACATAAAAATATAGGTGCTCATGTTTGACAAAATGCATCGAGTACCATGAAAACACTCGAAGTCACTGGCAACTTTAACCAGAAAGAAACACACTTGTATAAATACAAATACTTCTGCACTTTTTGATTTTTGAAAAATGCCAAACAGTGTAATTCTAAGGTCACAAACCACATCCTAACTGTAGTTAAATATCAAGCAGTGAACTTAAAAAGTTAAGGCAAACAATTTAATACCTCTTCTTTTCGGGACAGCATACATAGGCACTGGCTACTGGTTGTAGTATATGTTTAAGACTACATGACAGGCTTAGTAGTAATCTTATTATTTATATAGCGCTTCTTATTACTGAAGACCATTTAAATAACATTACCCTTTCAGTTGCTAAGAACTCCTGAAATCTTTGACACAAGATGCAGCTTCAAAATATGAAGCATTCAAAAACAATACAAATATTTCAGCCCACCCTCTCTCACAAGCAGTAATATGAACCTGAGAATGAAAGTGACTGAAATACAAATCACCAACCAAATAGCTTCATTTGTAGTAGATGAATTGCACTAGAATAACAGTTAAAAGTAAATAGAGTATTTTATACCCAAATTTTTGTGAGTTATCTAAAGAATCTGACTAGCTAACATGCTGGTTATTTTGTATTCTTGCTTTACTGGACAATCCTGAGCACAAACAGCCACATGCCTGTCCATCATCTCTCTCATCATGCCAGTGAAGAAAATAAAATGTTAACAATTGCTTAAGATTGTTCCCCCATATACACATTAAAAGCAAAAAGAAAGGTTATGTCTAAGAATGATGTCATAGTTTAATAAAGAAGTATAAACGTAAGGTATAAACATAAAGGTCAAGGACAAAACTACAATTAAAACTTGATCACTCAGCAATCCTCATGAAGCACTAGCAATTCTTATAACCTGCTCTGAGACATTTACCCTGAAAATGCTGTTCCAGAAGCATCACTAGGAGAAGAGTGTATTAGGGGCGAAGTTGAAGGTCTGAAGCTATACTGCTCATCCTCTAAAGGCTGCAAGTCACATTCAGGAAGAACAGGCTGATGTTCTGGTAAATAAGCAGAATTGAATAACAAGTTTAAGCACAGGATACAAGTCTGTTTTCAGGAAAAGCCTTTTCTATAACTGGTTACATTTGCCTTTTTGGACTACTCTTCAGATTCACTTACCATTACTATCCTGGGAAGTCAGGGAGAGCTTCTCAAAAGTTACATGTTTCACATTCCCACTGCAAGCAGTACTGGCCTCTTTGTTTCTCTTCTCTATTTTTGGACTTTGCTTCTTCTCATCCAAGTTCAATTTCTGCACAGGCTTTGCTTTTGTAGGACTTACTAAGACATATTTACCAGATTGTTTGGCAGGTTTTAAGTTGCTGAGTGACACAGTGTTTCCTGTACTTCTCTCCAAACCATTAAGTGGTTCAGGAACAGCATTTGTTGCTTGATCTGTTTCTGCATCTTCCCTTGTACAACATCTGCTAGTAAGACTGTCAGTCTGGTGAGCAAACAGACTTCTCTGTGACATTTCTGTTTTTGCTGATAAAGGAGTTCCACATGTCTGTGCATCATTTCTTGTAGGTGAGCGGGTACCAAGTGTATCTAATGTAAGGTCAGCACTTAAAGACCGTGAATGTTTACTATTTAATAAATCTGTCAACTTTTCTGAACATTTTACACTATTTGTAGTCCTGTCCTCATGCTTGGAAACATCAGATGGATTACAGATATTCTGAGTATCATTTTCTGCATGAAAATAATCCAGAAATCGCTTATCTACTTCTTGCTGTTCATTATGATCATTTAACAAGTCTTCTAGAAAAGCATCTTTATTTCTAACTTTACTCAGTAAAGAGCCATCAGTCGTAAAGTTCTGGACAGATGCGTCGTGTTTCGCAATACTCTCATATTCACTTTCATGTCCAAGCTCATCTGTCTTTCTAAGGTATTTTTCCATATCAAATGCACTGCTTTCGACATTGTTAGGTAACGTGTGATTAGCGGAGAGCTCCATCTCTTTAATAATTCCAGGAAGGAAACATGTTTTTTTATTTTTAGTTGAGAGTGCCATCATCATAGCAGCTAGCTGGGTAGGATCAGCACTGCAGGAAGCATTCGCAATAGCAGATGCAATTGTGCTAATACTCAGGACAGAATCAGAATGATTACATAAGCCACCTTCCACCTTGTCCTCATGAATTCCATCCTACAACAAAAGAAAATGGGTTAAGCACCAAATTAAGAAATGTATTTTTTAAGTGATTTTGCATTTGCCTAATATGTTCACATTTCTTGTTCCAATATTTCTAACCTACTGCCAAGAAGAAACACTACAATGGGAAAATTACTCATTTTGTACACTATGTGGAACTGCTTGGTCTGTCAACCCAAATGAGGAAGGGAGAAAAAGGAAAATGAGATGACAATAGTAACACCTCGCTCTCCAAAGGATCGTGGCATTCTAACAAAGTTACCCCAAGAAACAGAAATACCTGCTAGGATTTCAAATGACTGATATAAAAGGAACAAGTTGCTATGAAAGCTTAAATTTAGCCTTATTTAAAGAAGCAATAATAAGAAGAAGTGTCAAGTGACCTTTAAGTGACTTTTGTTCAAGTTCATACTTGCAATTAATAGAAAATACAAAGAAATACCTTTGGGTTACTTTGAGTAGCTGCTTCTGTATTAATGCTTTTTTGTATTCCAGCCGCAGAATACACCCTATGCCATGCACTTTCACAGCTGGTAGAATTTCCATGTTCTTTTGTTTGTGTTTCCAAGTCTTCTGAGAAAGAAGAAAAAAGACTGATAATTAATTATATCGTCTTAATATCAGCATTCATTGGACACACGTGCTCCTGTAGTGCTCTGTAGGAAAAAAACTGCCATAATGGCACAAGTACAAATACTGAAAGCATCAAATGTTGTCTGTGCAATACTCAAAAGTCTAAATTCAGTTCACAAAATTAATACCATATGCTCATGCTCTTCATTTTCAGGTAGGTTATCACATTATTTCAAGCCAAACAAATCTCTTAAAATAGTATTTGCAAGGTAACATGAACACAAACCCAACTCCAGTAGAAAACTGGCAAAGTTGTATCTGAGTAAATCCATTTTTCATATGCTGGAGGGTTTGACAGAGGTAAACAGCAATGACCTTGAAGGAGGACATGTTTCTGAAACCATCAAAACCATTAAGAATCTTCTTGATTACCAGACCAAACCCAAACTAGGAGATATTCTGATGAGATCTATAGGCTACCATAGCACCAAAGCAGTTTCTGCTTAAAAGAAAGACATCCAGACTTCCTAGAACACTAAAAAACAAAGTTTTAAAAATGTTCAGCTTAGTAAGAAAATAATTATAAAGCACTTTTATTTATTTTTAATTTCTGTTCTGCTTGTAGCAGATATTTGGAGCTTAGATACACTTCGCATTTCAAGTAATACCCTCCCTCAAGTGGCTAAGCTCTCAGCTTCTTCTGCATTTACTGCTCCTTAAAGAGGAATTGCATACTGACATTGCTGATAAAGATCATTGCCAGTACTACTGAAAAATCAGATGGCAATAACTCTTAACATCCTGGCCACAAAGTGACCTAAAAACATCCTTCCCCTAGCATTTATAGCAATACCCATATCAAAATAACTACAGAGCACATCCGGTTACTTGTCTATTATTTAAAGCAACAGGTATAGCTATTATTTACCTGGACAGTGGTCACAAACTTCAGTAACTAGCTAGTTTTGTGGATTTTTGTTTGTTTTTGTTTTTTGACAAAAACACAGACTTCTTGGAATGGACTTAAGCACACTAACAGTTAAAAAAAATCATTAGAGATGCTTAAAAATATTTGGAAGGTCCCGGAATGAGGAAGATAATGGCTGTAAAGTTGTTTTCAAGGACACGTGCTCCATAAAAACCTGATGGATGTTTTTCACCAAGTCACTGCATTAATGCTAGAGAGGCTCACAAAGATTGATGTCACCCCATCCATAGCAAAAACAGCAGACACACTTTAAAATGAACTTGTCTTTTGAGCAAGTACTCTTAATTATTTCCTAGGTGTAGCTTGTTAAGTTGATATACAAATATGCAAAGTGCATATTGTGATTTTCACATATAAAATCCTGAAAGAATCTCTTTTTACTTAGAGTCACTCAGATATCACAGAAATGTACTTATTTATTTTAAAAGATAGTAGGAAAGAAATTAGACTATATACACATGCACAGACACAGACAGCTCATGCCCAATTCTAGTTCTTTCCCTACATCCTCTATACCTGTACAGGCAAACAAACCAGCTTTCTGGTTTCATTTCTTTTGGCAACACATTTATATAGCTTTTTCAATAGGAAAAAGCTCTGACCAGACTTCAATTATTACATTGCACTCTGGTATTTATCCAGTGTCTAGAAATGCTCACATTACCAAGAAAACTTCAGCTAATATCTGGTATTAGAATGCTCCCTCTTGCAACTCTGTAGGCTCTGTGTTTTGTTGGTGCTTCCATCTTCAACCCCACACCCCTGAAAATGATTTGGTGAATGAGTCTATCACATATTCTTCTTAACAGTCCTTGCAAGTAACATACAAGTAATTCTTAACTACTGTTACAGACTGCCTAAGGCTGACCCTTCCGTTCAATAATTACCTGTAAACACATCAGAAAGCTGCGAAGTTTCTCGGACAGTGTCACATCCTGAGACATCAGATTGTCTTAGCAAAGCAACAGGCTCCCTTTTCTTCGGAGATGTAATATGATAACCAAAAGATGGCTATAAAACAAAGTTACCCCAGAATACAGCATTAGTTGATTTAATCATTAATATAAAGGTTCAGTTGGCTTGCAAAGCAGTTTCAGACACAGTGCCTCCCCAGTTGGTGTTTGGCTTTTGTATGGCTGAGAAATAACACACCTCCTAGCTTTGCAAGTGCCTAATCAAAATACATACGGTGTGATGCGGTGTGGTGTTTGTGTGAGCAACATTTAACTCAGCTACTAGGTGGATTGTTTGCTCAGACCTCTAACAAGCAGCATGTAACGTGGCATATTCTCTTCTCCGTAATCCTACGTATAATTAATTTTTGACCAAAAGGTAAAGATTCCCTGTTAACACCAACCAGCCCTTCATATCAGAAGTTCCAAGCAAGTACCAGTGAGAAACAAACTAATCCATACTTGTCATATATACATACAGAATTTCCTTAATAAGCAAACTTATAAAGTAGTTCTCCAAAAGAATTAGTTACGAGGTTTGTAATAACAGCAGTAGTTTTTTCCTTGTCCTTCCCTTGCACCTTCAGACATTATGATACATACCCGTTTCACATCACTGTCTCCACCAAGACAACCCAGAGCTTCAGATCTCTGACCAAAGAACTCTCCCAAAGACAAACGTAGGTAACTGGCATCTCTGTTAAGTTCAGATGTTCTCAGAAGAATGCAGCTATTGGCAGACTTCCATGAGGAGTCTGCTACTTCAGATGCATTTAGAATGTCTATTTTTTCTGCCTGTAGACAAAGAAGTTTCAGAAATTGTAACTTGCAAATAAATGAGTGTTATTCTGTTTACATTCAGATAATTATTTACCTGCCCAAGTCTGTGCTCCTTCTCAAATTCTTCCTGGTCTTGTGCAATCATTGCTGCTGCTTCAGCTTAAAACCAGAAAGGACACGAATTAAAACAAGTCGGAATTTAGGAAGCATTGCATTAACGTTACCATTTTGTGTCATTAAACTAAACTTTAAGGCAAAGATTGCAATGCTTAATTCTGCAACCAAGACAATCTGGGACACACCAGGAGTTGTTCCTCCCATTACAGTGGGAAAAGTTCATATGAAGTTTGCTTTCCTGCATCCTTAGGAGCCATAGTAAAAGTAGTATTTGACTAGCTAACTTAGAGGTGAATAAAGGTGGCATCTTATGGCCTTAACACCAAACCAAACTCTCTCTCTATATATATAGTTTATATATATATATATATTTGTAATGATTATGCTATCCACTCAAATACTTGTATTATTTTCATAATTAATATTTAAATAACAACAAACACTTCAGATCTCTTTTCTGAAATGATTTAAAAACTACTTATCAAGAGATACTGTTACTACCTTACCATTTTGGTCTGCTTAATGATACTTCAACATTGAAGTATGTGGCCTTGTACACATAGCATCCCTAGTCACGAAGGAATACATCAAGAATGGATGCAAACGTGTAAAGTTAATATAGCTGTTGTCTGTCAAAGTGACTTATGCAAAGTTAGAATACGTACTGTTGAGGAAAGCAACAAAACTGGGTTGCTCAATAAAGAGGTATTCCAACTGTATCTCCTAAAGGCAACATGCCGCTATCAATGACATGCTGTAACATCCAGTGGAACTTTAGGTCATTATCAGTTCTTTGATCTTCTGTGTAAGCCATAAGGAATCTTACGAGGACTTCCTGAAGCACTAAGCTCTGTCAAGTGAGCAATCTTGCACTAACTACTCTATACAAGAATACATAGTGTGCATAACTCACTGACAGAGATAGACATGTTATTAGTGAGACTCAAGCATCATCAGATGTCATTTCTTTTCTGTCCATATAAAACAAATCTCTCAGCTGTCAAGCATTCAAGCCATCACACTTGAACACTGCAGACAAACAGGCAAACTAGCACACAGAAAAACACTATCCACGCTGAATCTGGAAGCACAGGTCTTGTACCATGTGAAAAGGTAAGCCAAGCAGCTGGAAAGCTTAATTCCTTTAAAAAACATCAGGTGGGGAAAAAAGTAAATACTCCTGGAAAAATTTACAGCAGACAAATATTCAAATGATTGGACAAGCTGAGTCTGAAATACAGCAAAGTGTCCAAAATGTCCTGGCATTTAAAAAAATAATGAAGGAGCTCTGCTTCGCTGACATAGCTCATAGGGAAGTTTCTACTACACTGGATCTCATTTGTTCCAACAGAAAACCACCACAGTGTTGACAAACATTGCTTCAACCAATCAACCCTGTTTGATCTTGCATTCCTAATAAACTGTTCTGCACAGTGTCCTCTTTGAAAGATCAGAGAACCTTGAGCAGACATCTACAGAATACATTAGCCCATCCATATGTCAGCCTTAGAAACTAGGAGAGACGAGGAGAAATACTGTTGCATACAATGCTCCAATCTGTCTAGTAAAAACAGATGATCAGAGCATATTTTGGTGATAAGCAATCGGTTTGTCTACAGTACTACAGGCACACCATCCACGCCTGTATGACAAACAGAGAGGCTGCCATGAAGATCAGTCTGAGACAGTTAAAGGAAAATTTTTTAAAAAGCTATGTAAACGAAGGCCTGGGATTTCTTAGAAGAGCCCTGTAAACATCCCCAGTAGGTTCCAACATTTCAGTACTCACACCACTTCCTGGGAAGAGAAGGAAAAAAGGGAAGAAGCTACCAACTATAACTATTAATATCACTGTAGGCTACTAACAATGTCAGATTTCAATTTTTGTATCTGAAGTCTGAAGGATTTGCAACGTTAAATACTAACTTTTTAAATACAAAAAAAAGTTTTAAAAGGGATTAAAGTTTACTTAATACTATACTACAGATAACAACAGTTAACTAAAATGGAAAAAGATTACATACATCCAGTTATGAAGTCTTCATCTATTTTATCATCTTCAGCCAGATTTAAGTCTTGTTCTTCATCAAATGAAGTATAATAAGCAAGATCAGTCACCCATTTGCCTTCTTCATTTTGATAAACAATGCTATGTGGTATATCGCCTGAAAGATACATCAAATACCGCACTATTGATTAAAATAATAGTAACATGGTAAAGTCTCTTAAATTTAAGTAAGGAGTTCACTTGCCAAGGGTCAGCAACAAGTTAATGCAGATAACATAGCTGCAACTGTAAGTTGCAGCAGCTTTTAATCAAAGAAGCAACTCTAAATGTTTCAATATAAGTCCAATATACATCAGTTGGTATTTTTTGAAAGCTGCAGCTCAAAACTTATTCAAACTACTTATTTCTTATTTATAAAGAAACGGTGGATTTTTTTAAAAAATAACTTTCACAATTCAAAAAAATCATACCTAACAACTTTATTTCTCTTTCCATGTAAACAGTCTAACCACAATTGCATACCTAGGTTATATCTAAAGCAGCCTACCTTTGTCTGCTGCAGATAAAGTTGTGTTCTCACAGCTGTCTGCAGTTGGAGACAGGTAAGCATCAGCAAGACCAACTTCACATTCAGTTGAATCTGCATCTGTTCCAGGTGCATTTGCACTAAGAGGAATTTTAGGAGTGGTGTAGGGCTCCGAAATTGCTTTTGCTGGACGTAGTACTTCTGCATCAGAAGCGGCAGCCTGACACTCGGAAGAGGATTGTATTTCTTGCTTTGAAAGAGCACCCGCAACATCAGCTTCATGGCTGTCCATGCACTGAAGATACAGTGAATCCAATCGCAACTCAGCAGCGCTGCAGGAATCTAGTACATCTCCGCTAGTCATGGAATTCTCAGGGAAAAATAATAATGATTTTTAAAGTGTCAGCATTGCATTTGTTAACTGTTTATGTTAATAGTCCTAGGTTAAAAAATAGCCAAAGTCAACTACGTTTGAAAAGTATATCTAGACAAATTATTATTCACCTTTTATAAAGTGAGTTTGGGTTGTTAGTTCAACCTCTTATAGGTTTTCAAATGCACTACTTTTTTTAAAAAATATAAATACATATACACAGAAACTACTGTCTTATTCTCTATATTATAAATAGAAATTTAAATAGCGATTCCATACCAGTTGCCTTATTGCTCTGGGCAGCATCTCTCTTTGCTCTGGACATGCAGTTATCCCTTGGTTTTGTGAATCTTCATCACTAGCATTTCCAGAGTCTGCTCTTGTCACTGCTGGATAAGCATCAGGAACCCGAAAGTCCTCCTTAAATATAGAATAATAACAACAATAAAGATTTCAGTTGCACTACAACAGATATACTGAAGATAAGAAAAGATATAGTTATTTCTATAAAGTTAAAAAATATATTTCCAGTAAAGTGTTTGTTCGTGTGCCACTGCCATCTCTGGCTGCCAGTACTACTGAAGAGGACAGTAACTCTTGGCTATGCCAACCCACAGAACTGCCCCACTGAGCACATGCACAGCAAGAGGATGGAGGATCTCTTCTTCCTCCTACTGCATTCTTTCACCGTCCTTAACGAGTACACCGTACTGCCTCTCTTCTCCTCTAGAACCACTGCTGAATAAGGACCAACTCAGCACCTGCTGTACCCACCCCACCACCCTCTACAGTGGGGTGGAAGCAGGAACATTACACAAACAGGAGAGAGCTGAGAGCAGATAACGTAACTGCTACTTGCACTCTTCACTGTGGCCACAGGGTCTCAAACAAACACCTGTTACTTCCTTCATGTACAGCTGTAGATCAGCAACTGGCAGCCTCTGCAGAACTACTGTTAGGGAGGTTAACAGAACACTTCCCACAGCCTGGAAAGTCTGAAGCCAGGTAGGGAATTTCTGAACCTATCAAGCAACACCTCCTTAGAGTCATTACAATCTTTCCTGTAACGATTTTTAAGCAATAAATAAATTTTATGACACTGTTTTTTTGAAGCTACTTGGCAAAACATTTACCTGTTTGAATAAATCACACTTTCCTATTCTGGTCAAGCGTGCAAGTGTCAGTTTCCCATCCAAGCAATCTGTTTGTAATAGGCTTAGCTGCTACGCGAAGCCAAGACAAGAAGCAGCCAGCTGCTGCTCTGTGCTTACCCTCCACACGCTGACTGCCTCTCTAAGGCACTTATTTCCTCCCCTAGAAAACTAAATCTTCATGATGCTGTTCACTTAATAAAACCTTGAAGATTTTTACCCACAACAATAACCTGGTGATTGAAAAGCTCTTTATAAACTAGTTGTACACTACAAAATAAACAGACATTAGTGCCATCAAGCGTAACCTTAATATTTACAGAAATAAAAAATAAAACTAATAGGAAGTAATATTTTGTCAGAAGTTAATTAAATTTATTTTCAAAAAGGGTAACAAATATCTTAATACAAAACTCCACTCCATCCTTTGAAGACTGATGCAGTTAGGACTTCAGCTTTAATTAAGAATCAATAGCTGTAACATGTAAAGTAGTTTTGTCACAGAACCATCAGAATAAAATGAAGCAATTCCTACACAGACAACATGTCCATCTCCTGGACATTACAAGCAAGACAGACAGGTGGCCTTACTTGCCATTCAGCTGACCCCCCCTTGTTGGTGGTGGGGAGGAAGGGGTAAAGCAATATTTTATGGGTATAGACAGCTTTTTTATTCCTCATTAAGGTTTCTTTGTATTCAGATGCTGGTAATCGAATTTAAATCAGAAGGCCTTCAGAAGACTACGGTATCAGTACAGACTTCAGCTCTGTTAGCAACATTTTCCTTATTGGACACAAGAGGATCCCAAACGCTCGCCTACAAACACCTTGCCATTTTTGACACTAAAACCACCACTAGAAAGCTGAAAACAATGTTTAGAAGAGATATTCCTACCATAATGCATTCAAGAGAAGACCTCAGAGATGCAGTAAGTTCAGACTAGCACACATGACACAGAACTCTAAAAAAGAAGCTCCAGAAATGGCAGACTGAACCGTAGCACACATGAAGTTCGTCAGGCACAGGCTAGCTCTATCTTCAGCAACTGCTGACATACATCCTACCTCACTGTCACTCTGAAAGGTCAAGCTAGCAATCCAATATCACATGCTAATATCCTAATGGATACTTGAGTAACGTACTGCTCAGGACATTATTTCCTTTTCTTTAGGACAAACTATCTTACAGCTCAGAATTGGATTTTATTTTTTTTTATTATCTGAAAAATATACTTTTGTAATAAGGTCTAAGAAATGCAGTCTCAAGTAGCCCAGCAGGAAAAGTCCTTCTTCAGGAAACACTACTGATGCAAAGTTAGTTATTACAGGATTTCTGAGGACAAGTCTCCATCATCCCAGAGAAGGGAGAAATCTACTCTTAACAGTCTGGATTAAATTTTTCCTTTGCAAGATCAAGCAACAGAATTACTGCATAGAACTGCTTATCAAGAAAAATAAGAAAATGACAAAGAAGAGTGTGAGGAGCAGTGTTAGGGGATGGAAAACCTGAACCGAGACTATATCCTATATACATAGTAGGTAGACACCTAATAGGGAGTAGGAAGTTCTTAAGCTTTGACACTAGTCTTCCAGTTTAACACCTCTCAAAACAGCCAGCTACTTACCTAATTTCTCCATGCCTTATCTCATAAACGAGGTCTTCTGTAACAAGCATATGTACCAGCTGCTAGCTCTGGACTACAAAGAGGACAATAAATACAAAAACAGCTACCTAACTTCTTTCCTATTTTCCTCTCCTTCCAGGGAAAACCTTGCAAAGGTAAAGGAGAGTCAGAATCTCACTTGATCATTTTGTTTGCTAGTTTAGTGCTGTACATACTGTCAAAAAAAATCCTTTACTTACAGGCTACCTGTTGGGCAGTAGTTGGGTTTGTCAGGAAAGAAAATCTATTTCACCCTGGCAGACAACCCTCAAAGATGTTACCCTGCTTAAGGGCTGTTGGGCATGCAGAGTTTGGGACTCCTCTTTAAACTTACCTGAAGCAAGCCATTTTCAGACAGCTTCAGTGCTGCGTAGCATTCTGAAAGTTTCTTTACATTGATGTCTCCTCTCGGTATTTCTGGTGGTATCAGCTGTTCAAAATAGGCTTCCAGCTGGTTATCAAAGAACTCTTCATCATCAATATCATCATCTAGTGAAAGAAAAGAAAATACTCCATTAACCCTTCATATTTAATAATCACCTGATCTACTATCAGAGCAACACTGCAAACTTTAACAGAGAGACACAGTCAGATCAGAATTATCCTCTTTTTCCCCCACTCAAAAAGAATTGGGTCACAGTAACACATGGCAATCTTATGCTGTGAGTAGTGATATACAGAAAAACAAGATGCCCATAAGGTAGCATTTCAACTCCCAGACTCCCTATTGTTATCTGCCTAAATAAAACAAAACAAAAAAGTAATAGCTTTCTTCTCAAGAAGGCAGTAACATTGTGTCAGAATTCTAGGCTCAACTACCCAGAGAAAGTTATAAAGTTCTAAATGCTCTTACCAGTGGAATCTCCTTCTAAGCTTGCAAGAGATGACAGTTTCTCATTTTCCAAAAAACTTGAAAGGCTATTGCTAAGATGATCACTTGAGGTTTCACCTTCTGCCAGCTTTTCAGAAGGTTCAGATGGACCAACCTGTAAAAAACATCCAGAGAAAAATGTGTCTGGAAGTTATTAGCTATTGTATAAATCCACTTAATAGTAAATAACTAAGGAGTTTTAATAACATTCTAAAATCCCCCCCATCACTTTCTTCCTCCATATCCCAGCAAACATTCTAGTTCCTATGAATCTTGCCAGCTAGCTTCCAGAATGGATACGTGCAAGAGACACAAAGATCATAAAACAGACAGAGGGAAAAAGAACCTGAATAACACCAAACATAAAAGGTTTCAGAACTAAAACACTGAACCACTGCATTAAAGACTTAACTCGCTGGGGGGGGAAGGGGAGGAGCAATAAACCTCTCTTCATTCAGTAAGCCATAATCCCAGCTTAAAGTACGAAGTAGGAAACACTCAAGTTGTTCCCATACTGCTATAACAATGCTTCTTCAGAAATCACATGCCAGATCAACCCTTTGTTGATTTTATTTTTATTTTTTTTCAAACAGAATTTCAATGTCTATTTTGGTTCTGTCTAAACTGATAAGCAATTCATCTTTGACAGCTACCAAAAAAATCAAAGTTCAGAAAGGGGCAGACAGTAGATAGTTGGAAAAAACTTCAATTATGGTCTTCAACTGACAGCCTGTGAGTATTTAACTGCAAGTCACTGGCCATTGGGCCCTTAGAAAATAAATAAAAAGAAATCAACTGAAAGAAAGTTAAGTAAATACCAGCTGACACATGAAGAAGCATGTAGCTGGCCAGTATCTTCCTACAGCCTGAAGCATATTTTCTATATGGGCCACAGGAACTCCCATTCCCACCTGCCTTATAACTCTGTGCTTGTAATCATCAGCTTTTCTGAAGCAGTAGACAAAAGCAGCTGAAGCTCAGCCCTGTCAATATCCTGTGTGCTAGCTCTGGGTTACAGAGGCAAAAAAAAATAATAATCCAGGTGCAACAATAGGATTGGGATCTTACAAATGGTGCAGTTTATGTTGGGAACACTAAAGAAACCATCTGAACTGATACTCCTCAAAGCAATTAACAAGTTCAGGGGCAAGGCAAATCCGGCTGACATTATCTACTTCAAATTCCAAAAGCGTTCAGAGAGGTTCCTTCAAGGCTCTTCATTAAGCTAAACTACAACTGCGATAAGAAGATCCACACATGAATAAAGAATGAGAAGACAGCACAGGGTAGGAGTAAACAACAGCTTCCACAATTAAGAGAGATCAGGTGGAGCCATGCTCCCATGGTGTTAATTATGTTAAGTGAGCTGGAAAAAGGAAGCAAAATGAGGCACGACACATTCAGCATCACAGTACTTCGACAGCCTTCAGGTCCACCCGAAGAACAACAAAACCTGATCAATTTCCTCCCTCCTTCTCTCACAGAGTTAAAACTTATGAGATTATTACTTGAAAAACTTTAATTTCACTATATTTAGAAAAGGTTTCACCTTGTTATTCTTAATGTCTGGAAGAAAACATATTCCAGTTGGCAAATCTGGAACAAAAGAATGTAGTAAAAAAAAATCAGTATGTTATACTATTAACTGATAGCTATTGTATAAGAGAGCAGACAGCATCTTGAAGATCCTGTCATACACTATAAAAATAACCCTGAAACATAAGTGTTATCACAAGACCAAAATATGTTCTCATAACAATTATTAAAAGTATCTTGGAAATAATTAAAGAGTCAGGGATTCATCAAGGCTAAAACTGTAAACATTGTCTGATCATTACTGCCTGAAGGACTTCTATAAAGCAGTGTAAAAAGGTAAGGAGTCCCTCGTTGTATCGAGAGAAGCAGGAACAGCAACAACTGTTAAATTCCACTGTTGCATTTCACCTGTTGAGCCAATACTTTTTTTTCTTTTTTGATCACTTGGAAGCAACTTACAATTTTATTTTTACTATATCCACACATAATCTAATTGTAAGTCCTACAAGACAAAGCATTTTAGACACACACACACAGATTTTAGCAAAAAAGATTCCTAACTAAGTAATAGATGGGAATAAAAGCAGTTTAGACTACAGTCCTAATCATTGAATAAACCACAAATTAAAATTGGATGGCTAAGCAGCACTGAGCACAACCTAGCCCAAACACTGGGTCTTCCCAGTTTCAAAGGCCTCATGATTTTTGCTGCCATAGGTAAGTGCCACTTCCTCAAGACTACAATAATAAATGACTGAAGACAGCACTTGACTTAGAATTGTGCTTTACGAGCTCCATTTACATGACAAGCCATGCTTTCTAATAGAATCTGTTCTTATTAAATTAAGAATATTTACTTCATGAAAATTCAGATAAAGTTTCGAGGAGACTAGAAATAAGTGTTCACTGAGTATATGTACTGAATTTTTGAGGAGCCAGAAGAATTTAACCACAGGACTAGCATTAGCAAGTCCTTCCTCTTCCCCCCAAGTTGAACGTCAACAACCACACATTTAAAACAAGTTACAGAACACTGTTTTGCTTCCAGTGTTCTAGGCCTGTTTCCAGAAAGCACGGTTCTCATGGCAAGTACTTCAAACCACTTTTTCATACATCACACTAGGAAAGTATGAACTTCTACTTTCTACAGCTGCAGTTAAAGATCAGCCATCAGAGGCTGGACCAGGTCAAGAAAAAGGACATTAATTAAGATATAATTTCATAGACTTAAACCAACTGAAAGAGAAGGGTTAGAAAACAACTTACACATACTTTTTCACAGGTAAAAGTTCCTCAAATAAATTCAGAGTCTTGCATTCTAGTTACAGCATTTTACAGCAAACTTTTTTTTTTTTTACCACCTTCCTGTCTAGCTTTGTACTTTGGATAGAAATCCAACATGATGTCAGCCACAAGCTTTCTGTGTCCAGAGTTTGTTCCAATTAAAAATAAAAATATTCTTCTTCAAACCCCATTTACACAATGTCACAAAACACTGAAAGGATCAAGAGAAGACACCTAGACCATAACAAGCTATTTCTACTGACAACAAGCATGCAATCCCTCTCCAAGTTTAATACCTTCCAATTGTTCAAGCGGTAATAAATCAAGTAAGGTATCTTGACGGTGATTTGAATGCTCAATGACACTCTGGCCTTGATCGCCATATATCGAGCAGGATTCTTTCAGGCAAACACTAGCAGGTTGAGGTTCTTTAACTTGAGTAGCAACTTCACTAAAAAAAAAAAAAAGAATTATTTCAGTAAAAAATAACAAGATTACATATCTAGCAACATTACTGTACAACATCCCTCTATATAAAGACTTGAGAAATTGCCCAATTTTAATACCTTCATCTCTAGAAAGCCAGCTGTTTGCATCAACATAGATCCTACACATCTTTACTTGACATTTTATAACACAGGGATAGTTATCAAGACCACAAGGGCTGCCTTTTCACAACCTAAAGTGTTCCACTGAAGCACTTACTGTAATTTAATGTTATAACATGCCCCCTTTTTTCCCTTGTTTGTTCCTTTCTCTTGATTTTTTGCAATAAGTGAGAAAAGTATAAAGGGGAAGAGGTTTATGCCATGCAAGTTCCATAATCTAATTGAGAGCAAGTCAAACAAACACTAACGATTTTGCTAAGCCTTTAAATATGAGTATACCTCTCATAACATTACATTAGGGCCTAAATCATAAAGAACATTGAACATAAAGAATCTTGAACAGAACTACTTGGAATTTCATTAACAGCTTTTGTAATTCTGCAGGAAGGTTACTTTTCACTTCTGATAAGATTTTAAAAATTTACACACTAAGTTAAACATTTTTGTATTAATATTTCATGTCTTAATTTTATTTGAATTCGAAAGTCTAAAATGTGACTTCTTAAACTTAAGTACATGCACGCTTAGTCAATTAGACAGCAGAACTCTGTTTGTGTAGAGCTGCAGGCTTAAGTGGCAGGGTTGCACGGGATTGCACATCCTCCCTCCCCTTCAGAAAACACAGGGGAGCTGTCTTAGCAAGGAAAGCACCTGAGCTCCTCAACCCTGTACACTAACAGACAAATGCACAGCTGAGCTCTCTAGTTACCAAAGGCCCGCAGCAGAAGCTGTGACTCAAGCAGGCAGCCACTGCCAGTAGCAGCCCGCTTTTCAAGGCACGCCAACAACCAATCATCTTCTCATCCCATTCCTCTCACAACGGGAGCTCCATACTGCGTGGCAAGGTAAGACTCCACTTTAGGATGCTGGCTGCTGCTGTAGGGAAAACACACCACTTACAGGGAAGTAAACAGCACCCTCAGAGATCGGGGCAGCTGGCAGGAGGCACATTATTGTCAGAGACCACATTCACCCTGGTTGTTATGACTGACAAGGTATTTTCCAAATCCAAACATATTCCACTATCAGCTTATAGAATAGCTTAATAGATCTACATACTATATACTGGTACGTGCATTTTAGGAAAGAACTAGTTTTAGGTATGTCACTCACAGGTCATCATGAAAGCTGAGGGCAAATCTCCCCATCGGCTCAGGATCTGACTGGCTACCATGAGAAGATTGTGACAGAGGTGACCGTTTCCCTTCTTCTATGTAAGATGCCAGGATATCAGAAAGCCTGTGAGGGTTGGGAGGGAAAGCACAAAACAGAGTTGTTCTAATATGCATTTCTCAAAGAAATGGAAGAAAGTCGTATTTGACTCATCTTCATTCATATTCTATATATTTAATTACTTGAATAGTTTATAATTTTCCAGCCAATTTGTATTTACAGGTACATACACGCACCCTGAATGATCTTCTCCAAACTTCTGAAGTTCTTTAAAGAAATACCACTTCATCTTTTTCTTTGTGGCTATTTGGCTATTGCTGTCCCATTAGAAAAGCACACTTCTGCAAAGACAGGTTATCGCAGTCTGATCTTACTTCATGCTAAGTCACACAGGACAGCAATAAAGCGAGCAAAGGCTTCAGCTGTTACTCTGTGCCCTAATCCTTGTTGAACACATCATTGTAGGTTGTGTGAAGTTGAAATTGGTATCCACAACACTACATCTTACATTAGCTTAGATTCAATTAACGTAGAAACCACCTGTAAAAAATACACGTTCTCTGCACGTCCTCCAACTTGAGTATACTATGCTGAAGAACCCAATTAAGCTTGATTAGCGTCTTTATTCTGAAGACTAAACTACTCTTCTAAGGATTATTTTTTTAAAAAACACTTTACATGTTATGTATGTAATCCATATTTTTGACTGTTAATACGGTATTATGCTCTTGATTAGTAAACGGTTCTATCACCCAATACTACATCCAAATAAGCTTTCCTGTCCAAATTAAGCACGTCAAGGCAGTTAAGAGGCACTAATCGGCAGCCTCACCTGTCGTCGCAGCCCGCTTTGCTTCTGGCGACGGTGGAAGCGGCGACGGGCAGGCCGGGGTTGGAGGAAGCCGTGACATTGGCCAAGGCGAGGCTGGCGCTGCTGTTCAGGGAAGCGCCCAGGAAGCTGGGGAAGGTCTCGTCGGCGATCCGCCTCACGTCCTCCATCCCCTGCGCCTGGCGGTTCCAACACCGAGCCCCGTGAGGAGGAGGAGGAGGAGGAGGAGGAGGAGGAGGAGGAGGAGGAGGAGGAGGGAGGGGGAGGGGGAGGCCTCGCGCGGGCCCAACCGCCAAAACTTCAAATCGTTAAACGGTCGCGCGCGCGCCTCAACGCCACGCAACGGCCCCAGCGCGAGGCAGCGCCCCCCCCCCCCCCCCACACACACACACCCCGAGCCCCCCCACCCTGAGCCTTCGCTCCCTCCTCTGCCTCACCTGCTGCAGGGCGGCGGCACCGGCCCCGCTCGCAGCCCCCCGAGCCCGGGGAAGGCAGCCCCGGCCGCTGAGGCCGTTAGCGCCGTTGGGGCCGTTGGGCGGGGCGGGAGCTGCCTCCTCCCCTCCCCTCTTCTCTCTCCTCCCCTCATCCGGGGCCGCGCGGTGGTGTTGGGGGCTGAAGGATCGCCCACGGCATGGCATCGGGGTTTTGTACTGCCTGAGGGTCAAAACAACACGAACAATAAACAAAATAAACGGAATAAACAGAAAAACGCGCCCTGTAGAAGCAGCAGCCGCCTGCAACGCACAGCCCGGGAAGCCGAGGCTGGAATGTGCTGTGAGCACAGGGTAACGCGGTATCCTCTTTCAAAGGGATAAAAAAACTCCTCAGGGAAGGCAGCCTTTCAAAGTGCTGGATAAGTTTAAAATAAATTTAAAATACTGTAAGTGCCTGCTTCAATCCTCTCTCTTTACACCCTCCTGTAATCTCCCTCCCTCCCTTCTGTGGGTTCTGCTGTTTGTGTCCAAGGGCCCAGGTCCTGCCCGTGAGTACAGCCCATAATCCTGACTCACGAGGGCACCAGAGATGACTAAAGATGGATTTGAGAAAGTGGAGCCGGGCAGCCGAGGACATGGAGCAAAGGGACCTGGTCATGAGAGGCAGCAGTGCAAAACGGCAGGCAGGGGGAAAGGCCAGCATCAGCCACAAAAGCAGTGAGTTCAGCTGCTGAAATCAAAGCACTTGGCCAGGCCGGTGGAAACATGACTCATTTACACTGAAAATGTTAACAGCATTCTCCCCTTGGTAAGAAGGGTGACTGGAATTCATCAGGATATCTAACAGCGTTCAGCACAGGCACATAACATGACCGTGTGTCACACACTAAAGGGTTACCTGGCCTGCGGGTATACAGACATTGCAACAGCAGGTTTTGTGGAATTCCTTAACACACAAGGACACAGAAGCTTCATTTCCTAAACTCTTCTGCTTTATCACAGATTACTAAAAATACCACCAGCAAGTTTACATATGATTAATAAGGCAAGCATATATCAAGATATTAAACATTATTACCAGAAAAACAAGTATATATACATTAATAGTATAGCAGAGATCAAGAATATATATCCATATATATATATATACAGTCAGCCAGGCATCCCCAGTGAGGGTCCAATCTGTTCAGGAAGTCCTGTAGGGAAAAGTTTGTGTGTGGACAGTTCCCAGAAAGAGAAGCTCCATTCTGGATAGAAAACAAATCATTTTTGTATCACAGAAACCAGAGGGCCTAGGACACCACTACTTAAAGCAGCCAACAGATGCCGCTAATTTCTATTTTCAGCTGAAACAGCTAAGGGATGATCACGTTTACTACTCAGACAAAAAAAAAATAAAAATAAAAATAAAAATAAAAATCCCAGACTATTTTTCTCTTCTTTCAGCTAAAAAAGCCAATAGCAGTTGTCAATTCCCACTTCCTCAGGACATTTCAGGGTATACCTCAGGGTATTTCTCACCTTTCCAGCTGATAAGCTGCTGTTACACTTCCTTGCTTTTGTCCTCATTGATGGTGTTTCCAGGATGTCTCCAGTTGCTAAGTGCCCAGCTGCACTTCAAAGAGGCGGGCTGTGCTTCTCCAGGGTGTTTCTGGTTCACAGGCCCACTCCTTAGGCAATTTCTTCTCTCAGGGTTTTCTGTTACCTTTTTCCCATTGCAGCCAGGTCGCCTTTACAGCTGCTCCCAATAAGAAACTACAAAAAGTTACCATTTACCTGACTGGTACCATTAGGTGGTTATTGTGGGCTCCAGAATAGCAGAAGCAAATTTTAAAGGAAATGCAAGCAGGAGTCTTTCCCGTAGATCGGAGGCTTACCAAGGATGGTTATACATTAAGTTATTCTTACATATATTTTACACTTTTTTTTTAATTTTTAATTTTGTTGTTGTTATGTTGCAGTAATTGGGGCATATCTCACACACTTTAGTGTTTCACAGGACAAATTTCTATCATAGGGAAACAGCAAGGTAGACAGACACTGCCACATTTCTTTTTTATTAATAGCTGCTTAGGAAGGAGCTTTTGTTTTGTTTTTGTTTTGTTTTGTTTCCGTGTTACACCAAAAATGCAGTAAAGATTAATTGCTGTACTGAAGGGAGCAAAAGGGATAAAAGCAATTCTGCAAATGGCTTAAACCTTCAAAATTGTATTTTGCTGCTTGCATACTCAGAATCAGTTTCTTCTCTTTTAGGAATGAATTCCAGTATAACAAGTTTTGATCTCTCTCTCCCCCCTTCTTATTCCTCTACAGAGGAATATTACTTCGTATCTCCCTTTTAAACTTATTTTTAATCATGTAACATTTCTGAATTTATCATGCACAACGTGGTTTCATAAAAAATTAACTTCTTGATAAAAAGGCCTAAGTAGTTGCATTTAATAAGCTTTTTTTTTTTTTTTTTAATTTATTTCCTTTTTTTTTTTTTTCCTCCAGCTCTATTCCTGCTGGCTGAAACTTAGCAGCAGCCTAGCTCTATGCACTGCCAGCAAGCAGTCCATAATGGTATGGATGGTATGGTTACCTCCTACAGCTTTTAGTAAATCAGAACTAGATTCATCAGAGATAAAGAAACAAATGCAATGCATCTGAGCAAAAGTATATGGTCTTCTATGAGTAAATGCAGTTTTTAGAATGCAAATGAAATTCAGAGAACTTGCTGTAGCTTTGGAGAATGCGGGTTCCCTTATGCTAATAACCTAATTTGGGAAGTAGCATAAACCTATTCTGAAGCATGCTGCAATACCAAGAGCAGGAGCAGCCAGGAAATACACTTAATAGTGTAAACCCAGTATTCTTGGGTTTGTGCTGCACAAAACCCATTTTATCCTTTCCCCACACACAATCTGCTGCACAAGCTCGGCAATGACACCCCCTACAGCAGTGCTGCTCCGTAGAAATACCATGCAGTAAGTCAGGTTTTATCCTCCTGCCCGCCTCACACCAGCCCGACCCGAGTCAATGCCAGTAATGCTGTTCCTGTGCTGACCCATCAAAAAGGAGGATTTTAACTGAGTACTATTTCTTCAAAATGTCCTAAGTGAATTACTCAATCACTGGAAGAGAAATCTGAGGCAGGTCGATTTGAAATCTAACAACTCTACCAGTCTCTGCAAACCTTTAACACACACATAAAAAAAGTCGAAGAGCACAGCGTGTGGTAAGAAAATGTAACGTGCAACGGTGCATCCAGAATGGCAGGGCTTCGTAAACACAAAGCTATGGGAATGGCCATCTGAATCCTGAATCTCCAGCCAGTTACAAAACAAAACAAAAACCTACACTATTACAACAAAAAGCATACTAATACAGACCTTTTAAAATAAGTTTATTAGTCAACCACAATTATAAAATTTAAATATTTATACAGCAAGATGGAAAATTTTTAAAGTAACCAAACACTCCAAATTGTATTTTGCTGCAGTGTACACAGGAATGGTTTTGTTGTTTTGTTTTGTTTTTTATACAAGTTGATCCAATATCATCCTTTAGTTATTTAACAGCTTCTTGAAGGTATGTTTAATTTTGAGAGTACATTTCACATTTGTCAGTGCAATACAGAAAAGAAAAAATTCAAGACTACAATAAACTGATTCCAAAAAAGAAAAGAAAAAAAAAAAAAGAAAAAAGGGCAGGCACTTTGAATTCAGCTACTCTGTAAATAGGTTGTGGATAATACTGTTTGTATGTGTTGATGTGTTCATCAAAGGCTACAGACTAAAATGTTCCTTTGATGCACAAACACAAATAACATGTTCCAAATACTGTAGTTTGTTTTGCAAAACATGCATAAAAGCCCCCAGATTTTGAGAATCTTCTGTAGGAGAGAAGAAACACAAAAACAGCCAGAATGGAAGTGTTTACAAACATCTGAATAAGGCCCTTTCAAGTTTAATAAAAGTAACGTGTACTAAACCCCTTCATTCTCAGGTAATAGATTAAGAGGCCGAGACACACATCGTCTGCGAGGGTGAGGATACTGGAGGTTGGCAGTGTCAGCATCGCAAGAGTGCTCTATCAGAGGAGGAGGAGGAAGGAGCTGGGCATGACTGGACCATCTCGATCCAGCCCGTGGGGAATCCAGAGGGGGAAAGAAATACCTGAAACAATTAAGACAGGAACAAAACACCAAAACAAGAACAAAAACAAAACAAAACAAAAAAACAAAACAAGAAAAAGAGAAAGGTAGTAAATACAAGGAGAACCAAAGGGGAGAAAAGACATGCTGGAAAAAAAAAACAAAAGCTTTAGTATATCCATGCCAAAACCAATAGAACGTAATAGCAGAAATCAAGGCTTGTAATTCAAAACAAGACAAATCTGGAAACTGTTCTTTAAAGGAAAAAAAAAATACAGTCTTTTCCCCTGGACTTCATGGAAAATAATAACGTAATAATAATCTTAGCATACATTTTACAAAATTGCTAGATTGCTTTGGAAATCTAAAGGATTTTGTAGCACAGCTATTAACGTGCTTTCGCTCTCCCAGAATTCCCGTGATTTGTTAACAGCTTTTAGTAACGCTTCATTTGCAACACAAGTTATACATTAAATACTATGCAAGTACATTTTCTGTGTATGCATCCAATTCAGATTAACTTCGCGTCACTTCCAGAATAGACATAAAAACATCATAGATTTTACAATACTTTAAATTTAATAATGTACATTTACAGAGAATAATTACTCTCAATGAAATACAGTTTTCATGTGTATTACGTATTTCTGCAAAATCCTCAGAGTAAATTTAAGATTCCCAGTGAATGCAAGACTCAGAATTACACCATTTCATCTCATTTTTCTGTCATTTTTATTAGAACTTACCCGTAATACTTGTGCATTTTAGTGTAACTATGTTAGGTACCTACAGATGTTTTCTGTCTTGTTTACAGTTCTGTGGACTTGTGTAAGAGATCAGCTATACAATTAAGCAACGTATGGGACAATCCACAACAAGCTGCATTTTGGTTTCAGTTTTTGTATGGCTCGATTATTTGCACTTTTAGATACTCCACTCAAATTTAGTTACTCCATGGAACCATTGCCATAGGAATGTACAAACACATCAGAAAAAGTACTTTTAGTTAGGATGAAGAAAGTATGACAGTACTTACAAAACATGCATTTGAATTCATACTAAGTTTTAAATGAAGCAATTCCCAACTATCAAAAGCTACCGTCTGTACAATTCTCAAAACACAATTTTCTTATTCCTTTAAAACAGTTTCATATATTACAAAGCAGTTACAAACTTGTGATGTTTAGGAATCTTTATCAAGTGTTAAACACTATGAAATGTAAAACACATCAGCTATTAAAACAATTTTAATGGAAGTTACTTTAACGGTCACTTCCCTCCTCCCATCCCAATCAAGATTCTCATTTTTAACCATGAACTAGTTTTTTAATTGGTCAAGCTTCTCAAAAAAAATTCTGATGGAAGTTTTGTTTTGTTTTAAACAAGAAGCCTCTCCTAAGTATTTTTCTGTCAGGAGTTTCAACAGTATCAAACTGCGCGGCCTAGTACAAAAAAGTACACAACGTGTTTTAAAAAGGTTTTTGAATAGCATTTAGTAGTTAGCAGGCTGCTGGTGTCTTGGGAGAGGTCAAACGGCGTTGGGGAGGGGAAAAAGGAGTTCATTTTCCATTCCTGTGTGCATGCAACAAGCAGCAAAACACCAAAGTTACTCCAGTTAGCTTGGTATCAGCTCTGCTTTCTGTTAAAAAGGACATAATACAGATGGAGAAGGGAAATTGTATCACAAATCTAGACATACATAATTATATCAGCATAACAACATAACCCTACTGCCTTCTTTTCCAACAATCTACGTCATCTATTTTAAAACTATTTTGGTTGAGAACCCACTTTGATGACTGTGTTTTAACAAAGTTTTCCAAAGACCCAAATCTGCCTACGCTTCAGCTATTGTGTGTTTAAATGTCTAAATACTGAAACATAGCATTTACAGTAACAGACAAAATGAATTGTGTAGCATACCGATTTAGTCAACTCTCAGTAGATAAATCTTTACATCTTGTTAATAACCCCTGCAAAAACGTTAGCAACTGTGTTTATGAAGTTCTCGCCAACGTGATTGCAAGAGAAAAAGTGCATCTTTTCTATAACGTGGCTCTGTCCTAAGAGCATGTTCTTAGATTCCACAGCCACAGACTTAATTTTCTAACAAAAAGCGAATTCAAATATCTGACTTTCAAAACCCAGAGCAATGGAGGAAGTCTAAAAATAATGGTCTGTTTCAGTTCACACAATGGCTGACTACCAGCATAGGGGAGAGGAGAACAAGCACTCATGGTGGGGTAGGATAGGGCAGAGTAGTCTTTCTGGCAGCAGTCGTCTTCAGTAAGGAGATTATGAAACCACAGCCTATGCTAAAGAGGTATACAATGGCCTGCATGGGTCTATAACTTGAAAGTTTCTGCTGCGGAATCTGGCCAGACCCAGTCCTTATACAGCACATAACCTGTGCAGACATCACCTTACACATGCAGGATTCACTAATTTCTAGAGTTTAGTGTGCACAAATTAAAAATTGTGTTCAGTTAATGCAGTTAAATTTACCTACAAAACAGTAATTATTGCAGTATAAAAACACAAAAGAGAAAGCAAATTAATCAGCAGTAAGAATTCAGTATGAAGGAGGAAGATTAAAAAAATCAACAAACTTGTATTCAATTAATGTTAGAACTGGAAAAATGCAAGTAAAATAAACTAACGCTAGCATACATGACTGTTGAAACCATACACAATGAAGTATCTTTTCCTGCTTTCCTTCTGCTTCATTATCTCAGTGAAAAACAGAATCTGTTGCTGGTATTTTTGCTTAACTTTTAAACATGCATCTAAAACAAGGACAGTTACAAAGCAGTGTGATCAAGTTTCTCCTTGTTCAAAACTATTTCCAGAAAAGTGTTTTGGTTTTTTTTGGATTTAATATCGTGAAAGGACTAAAAGTGAAACGAATTGTTTACATAACTTGTTTATACAGAGTAATTCAGCGTAACTTATGGTTTATTTTCCTCTTAATGCTGGCATAACAGGCACCACCACAAAGCCAAGTCAGAATAGCTTTTGTACAAGTATTCACACAGCAAATGACATCATACTTTAAAACATACAAAACACAAAAATTAAGTGAAATTAAGAAAATTCACAGAAGAAAATATTTACTGAAATTCAGCCTCTCTACCAATTACCCTACCTGCTGGCAGATGATCCATTGAGTGAATTCTGTAGGCTTGTGTTGGCTGAACCTAGAGAGGTGTTAAAAATTCCCTGCTGGGAACCACCATTGACCGGACTCCCGTTACCTTTCAGTATACCAGTACACTTCCAGTTGTCCATGTAATTAGCTGCAAATATACATATACAAAAACTGTTAAGTTTCTGTTCTGAATGCTTTTGGCACAGCTAAGATGCTACTCATCTTGCACAAATCCGAATTTTACTCTAGTACCAACATAAATATTTCAAACAGCTGAGGATCTGACCCAATAGCTGCCTGACATTCTCTGCCTACCCATTATTTAAATCTCAGTTTTGTTCGGTAGCAAGAATGAGTTTGCTTCGTCTCTACTAAAAATGCTGAGAAACAAGTGAGAATGGATGAGGAAACCACAACTGAATTTTATTGTTGCTTTGGGACATTTAAACAGGAAAAAAAAAAAAAAAAGACAGTTTGCCTGAATGTTGTAACTAAAAATAGAATTTCAGATTTTAGCAACTGGCAAAGACAGTAATTCAGTACATGTTAAGTTTTTAAAAAGGACATTTTTACATCGCTGTGATCTGGTAAAACAAGTTGAGGTTATCAGATAGTAGCTACTATTCACAGCAACCTAAATCATTTAAGTGTTTCAGCCCAGAAAGTCATTTCCTTTTCCTAAAATGTAAAAGTATATCATTCAAGGATCTTAATACTTTTACTCCAGAAATGTACTATGCTTTCTCAAATGTATTCAGCATACCACAAAGCTGATACATGAAGCAAAATACCACTTCAACCGGATGACACACAGAATTCTTACCCTTCCAGAGCCTAACGCAGCCATCATCACCAGAGGAGGCAAGCACTGTGCCTGTAATGTTCCAGCTAACTCGCCACACCTGGGAATTGTGATTATCAAACTGTGCCACAATATGAATTTCAAATTTCGTTAATCCTCCAGATGAAGTCAATTCTTTCCTGTTAAAGAGGAGAGGGACAGTTCTGCACACAACTGTTCGAAGGTCTGGTTTTAACATGACGACTAAAAGAGAGGACTGTCTCCTTCAATAAATTTACAGAACAACCATTAATAGACTAGGAGCATTAAAAGATATTCAGACAGAATTAAAGTCTTGCTCACTTTCTTGTCATCTTAAGAAGTCAGGCTGCTAAAAAGCAATCCTGCATAGATTGAATTACTTATGCTTCCCAGATACTACCAAAGAGTATGTAGTATTCATCACATCATACTCAGCGACAGTTTTCTGGTCTTCCTTTTAAGCTCACCTTAGAGGTTTTAGTGTGAAAATTCGTACGTCTTTGGTTGCTACAGCTAAAATGTGGAACGATCTTCCCAGATTTGGAGCAAACGCAATATCATGTACAGGATCTGTGACTGTCATCAGAGCTTCTGCTTTTGCATATTTCCTGTAGAGCATGATAAATTAACCTTTAGTACCACCAAAATTACCAGTGACACAAATTATAGAAACCAGACACAGCAGAACAGGGAAAATGGACTTAATATACATAATGAGACTTGTAAAACTAAAATCAGTTTCTTAACATAAATTACACCATTATTATGTTGTTACAAGCTGACTTCTTCAGAAACTAAATACATCAGATACAGCAACTACTACCAATAGTATGCTAAACCATAAAACAAAACAAGGATTTCAGTAAAAAGAACATTTTTGTCCACAGCTGGAAGAGAGAAATAAAAAGATTCTTTCATTCACAATCTAAAATTAATTTACACCCCAGAAACTTATTAAATTCTCCATGCTTGTACACAGACCACTGTCTGCCTTCTTTGCTGTGTAACGAACATATTTAATTTTCTTATTTATCTCGTGGTAAGTTACAACAACTTTTCTTTATTGTTAATGCACAGAAAACATTGTCAAAAGCCAGGCTTAAATTCATAAACCACTTTGACACTGTTCACGTGGCCACCACGCAATGAAACGGGTTCTCTGCCATCATTTCATTCAAAGTGGTTGTGCGTGCACTACCTGGCATTTTTTGGTTCTGAATTTTTAGCTGTATCAACTTTTACAGAATGCTAGTAAGTCGCAGGACATTCTGTCATTATAAACATGTTTTTAAAACCATTTTTATTGTTACCTTCAACAAAACAGTACTTAGTTCAGCAAATTCAAACTTCAACTTTGGCCCTACTGATTCCTTGTGCAAAATTAAGGATAAAGAATAGTAGAAGCAGAAACAGCAATTGTCCCTTTAAAATGCTGGTGAAAACACTGGAATTTCTGTGCTGGGATAGAACAAAATTACCAAAATCTGTCACATCCATTAGCATCAGCAAGGATTCTGAGATGAATCTCCCATCCAAAGTCTTAGAGACAAAACTGAGGAGTATGATTTAACACTCCTATCCACAAATAACCACAAATGTTATACACTGCTATTTAGCATACCTGGTATTTTCATTATATTCATAAATTTGAACCTTTGCCAATATATTTGGACTGTTGTCATCACTTCCTACAGCGATCATTGGAGAATGTGCTCTAGAGCTAGAAATAAAAAATAAATATTGTTACCTTTACAAAAAGTAAACCAAGCCATTTTTAAACTTTACAGTTGCATGTCTTAAACAAAACAAAAAAAGTCACCTGGAAAAATTACTAAGTACTATTCATGTATCAGTGCTATCTCAATTTTGTCATCTTGAATGCTTGCTTTATACAACAAAAAGATTAATTTTATATATGCATTTTCAGTTAAATACTTGCTGTAAGTTATATGGCTGCATCCTATGCTGTACTCTCAGTGATGGAGTTAGTAGGATTTCCTTCAGGTTTTGGGGAAGAGGGAATACAAAGGGTAAATGCGTACGAGTTCTAGTTTTTAAATCAGCTTTTAACACAACTCTCTGGAGTGTTTCAACGATAAAGGCTGTGCTTTGAACCTTCAGCATGGATTATTTATGTATTCTCCTGGGCTGGGACAACCCCATCACATTCCTCTCCTATTTCTTTCTGTCCAAGCACGTGAAGTAAATCATTGCACCCCTGAGGATACAACTACAGGAACAACACATCTCTTAGACCGTGTATTTGTGTTAACAAGGCTTGTGGTTCCTAGCACTGGCAAGGGTATGCGTCCTTGGTAGTGGCATCAAAAATTATTATCTATTGTGACATTTTAATCATAGAATCATACAATCATTTAGGTTGGAAAAGACCTCTAAGACCATCCGGTCCAATGTTTAGCCTAGCACTGCCAAGCCCACCATTAAGCCATGTCCCAGAGCACCACACCTACACGTTCTCAGAAGACTTCCAGGGATGGTGACTCAATTACTTCCCTGGGCAGCCTGTTCCAACACTTCATAACCCATAATGTGAATAATTTTTTTCTAATATCCAACTTAAACCTTCCCTAGTGCAACTCAAGGCCGCTTCCTCATGTCTTATCACTTGATGCTCAGGAGAAGAGACTGACCCCCACCTCACTATAGCCTCCTCTAAGGTAACTATAGAGGGAGATAAGGGCCGCCCCCCACTGAGCCAGTTAAGGAATCTCAGTTAAATTTTCTGGGATAAATAAAGAGCACTCCACAGTTCTTTAGCTCCTTACTTGCTACAAATAATTAAGGTACGCATACATCCTCACAGGGTACAAGAGAACTTTTTCAAACACTTCTGCAGCTCATCCAAACTGTCTGTATTAACAGAGCTGTCAGCAGCTTTCCTCCAGATTTGAGTAATATACTTTCACCATTCTGCGTGAGTACTGCAAAATTTATCCTACAAAATTTCAGAACTAACTCTTAGGATGTTTTGTTTAACCAGTCATAAGACAACAACTACAGCTTTATTAACATACCTTGAAGGATTCCAAGAAATGCAACTGCAGCTTAGCTTACATGAGATTTCATGCTGCAGCGACCATTGACTGAGATTCATCACATCAGGGGCTTCATAAATCCTTACAACCCCATCTGCTGAACAAGTTGCTAACATAAGACCCATGTGCTTGGGAGCAAACTTCACATCTGTAACAGATGTCCTACTGTCTACTAGCGTGGTCCTCTTTACCTGCAAAGAAAGGCAGAAATCCTTGAGTTGCCATCAAAAGTGTATTCCCTAAGCCATTTTTTCAATTTTTTCCTTCCCTAAAAGCTAAGTCTGACAATACCAGTTTTTAGGATCGCTTACCTCTTCCATCAAGAACTAAAAAAACTTTATACAACTTAAAAAGAAATGGCAAATCACCGCACTGATGCAATTTCAGGCAGGGATATGCATCCCATGATAGCCAAGTACTGATGCCAACAAGAGTTGCTTAGATTACGCTCTTCAAAAAAAAAAAAAAGAAAAACAAAGTAACAGATAAGTATATAAGCGATAAAAAGTATGGGCCACATGCAGTTCAAAACTGTCTTCACTGTTCATACTGGTGACAGGATCAGCTGTGAAGCCTAACAGCGCTGCTTTCTAATCTCAGTGTTATTGAAGTTTATCAGGAAGCACTTTCCAAAAGAAGCACAAAAACAACTAGAAATGTCTAGTAACTGGGTATTTAGACCAACTGCATGTCCAATTTTCTGTGTAATTCTGGAGTTTGAACAGTTTAAAGCTTCGGCCTATTATGACAAGCAGACAAATCAGTGTGGTACAGCAAATCTGTTTATATGAGAACACAGAAAAAGTGAATTAATATGTTAAAATCTTACCCAGTGACTCTGGCCTCGGAGTTTATCATTTGACTCTCCCACTATTTCTTCCCACACAGCTGCTGTTCTATCAAACGAGCAGGAAGCCAGGACTTGCCCAAATTCGGGATGAGCCCATGTCACACGCCACACAGATCCACTATGTGTCTAGAAGATAACACCAAAAGGATACAGTCTAGAAAAACATTACATTATTCCAAGTGATCACAAATGATTTTTAAATACATTTTCAGGACTGCCTGCCTTAAAGCAGAAGCTAAGTTGTAAGAAGTAGTAAGACCATTCCTGTGGAGCCTATGATATTTTATAAAGCTCAATGAAACTGCTGAATTTGTTTATTTCTGTAAACACTACCAAGTTTTGTTGCTATTAACTATTAAAAGATATTATTACAAGCTTATTTCAAGGCATTATTTATTATTCCTTTAAACCCCAAGTTCCAAAAAAATAGTTGCAAGCTATGATTCTGCCTTGACGCATGAAGTACAGCTTCATTTTCAATTTCCAGCTACTACTACCATGCCTATTCCCAGCTTGCCTGTACTTTTCCAAAGCACATGCAGGGCACCGCTTATCTTTTTCTTCTTTACAAGAAACTCCTCTTTCACACCTAGTCAAGTGAATGCTTCTTTTTTCTAGAGAAGAGGAATTCAAAAGTTTCACTTGCACTTCCATTTACAAGGATTACTGTATATATATAGTAATATATATATAGTAATATATATATATATATATATACACTTTATGCTCTATTTTATACAAGTTTAAGGACAAATTGGAGGCTGAATGCACTAATTAGCTACGTTGATGAACTAGTTTCTATGTACAGTTCTCAGAAAGGTTATGGAAAATAACACAGCAGTCAGATGTAACATTTACCAGCCAGACCTCTTCCTTTTTCCCCCCCCTCAGTCTACAATATGCAAAAAAGGAAATATTAAATTAAAAACAAAGGTACTGATTCCAATTCCTCACTGTCACAGCTATGTTTACTGATAACAAAGTCCGTCAACATAAGTACTAATAGTGTAAGACTGCATGCTAGCTTCTGCTTTAAGTGAGAGGCACTGGAGATGCTTTACAAATGCAGAGATGAAGTATTTTACCATACAAATAACAACTTAAAGTTAAAATTCACTAACATGGAAACCTGGTGAAAATGCACGCAACGTGTCTTTACACACTTCAGTACTCAGTGTAGTCCCAACAGGTAATGAGGTTTGATGCTTACTAACGTGCATTTTTCCTGGTTGCGCTTTTATCCCCTCAGCTTAGGCTGTACCTCTGTACTGCTAAGAAGTGGTGTGAGTTTTAAGACCGACCAGAGCTTATTACTGATGGTCCTCTTGAATGAGAGGGGGCTGAAACTCGATGATCTTTAAGATCCCTTCCAACCCAAACCATTCTAATATTTTCAGAAACACAAGATCTACAAAATATATATTTCTACTCTAAAATCAGCAAAAAGTAGGCACGTTTCTAAAAAATAAAAATAAGAGTATCACTGTTTAATGATTATAAATACAAACCTTCCAGCTCGCAGTGCAATGCCAGTCCCCGTTTTCGCTTTTGTCCCAGACCTATTGAAAAATCAAAATACGATCACACAGTTTGTATGTAAAGCTTACTAGGTAGTACCAAAACCCACAGCCATTTAAAAATATATATCATTGAACATGTTATTCTAGAAAACTCTACCTAGCTCAGTATACAACCACATTTCACCCAACTTTGAAAACAGCCCTATAAGAGGCAGGGAGAACAGGCATACACCTGCAAAATCCATAATCACATGAAGTATATCTTTTTTAAACAATGTTATTCATAGAAGACAAATTGTTACAATTTTCAACACTCCATTTTTATCTTCTATTCCAAGAGTAAATTACTTAGTTTTATTGTACTGGTCCCAAGGTCCTCACCATTTATGTCCTCAGACACAATCCCAAACCCCTGATGTGGCCCCTGAAAATCACCCCCAAGAAGAGAACAGGATAGTTGGAAGGGGTCTACAAAGTTCACCGAGGCCCACAGAATGAATCCAAATGAATCTAGTGGAGTAAGGGATCTTATTTTTATTTCTGGTATTTCTCAATTGACTTAAAACCACATTCAAGTCCTTTAACCTTTCTTTTTCTCAGTTTACCATAGCTCTTAATCATCTTGATGATCTCTTTCTGAAAACTTGTTAATATGTGATCACAGAGAAGAGGCTGCTTGCTTGTATGTACTGGGCTCATGTGCCAGTGGGACATGACTGCCAGGGTGGCCTCTGTGAGCAGAGCCCAGCAGCTGCCCTGTGTCAGAGCAGAGCCAGCTCCAGCCAGCTCCAGAAGGGACACACTGCTGGCCAGATCCAAGCCAGTGAGCAACAGACTGGGCCTCTGAAAGGGCAGATTTAAGGAAGGAAAAAAAAAAGCTATGCAACAGCAGCTGGGAGAAAGGAATGAGAAGTAGCCCTGCAGACCTCAAGGTCAGTGCAGCAGGAGGTGCTCCAGGCATGCAGCAGCAGTTCCCCTGCGGCCTGTGGAGAGGCCCCCAGTGGAGCAGGCTGTCCCCCTGCAGCCCATGGGTCCCACGTGGAGCAGATCTCCACGCTGCAGCCCCCCCATGGGTGGAGGTGCCCCCGGTGGAGCAGGTGGATGTGGCCTGGAGGAGGCTGAGGCCCGTGGAGAGCCCCCACAGGAGCAGGCCCCGGGTCAGAGCTGCAGCCCGTGGAGAGGAGCCCACACAGGAGCTGTCTGGGGGGAGCTGCTGCCTGTGGGGGATCTGTGCTAGGGCAGTTTGCTCCTGGGGGATGGACCCCGTGGGACAGAGCCATGTGGGTGCAGTGCTTGAAGAGCTGCTGCCTGTGGGCAGCCCACGCATGACCAGTTCAGGAAGGACCCCACGTGGAGTAGGGGCAGGGAGCGACCGTGAAGGAGCTGCAGAGATGAAGCCTCAGGGACCAACTGCAGCCCCCATTCCACATTCCCCTGCACGGCTGGGGGGTTGAACATGGAAGAGAGTGGACAGGGGGAAGGTGTTTTTAGTTTACTTGTAGTTCTCACTGCTCTAGTCTGGTAGTGATAGGCAATAAACTATAGTTTACTCCCTCTGCTGAGTCTGCTTTGCTTGTGATGGTAGTTGGTGAGGGGTCTCCCTGTCCTTATCTCAACCCTTGAGCAACCCCACTGTAACTTCTCCCCCTATTCTTTTGAGGAGGGGGAGTGACAGGAAGGCACGGTGGTGCTTGTTCCCCCCCCCCCCCCCTCCCGAAGGGATAAACCACAAGAGGCAGTTCCCGATCCACATTTGACACTGCTTTGTATAGAAGGGCAATTCTCCCATCTATTTATCAGGTTTACCGTATATAACTGCTGCCTGCAGATTAAATTCCCTAAATCCCCTTCGTTCCCAAGCCTCGGAACGAGCCGCGGCCCCGACGGCCTCCCCCAGCCTCACCCCGCGGCCCGGCGGCCTTGAGGGGAAAGCTGCGGGCAGCCCCCGGCCCCGGCCCCGGCCCCGGCCCCCCGCTCACCTTGACGCTCTGGTCGCTGGAGCAGGTGGCCATGCGCCGCCCGTGGAAGTCGAAGGAGACATCGTGGATGAGGTCGCGGTGATCCGCCGCGATGCTGCGCGCCACGAACATGGCGGCGCGGCCCGGCCCCGCCAACCGCCGCCTCCAACGGCCGCCAACCGCCACTCCCCCCTGAGGGGCCGGGCGGGGAAATGGCGGCTACGCGCCGCGGGGACCCGGCCCCCCTCAGGCAGCGCCCGGGGATTCTGTTAAGATGCTAGGATTTCATTATTCTGATGGTGCTACATAAGGAGGAGTTGAGATATTTAAAAATATCGTGTCACCCCAGTTCAGGGAAAACGATTAATATTTGAACAATTAATAAACAGTTTGAAAAATGAGGAGCTAATGATTGGAAGGGAGTAATAATTTCTTCTGTGTGATGATGAAGTGGTGTTGCACGCTTCATTTCCTACAGAGAACCTCACTCTGGACGATCAGGCCATGGACAACCCTCTCCTTGCTTTTTCCCCCAGCTGCATGCAAGCACCTCAGAGGTTGAGATTTCAGGGTGTTCTAAATTACAGGTAAAATTAAAGTTGCACAATAAGAAAAGCAAGAAAAATCAATTATTCCTCACACTTCCAGTGATGTTAATAAAGCTCTTCATGCTGGAGGAAAAATACTCATTTAAGAACAAAAACACCCAAATAACATCCATGCGCTTATTTGGACTGCTAAGCAGAACAATTTTATTTATTTTTTTCTTCCAGCCTTAAAGACAATTATATTTTGAAACTTCAGTTACTGCTTTATCCAAATAGTTGGAAAGTGAGTGCCTGGTGAAAACATTAATGCTGTTTTATAAGTTTTTAATTCATGGCAGTGTCTCTAAATGGTTGGTTTTGTTAGCTGTTTCTGGGAAATGTCATTTACTGTAAACTGTTAACTATAAAGAACTGTATCTCCCCCCCTCACCCAGAGAATTGGTTCTAGTTAGTGATTCATCTGTCAAAAAGTCCATTCTCCTGCAGTTTTTAGAAATGTAATGATTTTGTCAATACTCAGACTGTGTTAAAATAAGTGAATTTATATTTTTCAACTACTTAAATGTAGTTCATTTCTTTATACTGTAATACAGGATAGTGGAGACAGGGCAAAATGTCAATTATTTATGAATTTATTTATAAATGTTTCATTGGAAATATAAATATATATTAAAACATGATGCATGCATGACTTCTTTTGCCTAGCAAGTTTATTGTATTTGACAATAAAAATAATACGTTTCAAATCAAGAGTAAACTCATCTCTTAAATTTGCATTTGGTCAGCAAGCCAGCAAATCCATCATTCTTACATTTTACTTTTTTTTTAAACAAATGTACACATATACAATTATTTATTCATTTAAGTACATACTACCCCTGTCCTCAGTCTCCAGAATCAATGCAAATAGGCCAGTTTACATTAATTTAGGTAGACATACAAGTTCATCCTTGAAGGGATACATTTCCTTCATAGCTGACAGGAGACACCTTCAGAGGCTGTAGCCTGGTGCTCCATCTCCAATTGCTTTGTCAACGCCTGCATCTCTAGCAAGGGATCCCGGCCACCTGCCTTCCCTGCCTTCTAATTCCAGACTATTGGCTCTGATATCCCAGCACCGGAGCAGCCAGGTGATAAGGTGCTCACCTAGACAACAACCAAAATCTTTTTGCACGTCTCATAGCTCATGCTGGTATAGGTTTCAGGAAGAATCATAGAATATCACAAGTTGGAAGTGTAAAAAATGGCTCTGTCTTCAAAATAGAACTATAATCAAAGTTCACAGTTTATTAAAGGAATAGAGGTAAGCAAACAGTGCTGGCTGTGCTGGAAGTCTCTGCTCCACCAAGACGCACACCAGTTACATCAGACAGCTGATTTTTATGCTCCTAGGCTAATACATATTCATTACTACTTATATTAAAAAAACAAGGTTATTATAATTAGTTTCCAGAATCCAAACCCTCCTACTGGAGCATGCGTATCAGTCTCCGGTGGTCCCTCTGGGGGTCTCCCGTGCTGAAGGCTCATAGTCTTCCTCCCTCTTGTCCTTCTCCTTTGTCCAACTTGGCTGTATGTCAGAGACTTGTACAGCGTCCCCTGAAAGCTTTGTCTTTTAGTCATTCTTCAGCTCTCCCCGTCTCCTTAATCTCCTGGCCAGATATCAGAGACTTGCATAGTGTTGCATGCAATAGTCATAATAGTTAGCAGTTATTCTGAACCCCCCCAGATATCAGAGACTTCAAGGAAAACCCTACAAATACATTTCCCTTCAAGCTCTCTATTGACACGAATTGCTAAAACATTCCTTTGCAAGATACAAGAATTATATACATTAACCACTCTGTTTTTCTTAGACTTGTGGTTATACAAGGGTATGTAAGACAGGTCACATTCGTCATACCATGCAGCCCTAGAATTGTTCCATATTGACACAAATCAGATGAACACGTTTCACAGAAGGGACCCATAAGGATCAAGTCCAACTCCTGGCACCACACAGGTCTACCCAAAATTTTAGACCATGTGACTAAGTGCATAGTCCAAACACTTCTTAAATTCAGACAGGCTTGGTGCAGCAACTACTTCCCTAGGGAGCCTGTTCCAGTGTGCGACCACCCTCTCAATGAAAAACCTCTTCATGATGTCTAGCCTAAACCTCCCCTGCCTCAGGTTGACACAATTCCCTGGGGTCCTATCACTGCTGATTAACAAGAACAGATCAGTGCCTGCCCCTCCACTCCACCTCATGAAGAAGGTGTAGACTACGATGAGGTCTCCCCTCAGCCTCCTCTTCCAGGCTGAACAGGCCCAGTGACCTCAGCTGCTCCTCATACGGCTTCCCCTCTAGGTCATTCCTCATCTTTGTCGCCCTCCTCTGGACACTCTCCAACAGTTTCATGTCCTTCTTGTACTGTGGTGCCCAGAACTGCACACAGTACTCGAAGTGAGGCCGCACCAGAGCGGAGTAGAGCAGGACAATCACCTCCCTCGACTGTCTAGCAATGCTGTGCTTGATGCACCCTAGGATACGCTTGGCCCTCCTGGCTGCCTCCACTGCTGGCTCACATTCAACTTGCTGTCAACCACAACCCCCAGATCCCTTTCTGTTGGGCTGCTCTCCAGTGTCTCATCGCCCAGTCTGTACATAAAGCCAGGGTTGCCCCGTCCCAGGTGCAGGACCCGACACTTGCACCTGTTAAACTTCATGCAGTTGGTGATCACCCAGTTCTCCAATCCATCCCCATCTCTCTGCAAGGCCACAGGGGGGTACGGAGATTGTACCCACTCTGTTGTCCTCCTTGCACAGAAGGACGTTCACCCCTGATAGTTGAGACACTGCTTTGTACAGGTGGGGATGAAGGTACATTCTCATTAACTTGGTGGACCTCTTCATATAGTTTCTCCACAGCCAAGATGCAGGCCTGTAGGGAAGAGGAGAGACTGTCTTCCTACTGCCACTGTTGTTTAGCCAATTCATCCACTGTGAATTCCTTATGGTCTTTCCAGGTCTTCCTCCCAGAAAGGGAGAGTTCACAAGTGGGGGAAAAACATCTGCCCTTGACACTACCTCAAACTTCTAACAGTTACACCTTTCACACTTTTTCTTCAGGGAGCCAGTCTATGGAGGGTTCATCAGGAAACATCCAGCAATAGGCTCTATCTCTAAAATTATCTCCTTGGAGCTACAAATTCTAGTAATTTAAAGGCCCTTGACTTGCATATAGTGAAAACAGCATTTCTTTTATGAACTGCACATTCTCTCAATTTCCACTCAGTGAGAGTAACGATAATGCCACCAGTATCTATCCAAATCTGTTTCTACTTACCACAAGGCATGATCTGAGTTCACATTAAGGCACATTTTTCACACAGTCTGTTATTCAATCTTAACAAATACTTAAGAACATTCTTCAAAGTCAGGCTTCTTTGTAAGCGCTTGAGCTTCTGAGTTCTGGGTTTTTATTATTATTAGGTTTTTATTTTTTAAGGGCTGGCAAAGGTGCTTAGAATCCACATAAGTAATTTCACTGAAAACAGACAAAGTGAAGGAAGTACTCAAACTCCGGAACATGAAACAACTCTAGAACCCAGGAACACTTACCTGCCAGCTCCTGAACTCAAAGCACTTCCAAGCTACTTCACAAGTCGTACCACCATGCTTTTACTGTACGGAGAAAGCACCACCAACGGCGCTAGCTCATAGAGTCTCTAAAACTATTTCACAGAGACAGAGGAAAACACAAAGAGAAAGCAGCCTGCTGGGGGAACACTGAGTCCATTCCACCATGACAGTAGAAAAGCACCCTAGAAAACTGAGACCTCAAAATCCCCTGGAGAAACAATTCCCCCTATGAGTCCTCATACTTCCTATATAGCAAAGGTCAAATGATTCCCACCTGGCAGATTTCATCTAACAAGGGTGGAGCCAAGAGACCTTGTGGAATAGGCTCATCTACCTGGATTCAATGTTTTAAGGTCAATTGCTCCTTATCACTAAGAGAAATCACCTGACAAGGGGCTTAGTGGTTAGAATTGACCTAAGGAATTAACTACAAAAAGTGCATAAAGGTCATATACCTGCTAGTAATTCTGTGAGGAAAACTAGTACAGAGCCCATTAAAATAAGATAAATAAATATAAAAAAATACAAAAAATAAAATAAAAAAGAAAGAAAGAAAGAGAAAAGGAAACGACCATAAAGGCTAAATTGCTCGCACATTTTCATCTGTCTAGTCGAGACATATAAAACATAAAGCAGCCAGAATAGCTTTTTCTTAAACATAGATTCTTCAGTTGACTTTTCTGGGGCGCCTCACCTCCATCTTTCTTGCACAGAAAGATGCTTACCCCTGATAGCTGAGACTCTGGTTCATACAGCTTGGGAGGAAGATCAATTCTCTTCAAGTTGCTGGACCTCTTCAGGAAGCAGTACCCAGCTGAAACCCAGGCCTGATGGGAAGATGACAGACTTTCTTCATACTGCTTTTGACCTGCATATTGTGGAAACAGTATTTATTTTATGAACAACAGCACATTCTCATGATTTCCACTTAGTCAAAGTAGCAATCTTTCCACCAGTATCCATCCCAACCTGTTTCTACTTACCACAAGGCAAAATCTGCATTCACATTAAGGCACCTTTTTCACACAGCCCATTTTTCAATCTTCTAAATACTTAAGAACATTCTTCGATGTCAGGCTGACCTGTGTGCACTTGGGCTTCTGAGGCCTTTTTTTTTTTCTCCAGTGCTTGGAAGGGAGCTTAGAATCCTCCTAAGTAATTTCACAGAAAACGGATAAGGTGAAGGAAATACTCAAACTCCTCAACAGTAACAACCACAGAACCCATGAACACTTACCTGCTGTCTTCTGAACTTGAGTCACTTCCAAAATGCTTTACAGTGAAATAGTACCACCAGGGTTTTTCTGAAGAAGGTACCACCAATGTAACTAGCTCATAGAGTCTCTAAAACTATTTCAAAGAGAGGGCAGAAAACATGAAGGAAAAGCAGCCTAGTACAGAACACTGAGCCTGATTCACCACAAGAGAAAAACACCCTACACTACTCAAGCCTCAGTCTCTCCTGGGGAGGCAATTCCCCCACAAGTCCTCAGGCTTCCTATATAGCAAAGGTCAAATGACCCACACCTGGCAGGTTTCACTTAACAAGGGTGGAGCCAAGAGACCTTGTGGAATAAGCTCGTCTACCTGGCTTCAAAGTTTTAAAGTCTATTGCTCCTCATCACTAGTAGAAATAACCTGACAAGGGGCTTAGTGGTTACAGTTGACCTAATGAATTAACTACAAAAGGTGCACAAGGGTCATATTTCTGTTAGTCAGTCATTCTGTGAGCAAAATTAGTACAGAGCCTGTTAAAAAAATAAATACAAATTAATAAAAGAAATGAATAAAAAAGAAAATGACCTTAAAGGCAAACTTGCCATCATAGATTTTCATCTGTCTAGTCATGACAGATAACAAATTTAGCAATCAGAATTCCTTTTCTTGATATTAATGTTATTTACATTTTCTTCTCTGAGATCCCTTCTTTATGCAGGACTTTTCTAAATCTAGCCCCATGACCTCTGACTACACTATTTATAGAATCATAGAATATCCTGAGCTGGAAGGGACCCATAAGGATCATCAGGTCCAACTCCTGGCACCACACAGGTCTGCCCAAAAGTATAGACCACATGACTAAGTGCACAGTCCAATCGCTTCTTAAATTCAGACAGGCTCGGTGCAGTGACTACTTCCCTGGGGAGCCTGTTCCAGTGTGCGACCACCCTCCTCTCGGTGAAGAACCTCTTGCTGACGTCCAGCCTAAACCTTCCCTGCCTCAGCTTAACACCATTCCCATGGGTCCTATCACTGGTGATTACGGAGAATAGGTCAGCACCTGCCTCTGCACTCCCCCACGCGAGGAAGCTGTACGCTGTGATGAGGTCTCCCCTCAGCCTCCTCTTCCAGGCTGAACAGGCCCAGTGACCTCAGCTGCTCCTCATACGGCTTCCCCTCTAGGACCTTCACCATCTTTGTCGCCCTCCTCTTGACACTCTCCAGCAGTTTCATGTCCTTCTTGTACTGTGGTGCCCAGAACTGCACACAGTACTCGAAGTGAGGCTGCACCAGAGCAGAGTAGAGCGGGACAATCACTTCCCTTGATCGACCAGCAATGCTGTGCTTGATGCACCCCAGGATATGGTTGGCCCTCCTGGCTGCCAGGGCACACTGCTGGCTCACGTTCCACTTGCTGTCAACCACCGCCCCCGGATCCCTCTCTGTGGGGCTGCTCTCCAGCATCTCGTCACCCAGTCAGTACGTATAGCCAGGGTGGCCCCGTCCCAGGTGCAGGACCCGGCACTTGCTCTTGTTAATCTTAATCTTCATGCGGTTGGTGATCGCCCAGATCTCCAATCTGCCCAGATCTCTCTGCAAGGCCTTTCCACCCTCATCTGAGTCTACAACTCCTCCAAGTTTGGTGCCATCAGCAAATTTGCTCAAAACACCTTCTAGTCCTACATCTAAATTGTTTATAAAAACATTGAAGAGGACTGGCCCTAAAATGGAGCTTTGAGGGACCCCACTAGTGACCATGCTCCAACCTGATGTGGCCCCATTTACCACAAGCCCTAGAGCCCTGCCTGTCAGCCTATTGCTCACCCACCGTATGATGTGTTTGTTAAGTTGTATGCTGGATATTTTGTCCAGTAGGATCCCACGGGAAACCGTGTCAAAAGCTTTGCTCAAGTCCAAAAAGATCACGTCAGCTGGTTTCCCTTGATCAACTAGATGGGTGATCTTGTCATAAAAGGAATTCAGATTTGTTAGGCAGGACCTACCCCTCATGAACCCATGTTGGCTGGGACCAATGACTGCATTGTCCCCCAGGTGCGCTTCAAGAACTTCAAGGATCATCTTCTCCAGAATTTTACCAGGTGCTGATGTGAGACTGACAGGCCTGTAGTTGCCACGGTCTATTTTCTTGCCCTTCTTGAAAACTGGTACGACATTTGCCAGCTTCCAGTCCACTGGGACCTCTCCAGATTCCCAAGATCATTGAAAAATAATTGAGAGAGGTCCCGCGATGGCGTCAGCCAGCTCTTTAAGCACCCTGGGATGAATCCCACCCGGTCCCACGGACTTGTATGGATCCAGGTGGAGCAGCAAATCCCGCACACGTTCAGGGGCGGTTGGGAGTTGATCATTTCCACCATCGTGGTCCTCCAGCTCAGGTCACCTGGGGTGTATTTACTTCAGCTGCGTAGAAGCTATCACGCATAAATGCCAGGCTCCAGATCCTCACTCACTATTCAGGTCAAGGACTGGGCTGCAAGTTCTGGCTTTAATTTGGTTACGTGCCTACATTGCTGTTTCCTGGCAGGTCATGGGAAGAAGGTTGGCTGGCTTGCGGCAGCTTACGTGCACGTGGCTTTTAGGCTGCAGCCAAAACGTTCCTCTAGATCTGGAAGTTTGAAGATGGTTGGAAAAGCCATCTGAGTGGTTGGAGAGCTGCCTGGCAGAGAAGGACGTGGGAGTACTGGTGGCTAGTTGACTGAATATGAGCCAGCAGTGTGCTCAGGTGGCCAAGAAGGCCAACAGTATCCTGGCTTGTACAAGAAACGGCGTGGCCAGCAGGACTAAGGAAGCCATTGTGCCCCTGTACTTGGCTCTGGTGAGGCCACACCCCAAGTACTATGTTCAGTTTTGGGCCCCTCGCTGCAAGAAGGATATTGAGGGGCTCCAGTGAGTCCAGGCAACAAAGCTGGTGAGGGATCTGGAGAACAAGTCTTATGAGGAGCGGCTGAGGGATCTGGGATTGTTCGGTCTGGAGAAGAGGAGGCTCAGGGGCAGCCTTATTGCTCTCTACAGATACCTTAAAGGAGGCTGTAGCGAGGTGGGGGTTGGCCTGTTCTCCCACATGCCTGGTGACAGGACGAGGGGGAATGGGCTAAAGTTGCGCCAGGGGAGTTTTAGGTTGGATGTTAGGAAAAACTTCTTTACCGAAAGTGTTGCGAGGCATTGGAATGGGCTGCCCAGGGGAGTGGCTGAGTCACCATCCCTGGAGGTCTTTAAAAGACGTTTAGATGTTGAACTTAGTGATATGGTTTAATGGAGGACTTGTTAGTGTTAGGTCAGAGGTTGGACTACGTGATCTTGGAGGTCTCTTCCAACCTATATGATTCTGTGATTCTGTGTTGCAGTCTCCAAGCTCAGAGCCAACCACCTATTAGTCTGGCGCAACAGATTTTTGTGTTCCTTGCATTAGCTGGGGTAAAGCAATCCTTGCATCATTGGGGTAAGCAAAACCCGGTGGCATGAGTCCTGTGCCTGGTGTGCTGCAGTGGATAGTTACAGGCTCTTCAGGATGGACACGCAGGGTAGGCGAGGTGGGGGGGTGGCAATGTACACAAAGCAGGGGCTGGACTGTGTGAACTTCAAGTTGGCGATGGCAAAGTTGAGAGCCTCCGGGTAAAGATTAAGGGACGAACTGATAAAGGGGATGTCGTTGTGGGAGTCTATTACAGACCACCCAGCCAGGATGGTAAATTATTCTTTGTGGAACTAGGAGATGCCTCAAGATCAACTCCCCTTGTCCTCATTGGGGACTTCAACTTGCCAGACATCAACTGTGATTACCATACGGCCGACACGAGCAAGTCCAGGAGGTTCCTAAATTTCCTGCACCTTCTTGGTGCAGGTGCTAAGGGAGCCAACTAGGAAAGGTGCCCTCCTAGATCTGCTGTTGGAGAACAGAGACGGTCTTGTGGGGGAATTGGCATGGACAATTGGCAGCCGTCTTGGTCATAGCGACCATGAAGTAGTTGAGTTTAAAATTTTTGGTGACAGAAGGGAAACTGCCACCAAAACTTCAGCCCGGGATATGGGGAAAGCAGACTTCAGGCTGCTCAGGGAACTAGTCAGCAAGATCCCCTGGGAAACTGCTTTTGAAGGCATCAGCGTCCATCAGTGCTGGTCAATCTTTAAGAACTGCCTCCTAAAAGCACAGCATCAGGCAACTCCAAAATATCAGAAGGCAGGCAGGTAGGGCGGAAGGCCGGCCTGGCTGACCAGGGATCTTCTACTGGAGCTTAGGCAAAAACAGAAAATGTATGGCTGCTGGAAGGAGGGTCAGGCAACGTGGAAGGAATACAGGGACACTGGTTGTGTTTGTTGGTAGAAAATTCGTGTGGCCAAAGCCCAACTAGAGTTGAAGCTGGCCACGTCTGTGGGAGACAATAAAAGGGTTTTTTTAGATACATTAACAGAAAAAGTAGGACCAAGGATAACATAGGTCCACTACTTAATGGAGAAGGTCTCCTCACAGACAAGGACATAAGCAAAGCAGAGACATTTAATGCCTTCTTTGCCTCCGTCTTCAATGCTGATGATGGGCTTTGGGACCCAGGGTGCCCTGAGCCGGAGGACCAAGACGGTGGGAATGACAAACTCCCAACTGACCCTGAACGTGTGCGGGATTTGCTGCTCCACCTGGATCTATACAAGTCCATGGGTCCGGATGGGATTCATCCCAAGGTGCTTAAAGAGCTGGCTGATGTCATTGCGGGACCTCTCTCAATTATTTTTCAATGGTCTTGGGAATCTGGAGAGGTCCCAGTGGACTGGAAGCTGGCAAATGCTGTACCCATGCTCAAGAAGGGCAAGAAAGAAGGTCCTGGCAGTTACATGTCTGTCAATCTCACATCAGTGCCTGGTAAAATTATGGAGAAGATAATCCTTGAAGGTATCGAAGTGCACCTGGGAAACAATGAAGTCATTGATCCCAGGCAATGTGGCTTCATGAGGGATAGGTCCTGCTTAACATATTTGATTTCCTTTTATGATAAGACCACCAATCTAGTCGATCAAGGGAAACCAGCTGATGAGATCTTCTTGGATCTCAGTAAAGCTTTTGACGAAGTTTCCCATAGGATCCTATGGGACAAAATGTCCAGCTTAGAGCTAAACAAAAACATCATACGATGGGTGAGCAATTGGCTGACGGGCAGGGCTCAAAGGCTTGTAGTAAATGGGGCCAGATCTGGATGGTGAATGGTCAGCAGGGGGGGACCCCAAGGCTCCATTTTAGGGCCAGTCCTCCTCAATGTTTTTATAAACAATTTGGATGTAGGACTAGAAGGTATTTTGAGCAAATTTGCTGATGGCACCAAACTTGGAGGAGTTGTGGACTCTGTTGAGGGTGGAAAGGCCTTGCAGAGAGATCTGGGCAGACTGGAGAGCTGGGTGATCACCAACCGCATGAAGATTAACAGGTGCAAGTGCTGTGTCCTGCACCTGGGACGGGGCAACCCTGGCTTTATGTACAGACTGGGTGACGAGATGCTGGAGAGCAGCCCCGCAGAGAGGGATCTGGGGGTTGTGGTTGACAGCAAGTTGAATGTGAGCCAGCAGTGGAGGCAGCCAGGAGGGACAAGCGTATCCTAGGGTGCACCAAGCACAGCATCGCTAGTCAGTCAGGGGAGGTGATTGTCCTGCTCTACTCCGCACTGGAGCGGCCTCACCTCGAGTACTGTGTGCAGTTCTGGGCACCACAGTATAAAAAGGACATGAAACTGTTGGAGAGTGTCCAGAAGAGGGCGACAAAGATGGTGAAGAGCCTAGAGGGGAAGACATATGAGGGGCAGCTGAGGGCACTGGGCCTGTTCAGCCTTGAAAAGAGGAGGCTGAGGGGAGACCTCATCGCAGTCTGCAACTTCTACAGGTCTAAGTTTCTTCTGGATGGTGTTTCTTCTGAATAGGATAATTTCATTTCCCTTTGGAAGACTTACAAAGATGTAGTAACAAAAGCAAAGGCATAAAACAGTACCTGAGGCATAGGCTACTGTTGAGCCTGCTATAGGTACAATATTATCATTTCAGACAAATACGATCTATGTAATGTGAAGTGTTCCAGCATGCTTACAAACTGCCAGAGGCCAGAAAACATGACCTTCATTTTAAGACTGTGCGGAAAAGAAAACAAAACAACAACAACAATTAAGAGAAGGAACTTTTCCTTCACCTAAATTTTATTATTTTGCAACTCCTTCAGGTGTCCACAAGGAATTATTTCGTCCGTGTCCCCCCCCCCAAAAAAAAAAAAAAAAGACATTGTGGCATAGAGGTATAATTTCAGTTCACACCAGAAGACATTCTTCTCACTGGAGTAGAGCTAAGTCCCACAAAGGGCCAAAAAAAAAAAAAAAAAAAAAAAAAAAGCCAAAAAGTTTGGCAAATAACTTTGGCAGGTTATTTATGAGTTAGTTTTACATGTTGGCATTATTTACTTGTCTGCTCTTGCATTCAGGGCTTGGTCTATCTCAGGGGGAGGAGGAAGACAGGGAACATATAATGCCATGCAAGGTTGCTTGGTTGTATGACTGGCAACGTAACTTTACATTTTTGAACTGTTTGTATGGAAGCAGAATACAGAAGTGTATGCTATCCCCAAGGGAAACGCAGAAACTGCCTGTTGCCTCTCAGGTTTAAAGTTTTCCCTTAAAAGGTGTAAGCGTTTTACAGCGTTAAGGTGTAAGAGAAGGTGCCAACAGCTGTTCGAGTACAATTCTTACATATACGTGAACATTTTCCTCTCCAATTTCCAACTTGGAGGGCAACATTTTTCATCATACGCTCAGATCAGGATTCTGATTCTAACACTGGTTCCTAGTGCAAATTTCCAGAGAAGAGAGAAGCAAAACAGTCCCGACTGCTTTGAATGAGATGGAGACAGCAAACAAATGTAAGTGAAGAAAATAAACCTGTAGGAGTGTTTTCAGGTAATTGTCATTGTCCAAATGCTTTAAATTGGTTGAATCCTTGAAAGTTAATTAATGGAAATTCCGGATGCATCACTGAATGTGAAGTAGTAAGATAAACTTGCACCATTGCAGAGCCTCAGTCATAGTTTATATTGGCACTGCCTCTAACTTCACAAGAATGAAAGAGAAAGGCACATCTTTCTACCTTGTTTCTGGCTTAGGTCAATGAACGTCACAGAAAGGAACTTTTCCTTTTGGCTGTTACTCCTGGATGGCACAATGGCAGCACAATGCAAAAGCCTTGGAAATAGTTTTGTGTGGCTTTGTGGGTTTGGGTGAGTTATGTTAACACAACTTTTATGCAGGGCAGCTGTAGGTAGATGTTTCCCTGCTGTGTGCATAGCGGGAATCAGAAGAGAGCTTCTGTAGAAATTAAATTTATTTTAGGAGGTTCTGTAAAATTAATTTTCCATTTTTTTCTTTCAAACAATCCAATCTTTCTTGGCTGCAAGACATTCACAGATACACAGAAGAAACATCCACCTCAAATCCAGCCAATTACAGATCAGTTCTACCCATCTCTAAAAGTTTTCAGAAAACTTGACAGGCGTAGGAATAAAAGGGATTTTGTACTAATGAGAACAATACCTGTAGCTTTACTTGGTTATTTTTTCTTGCTTGTTGAAAGCAGTAATATCTTTTTTTAAATAAAGACTAGTTTCAATAGCACCTTCTGCATACGCTTCTATCTGGTTCTTCCTGCACCAAAATACGGGGTTGTCAGCACGCTCTAGTCCATACACCTATCTTGTTCTTTAAGAATATCTGTATCCCTGGTCAGTTTTCCTTCTGTCTAGGCATGTAAAAGTTCCCTCGCCACTAACAAAAACAGCCCTGAAGTCACAGAGCAGCAAAGCCATAGCTTTCACTCCTCCTGTAAATTCCCACTTCAGCTCCTCTTCTTCCTTGCCTGTTTTCTTCTTCATCAGTGAAGAATGTGCTCCCTAAAGATGAAATTGGCCTAGATGATCTGAAGCTGATGTGACAAAACTGTATAGAAAAAAGGCAAAGCCAGTCACCATCTTCAAGTTCAAGCTCTGGAAGTTCAACTTGAATTGGAGATCTGGGACTGTCTGAGACTACTGGTTTGTATTTTATTACCACTCTGGTCACACCCTCGAGTAAGGTGTGGAGACTGTCTGGAACAGATAGCTTGGTCTCTGAAAGGTTCATCTTCATCTGCTGGAAGGTGCCTTACAGGTTCTCATCTGCAACAAGGAGATGGGTAAGTTGAGCATCTTCTACCCCATCCCATTGTGAGCTGTCCAACATGATTGCAGCGCCTCATCTCGTGCCACAGCACGAACAGCCCCTCTCCAACGCTTGCCCAACACTCCTTACACGTAACGGGGGCAGTTACCATTTGCAGCGTCCAAATCGTTCAACCTCCCACTGCGTGGCATTTTAGGCAGCAGGGTCTGACCCTAGAGTAAGGAAACCATCGTGGTCATTTAGAACTGTGCCATGCACATCCCCTTCGGGCAGAGCAAACCCAAACACCCCCATGACAAGACACAGGAGCCATCTATGTCCCAGCCTGGGACGTTTCACAGGACGTGCCCCCCTCCCTGCGCCCCCAGCCCTAGTACTTGTTTGTTTGAGGGCCCCCTCCTGCCGCAGCCTCCTTGCTGAGGCCAGGGCACCCTGGGCAGAGCCTCCCCGGGGCCGTGACATCACAGCTCTCCTGCATCACCGGCAGATCCACTGGATCCCCGCACCGGTCAGTTCTGACCCTTTTCCATCAATGACGACGGATCATCGCCCACCTACCTGCTGCCAGGCATCGGCGGCTCTGCAACAACCTGCGGGGGCTTCCAGGGGCACAGGTGAACTAAGGTTCAAGCATCCTTGCTGCTGAAGTGTGTAGGTGATCTACAATGGCTTCCTTTAGCAGTAAGTAACATTGTATTTGTAAGAGTTTACTAAAAATTAACAGAACATTGTACCACTTTCGAGTTCTTTCACTGGAAGCTATGTTAATGGTAAGCACCACAAAATGCTGCTTCCATAAAAGAATCCTTAGATAACAGTTTCTCACTAAGAAAAATCCCACATGCAATACCTCATCATTTCTGGACAGTGACAATACAGGCCATGATGTTAAAAAAAATAAATAAAAAAATCAAACTTAAATATCAATATGCTAAGAGTTACAAAATTAGGAAGAATAGCTTTTGTATAATAGGATCTTATAGAATAGGACATACTTTGAGAATGCACATGAGGACTAGAAAATGTGTGACTTATGGACTCAGAATAATCTGAAGTCTAGATTTCAGTATGGAGAGCATATGGAAGCAACAGGACTTCATAAACACACTAAACGTACCTGTGTGCAGAATGTCATGTGAACATCTCAATGAATAGAGATCAAAAGACACCTTGTAAATATCCTTCTATGGAAAACTTCCAAAACTCTAGGCCTGTGAAACTGCACAGCAAAAGCTTTGAAGATGTTTAGATACAGATGTCATAAAACAGCAAATAATTAGAGGTCACTGTACAGAAGTATCCTTAAATATTTTGAAAGCTTCAGCCACTAACAAAGCCTGTCTGAAACTTAAGAAGAACACTACACAGGAGCTTATAGGTGTAAAAAAAATATATATATACATATATATATATATGTGGGAACTAATTCACTGCACCGGAACTTGAATGCCAGTTTTGGAAGCCACCTAGACTAAACCCATGATGAGAACTGTACCAGCTGCTCTACTGAAGCACATTGCCCTTCGGCCCCAAACTGAAGAGCCTGTCAGCCTAAGAGCATTCTGCTTACCTGAAGATAATGACCTTGTCCTACCATCTTCTGCCCCATCTGCAGAAGTAATAGCTTCCAGACAGGGTTAAAATCTTACATGAGACAGAGACCAGTTACCAGACAGAAGTTCAGTGAATCAAGGTCCCAGATAAACCTTATGTTTTGGTGCAAAAAACAACACAAAAAACAGTTCGATCATTATCTCTTCATCAAAGATAGTTTACAAGAGATAAATGCATCACAGTGGTTAGGGTTTTTGTTTGTTTGTTTGTTGTTTTTTGTTGGTTTTTGTTATTGTTGTTGTTTGTTTGTTTTAAACTTGGACTCTTTCAGCCAAAGAGGTAGAACAGGACTTGCATTTTTCACACACACCACCTTTGTATTTCTACTCCCCAGAAACTTTAGTAGAATTCCAAGTGAGGTTTACATGCATATATGAAAATCCCCAAGAGAACTTTCTAGCTTTACCTACCAAAGCTACAAAATACTGGTTTTATTTAAGGTACGCACATCTCTGACTCCATCTTCCCCTTGCTGAGGACCTTTGCTGTAAGTGAAACTTGTGGGGATAGGTGTAGGTCCCAGCAGTAAAATTACCTTTTCTCAATACATTAAACACACTGCTGTGAATGAAACATGGGTAGGTGTCTATTACAGAAACGTCTTTTTTGTTCAACCAAGTCTAACAGTCTCTCTTCCCCTGTGCAGGTCTGGAATATTCAACTCAGACGAGCTTTTCTAATCTGAACTTGTTTGTCTCAAGGCACCTCTCTGGGAACCTCTCTGGGCACCCCCTATACATAAGCACAGCCTGAAAAAAAAAAAAAAAAAAAAAAAACCCTAACAAAAAAAAAAAAAAAAAAAACACTGGAAAATTGTCTTAGAAGAAGTTACATGAATAGATAAACAGCATTCTGGAGAAAGTAGCAATGAAAAAACTTACAGGTGAAACAACTGAACATGAACTCCCTGTGGTTAAAACACAGGGACTACGAAAATCTTGGGCAATTTAGCAAAGAGATCCAAACGGGTCCAAACTTGTTAAAAAAAAAGATAGTGAAATTGAAAAAGTTCAGTATGTAACTCCAGAAAGAGTGAACTGGAACTCACCTGCTTGCAGAGTATTTCCATCTTATCCAGAAAGACTCACAGAAAAGGAGTTTTTGAAGCATTTTCTACTCACCTCAAAACATCAGAATGAAAGTCAATGTTGTATAAGCATCTACTCAAATTGCAACTAGCAGAGAAGCAATCCCCCCCCCCCCAAACTTTAAATTTATATAGATCATTTTCTTGTACAGCTCTGTCAGGATGAAGAACTAGAGGCAGTATATCTGTATTACTGACTCCTAAAGTTCAGAGGAGTCTACCATTTATGCTGTAGAGCAGTTCAAGAGCCTCTGCTGATCCAATGACAGATGTTTTGGTCAGATGTTTGGCCACTGGCTGCCCAGTTGCATTAAAAACCAGCTAGTAGTGTACATTTACTTCTAAATCTTACCTTTAATAATACAGTTCAGTGATCACATGATTTCATCATAACTTCATGCAAATTATTGCTATCACTGTTAGTAAGAGAATTTAGCAATGACTGGAAAGGGAATTCACATCTTATATGTGACACCCTGCTTTCACCCCACTGCCAAGGCTCTGGCAACACCTTTGTAAAACCATGTATAGCTCTACACCAGTATAATGCTAGTTCCCATTCAACTTCCAAACAGCTACAGAGCAGATTTTAAACAACAGCAGGATCAGTCATTAGGAAGATGATCAGATTGTTGTAAATTGATAAGCAGTTCAATGTAACGTTTGGGGAATTTTATTTCAGAATAAAGCAGAACAAGAATATGAAACAAGCATTAAAAATCAGAGAGAAATTAAATTGCTTGCTTTAGAGTAAATTAGAAACATTTTCCAAAGGTGTACGAATACAACAAATTACACTTGTGTGTTGTTTTTTTTTTCTTTTTGAATGAAGATCGAGTAAATCTGATTTCTTAAAAACGCATGTTAAACCTTGTTCGTTCTATGGTTGATCTCAACATGACACATGTAACTCACTTTCCAAAACAGGAGACTATAATTATACTGGAAGAACAATAGCTGAGGTAATTGCTGACTAGAAAACTTTGTTACAGAGTCACTGGACATCCCAGAAGTTTCTCCAATACTTGATATCATCTTGTTCAGGAGGCCACCAATTTAAAAGACAAATTTGAGGAGGAAAGGAACAAAACTCATGTCCACATTTCTTTTAATTTTACTCAGAAATATAAAAGTGCAAGTTCTGTAAATTAACAACATTTACAGTACATCACAATAAATATGCCACTTAGTGACATCTATAAATTCTAGTTATTTGAAATGAGTCATATTGAGATAAAAACTGCATCAACATCAACAAAAATACCTGACCCAGTAAAGATAGTCTTAACATATGAACTAGCAAGATGCATATTCCATTATTGCTATTAGACCATGCCTCCGAGTTCCGAAGTATAAAAACATTATCAGTTTACACAAAATACAGTTGAAATGTTTTCTCATCACAGGCACAATCTAACATAAAAATAATTTTGACATTTACAAGGTAGGAGATTCTCCTGTGAGGGGAGAAAAAAATTACAGAAACAGATAGTACCATTTCAGTGATGAGTTGCTAAATCCACAGAAAAGCTGTAACTTGCACAGAGCTAAACTGTTACATTAATATATAGTGTCTTTCCATACCCTCTCCCAGCCTGGTGAGAAGAACAAGCCTTTTAATAAGTTTACTACAGTTTTCTAGCTACCTCCAAGTATGTAGACCCCTAGACATCCCAACACAAATCGCATGCAGGTGCTTTGTGTCCCGAACAGCCTAGTCTCAACATTATATGTAAGCAGTGCATTTGAAAGGAATTTTGTCATTAAATGTACCATCTCTAGCTATTCACCCAGTGTGGACTGTGTCTCTGACTACAAATGTTAAAAGTCAGGTAAGACAAAATAGGATTTCAAGTACATTGAAGACTTTTTTTTTTTTTTAATAATCATTCGAATTCTAAGCAGTCACTATATATATACACACACAATATATTGTTTTCTATTCAATACTTGTTTGGATTGACCAATTCAAATAAGGTTGAACACTCCTGTGTGACTCAATATTACTGATTAAATTGAATAAAAAACCCAACGGTGTACTATCTGTAACATACCTAGGTTATAGAAAAATAAAGTCTTTCCTCTCCCTCGGGAACTGCAACAGAAGTGTTTAACTGCTCTAGGAATGCCTTTCATAGCAGGAACCATGTATTTCTAGAGAGAAATAAAAGTGTCTCAACCATTTCATTTGGCCTACCAAATATGATATTACTACTTCTCCTCCATATCAGTCTTGCTTTAGATGCAACCTCAAAAGCAAATCAATGAAGGTTAGGTGTGGGCAAGGTCTAAAACCTTGGCAACATATTCTGCAAAAAGGTAAGAAAAGAAAAATGTTTAAGCTAAGGAACTGTTTAAGGCAACCTGACCAAAGTAAAGATAAGGCTTTTAGATAACTATTTCCAAAGATATCCAGTTTTCTTAGCTCTAGAAAGTAACATAACTGAACTAACTTCCTGGTCAGATTTCCATTTATAAGCTTCTTTAAAAAAATATTGACCATCCTAGAACATGATACGAATTGAATATACAACACAAGGAGATACTACATATTATAGACAAAAGTTTAAAAAAAAAAACGCTACACATGAGCACACAGATGGCCAAGTATTAAAAATTACATGGTCACGAAAAAAGTATCAAGCTCTCAGAGGTATTTTGGTATCCTGGTATCTTAACACCACAGGTTTGGAATACCATACAGAGACTTAAGATAGTGTAGTATTGGTAAAGCTACCAAAATAAGGTTGGAGGTGGGGAGCAGGTATGTTTATTTAATACCTTTAAAGTTCACTGCCATAACGGTTCAGCAGCTTGAATGGAAAATACGTAAAATTACTCTACCTGGCCTACTTATTTTATTGTACTATTCAGAACTTTAAGAGCAGAAATAAAAACTGCTCTCACTGTAATTACATGTAAAACAAAGTACGCGGCTGGAATGTACCAGAAGCACAGATCCTAAACATTGACATAATTTATATCGCAACTATGAGCTGGGTTGGGAGGGGAAGGAATTAAGAATGGAAAGGGAATGGGAAGTTTAAAATCCACACATTACTCATGAGGTCACTGAAATAAACAGCTCCAAGTTAGTAGGATCTGCTTTTTGTGGCTGAAGAGCTTTCTTTCTCTTGCTTATTGGCTAATACCTGAAGAAAAAAAAAGAAAGTGTTCTTCCCACTCCCATCTTCAACATTTACACCACTTTTATCATGTTCTAATCAAAGCAAAAATGCTCCCCTTAGCATATTTTACATCTAGATCTACTTTAAAAAGTAAAAATCACATCTGCCAATATTGTTGAAGTAACTTGTGTGCTTATTTAGGCTCACTTGCAGAGTTACAAGTAATTGTGTTCAGCCTGGTTTAAACAAAATAAAAACTAGAGTTAAAATATACAAGGTCACTTAACCTTCTTCCTGGTTGATTTACTTCCAATAAAAATTGTAGTATTTTACTAAGCCATACCAACTCTGACCATACTATGAAAGTGTCTCTGGCACAAGTGGTTTTCAGAAGAAAAGCTGGTCTTCCCAACAGCATTTTCTTCTGCTTCGTCTTAAAGTGCAGAAACTGTGGGAAAGGAGAACACAACTTGCTGTCCATCACTGTGGAACTACTTCCCTTAGAGAGGCTAATGCTGCATGTATGCGGACGTGCAATCTGTTCTCAAAGTCATAGCCCGTAAATTCCTCCTGAAACACAAAAAAGCATGCAACTATTAGCCTCCTTCACTTTAGCATATGAAGATCATTTTAATAGTAACGCTTAAGGGGTCACACTGCAAAACAACTGAAGAGGTGGAGATTCTTTATTGCTGTTTATATCCCTGTGTTACCCAAAGCAACTGAATAATCACAGAAATTGGTGAAGAGAGCAGAAAGCTTCCCATTTCCAACATGCTGCTTGGAACCTATTTAGATGAACAGTACCTGGGAAGTTACACAAGTCCTACAGCTCTAGGAAAATCCCAACACTCACACCCAAGACAGGGACCAGACAGGACATACATGAAGTTGGAAGCTGTAGTTTTCACCATTTCTGTATCCCAGTCTTAGTTGAAAAACTCGGCAAAGTCCTAACACTTCAGCAGAGGTCACTAACGCAGGCTTTGTACCATGACTGACCTATCAATACATACCTACATAATATAAACGTGCATCTTATATATGTGTGTGTGTACCTACATGTTAGTGCTGTAGATTACAGGTAAGGGACACTGACACACCCACAAAACAAACAAACAAAAAACCACAATACAACCTCTCAAATACCCTTCTCTCTGAAAGATAAGTTTGAAAGTGTCTTAGTTTTTACCTTGGCTTGGAGAAGTAAGGTTTTGCCTCTTGGCACAGTCTACAAAAAGACAGATACTGCGTTAGAAATACATCGAAAATGTCACAGAAAGTACATCAAGTATACAGCCTGGTCAGTCCAGAATAGCATCTCTACCTTGAAAACAAGGTATCAAGCAGAAGAAAACCTGGCAAGTTAGGAAGGAAACCAGAAATACTAACGAGGCAGCCAAGTCAAGTATTACATATTTCAAGTCTTTAACAAAGGAAGGAGCAATTGCAGCTTCACATGGACGTTGCTGCTGACGTTGGTGAGCTACGTCAGTGTACAGGGAGACCAGTGACTCATGACTAATTGAACTATAGAGTAATTTCTTATTCTTAACTGAAGTTTAAGCCATTTATTTACACAATTAGTTTTTTTAAAGAACTAAAAGTTTTCAGAAATCTCATTTTCAAACTCCAAAGAAAAGACGGATGTATTTGCAGATTAATATTTGTATAAAAGTTCACATTTTATTTCTAAAAAGGTACTGTATAGTAGAAGTACTACAAATAAATAACAAATTGCCTGATAAGAGACCAAAAAAATACATTTTCTTACCCAATTATACCCAAATATGGTCTTATGTATTTATATTGGTTACATTTCATGCATGGCATATAAAACATATACAAAAAAGATCTTACTTTTGATGTAAACATACTAAAATCTCAAAGAATTTGATTCTAACCAAGTTAAAAATTAACCAAGATGATTCAGATTGCATGACGGGTCAAGCATGTAATTACGAGTCATTTTGAATAAATGTATATTTAACAAAAGCATGCTTTTTATACTAACATGCATATTCTTCAATATGCTTAGCCTCTCTGGTAAAGGTGAGTAATAAAATCCTACTCCCTTCTCGTTCTTTAACATTACAGAGCTCTCAAATATGACCTGCATGATACCTCAAGCTAGTAAATGCAGTCTTCTAAAAATAGCATCCACTCACCTCTAATTCCAGCTTTTTCTTTTTCCCACCCCATGCCACTTTGTTCAAGTCAAGCAACATTTGCCTCCTTATTATCCAAGTGCCAAGAGTTTCCTTCAGATGCTAAGTGCTACCATAGCTTTTCAGTAGCAGCTATAAGCCAAGGCTTGTTCAGCCCCCAAACACACAAAATGAAGTATGTTTGGTTTCTGTGTGCATGTTTCACATAAGGCAAGGACAGAAAGAGTGCCCCTAAGTTCTCAGGGCTTTGAGATAACCTCACTACCCACCACACTTCTACCTAGCAGCAATTGCAACAATATTTTATTTATATTCATGTTTAAATTTGATTATGTCAAATGTCTCAAAAAAAATAAAGTAATAAAGCAGCAGGAACATCACTGAACTCAAACCTCCTCAAACAGGCTTCAAAGACCAGTTCTATGTCATACAGCATCACAGTTTTCAAAAAGAGTATTATTTCTATTATTTTTTAAAGCATTTTCTCTAGTTTTGTCCTTTATTGTGATAGTCATTCTTTATTGAAAGACTTTCTTTTCCTTTCCTCATCAAGGGAACGGTTCAGCTCAGATAATTAAATAAGGTAAGACTAAAAACAACCTAAACCAGAATCTTAAAAACATGAGACACTATCAACCCCATTACTTTATAGAAACTACATACAATGAGGTGGGGGTTAAAGCTATTGTCCTGTAACCACTTCCCCTAGCTTGCAATCTGATTCAGGAGGTACTACATAAAGCAGCATAAACTGCAAGTAGCAAGGATACGTTTGAGGAAGGAAATGGTACAATGAGTGGTGAAGTTGCGCGACTTTAGGAAACTCGGAGCTCCCCGGGAGGCAGAGTATGCGCAAAGACCTGAGCAATCAAATGTATTCATCACCCACATCTGAAAATCAGGTGATTGTTTTCACTAAATATCATTTGCAATCAAATCCCTACCTATCCAATACATTCTTACCAGGCCTCTGCTGTCACCAACAGCAGAAACAGAGGGCAAGTGCAGGGAGAGAGGGCTCTCTGCATCCTCAGGGGCAATGCAAGTATTTCTATACCCCAGTACCTACATATGGTAGGTAATATGTAGCATATGCCCTACAAAAAAAGGGCATCATGGCATGATCAGAGGGGTGGAAAGAAAATAAAAGTGTCCTTTACAAGTCTTTGTAGTGCTCTTCAGTGAAAAGTACTAAATAACAAAGTATAGTGCTTTGTTCATCAAAATTCTTGCTTCAGTGCTTGCTGTCCATAAACATCTCTGCTACAGAAATACAGATGGTTTGCAAACATTTATTTTAATCTTCAACTAAGACATCACTTAAGGTCCCCTGAACAATGCCAGTCTCAGACTCTGTTATGTAAGAATAAAACCCAGTAACAAAGTATGTCATTGCAGTGCTACCAACCAGCATTAAGCTCCTCAGAACATCCTTATAGAAGCTCTTAACACTGAAATTAAAATGCTCTTATCTAAAACATGCTACATTTCTTAGTAAAATAAGTAAATCTCTACAGTAGATATTTAAGAGTTTAAACAAATAGATTATACTATTACCTCTGGATTGTCTAATAGAAGACAGCCAAGTTCATAGCAAGCATATGGCTGGATGTATAAGTTGTTCTGACGGCACAGCTCATCTTTAGCAGCTCGCTGAAAAAACTATACAAAGAAAAAAAAAGACTGTAATAACATTAAAATAGACTGTTTGATCAGTTAAAAATCCAGAAGTATCTGCCAACTTTAAGTACTAGAAATTATCCCAGAGCCAAAGTAAGTTAATATTTCCAACAGTAGACATCCTTTAAGCAAGAGGTTTTCCCTAACACCATTACATCAAGGTAAAAATCACTTGTTTGTATTTTTACCAAACAATATATTAACTGAGCCATGATTTTTCCAACTTTATATTGAAAAATATTAGGCCTAACACGGAAATTTAATTTTAAAGATTAAGTGCACTGATTATTTAAGCTATGCTTGAGAAAAACAGAAAAAAATACATTTAAAACAAGCATCAGCTCCCAGGTTCCTTATGTGCATTGTATTCCATTTTGGGGAGTGAAAAAAAAAAAAGTTGTGCCTACAGAGCAGTGGAGTGTGCCTACAGTCTGGAGCAGTGGCAAATTTTTTTTTTTTTTTTGGAACATGCTAATAATTAGAGCTCTCAGTGTCTAATAGCTCTAGAGCAGTATTATCTATGCCTTCAAAAGGTCAGCCTTCATTTTTTTTTTTTACGTTGAATTTTCTTTGTCGGACAGAATAAACCCAGAAGCGGAAGAACTTTTCCATTCTTTCTTCTACCCAGCTTCCCCTTAACGCTTGCTCTACAAGCCGTGCTAGCTTCTGTGTTTGCTCAACATTAGCCAATTATTTTTACAACAGATACTATAATGAAGCCACGCTAAATTACAAGATTTGAAAAGAATAAGACCTATTCTCTTGGAATTCATATAACAGATTGATAGCACTGAAAATTATTGGCTTAACACTCTCTCAACAATATTTACTGTTTAAGATAATAGTTCATAAAACAGGATTAATGGTATAATTATCATTTAACTGCCTACCTGAACAGCATCTTCAGAATTTCCCAAGCATTTGTGTATGGCACCAAGAAGCAAATTCCTCAAACCAACAGCTGATGAATCATCAACATCCTGACAAGCTTAATGACAAGATTTCAATAAACAAGTAAGATGGATTGAAATCCTTCCTTAGACACGAACTGCGATCTACAGTGACTTTTAGTCTAACGATTAAATTTAACTAGAAAAAGGAGATGTTAGTAATAATCTACATCACAGTAATTTGGTTTCTTTAAAATACAACCCATTTTGTGTCAGTCTCTTCAAGCAATCTGTCAGTAATGGTAATAATTCCTAGCAGGAACAAACTGGCCCTCTGCAGTAGTGGGTGTGCTCTTCTCAATGGAAGAGAGTACCTTTCTCTACTTGTCCTTGAAGTATTCACTAGAAAGTTAAAGTTCATAAACAATCAACTCCTCCTGGTGTTATGGGTAACTGGGTTGTTCCAGATATTAAAAGAAAAATATATAGTCCAAGTTACAAGGATAATAGCAAAAAACCTCAACCATGCAGTCCAGACAAAGCTGATTTGTTCTTAACTGAAGCCAAGTGACGGACACAGAAATCTGTACTGGACTTAAAATCCCAGACCAGGGTACTTTGGCATCACACTTCCCAGCGCTGATGAGCAGATAAGGTTAATCTGCCAGACCCTGGATGGTTTACAGTCTAAGGACAGACTGTGCCTTCAGCTGCATAGTGCTGTTTTCAGTGAATCATGATGCACGTAACCATCTCTAGATGAGTCAGGCTCCATTTTGATCAAGCCTATTAGTAACAGCTCCAAACAACTCTGTTAAGCCAAGACTAGCTACATGAGGAACCATTTGCACTTGTCTGCACCCTGGCTTCCAGAGGCTACAGTAACAGGGGTGTCTGGAGGATTTTTCTACCCTTCAAAAGGAGCTAGGGTCTGGGAGCAGTAGGTCCCCTTTAACTTCACATTCTGCTTCATCTAACAAATTCTGATGGCTTTAAACCAGGTCTGCAGTCTCAAAATGGTTTATACACATCACAAATAAACCACCTATGAATACCTAAGGATTGGCTGCATAAAGTATCTGGACACTACACAACACATAATTCTGCCAGCTCTCATTTTTATTAAGAGTCTAAAGTTACTTGGCATTTTACTTAGGAAGATACACATGGGTTCAACTTAATTCCTACAAACCAGAGCTTTATTATGTCAAATTCCAGCCCCAAGGAAAGCCTGTAAACTCCCTCCAGCACAGTAAACCCCCCTTTGTCCATGAGAAGAAACAGCAAACAAATAAACAAAAAAATCCTTTATCAGCTCAGCATTTTTGAGATACCCTTAAGGCATGGCAACATTTTCACTGTGTAGAAAATCTTGAACCAAGGATCACTGATGCAGACACATCTGTCAGTGTCAAGCCTTACAAGAAGTTGATCACTGAATTTTAATCCATACTGCTATTTCACATTAAAATCTGCACCACCAGCTGGAAGCTTACAGGAAAAAAATCTATGCTGCTTTTGAATATGCAGGACAGGAGTAAATACCATTTGCATTCTGTAAGGTTGATTGTTTTACAGGCAAATTACAGAAAAAAAATACTTGAATATATTTTTATAAAAGTAAATCTCATTTTAAAGCCTTCCCCATTGCCTTTTGGGACTACAAAACGAAGGATCTGAATGCAATCCACTGCCACCATACAATTTAAATGGACAAATTACTTCAAATTAAAAAAAAAAAAAAAAAAAAAAGAACAAAACCACAACTAGTCCTGGAAAAAAAAGACTAGTCCCAACCCTAGTTTTCTGTAAAAATCATGTACAACCCCCAAAATCTTACAATTACAGAATCAAATCTGAGTGGCAGACTTTATTTTTAATTTTCTGAAGGAGTAGAGAGTAACTGGAAACTGCAGGATGCAAAGAAGACTGACGTGTGGATGGAGGGTAGGGTAGTAAATAGTTCATGGTAAACACTGCTACCATAATTTTTTTTAGACAGATCTCATCCAAAGACACCTGGAGACTGAGAAAGAGGCAAGAGCAGAACACCTTTCGCCTCTAAGATGCTGCTGCTGCCAGCAGCCAACATAAAAGGAAACCTCACTACAACATGGATAGCCTCACAAGCTACATATTCCCTCTTAGAAGAAAATTAACATGCAGAAATAAATTAATGGTTTTATTTTTTAATTTTATAGTTAGATTTAAATGAGTTCAATTTTGTCTGCTGACTTTGAACAGTAACTATCACACTACTGTTTCATTTTGGGCAATGATTTGAAACCCAGTGACTAGAAACCCAACTATATGCAACAGTTAAAAAAAAAATCTCTAAAAGAAACTATACAAATGGCAAAAACGAAGCATTAAGCTGAATTTTGATGGGTCCTTATTCCATTGCTACTCAAACTGTTTTGCTATCCCATATGCATGCTGGTTTAAATTTTCATGCTACAACAGTCAGCCAGTCTGCACAAAAGAAGAAAATTGTATACCTCATTTAAAATAAATATATCAAGGACACATATTATACCTTGGCTCATGTGCTGTAAGTTGGAGAGGGAACAGTTTGGAAGTGCTTTCCATAAGTACAATACTTCAATGGATGCCAGGACACAGAGCTCTTTGGTTGGCATTTGTTTTCTAAATCTTTCTGCCTGCAAATTGGGAAGAAAGAAAAAGAAGGGAAGATCTGTCATCTGTACTTTTACAGCAAACATAATATTCGCAAACAATATATCACAAACAGTAATTGTTTCATGAAACACCCAACAATTTTAATAAAACTCCATTGTAGCTAAAAGACTAAGAATGAAAATCAAAATCTTTCAATTGAAGGGCTTACATATTGACCAAAATTAAATTCTTTACCCTAGATGTGTTTTTTTTCCATTTCACAACCTCAAGAACATACTGACCAGATGTTGACCCAGCAACATCTGCAAATCATAAGTTGGGTGATACTTCTTAGACAAGTCTGGGCTAGGCTAGACTTGTCTACTTCCAAGACTTCCCAGCTTTTTCAAAAAGAACTAAGGCTTTGCCAAACAAGACAAGATTAAAAAAAGGAGAAAGAAAAGCAAACCAAAAAAGAGAAAAATCACCAAAACAACTACGGTATTGTGTATTTGTCTCTTTAATAGTTACTTGACTTGAAAAGTGAATAGCTAATTAACATCTCCTTTGCCGAGTCCTTAAAATATGTGTTTTAAAAAAAAAAAAAAACTGTTGTTTTTCCACCTGAATCCTTCCCAATAAGTTGACAAAAGCAACACAGGAGAAAGCAGATATTCATTCAATAATAAATACTGGTAAACAATGCAACACAATTATCAGGTGTAACTACTGTACTGAAACCAGTTAGCCTTTGCTAAACACAAACCTTTTTCACTGAAAATTGCTCAATCTGATTGTTTTTTCTTTTGAAAAGCTTCTGAACTTCTTTGAAGACATTCTGAGCACCATTGACATCGCCAGTGGCTCCTTGACACACTATAACAACACAGAAACAAAAATGTGTTAATACTGCTGTGACATGAAACAGAAAGGAGGATCAAATATCATTAAGTTATAGGGTGAGGAAAAAAACACTGCAAAGGACCTACAGTGGGACTTGATGAACACAATCCCAGCTCTCCCAGGTATCCTTCTGTGATCATTAACAAAACAGCATTTCTTTTTTTTTTTCATATCCATTAGAGGACTAATACCACCCAAACTAACGATTTATTTCCTAAATCTTTGCAATACAATTTCATTGTGGTGATAGGTCATATCATAATTATAGCTGGAGGACAAGGGCATATGCACGTGCATTAATAAATGACATAAACAGAATTACGTAAGTGAAATCTGACAGCTGCACAAACAGCTGGCAGTGTGGAACACACTATGTGCACTAGTCAACTCTCCCGAAACAAAACAGTGCCATATCACATCACTGATTTAATCACTTACCCGCATCACCGAAAATACTCACCTGCTGTTAAATAAGCATAATAGCACTGCGACCACCTGGATTCATTTTTAAGCCTTTCAAAGGACTCAAATGCATCTTTGAAATTCATCTCTATCATGCTGCACCAACCTAAAAATGAGATCAATTTAACGTGAGAGCACAGTAATTCAAACATGATATAAACAAAAATTACTGAAACAAAATCTGCTTATGAGAGCTGGAGCTAGCTTAACAATCGTACCAATAACTGGAAAAGTTAAAAGCAAAACTAATCAATCATTTAAAAATCTGGTTCACGTTAACTGGAAAATATTGAATTATAGGTGTGATACAAGACAATGAATCCGTTTCATATCAATAGCAAATCTATACAGACACCAAAAGCTCTCTTTTTTTTTTTTTTTTAAATAAAAAGGCTGTGTTTTGTAGAATGCTAATGATTACAAAGTTAACACCTGCTCCCCTTATTCCTCCTGACTATGACAAGACATTTAAAGCTCGACTCAACATATTTTCTCTACTCTAAAGACTTCTATGCAAACTAAAAACATAAAATGAAACTTTTGTTGTTGTTGTTGTTCATTTTCTTACATCAGTAGCATGAAATGAAACATGAAATATAGGTCTTGCAATCTATGAAGTTCCATTAGACCTATTAGTTTTTGGCATGGAAACAATGCTTCCACTGACAAAGCAGATGAATTCATTGCTTATTTTAATGAATCTTCTGTAGGTGAACAGTTTGCCTCTGATTCTATACTCTATTTTTGCCTCTGATTCTATACTCTATGATTTATGCATCACTTGTAATTTTAAAGTTTTCTGCATATATAAACTGATTGTTGAATGCTACTCCCCTAAACAAGACATCAAGATTATCATCAACATAATCCAACCAAGACTAAGGCCAGCATTCTAAAACCTTTTAGTAATCCTAATAAAAAATAATCCAGTTTCTTCACTGAAGTTATTAATCAAAACTTGAAAGTGATACATTTATAGCATAAAAATATCCAATTTACCTATTTCATATAAGCACACGTGTTGAATCTCCCTTTGGTCTGTTGCAAGTTCCAAAGCAGTATGAAATGAAGTCAAGGCACTATTGATTTGACACTAACAAAGGCAAAAGAAAATAAAGTCAGATGTCTACAGTTACAAAAATCAAATTATCTAACAGATTTTAAAACAACACATTTGATTTTCTACATAAACACACATTGGGAAAAAAAAAAAAGGTTGTCATATTGATTGCAGGTTTGATTTAATGAGAGGCAAAACATCCTAGTGAGAGGAAAAACTCAAAACTGATTTGATTCTAGATTTTAAAAGAATTTAACGTCACCACAGAGCTACCAGTTTGAAGAAGAAGGGATCATACTCATTCATATACCAGATCCACATTGCAAGTCCTTTGACAAGCTTCCCTCCTCTCTTTAGATCTGATCACTTTTGAATGTGAGTATGGCAAAGCCTTTATTTACAATGGTAAGCACACATCTGGAAGAGTATCAGTAGCTAATAGATTTTTTCCAACTTATTTCAAACTAACAACATGAAATATAATACAACGGGCAAACTGAAAGACAAAAAGGAAGTATCACTAATATAAAGCAACTTGGATTTATATTTAAATGAAACCTTAGACAAGGAAACAAAGCATTTACTCAGGAGGTAATCATCATCAATTCCACCATGTACAAAAAGAATTAAAACATACAGTAAGGAACCTGCCTTCAAAAAGTCAAATATGTAGAGGAAAAAAATAGGGCAGGGCCAGGATATTGGAGGAGTTTAATAATGATCAGCAACAAGTTACATTCCTTAGCCTTCCAGATCAGTCACTGCATTCCTTCTATCTGCTACTGAATCCAAAAAGGTGGTGATAGTTTTGTAACAACTAGATGATAGCTCTTTTGACTGCATTTATCTCTAGTTTTCCCAGAGACTTCTCCATACCAATCATCATAATGGCTTGAGGCCTTTAGGAAGATGCAAATTAACATTTAGCTCATTTTATACTCATTTACTCTACATACATGTATCTATACGCTGTATCTCTCTCCCAACATGGCCTACAGTTGCTTTAGGGGGTTCCTATATTCATTCTTACATACAGCTATAGCAATTCTGTGTTAAAGAATCCTTAGACCACTCACTGCTGCCTGCAAATATCTACAAAACTGAACAAATAAATGTCTACAAAAGATATTTGCCCCTGAACAAGATAATGTCTACTACACTGTAAATGAAATCTAAAACTCCTGCAGAAGTTTGTAGTGTCGTGTCTTAAGACATGCCACTGCTCCCTGCCCTGCCCCCTGCTCCCCATCCCAACTCTAGATCTAGATTGATTTTATCGGATTTCTTTCTTTGTCTGATCAGGGAAAGCTATTTTAGTTGCTAAGGAACGACAACTTCACCACAGAATACATATATTGCACCAAGACAGCACAAAGCAAAGGCAGCCATAGCTGTAACAACATAAACACTGCATACTTCAAAAACAAAGCAATGATTAAACAAAGATGCTTGTTGGCATGAAAGAAGAATGCAACCCACCTGTCTTTTTGTTTTCTACTATAATTGCCCTTAAAATTTCCAGGGAGCCTGAGCAATATACAGCTTGTTCAGGTTTGTAGAAGCACAGTCTCCTCGTTATACATTAATAAAAAATACCAATGTTGCATCAGCCCAACATGCCTGGCTGGAAAGTATTATCAGCTCCGTCTTACAGGAGGGGGAAAAACTAGGTAAATAAGAAAGGGGGCTTGAAACTTGATCTCTGGCAATAAGATGTTTCAAAATTTAGTAAAATTTCATTTTGAAAACTTCTGAGAAAAAATGAAAAAGTCTATGTATTTAGTTCTCCGGGAAGATACTTCACCTTCTAAAAACTTCAAAAAATCACTAAAAGTATTTAAAATATAAATAATTCATTTGCAGGGCTTGTTATTCCACACACTAACTAAGGATAATTACATCATTTTCTGCAATTTGATACACCAACACAGGGGAACACGTGAAACACTGAACAACTAACAACATGAGCATTCAACTAAATGGATTTGCAACCTCCTACAATCCATTTCTCTGTCCAGATCTCAAAGTGTTCTCTACGCAAGTTTTCCATAAGCATTGAGCTCAGTAAATATGCTCCTGAGACACTCCTCAATAAAGTTTCAGTTGTCTCCAGGGATTGTGACAACATGCTAGAATATGAATTTCTACTTTCTACTAACAGTATTCTTTCTAGTAAAAGAATACTACTACTCTTAGTATTCTTAAAATAAATTCATTACCATCTACTTACTGTTTCAGAGAGTAAACAGTAAGAATTACACAGATAGAAGAGTCAGCAAGTAGAACATCAAGGCTGACTGGTTTTGTTTGGTTTGGTTTTTAAGCTCTCATTATCATACACGCTTGTAATTCCTTAAAGGGTCATCACTCATGCTTCTCTTGGACAAAGACAAAAGAAAAGATTAATCCATAAAACTTGTAATATATAGAACTACATAATCACGAAGAGGATTATTAAAGCTCATGTGAGTACAATAATCTTTCATTTCTTGACTTCAAATTACAGAGAACAACCATCTACAGAGCTTGAAGAGCCAAGAAAGCTTCCTGAACCAACAGAGGTTTATATATTTTATAGCCTTGAGCAAGTAATGGCAGAGGCTAGCACAATTGCTGAAAATAAACCTTGATAATACATAAGCTCCTGCAGATTAAACACACCTTGAGTGGTTTTTTTTTGGCAAAACTGGTGTTTTGCCAGTCAGCTGGAGTACTTGGCACTTTTTCTCCAGCCTCATTACATGCTCCTACACCAACTGAATTCTACAGATCAAGCCTCGGAACATGATTTTTTTTTTGGCCCAGCCCCAAAGACTAGGTGATTACATACACAGCCCCAGATTACGTACACTTGCTGCCAGACAGAGAAGTCATCTTGCCCCTCTCCACGTGAAGCTACTGTTTTTGGTGGTGGTGGTTCTTAAAAACTATTTCAGACAGGGATTATTTGTCCCCCATTTAGAAAAGCAGATTGAGAACTTGTTGGTGATTAGGTAAAAGAGAAAGCAAGCAAGCTAAAAGGCAGAAACACGCCCGATTCACAACACCACCTGTTACTTCGCCCTTTTGCATGCTAGGCCTACACACATCCCTACTAACTTTCTGGTGCACTTTCATTGCAGCTTTCCCAAACCACCCTCCTCCCTTCCCTCCACTCATACATTTCAGAGTCTCCAAATGTCTTCTGACTTCAATTCTCAAAAATATGAGTCTGGGGATAAAACACTTTGTCTACCTTTATAGTACCTATAATGCTACATTTTAAAAAAACAAACTCTGTTAAACATTTACTAATATTTATACACGCTCCTTGGAGCACAAAGCATTATAGACTCACATGCTTTAGAATATAGAATCACCTCCATTAATCTGCTGGCCTGCCAGCCACATTTCTTTCGATTGCAGCCTAGGATACAGTCGGCTTTCTGGGCTGCAAGCACCCACTGACAGCTCATCAGAGAGTGAGTTTTACATCCACCAACACCCCAAAACCATTCTCTTTGAGTTGACTTACTAATGGAAGTCAAATTTACCATCACCTGAAAGTTACAGAAAGTGCACATCTTTTTAAGATCAAAGACTATTTAGAAAGAAAGTACCTGATGGCCTGAGTGCTAGTAGGGCCTAATCCAAACCCTACAGTGACCGTTCCCAATTCTTATTTTCAGAACATACAAGTTCTTCTGTGTACGATCATATGAGCCTTTCATCCATGTACACTTAAATTTTAACACAGAACTGTTAAAAAACACCAAATGTTTACTGTTGCAAAATATTCCTTGAACTGAAGCTAGTATGATTGACATGTTAAACAGGATAAAGCAGAGACTTCCAAATGACATTAAACCATCTCAAAACAGTATTCCAGTGTGAGATGGGAAGAATTTAAACCTACCTGCCTATCAACAAGTTCAAGGACAGCTACGTAAGTACTTCCCAGACTTCGTAGGAGCATCCAGTAACGTACCTGCCTTCACTATTATGGCAACAATATTTGAGCAAATAAAACTTGCACCTTCTTAACAGAGCCTCCAGAAGAGCTTGGGGTATTTACGTAAAGCATTTATACAGAGCAAAGTCTCAGCAGGGAAAAAGAGAAGTTGTTGAATGGAAATCTTTCATGCAAACAAAAAAGGGACATTTTATTTCCTGATAGCAACCAGTAAGCTTTCTGCTGACTAAGGTATGGCTACAGAGCCTAGAGCATTTCATTCTGCCTGCCTAAGCTAACTAACTTTGTTAACGCTGGCACGTGGCCTCCAGCACAAACTATTTCACTTGGAACTAAATGTTGCTGTCTATTAACAGCAACATTTTAAACACAAATACTCTAAAATAACAGGTAAAGAATTCTGCTCTGAAGCAAAATTGACACTCATCCAAAATCTATCAATTCCCCAAATGCACCGTTGCTTCCAGAAAGACAAAGCAATCAAACCACACCGCACAATTAAACCACATGCAAGAACATGCCTGCAAAAACTGCCCCTCTGCTCTGTTACTGCCGCTACCCCCTTCAAAATACCAAAGCTGCATTTGTGAGAATCAACTGCAAATCCCAGCAAAAAAAGGGACCACCAACATCAAGATCTGGGTTAGCTCTCAACTACGGCACTGAGACAAATATTCTGGTTTTATACTTTTTTCGCTGGGTTTTCTTGATGATATAAATGCCTTAGAAATATCCTGGTCAGATAAAAGCGGAAGCTGAGTTGTTCAAAGTGCTCATCACCATCTTGGAGGATCAGAGATCCTTGAAGAATAATTCAGCTAAAAACCACAGGGCTGCTGCGGCGTTTCAAGAATATCACTCTCTAACAGCATTCAGAAACACATTTCCAAGGAATACATACTGCTTGGGTCACAGCTCACCATAGCAACAGAAAACATCCTGTTTTTTGTCCTCTTAAAAGCAACAGCAATTATTCAAGGGAAATTATTGAGGATGATTAGCTATATATGAACAACGTATAAAATGAAAAGAGGAAGATAAATGTCATGTGCTCAGCAGATAATACTCAGATTTCAGCTTGACAAGCAAAACTGAAACAGCTATTTATACCGCAAGAAGCTCATGAGTGACCAGAAGCAGTTTCTTGTAGCATGGAGTTATAAATGCATCAAGCAGAAACAAAACACATTTTGAAGTGCTATTAATTCAGATAGAAGTAGTGGAAGAGCTGATTTGGTATGTGAACTTGCAAGTAGAAAGAAGCTGATCCTTTCTTCTTTCTCATCTTTCAATACGTCTACATCTTTAGTCAAGATTTATTGATGCTTGCACAGTTCATTCACAACAGAAAAACATCGGATACCATGGGGAGATGGGTTGGGGAAAAATTAGTGAGAAGAACAGAAACATGCAATACCTCTAATCGCTGTATCCTTCCCTTGAAGAACATGAACAGAGAAGAATTTGGATAAGCGGATTCTTTTTTTGCAAGAATCTCCTTGGCCTCTTTCAATCCTGCCTTGTTATCGCTGCCATCAAGAGCAAAAAAGGGACGAACAACTGTGTGGTACCACAACAAAGCTAATCTAAAAGAAACAAAAGAGGAAAAATGATTACAGCGCAAACAGACACGTCAGTACAATGTTCTACGTAGGCAAATTTTTAAATGATCCTGGAAGACAAAGGATTTGAATCTTTTCTTATATAACCTGACATTAGAACAAACGTACTATTACCATATACCACTGTGTTCCTAAACTGCAGCTGAACATACGATACCCAAACATCATCCAAAGGCAGAGTAACCATCAAGCTCGTGGTATCAAAGCACCATACCAACTGAGTCTTTACAGATTTTAAAACAGAACCCCTCCCAGGAAAACACTATGAATTAATTGCTCATGAGGAAAAGAAACAAAAAAAAAAAAAAGAAAAGAACACCACACACCCCCATGTACGTACATACCTGAAATCAATGCAAATAGAAACTTATCTGGTGTTGGGAAGCACAGATTCCTGCATGACCTACATCATGCCTGGAAACAAGGGCAGAGCACAAAGCTCTGCAAGATCATAGCACCCACCCCACACCTCTACTATCCTTCTTGGGAAGGGAATGCCAGTCTCTTTCCCAGAAGAGAGACAAAAGAAATCAACAGGAACATTTAATCTTAAGGTTTCTTAAACATCGAGAAATACAACTGTTCTCCTCCAGCACAAAAGACTAACTCTGCTGTCAATGTTTCAGAAGTGACATTTGACAGTACTTAAAATAGATTCAGCAATAAAAGTATTAATTTGGAGAGAATGTCATAACAAACTACCCTCATAAATGGCTTTATAAAATCTGGCTAACCTTTCACCCAATAAAAAGACCTGAATAGAGTATGAAGGCTTGGGAAAAAAAAAAAGAAATACACACAAACACTCCTCCAAGCAGATCAGAAAGACAGTAAGGGAACACCTCCCAATTTACTAAAAATAAAAAACTTAATGGAAGAGATCGTTGACTGATAATAACCATAAATAACTGAAATCAATAAGGATGAGTAACTGACATTAATCACTCTCATATAAAAAAGCATACTCTCCATCGAAGAGAGCATAGCCCACAGGTAAAATCTACCGAGCCTTCAGGGCACGCTTGCATTTACTCACTCTACTGGCATATAGTTTACTAGACATCAGAATAGCAGGTACTGAAGAATGCAATCCTGACAAACCCCAAACACACGTAGATAACTAGTGGCAGACAGATCACTAGCAAGTGGCGGATTTACTAAACCATGACACGTTAAACAATAAACTACAAGTTTATTTTACCTGCTGTTGGTTTCTTTAAAGCAACATGACGGTTTTGGTTTTGATTCTTTTCCCCCATTTACTTACTTTCAGTACTAAGTTATCTACCAAAGCATTTCAATATAGCTACTCACGTAGCTAAAGGGGCCTTCATGTCCTTACTTTCACTTGCATACATCAGTGAAGAAAGCCCCTGTAGGCGGTCTCCAGGAAAACCCAGCAGGTTGATGATTTTGAGCAGGTTTGGGGGCACCATGGATATGCAAAGATGAAAAAGTCCATATCCAAAGCTAACAGCACCTTTCAGTCTGTTTAGCGAATCCTCCGTTACACCTTCTGCAGCAATATGATTATCATTTGCAGCATCAGAAGTCAAGGATTCCTGAGTTGTTTTCTTCTGATATATTTCCTGAAGTGTATTAATGTCCGTATAGCACTTATTGTAAATTTTCCAGGCTTTTCGGAGGATCCACCCACCTTTTATGTATGCTAAAGATCAACGAAAAAATATTTCAAGAAACATATTTCAGAATTGGAACACAGCAAGTAGTAAATACTGTTTCACATATCCTCGTATGCTTTCTCTATTTGCATTAAATTAGTTTATTGCATATAAATAATTTTGCAAAAAGAGCTACCTCTGTTATACAGATGAGATCTTTCATATTGAGTACTACAAACTTAAGTGCTTTTCAAACAGAGGCTTTAAAACAGCATGCAACACAAAGGTACTTTCCTGTAGCCATCTATCAATACAATTGCCAAGAGATACAGAAAACGAAACAACTTAATGCTGAATTCTGCCCCGCTACAGAATAGAGATGAAACCACTGCCTGGCAAACAAAGAAAAGCTTGAAAGAGATTTTGCCTCTTAAGCCCAAATCATACTAAAATAAAATTGATGGAGAAATAGTTTAAAATAAAATTAAATTAAAAAGTAAAATAAAGACACATGCCATCTTCCTTTGCGTCAGACAAGATTTTCAAAATAATGGACAATGACACAAGTGGTAAACAGAAAATAAACACAAAGTATACATGCACACACGAACTGCACAAGTAGACAACAGCATTTTGTCCGTCCTAAAGCCCTACGAGTTAGGAACTGAACTGATAAAGGATTTTGAGGACTGAAAGTGGGAGAAATTGAAAGCATGGATATAGCAGCAGTGTTCTAAACAGATATCATCAAATTTGCAGAGATCAGCGTTACAACCAATGCCAGAATTGGATCATAAATGGAATACATCAAATAACAGGAAAGTGCTATCAATAGTAGACCAACGATCCCAAAGCTTATAGACACTCCTTCCAATTACAGAAAAAATAATCCAGAGAAAGCATGGTCATTGCCTACATTACTGCCTCTTGGATTACTGTTACACAAAGAAGGGATGAAGTTAGTTTGATAGTCTTAAGAATCACAGTGAGGAAGATTGCAAAATTTATTATCTCAGTTGTAACAGAAGGGTTCTATCAATATGAACAGAAAGTATTAAAAAATTAATCCTGTAACGTGAGTTCCATATTAAAAGCGCTATAAGAAAAAATGCAACCCCCTGCCATGATTCAGCTCCATCGTGAGGCTAACGTTACTCCAACTTTCAGCAATTAGGTCATCTTTTAAGATGTTCTGTGCAGCCAAAAAGTATGTGCTTCACAACAAGATGAATACTCCTACAACTCTGCCTAGCAATGCAGCAGACAAATAATAAGGGCAAAAAACACATCTTACTTATCCTATGGATCATGTTTCTGCTAATAGCTTTGAAAAAATACTGCGTTCTGGCCCATGAGTCAAGTAAAAGTGACTCGATGTGGAGAAAGGTATAGTTTGAGGCTTTTATTTTCACCAGTGTGCTGCCACTAATAGTTCACTAGGACCACAACCTTAGATTTGCTATGCTATGATAAAATATTCTAACGTTGAAATAATGAAATTATGATTTTTGAACATAAACAAACGAAGCCCAGTCACTGAACTGAGATTCAGCAGCAAGAACTTCTGAAAGTAGTTGTCAGGTCCATGATGACCTGACAAACCAAAGATAAAGGTAAATATCAAGAAAAGGTAGCACAATATTGCTACTGGAAGCTAATTTAAGTGGCTGTATTACTAACTTTTTGCTGAACTATTTCTGTTACATCCATGAGGGTGGAGAGGAAAATCTAAAATGTGTTAGGCATATGAGAAAGCAGCTTGCATGTCATCATATGCTTCTTGTCAAACCATTCCACGATGAAAAACAGAAGAAATTTTTCACTCAACTGCTGATCTGCCTCTCTGTTTGAAACGAGACTAGTTTCAATACTGTGGCTGCTATTTCTGTACAGAAACATCATCATCATAAAAAAAGATGTTTATGCATAATCAGAAAGATAATACACCCAGAATCCTAAAATAACAGAACAGTTTAGCTAAACGGTGTCACAATGGCAGTAACTAACAGTCACTGAGATGGCTTTTAGCCACTTGGATTTTAACCACAGATTTCAGGTTTATTTTTTACTCAGTAGAATAACCCAAATATATTGCATGGTCTGCAGTACTCTGCTACCCACTTCAGTTCTCTGAGCAGCAGAAAAGAAAGGGAACAGACACCACTCCGTTATAGTACCCAACCCAGTTACAAAGCTGCAGAATATATAATGAATAACTGTGAGGAGGAGGAGGGGGAGAACAAAAAAAGAAAAAAAAAGCAAGAACCCAGAACATCATCAAAACTAGTAAGAAAATCTTTCTGCAGCACTATACATTGATACAGCAGTCAAAAATATGCCCTGAACTACTTCTAGCTAGCACCAAACACATTCCTGATGCTCTGGCTTGGAAGAAACCAAATCTGCACATCACAGAAAGAAGTATGTCCTTGACTGAAGATCTTAGTGGTATTTTAAATAATTACATTAAATAATGTTATTTCCCTGATTTGTTTCAGCCGGTCAGCAGGGTTTTCACTTATAGTTGTGGCTGCCACCTCTTCCAAGGTCCAAAAATGTAAGAGAACCTTAGAAATAGCTTTGCAGATGAGGCAAGGAAGTTTTTAATCAACAAGAAAGAAACTGAGCTCTTTGGCATGCAAGGACACACTTCAGTGGCCAGAGAATAAGAGCTGATTCAGCAGTTCGATCTTCTACACGCTTCACTTAAAATTACTTTCGCTGCCATTTTGTCATCCAAGTTGTCACGAATGTAATGCATATGGGACTGTAATGCATATGGCCACCAAGATTTTCCCTGGTGGCCTGGGCCTCAGGTCTTTATAGCCTCTTTTGTCTTGCAGGCCAAGGGAAGCACTCAGATGCTAAGCATCTTTGCACCAACTCTTCTTACGTTTCTACAGGAACATACACCATCCAAACACTTGCCACTCTTACCACTTCAAGATCAACCTTTACTTCAAAGATATCATGCCAAAAAAAAACACATCTAAACACATCTAAGCCACAGCACACCTGATAATTCTTGTTTTACAAATGAGAGCACAGCCAGGTAGACTTGACAGTCCGCTACAATTATTTGTCTTTGCAGTCGATCTATCATGGACAGAGTAGATTTTCGTCCATCAACCTGTTTGGAATACACAAACACAGAGCACAGAATTTTTAACAAAGGTTTTTAAGATGATAAAAAACAGCAGTCTCAAAGTGACAAATTTAATTGTTTAAACTCTACTGTCCTTCGCATATCAAAAACCATCTAACCAAAATACAAGTAGCACAGAAAGGAAGCTTCCAGAAATACTTATTCAATACATGATTACATGTTTTACAAATAATGTTCTTACATTCTTTTTAATTTTATTCTTGATTGTTTCAATGACTCCAGCTTCTTCACTCTCACAAAGTTTTTCTGTAGCCTTTAAGTCATCACATGCCAGCTGCATTTTCTCTTCTTCAAATGTCATCATGGCATTCTTCCAAAAAGAGAACACAGATTTGAGTAATAAAAATCAAGTATTTTTATTTCTACACAAGCAACGGGATGAAAAGTTTTCATGAAAACCTTGACAATAAAATTTTCTTTCTTTAAAACATATTAATGTACACACATATACCAATATATATACTTCTACATGGAAACAAACTATAGATTTGAGCATGCTTTCGTGGCTCAGAACATAGTAACTAAGTCCCCTTCCCTTGTCTTAATAAAACTTCATATGCTGTCAAACTGAATATGCTATCACACTACGTTATATGGAAGAAGAATTTATAAAAAGCTTTCAATTATTGTATGGCATGATTTACATCTGTGCAGATACTGCTTTTATAAAGCTCATCCACATAAATAATAGGCCTTCAAAGTCAGTAATAAATAACAATTATTGCATTGTAAGAAATAACCACAATTCCTACACAAGGTTGGCGTTTTTTTTCCTTCCTACAAAAGAAAACGTGCACCAGACCAACTATCACTGAACCAATCTAGAAAGAATTTTAAGGACAAGTAACTTCTTTTCTTAACGCTTTATTAAACAAAAGCTCTGAATGACATAGACACAGAGTGCTGCAGCTATGTTTAGAACAGTAGCTAAGCAAGATATTGTCAAGATCCACTAACGCTGCACTGCGATGTTACCCTGGTTCAATGCATCAGTTCAGATAACTGAGCCTGAGAGGTTCTCCCTCTTCCCTTCCTCCTCTCCCCTCCTTTCCATCCACTCAAAACCAAATCATACGGCACAATGTATTTTATTCCATACTGCAAAGTCTACAGACACTACAGAGAATTCAAATTAGTTTCGTTTACAACATATGTATTTCTGGAATACTATAATGAATTCTGTCTTTAAAACAAGTGCTACCGTAGACAATTTCTGGTGCAACTGAACGTTAAGCAGTAATGTCAGAATAAGGATAGCCTATAACCAAAATCCAAATGTTTTCTAATGTACCTGCTCAGTTTTTAAAAGATATTCTCATTTTAATACAATTAAAAAAAAAAGAAAAGAAAAGCTTTCAACAGATTTTAATTTTATGACTCTTATTCTATGAGTCTATGACTCTTTAGCCAATATTCTCAGTTCTCATAAAGAAAGCTACATGACTGGACTGAATCAACTTTCACCCTGCAATATGAAGAAATTTTCAGTAGCAAAAGCTATCAGGGAAATGGTACTTGTGATTGTTATTTTAATACTACCTCTACTGCTCATTAAGGAGAGGGTTTTATTATGGCTCTTTTAATGGAGCACATAAATATTTCATGTTTGAGAAGCTGCATCACGGAACCTTTTATTTCTATTTAAACCACATGAGTAAACAAGTTTTATATAACATAATGACTTGCTTTCTACCTACACTTAAGCTATAACTTGGAAAAAAATTAAGTCTCATAAAAAGAAATGGATTAGAGCATCCACTCACGCATTCACATACAAACATGAACCGCAAGAGATGTCTGCTCTGTTCCCATCTACTCACCAAGAAACTGACAAAACTGGCTCCAAAACTCATTAACGGGCTATGGTTTCTGTAAAGAAAACAAAGCATCATTAACTACATTTGCATCTTTCCTGTAGTAAAGATCAATATTGCACTTCCTAATTTTAAATTATACTTCTATAAATAAATTTGGGGGCCAGAGGGAGGTTTGTATCAAGTTACAAACAACAACCGTGTTATTCTGCAAAATATAATGGAAATGTAAAGGCAAACTACATTTATACATGGGCAGATGTATTCATTATTGTTACCAGGATTTGAATATATCTTTAAAAATAACTTCAAGCATTAAGCTGTAGAATTTAAAGCACCTACTGCCATCAAAATACATTCAGTGCAGGTCAAATAAAATAAAAACTATAGAAATTTGCTTGGGTTTGATGACTTTAAAAGTCTCTTCCAATCTAAGTGATTCTATTATTCTAAATTAAATTAAAAAAAACACTAATCTTTCTTTCTTTATGGTCCATCATTACAATTTTGACCTAGCAATGAATGTTAACTGATTCTATTAAGAGATTCCCACTTCTCCCCTCTTCCCATGAATCGTATCCTGATTTAAAAAATAAAAATAAAATAATAATCACAGGCTACATAGCAAAAGGTTTTAGAAATAGGAAGTTCCTACAAGGCATATGGGTTTTGAGTTGATCTCTTTCAAGATCATATCTTACTATACTATGTACAATAGTTTTAAGATGATTGACTGTTTCGGAATAAACTTCCCAACAGAAGAGGTGAAGGAACTGCTAGATCAAAACATGTAGACAGCCCCAATGTTGGAAAGTCACAGGACAGGTTTCAAGCTCCATGACTCCTGCCGTCACATAAACCACAAGGCTCTGTCAGACAGAAGGCACTCAAAAAAATAATTAAAAAAAAAAAAAAAAACACTTAATGATCTCAGCAGTACCACTGAAGCATAACATTCAGCAGCGGACTGTCAGTTTATGTGCCCATATATCACTAAAATAGGCTAGAGAACAGATAGGACAGAGACTGATAGGATAGCTAAGGATAAAATACGCACAATACTCTAGAATAAGAGAATATTTACAAACACCAACTTCTATTCCAGTATTTAAGGAGAGGTAAGCTTGAGTCGACAGGCATGTCCAAAAATGCAGTCAAGAGCAAGAATAAAAGAGAAAAACTGAGAAGATGGGTAATGATAGATCTGAACAACCCTGCCCTTTTTATCTAACTGCTCAGCTCTGGATATGCCTATCCATTTAAGACCAGCATAACTTTCGCCATATCTTTTAATTACTTTTTCAAAAGAAAACCAGCTCAGGTGTTCTGCTCCTTGCTGCCAGGCAAACCAGAAGGGCTGCCTGCAAATGCCTCGGCTATTATTCACCCTCTGGACTGCTCTCTAGCACCAGCTGCATCACGAAAAGCGGCAGAAATGCACAAGCGACATTTGCTGCCTCGGGCACTTTGGACACTAAGGCTTGCTGTGGAGGCTACGTGCCCGTCTCCTAACCCACTTTGCAGCTCACACAGACCGTGGTGCTCAGCCCCATCCCTCTGCTGCAGGGCACCGATCCTCCAGGACACCTTTCCAGGGCACGGCTCCTGCATCTACAACACCACGCACCTAGAGCTGATGAAAGGATCATCACGACACACGTGTACGCTTATGTCCTGAGGTACAAAGCCACACTTACGTCACACATTCAAGAAAGCTCAAAAATAAACCAATTGTTTCATTTTCGGGCTTCCTTAGACCTGCACGTATGGAGAGAAAGCAGTTCTGGGGAGGCAAGCAGGAAGGCAAGCTTGGTTTGTGTATATATGTCTTCATATACATCCATATATTTATTATTATTATCACAATGAGATGTCAGAGTCCTTATTCAGCATCTGTAGACAATGAATATTTCATACTGAAAACCATTCAGAACAGGACTTTTTTCCAGATTGTTTATCAGCGTGAATTAAAAGCAGTCAACCACAACAGCCTTCCAAAAAGAGGGGAAAATAAAAGAAAAACGCGTGACATAAATAGCTAATTAGGTTTGCACTTTTCATTACAATCCCTGGAATGCACTGCTCGAATATTAAGCTCGCATCCACGCTGAAAATCTGCCTTTGCTATTAGGCACGGCTCTGGAGAGGGCATTCAAATGGAGTAATTCAAATCCAAGCAGCTGAACACCTGGAGAAAAACTACCTGTAGGTTTGGTTTTACACTCTTAATAAATCTTTGTACAGCAAGACCAAGGTTTTGAGGGTTTGTTGACTTTTTTTTTTTTTAAGCACGTAGAAGCCGATCAGATATGCTCAGCAGCATACATTTGGCTCTCAGAAGAAAGTAGCCTCCGCACATTCCTTAGGGCTTGGCAAGGAATACCCGAATCTTTCCAGCAGAGCATAAATGAAAATTAAACATTGTGGAATTACAGACCAAATAGTAAAATTGTTGCCTGTGAAAATATTTTAAATTCGAGCCCGTTATTCATTTTCTATGAATATTTATAAACACAGATCCTTCTGTTGCAGAAATAGTTACTGACGCTTTAAAAGCTTGAAATAAAACAGTTTTAGACGTAAAGTGATCCCCTATCCGTGGGAGAAATAGTGTCACACAGAGCAGTGTGGACAAGGGCCACATTTAGGGGCAAAGCCATTAAAACAGAACAAACAGTAAGATCCTGGAGAATGAAACAGCGTGATCTCATATTCAGCAGCTCAATACATACACTACTTCAGGCACGCTGATCAAACATCTTGAAAAAAATCATTTTCCTTCAGGACTTCAGAACCTGTTCTTTAGCGTGTGTATGTATACATGGAGGGATCAGTATTTAAAGATGCATTTTGAAAGCCTTTGAAATTTTTGTTTGGTGTATTTTAACACTACAGTGGTCTGATGGCTAGTTACAGTCAGGTCAGCTGCTTTTCCAAGATGACAAAAGATACTGATGTGTTTATAAAAATTAATAAAAAAATACTTAGAATAGATAAATCTTCAAGTATAGCTGTTTAAGTAAAATTGAGAAGTTTTTCTCGCAGCTCGCTTCACGTACAATTCTTCCCCAATGCTTCTGCCATATTCCTGCCCAGCCACTGGGCAGAAACCGTAGTCGCAGCTTCATGCAAAATCATTTGGGAATGTTAATTCAGCATCTTCAGGGTGTTTTCAACAACCGTGCTTAGTGCTCAATCGTCACAAATGTTTTGTTGAAGGACAAATTCTTCAACAGCTTAGGATTATCTTCTCCTGGAGGGTTAGGAAGGAGTCTGTAATGGCACCGTACAGCCACAGCAACCACTAACACATGACTAATGATGACAGTAAGTTTCTGAGAAACGCGTGCTTCCAAGAAAATAACCCTCAGCTCAAAATCTTTATCAATGCGTGCTGCAGTGACCTTCAGCAGCAGACACGATTTTACGTCTTTTGCCCAAACCCCAAAGCTGTTAAGATTTAGAAGAGGAAGCACTTGAGATAACACTGACAGCAAAACACCAGCCACGCTGACACCGTCTGAGTTATACAACTGGATACAAGCAAATGCCAGGACATCATCACACTACTCAAGTTGCCTTCCCCACTGGAGGCAGCAATCACCTCCATCGAGTGAAGAGAAGTCCCTGGGCAACCAGTGGCCCTGCCTGAGCAGGAGGGTTGGACGAGATGACCTCCAGAGTTACCCTGTGATTCTCCACCTACCTCAAAGTACCTCCCGATGACCACCTCAAACTATTTCAAAGTACCTTCCATGCCATAGTACAACTTTTGGGAGTCCCAAGTGAGGTTAACATATTTAAATTCACCCCAATTTGGAAGAGCATTTAAGCTCAAGGCTCATATCACCAACCTGCCAAAGCACTGCTCTCAAAAACTTCAGCATAAACACGATAAGCAGCAGTATGAGCAACTCCAAACCACTAAGACCTTAAAATATTAAATCCCCCTCTGCCACGATACTTTTGTTCTTACCTGTGCCAGCATCCAAGTGTTTACTAAGGAGCCACCTGCACAGGGCAAACACTTTGCTTCTGGAACCAGCTGCGCTTATATCCATCACCTGGCTGGCACCTGGTTAAATACTGTGTGACCATTTATTTCAACAAGGCCTTCTGCAAAGGCAATATTGGTCTTTGTAGCTACGCACCCACTCCACTGACATTTGAGCATCATAAAATCTTAATGATGTCTGTCACTGAGCTGGACGTTATCATTATTTTCTCTGAACATTTAAATGACATCACGTTATTTAAACATGTCATGGCCGTATGGCTGTTCAGATGACAAAACGTGTAGCTGCCCTGTGAATGAACCAAATAAATAGCAATGAGCAAAACTGGCTTTCATTTACTAACTACTAATTCAAGAAAAATTCTCTTTCATCACACTTTAGGGTTAAGGGAGATGCTACACAAAAAAAGTCCATAGCAAAATGCATGTTATTAAATGCCCTAAATATTTTACGTAATTGATTGCTTTTCTCCAGCTCTGAAAAGAGCTGAAGTACCCAAGCATTTTTAAAGGGCTGAAGCAGGCTAGATATACCCATCTCTTTTCAAGGCATAAGCGTCTGGAAGATCAAGTCTGTGCAATTTATGAGATGAATATAAAGCAAATAGTACCAGATAAAGAGCAAACGCTGCTTCAGCACCGAGAAGATATTGTTCCCTTAAATCCCACACGCGCATTCAGCAGTAGGGATTAAGAAGTCCAGCCATACAAAGAAATAATTGAGATAACGTACTGATGCTGGGTGTTTGGTACGTTGTGATACTTCAGCAGATGCTGATCAAATGACAGGTAGGCTCTTTCATTGCTGTTATCACTGTTTGGGTTGTAAGCATTGGTATTATGCCCAAATTCCCACCTTGGCTTTCTGTGAATACTAGCAACTAAAATCCGAAGCTTTTCCTTTAGCAAAGAGGTACCAACAACAATACTACAACACCAACCCTTTTTCTCTCCTCCACATGTTACCATACTGGGAAAATTGCTGAGTTTTCTACACAGAAAGGAGTGGCAAGTGAAGAGAGAAGGGGCCATAGCTTGGATGTACTTTTTGAGCAGATAATTCAACAGATACTATAACTTCTTTTTTTTTTTTTTTTTTTTTTACATTGAAATAAAAATTAGAAGCAAAATGTGACTTACTACAGAAATTCGGAAATATCTTTGAATATTGTATCACCCTTATTCTCTCCAGATGCATTTTGTAAAATAATGTTTGAACTTTACCTGTCAAACTATGGCCCAGAAGATACTTTTATAACTAAAAAGTGTGTGCTATTAACACTATTTTTACAAGGTATCACAATAAAAGCTGCTAGACACAAAATCAAGTCGGTATGTACAGCAAGACTTAAGTCTGCTGAAGTATCCTTAAGATGCCAATTCCCCTTCAGAAGAAAGGTGCTCGCCATGCCCCTTCTTCACGCGTGATGATAACATTCAGAAGTGTTAAGCTTCTGTTTAATAAGACTGAGATAAATGAGAAAAGAGGGCTGTACTAAAAATAATCAGAATTGAAGCACATCAAAAGAAAAATCAATTATTCCCCAGTATTTTCTTTTTTGTCAACATCTATTTCCATGATAATATTTCACTTCAGAATACGTCAGCTTCCAAAGCTACTATAGTCGAGCTCAGGTTTATATTTAAGCACTATATTATAATTAACCCACCAGAATAACCCCTGGCTTTTCTAGGCACTGCTGCTTCAGCCACGACCTGTTAAGAAATCCAGCCATCATGCACATGGGGATGCTCAAGATGGAACAAAACAAATCGTTTTCTTCCAAAGTGGGAGAGCAAAGCATAATGAAAAATTAAGCATCATGCAAGTTCATAGACAAATATAGAAGCAGCTAATGAATATTTTAAAACAAGCAGAAGCACAGCATACGCAAAAAGGTAAGGAATTCACTGCAAAAACATACAGATCTTCTGGTCATTACACCAAAAATTGTTTCAGAAGAGATTCCAGAAATGATTTGTGAGACTACAAAGGGTAGATCTTTATACAAGAAAACGTTGAAGCCAACACTGGTATGTGAACTAGCTAATGCAACATAAGGGGCATGAAAGAATTACAGCATTAAGATAGGTCGAGAACTGCAAACGTCAGATTTAGGTTTAGCTTGCATTTCATAATTAGGATAACATTTTTATTTTTCCCAAATTTTAAATGACATCTAAAGATGTATGTCCACTTCCAGTAGAAATATCCAACCAAAAGAAAAATTCAGGAATACAAAAAGAATGATTCTGTGGCCCTGCCCTATCCATTTTTTTTCCACCTAATTTGTTTGGTCATTCTGTAAATTAATGGGTTGCTGTTTTGCTCTAACTCGGGCTGTTAAGCCTGGACGTACACGAACGTTAAATCACTGGGAATTATGAGAAGCTTTTTAAAATTCCACATTTGCTTTGAAAAGTAGTTACAGAGCTGAGAGACAAGCTAGTTTTATTAACTCACTTGTACCAACTGTCCAGCTACATGTGCTTCATCTGTAAGAATCATAGACTCCAAAATCTTTTTCCACTAGGTAGGTTCAACCAACCTGACCCGAATTCCTTTCGAGGACAAACTATAGCAGCTTAAGTGACATCAATCACATCACTTCTTAGTGTCTCTGATCCAAGCCATCACAACAGCCTGAAATAATTCATCAGGACAGCAGAACAGAGAGTGGTTATACTAGCAAGAGCACAGATTCCTTGTGCTACCCATCTTTTGCAAAGTTAGCGTCTTGGGTTTTAAAATAAGATCCACCTACTACACCTCTTCTGCAGTCTCCACCAGATCTGCCTTCTTCTCGGGTTTTCATGTAGCTTTCTGTCATCTTCCCATGAACTTCAAGCCACCAGTTTTTTCTCTGTAAGGCACACGGGTCTGTTTCCCTCCCTCCACCCTTTTTACCACTTGTTTTGGCAACACCACCCGTTGCCACTCTGAAGGCCACAGAGCTGTCACATTCAACGTGGTCATCTCCACGCCTCCACGTCTGCAGGTTTAAAACGCACAACACAAAGGTTTTTCTAACCCAACCACAACGTGAGAAAACCAATCCTAGTTTTATGCCCCTTGTTTACTACAATGCACTCTGGCTGACCTCAAGAAATGACACGGTACCTCGTTAAGGTACACATTGCTAAAATGGCTTCCCCCAGACAGAGTCCTTTTTCTGTCGCCCTCACGAACGACAGCTCCCAGGGTTGCTATCAGGGCACTCGTGACTGGTTTTCGTGTTGTCAGTCAAGATGCCATCATCCTTCCCCAAGTGACCGACGTCGGCGCCCGCCCTTATCTTTAGAGAAGCTGCTGAAATCTCCACAGGCTCGTTCCACTTTTGCCCTTCAGGTTTCTTTTGTAACACACGTTTCAACAACAGCTACCCCCCATATCCTACCTGCTGATCGGTGCTGGCTTAACTGCACCTTGTATTCCCATTATCTGTTTTCATCTCTTGTCTTTGGATCAAAACTATTTTGAGCCACGTGTTTTACCTTGGTAACGTTAGTTTCAAGCACCTCTCACAATGGAATTTCTGGTCATTGCTGAAGGTTGCGTGGCTGTCAGTAAGCCGACCACAAAACATCATTTTAAAAAATCCACCATTTCGACATATACGTGCTGAGTATTTCTCTCATTTTCCGCTTCATTCCTTCCATTTTTCTTCATGTTCTCCTTTACCACAACAGGTCACAAAGTGTGTTTTCCTACCCCAGTCCCATTCTTTAAACCTGTACGCATGTCGTTGTAGAATCATGTTTCCTTTCCTGTTTTTTGTCCTCATTTTCTTCTTCTGAGAAGACCTCATCATATACTTATCCACCTTGCACCATTTCTCCTTCTATTTACACACAGGTTGAAAGCTTTCCTAAGCCTTCTCAGAAGCAAGAGTCGCTCATGCAAGAAGACAAAAGGTTCTGCAGTCGGAGACAGAAGGCTGCTGGATTTATAATATCGCTAATCTTATGCTTTACGCTGTGAGTCAAGATCCAGCTAAAAGGCTTCTGATTATATTTGACACAATCCTCTCTCCTCTTAGCTGAAGGAAGTTTTTAAACCATTTTTGAATTGCAAATGCACCTAAAAAAGCGAAGAATCAGCAAAAATAAATGCTTTTTGACAGTTTCTTCCTTTCTGAAGCGTTGCGGAATCCACAAAGCAGAAAGAAAAACTCCCTGCCAGCTTTCTTGCCAGCGTGGCCCACCAAAACGCCATCCCACAGGCCGACTGCAGGCTCCATCCCCAGTGGCTTTGTCCTTGGTCAACCTTCACGTCTCTTGCAACTTTCACAGGCTCAAGCTTAACCCGATCACAACTCAGATGCCATCAGTACTGTCCAAATTGAATAGAAATTGAACAGAAAGGTTAATACCCGGCAACTTCAGCTATCAACTGGCACTGCGGTGACCTGACAAAGCTGCGAGCACTGAAGGCAGTGCTGCTGTCTGTTGCGGGTTTATGAACATATTTGTTTACTTTTGACTGATGTTCGGATGGGTCTCGCTACTAGCAGGTGGGGAATTGAGATTTCCTGAAAACAGCTCACAAAAAACCTTATGCAGATGCTTTTTCAAACCCTGTTATCTTCTGTCAAGTATAATTCAACAAAAATACAAGTCACAATCTACTTCTGACAAAAGATTAATGGCTTTGCAGTGGCCATCAGCACAGCTCCAACTACATGTTGCATCTGTCACAAGAGACACGTTCATCTTCTTTAGTTTCTAAATCAATACATATCAGCTGTAAACACCAAAAACCAAAATATTTTCTTAACTATGCCTCTGCATGACAGGGAAACATTGATTCTGTAAACAAACAATCCAAAGTACCACCACTCTTCAAAGGCACGACTTCACTGTTGCAGTAAAACAAAAACCAGCTGCAATTTCTACCTGTGTTGCATCAAGGCCTGCATTACGACCAGTTTTCAGATTTGGGGTTTGGACAGCTTTCTGCAAGATCTGAAAACGTAGAGGAGCAAAGAAACCAGATTTAGCCCACTCAAACAACAGCTGTCCTTAGGCTCCTCAAGGTTGTCTGCCCACTGTCCCACAGCAGCATCGATTGGAATTGATTTTTCACAAGATTGTTCAGGTGGCAAGTGAAGGAGTAATGAAAGCAATAGTGAAATAAGTAATAAAAAGCAGAAGCAAAAATAGTAGTTTCTAGGGAACGATTTTAACTGTTCAAATGATGTGGCTAACGGAACTGAAGTTTTGCTGTGTAATTGAGTTTCCAAATAAATAACCTCATCGGGTCTTGAAGAGTTTCCAAAAGACATTTTTTTTCCACTCCCCCCTCCACTTCTAAGAGTCATTTGGTAACTGTTAACCTTCTGAAACGGAGCTAAACTATCTGCAAAGACAGTAGTCTGTAATAAATGCTTTCAATAACAAAGGTCACTAGAAAAACAGACAACACGCACGTCGAGTTAAGCTCAAAAAGCTGCACTTCTTCACACAGCTTTGAGCTCTAATGCTGCAAATGACAGCCATTCATACTAAACTACGGAGAGCTCCCAAAAGCTGCTCACTCAGCCTACTAGTCCCATTTAGGATGGGTTCTACTTCATAATTTCGAGCACACACCAACAAAACCATACTCGCTTGAGGGCATATGCAAATAAACATAGAACAGCATTACTTAAGTGCTACAAGGACTTAAAGATGCATCCAAAACCAAGTATTGGACTGAGAGCTGTTGACAAAAGTGAACTTCCCCACGTCACCAAAATCCGAATTTACAGGACATTAAGCACACTTCGCTGCATTTTCTTTCCTGCCTGTACATGAAATTGCAGCACACACCTCACCTGCAATTTAATACAGGCCTGCTGGTTCTCAGCAAGTGGATCCCTGCTACAATTTCGGGATAAGGCAGGCAGGGCTAGAGATTTTCACAGTCACTTAAAAACCAAGGCAGTGATTATTAATGTATGAATGGTAAAACCACTTAATCTTACGAAGGAATTCCTATTTACTCTCTGCGGCCAGCGTTTAAAGGCCAAGATCAAACAGTACACTCAACATAAAGGCACCTCTGGAAAAAAATCAAACACAGAGAAGTCTGGACCTGAAAAAAAAAAGATAAGTTTCTGCACATGAAGTAAGATTTATATAGGTAAGAAAAGGAACAATTTGTAGAGCATATTCATTCCTCCTCTGTAGGGAGCACTAAATAGCACTTTGAAAGCAGGAATTTGAACAATTTTACTCCCTGGCATTACTCTGCAATGTAACAGCATCGCATATTTAGGTAGTCCTAGGCTAATTCCAGATTCACATCGGTGAGACCGCCACAGCTCAGCCCCAAAATGGGAGAGGAGACGGGGCTGTGCCCACACCGCTCCCACAGGGCGCCCACCCCCCGCCAGGAGGGCTCACAAAAGGCACCCCACAGCCTGCACACCGCCACCGCGACCCGGCAGGGCAGCCCCAAGCCCCGTCAGAGGGCGGGCAGAAGATGGCAGCCGGCGGCAGGTGCCCGCCGCCCCTACCGGTGCTGCTTGAAGAGGCGGTCGGACTCGCGGAAGCCGTTGTTGAGCAGCAGGTTGATGCCGGCCAGCGCCAGCTCCGCGTCCTCCACGGGCAGCGGCGAGTCCCCGTCCTCCCGCCCAGGCGGCGGGGGCTGCTCCGAGCCGGCCATGGCGATGAGGAGAAGGAAGAAGAAGAAGGAGGAGGATGAAGAGGAGGAGGAGGAGGGAGCGGCTCCCCCTGCCCCTCAGGGGTACAACGGAGGCGCCGGGTGCCCGCGGCCGGGCCCCGTCCCCGCAGCCGCCCGCCCGCCCTCAGCAGCGGCGCAGGCGCTGAGGCGGCCACGCATGCGCGGGGCGGGCTTGGAGTTCGTACCTCAAGCTCTAATTGTTATTATTTTTTGTTATTATTTTATTTTTTTTCCTTTCTTTTCTCCTCAGTCTGCGTGGGGTCTTGCGTCATTTCACATCACCACGCCGGGGTGTGCAGCGCGAGTGTGTGCCCGCTGCCCTCCCTCCCTCCCAGCAGCCAAGCGACTGGGGCTGTGCACAAAGCCCGCCGTTTCTTTTCTTTCTAGCAGAAAAAATAAAAAAATAAAAAATAAAATTATGTTTTCCATCTCGGTCTTAGCTGATGGCAGAGCTCACTCCTGCAGAGACCGGAGCCGCTTATTTCTAGAGCAGGGACTTGGTGGCTTCCCCAGTGCAAGCCCAGCAGGGTCTAAAAACCCGTGTTTACGCCCTGCCCCTCAACGCCTCTATTAACTATAACGTGAATTTGTCTGTGAAACAGACAGTGTTTTCCAAGTCCTGTTGGGATACAGCCCGGTCTTGCTTCTTGTTCCAAACACTGGATATATGAGAAAGTACGCTTGCATAAATGTACCCATCCTGAGCAAACAGCCGAGTATTGCAGTCTGAAAATATACCCACAATGTTTTCACCCCCACCCCACCCAACCCCCTTTTGAAGGAAGAGGTTTTATTTGTTGTGCTTAAATTTGGGTAGAGACAGAGGCTATTACAACCTGGTCTGGTTTCCTGTCAGCTAGGGCAGTGCCACAGATGCTCTTGTGAAAATTTAAGGATCACTTTTTTTTTTTTTTTTTTCCCTCACTAATATGCAAAAGAATGGGACCACAGTCTGCTTTTAGAACCAGCCCATCTTCCCCGTCTAGAAAAAAAAATCCATCTTCCTGTGAATCAAGGAGTAATATTTCCATAGTATATGTCCTACAGGAATAGCTACCACCACCTAGGGAAATACTCTGTACCAAAAACATCTTGAAACAATTCTCTTTGAAAAGCAAGGATCATCTGATGCTGGCAGCCTTCTCAAATCTGCCAGGTATGGATCAGATGCTTTTGCTGATTCCCAGTCCCTCTGTCTTACCCAGCAAAGCCTGATACTCAGGTGGATGTTTAAAGAGAGTGCGCCTTCTGTTACAGTGCACGTCTCCAAAACAGCGTGATCTGCAGAGTCTCTGAATCTTCAGGGACTTTTAGGAAGTCAGTGCAGACGGAACTACATGTTCGCCAATGTACTCACTGCTTTACATGTGAAATTTGGACTCCACAAATTCAAACAGCCTCGAAAAAAAGGAAGTTGCAGCTTGCAGTAGCACCGCCTTTATTCTGTTTCAGTTGTGTTCAGCACACTGCCTTCCAGATAACCTTATAGCAATATTTTTTTATTATTATTATTTTTTTTTTTATCACCCATGCAGGTTTCTGTGGGCAGGAGTTCATGGTGAAGTGGTTTATATTACAATTTCTCTTAGCCATATGTAACCAATTTGATCAAGAGACAATGAATCATGGATTCCTTGAGAACTAGGGACAGCGAAGGCAAACTCCTACCTCTGAGTACCAGCGAAGAGCCAAGTCCTTTGTGAAACACCTACTCCTTTTCCAAAGCTAGACTCTGTTTCCTAGCCCCTGTGGTTGGATAACAGTGTAGCAGGGCTGTGTGCTCTCTACAGCTTTTTGGCCCTGTGTATAAGGAGCTAGAATTCTTTGAGGTCTTCTTTCTAGCTCCCTTTTTCTCCAGGCTCTGCTCAGGGCTGGTACTGACGATCTGTTTTCTGTAACAAATGCTTTTACAGCTCTCCGGTAGCTAGTTATTAATTTTGAAACACAAGGCGTGAATAGCTAAATCAAGTCTCCAGATACATGGCTATAAATCTGTGGAAAAAACTTGGCAGAGCAAATCTGCACTTCAGCTGCTCAAGTAGGAAAATAACACATTTGAGCACCAGTAATGAAGCAGCATGACACCTGCAGTTTGCCTCCAACAGCTTAGCAGCAGCAGTTTTACAGTGCCCATAGTTATGCACTGCATCAGAGCTGCCTTCTTTCGGAAGAACTCGATCAGAAATCAGCAGGGCTGTAAGTTTCCCTGTCTGCACGTAAGGGCAGATGAGGTCTTGTGATGGGTCACTCTTCGTTTGATTTAAATGGAGGATGTGGTATTGCTGATTCAGCCTACTAAATATGGTTGGGGAGTGAGGAAACAAAGTGAACAGAGCTATGTGAATGACTTGTGATGGCTAATCTGAGCTAGTATGTACTTCTCATTTCACCAACACTCTGGACATCTTTCTTGTTATATATACATATATATATTTAATTCCTGAGAGCACACTATCATGCTGCTATTATCTTTCTTGTGAAAAGAAATTGAGGAAACTGGTTTGTAATTAACTAACTCAAGGCCAATAAAGTAAGTTACCGATGGGGAGCAAGAATTGTAATTTACATAAATCAAAGGGCCTAAAATTTCCAAGACTTTACTCTGGTTTCCCAGCAGTTGTTAAAATGATAAAAGACAAAGTGGCTACAATATTTGCATCCTGTAAGAGACTGAGTGGTGGTGTTTTTACAGCTGTTTTGCAGGACACTGCTGTCACGCTTCAATATAGTCTGTACCTTTGAATGCTGAATTGCTCTTCCCTTTGACAAGCTTTCCAAGCTTCTGCCCTGCCTTTGTGTTTCTGAGAGGGAAAAGTCCTGCAGTTGTCATCCTCACAAAGTCCCTGAGTCAGTATTTCTTTTTCATTGGTAATTTTCCTCTGTAAGTCTAATAGGAATTTAGCTCTATTATAACCTCCATGAGCTACAGAGAATGGTAAAAATGATAGCAGGAGAGATTTAAAAAACAAACAAACAACAACAATAAAAACATATTGATTTAGCTAAAGGCTTGGAGAGAAGGAATTAAAAACAATAAAAGACCTTATTCTTATTTTTTGAGTATAATTTCTTTACTCTGTAAATTAGGTTCCAGTTGTCCCACGGTCCCTTTCTGCTGTGTCTGGATGAGGCAATCTAACCCCTTGCTTCTGCCTCAGAGTGCCCTAAATCTGATTTTGATGGGTTTCTTTTTACCTATTTTGTTCCAAAATTCTACCTCTGTCTTGGAATACCTCAATAAGCCCGGTGCAATTTGCACTTCTTAAGATGGAGATGAAATTTCAGCAGTGGATTTAGAATATTTGATCACCAGCAATTAAGTTAGCATCACTGCTCATTTAAGTAAAAAGAAGTAAAATCCTTCAGAATTGAATTAACTTTCTTTCCTGTGTTGCAGAAAGCCTGACTGTATTTGGAAACCCCAGTAAAGATCATGACAATGTCTCCCACATTTTTCCAAGTTCAGATGCAAGCCTGCAGAGTCAGGTGTTGTAATTTTGAATTCCTTTCAGGGACTTGCCATCCTGGTTAAATACCAGGTGCAGCCCCATTGTATGTTATGCAGGGGTGTAAGAATTCAGGACGGAGCTCTCTGTTCCTCACCAGCTGTCAGAGGGACTTGCCCTGTGTCAGTGACTGCCAGTAACAGCGAGTGAATGCATAAATGTAAGTATCCTCCCTTCCTGAATATATTGTATTTTGAAGGAAAAAAAAAAGCCTAAATTCATAAGTACATTTCTAAGGAAATGCACATTATAAATAGCTAAAGCCACTTATTCTTGCGCTTTGTGCCTCGTAATGTACCAGTGACTCTTGCAACAATGAAGGTGCCTGCCTATTGTGTCTTATCACTTAAATATTAATGAATGGTGAGCTCTACATCTGTTATCAACATGCGTTTTCCATACGGCACAGCAACTAAGCGGTAGTACAAAACAAAGCTAATCTTCAGAGCTGGCTCTTCACATTTTCCTGTTAATATGCATTGTCATTTTAAGGGCTACACCCTGCCGAAGGACAGGCACGTGTGTTGAAATAACTATCCTCTTCTGTCAATAGACAGGGACTATGCATACACATTGTGGGAAAACAAAACACATTTCGTGAGCCTCTTCATCCAAAGTCTTCCAAGGGTACTGAAACTGAGTCTTTTGACTCTTTCCTCTGATTAAAGAGCTTTACAGTAATAACAACGGGAAGAATAACCTACACTTGTGGCAGTGGACTTTAGTTCAGAGTCTACCTCTCCTTCCTCTCACAAGCTTTCTGTTTTCTTTGCTTATTTTTCACAGGTAGCCTTTCCTGTGTGGAGAGCTATTGGTTGGAAAGTGATTGATTCCTCTGTCCTGGTCTCTTGAGCATTCATTTGCAGCTGCTCTTTTCTGTTTCCTCGGTATTTCCAGTCTGTAACTGTGGCTTTTCTACACAGACAAACCATGGGGATGGCTGGGGCCGAGCAGGTGAAGTTCCTGTAAAGTCTAAAGGGAAAGTGAAAGGTGAGACAGAGCAAGTAAAACAATTTCTAAGTGTTCTTACCTGGTGCTGATCTCTCCCGATGGCTTTTTATAATATTTTGGTTATATTTAATAACATTTGGTTTTATCTACACATATAATTGCTCTGGACCCAGTATACACTCAGTCACATAATGGGATAAATTCACAGGCAGAGACACAGTTATTTTTACTTAGGCATATGAAGGTGTGTAATTTTTGCTATATAAAGCATGCTAAATGACACAGCACTTCGGTGGTGGTGGTTTGTTGTGTTTTTTTTTTTTTTTTTTTTTTTTTCTTCAGAACTTGCTAATGGCCAAACATATGCACACAGAGTTTCAGAGAAAACAAAGCAATGCAAAACTATTAAAGACTAGCAGCTGCTCTGCTCAGGCGGCAGCCACATGCTGGCCTGCTCAATGAAAATTAATTGGAAAAGCTTCCACACAAAACAATCATCATCCTACTTGAATTTTTAAGAGCCAATTTAGGATGCTTTACTTTTAGAAGAATAATTTCTTGCAGAGGTCATTTGATTGGAAAAATACGTGCTTAACCTAATTGTATGGCCAGTGAGTGTGAAATGCAAAGCAAGAAGTGATTGCCAGAACTGAGCTAGTTCTAGTCCTGTCCTTTCTGGGGAGTCAGGATGAATTCCTCTAGATCATAATAGACAAATGTTTACCTAAATGTCCTTAAAATATTTTCACTATGGAAAGTCTGCAAATTTCCCACTTTTTCTTGTTTCAGCAAGCAGTGAAAACAATTGATTGCATCTTAGTTACAGAAAGAGAGGGATAACAGCAAATTGAAACCAGTGAGCTCAATGACTTCGTGTGTGAGGGAGTGAGGTAGGCTGTCTTGCCCAAACAGGAATATATAAACACTATTTGTCCCACATAATACACTTGTTTTTATCCTATGGGATCTTGTTTGGGTCCCTGTTAATAGTTCACATTGTAGAACAAATAACAACCCATCAACCCCATTTACTTTGACCTTTCAGGAGCAGGTCATATATTTTAAATACTCTTGCTGATCTGCTTTGGAGATTCCCCCTAGTTTTCCTCTTTTTTTTTTTTTCCTACTTTTTTTTTTTTCTTGGTGTGTGCATGAAGCCCTTTTGAAGACCTGATGCATTTGAGAAGGATTTATCTCTATATATTAATCTGTATATGCATATACATTTCTAACTATATGTATATTATTATAGTATTCATGAACAAACCGTTTGCCCAGTTACTGAGGATGTGCCTTTGTACTTCCAAGCTTATGATGAACAGTGAGTAGTCAGCAAGGCCACAGATAACCTGTGGCAAACATAACAGCTTTAGTAGACACCCTTCATGTTAGTGCTCCCTCCTGGTCCTCATAATTTAAAATAATCAGAAACCCTTGTAGATTGATGTATATTTAAATGTTTAGAATGGGATAAATATAATATCTTGCTAAGGTATATTTTCCTTTTACTAGTTTAGCAGTAAATATTTTCTTGCAGGTTTCATGCAGCTTGATGCATAATGCAGTTTGAAATGAGATTATGTAAAGATTACTCGTCAGAAACATTCTTACTTTTCTACTTTCATTTGGAACTTTTGGCATTGTGTATATTTTATATGCAGCATTTTAATACTTTTCACTAGCTTATTCCTCTAGAAAAATAGATTGTCCAGTACTGGATTACAGAGGTTTTATTTTGGCCATGTTGGTCTTAAGGTTTGTTCTTCAGTTTTGAAACCTGCATTCCTTGTACCTCATCTTTCTGAGAGTGGGAAATATTTTGTTAAAAATTCTAGTGACAAAAAAAAAATCAGTAGACCCCATTGACAGGCTTTTTGTGACACAAAACACGGGATTATGTAGACGGTTTGCTATTTCTGATGTCCAGGTTAATTGTCTGGGTCTCTTTCTTGAAAGGTAGTCACAACTGCAATGACCAGTACTTGAAGTAAAGAGAAAGGAAGGCATGAAAGAGAGATGGGCTGCTGTTTGGGTGTGAAAGGCACCAAGAGCTCAACTTGAGAAGGAGAGGAAGGTTCGAATCAGCTGTGGTAAAACCATGAATCTCCTGACATTAGTAAAAGTTGCAAGCAGTAATTTCCACGCAGATGTCCTTGTCCAATTTTCACAGTTTCTTGTTGATGTAGGTTTGTAGGTGTACAATAAATCTGCACCTGTCTGTGCATTGACATTGGTGGCTATGCTACACCACAGCATTCAGCAATCCACAACCACCTCAGACTAAAGCATCTTGACTTTCTGTAACTGGAATAGACCACACAAATTACTTTTGTTTGAGCAGCCCTGTGAGCAGTGTATATGCCTACAAAGATGGTGAGCTTCTTCCCCTGCATATACGCTGTGGTAGCTACTGATATCTCTGTCCCTGATTATTTCAGTTCCTTATGTTTTCGGAGTTTAATCCTGTCTCCTGGAACATAGTGCTCTGTTCTTTACAAAACTCTTCTCTGAGGCTTGCACACACAGACATGGCAAGTGGCTTTTAAAAGAAGCAGTATGATCTGCAGCATATATCATAAGACAGAAAAGAAGCCTAAAAAACATATTGAGAGACAGATGCTACCCCAGACATCGAAGTTTTTATTTCTGGATACTAGCTTCTCATCTGTGAAACTTGTGCTTTGGTCTGAACACTTTTACTGCTCTCTAAGCAATACAACTAATTGTGCAATTTAATTTAGAGGATGTAAGGAAAGTCATCTTGTCTGTATAAACTTGAAAGGATTATCTTCTATTACGTGTGTATTCAAGCCTTATGTATATTTATATTTGCTCAGGCTACAGGATTATCTAGAGGCAACAGCTAGACAGATCCTTATGCTTATGTCATCTTTATTCTAGTAGTTGTTCCATAGTCATAAGCGTTTGGTCAAGTCCATACAACATTCTTCACATTTTGACATGTAAAATTATAAAGCAGACATTAAAAGTATGTATTTGTAATTTGATGACATTATTTTCCATAGCTGACATTTAATTTAAAATGCAGTTTAAGAAACTGGTAGCTGATGTTTGACTGGCTAGGATATGAATTGACAGCTCCAAAAAGAAAATTAAGCAGAACCAAGAATGCACGGTACCTCCTGGTACTTAATGAAATAAGCAGCAGCATGCAGTTATAAGGTTCAGTTCTCTAAAATAAATAATGTTAATGCTCACCAGTAGGTTTTCCCACTTTTCCACTTTTGGAAACCTATGCCATTTTTTTGGAATGCACACTCTGTCCAACTGTTTTGTAACATATTTTTGTTTGTGCACTTGGCAGTCCAGGAATTAGGAAACGCTCTTGAGAATTAAACATTCTCCTGAACAGTGCCTATCAGAACTTGTTCCCGCTATCAGACGTGGCAGACAGCATTTGCCCAACGAGTGAAATGCTGCATTGCAGATGACGGGAAATGGCAAGCCAAGATTCTGTGTGCATCTAATGATAATCGCAGGAGCGACTTACAAATCTTACCATGCATCAAAGTTCCTATGGAAATAACTGCAGGATGACAAATCTAATAGCCCTCTTTTTTTTCTTTTTTTTTAAAGTGTGTTTGGATTCTGAAAGCATTCCTGCCCTTAAACAGCACCGTGCCTTTTAAAACCACACATCAGGTGAATTTTTCTGTATTGACTCACCATTTATTGTTCTACCAACAGGGTTTCATGAAGCTGAGAGCTACGTACCACGTAAGCATCTTCAATTGAGTTGTGTAATTTCAGCCATTATGAGTTATGCACAGCAATAACAGGATAATACAGTGAGAAAAGCTGTGCTTTTACTGCAGGCCATTTCTTCGGAGTTCCTCTTCCAGACATAGCACAAGGAGAAATCATCTTTTATTTTCTCAGTGCACTCTCCCATTTTTCATTCCATTAGCATTTTTCTCCAATGCTCTTTTTCTTTCTGCTGCAGTTCATTTACCAAGAGTTCCTCTCTTTTTCCTTCCATTCCTTCTATTTTATTAACAGTTTCACTTACCTATTTTTTGAGGGTTGTAAGCACATATAAATACGCTTCTATCTCACATCTCTTTATGTTATATGCCTTTCACTTGGGGTTCATCCTACATTGCCCTAGGTTCAAGCTTCAAACCATATAAAGCACAGAAAAAACAGTTCATATGTATGAATTTCTTTGGTGTAAGGTAGAAATGGATAAGATGCATATGAACTCACCACTGATGTGCCTGGCTCATCATGAAAACAGCGAGTTCAACAGAGATTTCTTCCAGTTATCACCAAGACACTGAAAGCTAAGCAGGTGGAGAGATGCTGGCAGATCTACTGCCATGGATCCAAGCACCGTACTATCATCACGATGAGTCAGAGTATCGTAATACGGAGATGCCAGGAGCTAACCATGCTGTATCTGGGTAACTCAGTTCTGAAAAGGATGAGTGACAAAAGCAGTTATAATGACATATCTTCTCTGTAATTGGAAGCAGGAGATAATTCCCTCTGGCTTGTTCCTTTTTTCAGGGAGGCCTGTTGACAACTCTGTACGATGGCTTTTGTAAAGCTAGGTCGTAAGGCAGTCTAATTAGTCCGTCGGACTGTAATCAAGTGCTGCATCCATCTTCAGGGAATTTGTTCAGTGGGTTTCTTGCTGCTATTCCAGATGGTGCCTTGGGAACTCGGAGCTGAGTTGGCTGCTGCCATGTCCTCTTACGGCTTATGGTCAAGATGGTGTACGGGTGTGCTTCTGTTAGGGAATAACTAACCCCCCTCCACTGGTTATAGAAAGCATAGAGTAGTCTGATTATAGAGCCTGGAGTAGATATCCAACTTTTATGTAGCTGGAGTTGTGAGATGAGTAACCATAAACATTACTATTATGGTAACAAATGTTATGGGTCTTATTATTTAGGCAGATGTTACATAGCCAGTCCCAATGGTACTGGACAGTCTCAGATACACACAGGTCCACGTCTGGCCATTCTATTTGCTTAAAAGCAAGTATCATTGAACTTTCTGTGGATCCCAAATCAAAAATAATGAGTTCACCTATGCTAACAGTAAAAGCCTTAACATTTTTCTCTGGATTTGGTGGTGGAATGTGCTCCCATAAGCATAGCTGTGCCTGAATTGCAGGCGCATGTGACAGCGCTTGGTGGTGCCAGCCAGGCTTGTTTTCTGCATTGCTGTTATAGGCCATTCACAAAAAAAACCTCTATTAGCATTCCCCACTGAAACACGGGAGACTTCATTTAATCTATATGAAAAGCAAACTTGTTTTCAACCAGGTCTCTTGGGCCTGAATAAGTTCCTGAAGCTGCAGTTATATTTTTATAGTGTGAATTTATACTTTATATAGTGTGAATTTATCAAAGTTGGGAATGCCTGCTTACTGTTAACACACACAAGTCAATCCATGGAAATGTTACCCAAGAACGTCGTTTCAAACATGTGCAGGAATCCTCCAGCAGGGTCATCATGTAGGTGTGAGATGCTCACTTCAACAAAAGCCTTGGTCAGGTAGCAAATGCGAAGGGCCACATGGAGTAATCCCTGTTGTCCAGGTTACGAAGCCATTCCATATCTAATCATTCCTCAAGGCACAGCGGTCCATCCCTTTGATCACACTGCAGCCCTTTCTTCTCCTACTTGTGCCTGCCCTATTACTGTATTCCATTTTAGCACACGGATAAATTAAAAGATACGATGCCAGAGGGTAAAATCCAGGAACATGCAACGCAGTCTTGGGTTTTCCTTGAACTAGAAGTTTGACTCTAAGCTGTGTCTCTTGGTATCCCCTGAGCAACATCTGTTTTACCTGTCTGGAGAATCTGACTCTGTTACAAGAGAAATGAGGACACCTCTGCCACCTCTGCCAGGTGACAAAATGCTGTCCTTGGCTCTGTTGCCAGGGGACTCTTACAGCTCATAAGACAGGCACAGGATATATGTATTTACTCAATGTGATAGTTTTAAAGTATGCCTTTCGTGGGTCCAGAGTAGAAGCCCTAGGGCTTCTTCACAGCTGCAGGGATTGGAGAGCTCAGCTTTTGCCTTGGCTGTCTGCAGAGGCAAAGGCCAGGCAGAGAAGCCATTAGCAGTCAGCAATGACATTTGGCTTCCTCAGAGCTGAAAGGTGCAACTAGGAACAAAACCAGCTTAGCCCCAGCTACGCTGGGAGGCTTGTAGCACATCTTACACAAAGAGTAGCTTCTACTAGAAGGTGGTGTCTCAAAGGAGGTTCATCCTGGTCACTGCTGTGTTATGGGGTTGAAGCTCAGCCATACAACTGCCTCCACAAGCGTAAAGCTCTCAGTGCCTCTCAGAGATGCGTGCTCAAGAGGGCACTCGGGGGGAAACAGAAGAAAAGGAAAAAGGGGTGTGACAGGCTCTCTTATGACTAATTGCTGTTTGCAGCTGCAGATAGACACGTGTTTAATTATCTGCTATAGGCATGCAAATTGCAGCTGCTGTTGCGAGAGTCCAGATGTTCTCTTCCAAAATACAAAGTACAACAAACAAAAGGAAAAGGGCCAGAGTGCGAAATAAAAGGGGCTAGGAGTGGTAGCTTCGTGCTGTTTTCCTTCCTAACATAGGCTAGGCCTGTCCTACCATTTTTCTGAGTTCCCTGTGCAGAGATTTGTAGGTCCACGGGGAGGACATCAGCTGCCTGGCAGGGCAGTACTGAGCCTTGGGCTGGAAGGGAGCAGCAGCTGGGCTCCTTGCTGCCACCACACAGCCCAAAATGGTCCAGTGAAGCTATTAGATATCACAGTTCCTAGCTAGCTTCTTCCCTACAGACATCCCCATTGGCAGGGGTAAGTCCTCTCCTGTTTCTTTGCACCTAGCCTCTAGGATGGCCAGATTTTGGATGGCCAGATTCTGGATGGCCAGATTTTCTTTTTCCCTACTGATAGAAAATATTTTTTTCGTAGAAACTGAATCGAAGCATTCTTCATTGCACTCTTTGTAACAAACCGTTTTCTGTAGGATCTACACATGGTGTTCCCAACATCTGAAAACAATAGGTTAGACAAACAAGACTACAGCTTTTCTCCTATCAGCTATAATCAGGGAACAATAAAGCCATGCTGATTTATACCGATCACGCACCTGGCCTTTGTTCTGTTTAATGGCATTCGGTCTGTGGAAGATTTAACTGATTCACTCCCATTTAATGAAATAACGATGATCATCAGTGTTTCTGCGGTGTCTGTTTTGAATTAGATTTGCTCTGAGCGTATACGTCACGTTGAACTCATTTTATCTTTCATGATAAATGCAATATACGTGGATTCAGTGATCGCATCTTCTCAAGCGGCTCGGCAGCGGGCACGTTTCCTTCCTTTAACGTGGCAATGTAAAGTCACAGGATCCCCACCACTTACCGCTCCTATGTTCAGAATGGGGATCTCTTCTTTTGCATGCAGGGGTAAGGAAATTCCCAGAAGGATTTTTCCTTTTCTTTGGGTCTGGTAAAGGCACAGCAGGACCCAAGTGGTTGCTTCTGATGGAGGGGAGGACAGGAGAGGACGGAGGCCAGGCGGGCTCTGTGGGTGTTCAGAGGATTTGGCTCGCTGCTGGTGTCCTTAGACCACCCATCACTGCCACCCTCACCCCTGGTATTCATCAGTCACCATGGGCTCTTTCCTTGGCCTTCTCCTTTCCTCCCCCGCTGCTGCAAATGCTATTTGTATTTATCTGAAGTTTACATTTACGTATATTTATGTAAAAAAAAAGTCATCTCAGGTTTTCTGGAGACTGTGTCCAGCCCTTTATTACATAACTTTTAATCTGCAATAAAAATTCTCTGTAAAACTTGGCAATAACTTAAGAGCACATTTTTATGAACTGTATTTAGGGTTTTCGGCGTGTTTTAATAAAGCCTATGAGCCAAAGTCCTGTGAAGTGGTTAGATCCTTCCATTAAGCTACTGAACTTTGGATCATGCCTATGTATTTTCTTGGAGAGCTGCCCAGAGTGCCTTTAGCTTCCTTTGTACTAGGTTACTCTGTCCCCAGGGGGACGACGTTACCTTTGATTTAAGCGAGCAGTTAGACCTTTATTACTCACTTGACACCTTTGCTCTGAGGTAAATTTTATGGGTTGATACCTTTGCCTTAGCTGGAGGAACTGGTGACGGTTTATTACTAACCCCCGAGGTGTGCAGGATCCAGATGGATTTTCTCATCAGAAAATAATCAGAAGGCTCTAGAATTAAGATTTATGGCCGGTGCTGTTACCTAACAGTGTAAATCTTCTACCCGAAGTAGTGTCTCAGAGGGATAGATCTTGGCTCAGCATCACAGAGCTGTTGGGGCTGGAAGGGACCTCTGGAGGCCGCCTGGTCCAACCCCCGGCTCAGGCAGGAGGACCTAAAGCCTCTTGCTCAGGATGACATCCAGGCAGCTCGTTCTCTGCAGGAGCTGGACGCAGAGCCATTTATTTCAGTATACTTGGAAAGTGTTTTCTTTGTTATCGCTTCAAGCTTCAAAAGCCAGATCTGGGAAGTTCTTTCAGGACTGAAATGCTGATAGTGACAGCTGTCTTTCATACGAATTTATGAAGCACTGAGCTTCCTGTGCACATAATTATTCATTCTTACCAGCACACAGTCCTTCTGTGAGAGGGATCCTAGACATAGGCTCCTGCACAACACAGAAATCTGTTGCTGTTCCAAGCTTAAATACAACTGAACAGAGACAAAACGATCACGATGCCCACCAACTGTCTTTTTATCCTGTGTAATAATGCTCAATCTTTATCAAGGAGCAAGAGACATCTTCACTGCAGCTCCGGCAGTGACCAGCCTCTTGCAGTTTTGGGATGTCTGGGCCAGCTACACAAACCTCCTTTGTGCTTATGCCTTGCAGTCCTAATGCCTCGAGTGAAGCTGTAACATTGCATCATGGCCCTATCCCTTTTTAACATAAAGCAATTCCTTTTGCCAGGGACATCCATTTAGAGTATTTTTAGAAAGTGCAGACAGATTTACAGGAGACTGGACCACTGTGCCCTAAATTTCCTTACCTCAGTGGAGAAAGATGCTGAACTTTTCAAACGAAGAAACCACAAAGAAAATGGTAGGAGGCAAAAAGCACGGCAAGAGTTCATTACAAAGCCATAATGCATTTATAGAGATTTCCGTGAGACCAGGTCTTCCAGGCTACCCCACTAATTTTATGAGGGACAAAAAGGAAGCAGAGGGGAGTTTAAAAAATAAAATAAAATAAAAAAGGAAAAAACAAAAACCACACACAACAAGTAATTCACCAAGGACTCCAGAAGAGGCAAAGCTACCAGCAGGAGCATGGGCTAAGATGAAATGGCTCACAGGTGACTCCAAAGAAGTGGTTGCAAAACCAAAGAGAATTAATCCCCCCAATTCATATTGCTGCTGACTGCAGGGCTTAGGGCTCTGTATTTACACGAGAGCTCTGCAGTAGCAAAAGCACAGGTCTTCAAGGAGAGATAGAGGAAGTCTGCTAAGACGTCTTAATTGGAAGCTTTTGTTAATTAGAGACTTAAATAACAGTGTCATTTATAAGCAGTGAAGTGAAGAATGTTTTCCTTGTATATACACACCTTTTTCTATGGTCACTGTACTATTTTTTCCCTGACTGCCGTGTGATCTATTTCATTTTATTTGACTGCACACCCCAGCGTTATGTCTGTTAACTGGCTTTCAGCTCTCATTATAATCTGGCCGTGTTTTGTAGTCATAATAAATGGGAGCTCATTGGACTTAGTGTCATCCACCCCCAGATAACATGCTTCTATTAAATCCAATCCAAATTAACTGGAGAAGAACCCCTTGCCCTTGACACAGCTAAGGGAGGGGCCTGGCATTAGCAAAATCAATGTGGTTTAATCTGGAGAGGAAATCTGCTCTCCTTATGTAATTGATCTGGGATCCAGACAAGCCTATAACATCAGTCTGTTAAAGTGCCTCTTTAGCTATGCACTTGCAGCATACTGAGTGTATTTGATACTCTTTCAACTATCAAATGCCAGCACTGGAATGATGAAAGCCTTGCAAATATTACTTATAACAATAAAAAAAAAAAAAAAAAAAAAAAAAAATCCACCCTTAAAATCAGAGGCACTTTTCAACTTTATTTTTAATATATTAGGATTGTACTGGAATTAATACTTACCAGCTATTACAAGATACATTTACATAAGTCTTTATACATTTTTCATTTCTTTCCTGTCAGCATTAAAAATATTTCTGACAAAACAAAATGAAGTGGAAGGAACTGAAGTCCAGGACTGGCTCCAGACTGTGCAGCAAAGATCTTTGCCATATTTGCTTATTTGATGGGGGAAGGGAAGAAGGAAAAGGCTATCTTGGGGCTAAATCTGCTTCAGTGAGCAGCCTGATGGGCATGAGACATTGAAAAGTTACGAGAAAATATCCTGATAAAGTTTAACAGTTCTTCCTTTCTCCACACAGAAATTATCAGTGCCAGCTCAGGCCAGTAAACCAATTGTGCATTTCCAGAGTTTTGGTCACCTGTACACCTGACAATCTACTTCAAAGGCAGGGGTTACTTCAAAGGCATTATGAATAGAAAGGATTCAAGTATTGCTATCTGAAAATTTCCAAATCCTACCACCCCTAGGCATGTGGGTAGTTCCTTCCCAACTGCAGGCAGCCATACAGGAGAAGCAGTTTTTGCAGAGTACCTCTAGAGAAAGGGCATTTACCCGTGGGTGAATTTACCCTCTGCTCCCTCAGAGACATCAACCCTGGCATGCTTTCACCCCATCCCACTCCACAGAAGTAACTCCATCACTGAGAACCCCCTGTATGGACAAAGATACAAAGTTGCTGTGGAAAAAAAAAAAAAAAAAAAAAAGCAATGCAAGATTGTGCATGAGCAGCTGTCTGACACTTTTGTCACTCCAAAGACCTGAAGCTGCAAGAATCTAATAAGGGATTAACAAGCACAGCTGTAAGGGCTATTGATCTGGGCTCTTCTGTTAATCCAGGCAGTACTGTGAGGCCACACACACTGTGAGGACATCCTGCTGCACCTGGGGCAAGAAGACAGTGGAAGGTGGGAGCAGACATTACATGAGGTGGGAAGGAGGTTTCTTTGCATCGCTGTCTCCTCCCGCCTAGGGGCCAGCCTTAGAAAAAGTTTTAATTTAACAAAAAAGGGATGGCATCAGTGAACTGGGAAAAAAATAAAAGAGCATCAAAATGCTGCTTTTTGAAGGACAGTAGAGGGTGAAGCCAAGTCAAGTATTTATTAAAATAAAGCAAAGTCGGTCCCCTCACTCCACCATGGGTCGTGATCAGGTACAAGGATTTGAATGCCAAAGAAAACAGTTTTGCTGGTTTAGTCCTGCAGTTCACACTACCTAACTGTGCCTCATGCAGCTGCTGTTTCTAAACTAACTTGTCTTCATTTAATCAGGAAAAAAAAAAAAAAAAAAAAAAAGGTCTATGGAGGAAACTCTCTGGCTCTGAAGCTTACAACAAAAAATACTCTGAGGTTTTTACACAACCAAATTCTAATAAGCAGAGATAATGGACTCCTGCTTATTCAGGCAGACCAGCTCCGTAAAGCTACAGAAATATTTGTGTTAAGCAAGCAGGATTTAGTTGTCTGTAAAAAGGACATCAAAGAAATACCAGATTGAAATAACCAAACAGGAAAATGGATGGTTTTAAAAACATACTGTATTTATTTGGCCCCAGAATTCCTCGCATTGTAACAAACTCCCAGAGTTTCACTCCTTAAAGTGCTTCAAACTCCATTTATATTATTATTACTTTTAACATTAATGTACATTTCTGTATAAACATTCTGTTCATCAGTCCAAAGATATTTATAGTTTTTATAGAATTCTTTATATTAGTGGATCAAATTTGCTCTCAAGATGACCAGCATTAAGGCAAATTTCTGAACTTCAGTCACCAGAGTAACTTAGTTCCATGCTGTTGTGGGTGAGAGCAGAATTTGGCCCAGTAGGGTATATACAATTATATTTTCTGCATATATTTCAGAAGACACAATGGATTACCTTGGAAATCAATAACATTTAATAGGGAGTTTATCAAAGTCCATACTTTAAGTTTGCTTTGGCGCAGTCCGCATCCAGAGGATGCATTTGCTCACCAGCTCTTGTGAATAACCAGCCTGATGACAGTGAGCCAGCAATCAGCAAAAGTGGAACTCACGCTGCATGAATTCATGGAGTTCTTCAGCAGGCCCCACCTGATGAGTGTACAAATACTGCAACAGCACAGTTACGTAGCTGGGCAGCCATGCAAACTCACTCCACCATGAACCTCTGATATTCTCCTGGTGGATACAGGTTTGTTGTTGATGTTAATATTCCGAAGACAGCCAAAAAATGAGTCTTTAACTGGAAGCCACGGTGTGTCCAAATTTGCTACAACAAGGTAGAAAGATCAAGTTTAATAAAATGAAAATTATTTAAAAGATGAACTACATCAAGGCTTTTGAAAGAGGGAAGAATGATATAGGACTGCAAGCATGAACAAAATATTTGCTTTAGAAAGGAAAAAAAAACAGTAGCTACACACACAAAAAAATAAAGCAGCAATAATATTACCTGGAATTTTGCCAAAGTAGAGTGGCTGATGCAGGCGTCTAGGAGAAAAGGGTGGGTGTCCAGTGGTATAGTTACTCTGTGTGCCTACATCTAGCTGCACAGCATTCCCCTTCTGAGAGACTGCAAAGAAGCAGGTGTATGAATACTCTTTCTTAACTCTACTGAAGAACCAGCCAGATACAGCACTATTTTTAGACAGCATCTGTTTTGAAATTTAACTTTATCTTTTTTTTATTTATTTTATTTTAATATTTTTTATATTGATTTTATCTTAATTCAAAGTCAGGTTGACACATGTAGGTACTCTGGTGCTAAATGCAGCCCAAAAAAAGCCATGTAATGCCTTGAATTAACACAAAACACATTGTTCTTAAGAGTATTCTCAGAATAAAAAGAAATGAAATGATTAGTAAAAATCTACGTCTGCAATGCTTTGTGCTCACCCTTCTTTCCAAGTTTCTCAAGAACTGGTGTGATACAACATACCTGCAATTGTATGCCACTGTCCATTATACAGAGATTGCCTGGATGTGACTGTTGTCTGGAATTCTCCAGCACCACGATTTCCAGCAGCAATGATCTGTAAAATAGTTATCTGTTAAGTTACCATGGAAAAGAAATGAGAAACAGAAAAATACAGTACTTCTAGTAATTTACTGAACTTGTGGAGGGCTGGGTTTCACCTATCTTTAAGGGTCACAGTCATTGTATACCTATTCCAGAAATGATCATCTCCGGGAAGAAAGTAAATTTCCCTAATCAAATCCTAGGAGACGTATTACAGACTTTACAAGAATACAAGCAAGACCTTTGTCTCTTATTCCCTCTCAATCTTAAAAATTATGATAATTCTTTTGACATAATCTCTCTGAGACAAAGTCTTTCCTACTAGGCCTCCCTTTCCTTTTTGCAAAGCAGTCACCTACACGCTAGGCATCTCCAGGGAGAATCATGGCAATATGTTTTTCCAACCCTTCACGTAGCTTTGGTCTCCTTGTATTTCACTTGAGAAGCTTGTAGCTTGACTATTTACCGTGATATTTCAAACAAGAATCTGCTTGTGTTTTCTCACGTCTTGCTCCTCGTTCCTTGTAAACAGACTATTTTTCTGTGATGGTTACAACAAACTTGGTAATGGTCCGATGTAGCGAGTTCCCTTCCTATCAGGCTCTGATAGTGTCAGGATTGATGGTGTCCTTTTGACCTTTTATCATCCTGCCCACACTGACAGCCAGCATGAATTGAAGTTACTGCTGAAAACAGTGGTCGATCTTGTCCCTAAAGACTCCCCAGCTATTGATGGCCCTGCTTCCACGTGCTAGCTGTGTCTTGAACCAGATCAGTGAGCTGGGTGAAGCTAACCAATGACAAGAAGATAAATAATAAAAACAAATTCCTTAATCTGGTCAGCTGCTGGCCTGCACTAGGGATGGCTGCGAATGGATAGCCGTGCCTAGGGAGAAAAGAGCAAAGCTGACCCTTTCTGAAGTTAGGTAGACTTACATTCCTTTAAACCATGCCAGACAACAGGTTCTGTTGAGCTGAGATGTATTTTTATTTGATGTCTATCTGGAAGCAAGCACAATGGTTTTGGGGTCCAACATACGTTCTAATGCTGTTACATTATGAAAATACAAGTGATAAAAACCACCACCGTGACACACCTGTCAACTACTGTAGAAGGTGCTAACACAAAAAAAGACTGCTCAAGTTCTGTAATGAATGTTGTTACAGAGCTGCATCAGTGCAGCCAAATGATGACTAAAATAGAAGTGGAAATAAGCCATGGAGTCCTATAGCCTCTGGCTAAAAGCCCAGCCAGTTTCTGTAAGGGCTATGAAGCCTGAGAAACTGGAGACTGTGCCCTTCTGCTGACGGCTGTGCAAAGAACACATGCATGCTAGTGTTCACACAATGGAAGCTCCTACTGTAGGCACAGAGACGCGTTAAATGCTCCATTTTCCATGCAATGGTTTTAAACCATTCTGAAGAAGTTGTTCAGTCTTAAACCTTTAGACAAATGTTGTAACACCTATGTCCAGGGTTCAAGCTCAGAACTCCTCCCTGCTGAATAATGGTAATATATAGGCTGTGATTCCGTTTCAGGTACTTACTTTTCCTTCTTCCATGTAAACAGTCAAGTAGTTGTCCGGCTTGTTTCCAGAATGGAGTAATACACCTGTTGAACTCCTTGGCCGAATGGTAAATACAATCCTAAAATCCAAGCCCATTCGCAAATTGTCTGTAGAGAATTAAAGAGTGTGTAGATGAATGATCGTTGGAAGAGACAGTTGGAAAACACCACAAAAATAAGTACAAAAAATCCTTCTGTGTACATGTATCTACATTTAAACCATAATCTCCACACTGCTTACCAATGGCAATATAGCCTCCTTCCTTAAAGAAATAGATCCCCTTCTCCATGGGAATATCCAGACACGGAAGCACACCATTTTTTTGCTGAGCTGCATTCATGATTTTTCCGTTCATCTTAAAATTCCTCAGGCAGCCCTTGAAACTCTTCACTGGTATACTCTGAAAGCATATTTCAAAACATGAATACCAAAGCACAATGACCATCTTTTTAGTAAGACTACCTGCTAGTTCATTGTATTGTTGGACTGTAGACAGACAATAGTTATTTAAGGGCACCTAAACTCCATCTCTTATGCAGTGAAAAGATATTCTGAAATTAAAAGAGCTGAAAACATGAAATAGCTGATTTCGAGTTAACAGAACTCCTGCTTGCAAAACAGATGCTCCCAATGATGTGTCAGAAGGACAACACAATGGGAGTTGTAAGATCTCAAATACACCCTTTCTTTCCCAAGAGGCTGTTTATTTTAACTTGCCTTTACAAAATGCCCTGCATTGCTAATTTTCTCATTCTTGAAGTAATAGGAACAACTTCTATTTCAGATTAAAATCAAGTTCTGCATCCATAATTCCTGAATTAAGAAGAGCCTACAGATTATCACTTAGCCCACTGAGATAAACAGTCTGTGGGAAAATGCTATCCCTGGAATTACAAATGTGACTTCAGGATTTTCTATTTCTTAAAGCACAGAAATGAAAATGGCACATGACTGTCAGCTGTGCCTCAGTAGCACATGTGGGAAATATGGGTCCAGTTGAGAGCTGTGTGAACAGCTGAGGAAAAAGATCTGTAATGATCGACTGCAAGCATCGATTACAGACAGTGCTCACAGTCAGTGCTTGGAAATATCTGCCAGACCTTTTCAACATGGAAACCCTTCATATTAACACTTCCACGTGTAATTAGTGCAGCCAGGGAAGTATGTGGCAGTGGCTGCGTCACAGTTATTTACCTGTCTTTTCAGTGATGGCAGGCCTCCCAGATAGATTGGTGGCTTAATGCTGACAGGGGAATTTCTTGCTAGTCTTCCGTGCTGGGCCGCTAGACCATCCACAACAAGGAGTACATTCTTCCCATCTCTGCTGAAGACCACCTTCACAGGGTGCAAACACAACAGAATGTGAAAACTCAAGGCCAATGAAAGCCACTGCAGCTAGAGCACCAAACAGCAAAAAAAAAATAGGTGTTTAAAAAAAATGGATCATATACAGTATAGTCTTAAAGTGAGAGTGTATTCTTCAGGCTGGTCTGAAACTAGCCAAAGTAGAAAGGGAAGAGAATAAACAAAATACTTGCATCAAATATCAAGATGTTTTCTAAAATGAGTAGCATCTTGCACACCAACCACTCTGACTGTTGGAGACCCAGAATCTGGCCACGCTTGCTACAGCCTGTGATTGGAGTAATTCCATGCTTTCTGTGTGCATGTGACAAGAGTCAGAATTGCTGCTTTTATTCTGTATCTTAGTGATCCCTTAGTGATATTTTTTTCTTTAACTTAAGCATCATGTTGAAATATTTAAACTGAAAATAACATGCTGGGACTATTGGTTTCTGTAAGCTCTCTCATGACAGACACCTGTCAACCACATGAGCTTTCAAGCATATGAATTAACTTCAGATGGCCAAAAGGAACAATTTCATTTTCTTCTTCCCTGCCTCTGCCTGATTACTTAGAAGTTCAATAGACTGTGCATGCTGAATGTCTGCCGTGGTTTCACCACGGTTCCTGTGCCACAATACTTACATTGTGCCATTGCCCATCATTGTATTTAGTACTGGTTTTGAGTTTGAATCGTTTTCCTCCAGAACTAAGTGAAAAGACAAAATGTCCTTTTGAAATGTGGAGAGATATATAAGAATTCTCAGACGTTTCCTCCATGAAAATTATTAATCCTCTTGATGATCGAGTCCGTATATCCACAGAAAAATGTAACCTGTAGGGGAAAGTAAGCATGTTCATGCATAGGTCTTTTTTGTTAGATGTTGTATTCTTTCTGTTCTCCAGAAAACTGGCAGTGAAACTCAATTTGTGAAATACAGAATAGGGTTTGGGTGGAACCACAGTGTTCTGCATTTTCTGCACTTCTGAACATGAATGAAGGTTTACGTATTCAGGCTTAGCAGTTGGCATCAATATACTCTGTAGTTGTCTACCACATCTGTTAACCTACAAAGTTTGGGAAGATATTAACAAAGGGAAAGAAATCTTGAACCTTTAGAACCATTCTTCTGTTGTATCCAAAAGCATAAGCAGGAAAAAAAAAAATCCTAGCTTTTAGCACCCAAAGATTCAATCAGCTTTGAAGATTCAAATATTAGGATTACATTCGTATTACCTGTCTGTAGGCAAAGGTGGAGAAAACGTGTAGGATATAAAACTGTTGGGGGTGTTTCCAAGGAGATACGCTTCACTGTTGGCATTTAACCAAATTGATAAAGTGTGGTTTTGCTGGTCATGCTGCACGTTATAATCTGTCAAATGATCAATGTATTTTTCATTCTGTAAGATAGAATTGGAACTTTTATAGAAGGTAAAAGAATAATTCAATCTACATGTTTAAGACTTCCCACCTGAGGCAGTCAACACCCTTCTCTAAATGACAGAAGTTGGTGTCATTCTGGAGCAGGTATGCATTTCTCATGGAACTTCAACACAGAAAGAACATGCTTCAGATGTGAAATGAAAGTAAAACAGTTACACCTGATTCCACAAACCATGGCCATGCGGGCAAATATGCATCAATATGGAGTGAAGATGACAGTAAAAACAGGCATACCTTGAGCATCTTAAACCTGAGAGGATTTTTGAATTCTTTCAGCAGCATTGGTTCAAGGTTCTCATGTTGGTGGCAAGGTCCAAGGGATACACCACTCTTTTCAGTATGGTCAGTGAGATTTTGAACCTCGGGGTACTGACCTGTCCTAGAGTGAAGAAAACAGTAAGTGCTGTGACACAGCATGCCTTTTCTCTAGCACAATCACCAACGCACTGTAAAACTGTTCTGTACAAATTGGATTTCCCAGTGACCTGATGTTAAAATAACAATTTTCAGTTTTTGATGGAAAATGTACATTCAACACTGCAAATTCACATTTGTCCTGATTCTGGCCTTTTTCTTTTAGCTTTAGGGGAAAAAAAAAATGTTTTATTCTCATCTATTCTAAACAAAGTCTTATGAGCTTTACTTTTTTAAACAAAAAAAAATTACCATTGAAAAAAGTGGTAAAAGTGGCAGTAGCCTTGATTGAATAACAATTCTGGATCAGGCTACAAAACTTTTCTGGTTAACGTATGCATAGCCAGTGGCAGATCAAGAGAAAATGGAAACATCAGGTCCTGTTAGTTCAATCATTCACCTCCCCTGTAAGTAAGACATTCTAATCAGATCTATCAAGCAGTAAACCCCATCACAACTTAATATGCAGTTCTGGGATTACAGTCAAATTACCAGAAAGACCATCAACACCAATTTCCTTTGCATATAAAGAATATTATTAAGTAATACCATCATTCTGTAGGTCATACAGAGCACCTTTAATGAGTAAATTACAAAACACTTTACAACTAAGAAAAAGCGATGGAGCTCCTTGCCTATGGTTTTCTATGAGAAGAGTGCTAGGGTTGGGAGCAGAAATTGTACTTCCTCAATTTTAGTCTAGTTCTCCATTCACTTAACTAACTACAATATCAACTCTCCATCTATGCTGTATTAAAAGCAATTCTCCAGATCTGGCTTCTGATGGGGAGGTTAATACTTCATTGTCTTACACTATTTTTAAAAGAATATATAATCACAATACGCCTTTTTAAAGCTCTATACTTGTATAAATACTAATCAAAACTTAGCTAAAACAAAGCCACAGTGGTAGATCACTTGTGCCTGAAGGTGTGCTTTTCTTAAAGAACATTTTTACATCACATTTCTCTCCTAAATTTTGCCTGTAAGGTACCTCTAATACTGAAAAACACAAGTGAAAAAGAGAAACATAAATCAGGCACCTGATTTTTATACACATACTCTCATATTTGTTTGTGTAACTGTTTTGGTTCTGCCAGCAAGCTTTGCTCACTTCATTACCAGGCTCCCTGTTTAAGCTATAATGATAAAATCTAGCAGATATTTTTGGATGCCTTGTTGGGACACTTCCAATTCACTATGTTGAGTTTATTCTTTGATTAAAACACTACTAAATGGGTATGATTCAGACTAAAATTCCATTACATCTGAACAACAGATTTAATTGCGACTTGATACCATATGTAATCTGTCTGGATAGAAGAATATTTTGGAGCAGGAAAGTTATGCATTCATGAAGGTTTTAGACATGTAGGAAAAAAAAAGTGATTTAGGAAAAATCAGTTTTAATGTGATTAAAGTAGGATGACAGGCTAAAATGCATGACACTAAAATCCTTCTAGGCCAAATACCTTTCTATAAAGATGTTTGAGATGCAGCCTTCAAAATCACCTCCACCAAATATTATAGGCTGCATTGATATCTGTGATCTTGAAGAGTCAACCAATATCGATGTGGGCTTATCATCAACCAGTAGACTTACTCTGAAACAAGGTGAAGAAAAATGAGCATGAAATCTAAAGAAATACAGTTACGAATTTGAATGAAATATATTATTAAAAAAGAAACATTTGACAGCTGTGATTTTTCATTAGCTTGTAATTACACTACAGCTTTGTTAGCTTACTCTTAGCATTTTTTTTTTTTTTTTAGGTATGTGCTTATACTGAATTCCACTTCTGTAAAATTAACTCTGCTTTTCTTCTCTGAATCCTTAATCACTTATGTTAGATAGATTTATAACTTACAGTGACATACATAAAGGCTATGGGAAGGGGAAGAACTCCATACCTTCAGCTTGACAAATAGACAAAACTCAGTGTGTGAGACATGCATAGTGATGTACAGCTGAAACATTACAGGTACTGACACACATCTTCCATAAACCAAAAATCTCCTTTTGCTTTATTATTTCAGTATTCTCTGCTAGCACAGGGCATTTTTATCTGTGTACCCAAAGCACAATTCACACAAATTTTTAAGCTTTTACCAAGCACAACAAAAAAGAATTGGATGAAAGACTCAACTCACCTGTTGGCTCTTCTTCTTACTGTCACATAATGCATTAACCCATCTTCATATGTCTTGTTTAGAGAGAGTTCCTTCTCTCCCATCTTTGCAAATACAAAGCCAGGACTCAGAAAGACGGTAAGAATATCAGGCTAAAAAAGAATTGCACAGTAAGAGGTTTAATGCAGGTGCTTTTAGTTCTCCCTGTGTTATTGCCATTAATACAGTTGTTCCCTGTGGTCTCTTGTGGAAGAGAAATTTTCTTAGACTATAATTGCATTTATCTGTCATCTAGAGGGCCCATTTTTCCTCAGAAATTTTCCCCAGACCACTGTATTAGGCAACAGTTATCTTACTGGGATGGTGGTTGTGTGGTACATAAGCTGCTCTGCAGAATACTCAAGGTTAAAGATCAGTTTCTCATGAAACTAATTGTTGGTTGAGTGAAGAAATGCCAGGATGAGTTTCTCTGGCCTATGACATGCAAGATGGCATGCTCTAAAGATTATTATAGTAGCTATTTCTTGCCTTAAATACAGGCATCTATGTGAGACTTGCCTGTGATGCCAAACTGACAAAGTCACAGACAAACATTCTAACCAAGAAATAAAAACAATTATATATTGTAAGTTGAACGTGTTTCATACCCTTAGATTGTAATTTAAGAGTGTTCCAGTCGATGCCATCGTGCGGAAGCCAAAGCCAACTTGGAAATCTTGGGGAAATGGGAAACCCTCCGCACTCAGGCTCAGTGTGCCCTTCTTGGAGAAAGATGCAGATCTGATGAGCTGAAAGAGGTAATAACATTTTCAGTGATTTTCCTTCTAATTTGAAGAAATGACAGGATGGACCAATAACTGCCCTACTCAATGTAATTGTGACCAACTGCAGTCCAAACTAAACACAGGGAAAACTGCACGTACAAAATTTCAGTACAGAACAGACTGAATTGGTTTCACTAGCATTAACTCTGATGTGAGAAGCTCTACAGGGAGATGAGGCCTGCTGAGCATAACGCATTGGTCATCTCTACTATTTGCAGGATGTTTTTGAAAGTTTTCACTTTGCGAAACAGTTGAGAGGTGATTTAATTATGAAGCATAAGCACCTTGACAAGAAGAAAAATCCTGAGCAGTATTAAATATTCTGGTCTAATTAACAACAGCAACTGGAAGTCAACAAATCTACATGGTAAATATGAATTCTTAATTATACCCTGTATTAATTAAGAGGGTGGACCATTCGCTGGAGCAAATTAATCACAGTAGGGGTGGAGTCTCCTTTCTTTCATCTTCATACTAAATTCAGCTTCTTGCATTACCATCACATGTAACCAAACCTAATTTTTGACCTAAGAAAAATATCACATCCAACAACAAAACAGAATCTATGAACTCTAGAAAATGTTTTAAAATACCACTTAGTTACCTTCCAGTCATCTGAACATTTCTTGCTGACACCAACGGTCTCATCAAAAACAACAGATGCAGTCTTAGAGTTTTTCACATTCTTCATGCAGCCCCGGAATGGAGGTGTGGTTATATTAAATCTGGTTTCAGGGAATGGAAGTAAAAAGAGTTTGGTAGTCTGATATTTCAAAGGATACACCAGTATAATAGCCTGTAAATGTTGACAATATAATAAATAGAAAACAAAAACAAAACAAAACAAAAGAGCAACCTTTATTGCACAAACATACTTCATGCTGATCAAACCTGTTCTTACAGGCACACTCAAATGAAGAACCCACAACTAGCCCAAAATCACAGATTACAATCATATCTTACACACTATTTGCATATCGCATAAGACACACAATACAGAGTGCGAAAGAAATTACCTAAGGAAAGAATTTAGATGGAGTTACCATACAAAGCCTATTATATTACAGTCTTTTTATAGCTACTCACTGTTTCCGCAGAGAAGACGGAATTCCGCCTAGATAGTACTTAGTGAAACTGAAGACTTTTATGTTGGCTGTAATATCATAGTTGACACGCACCAGATTCCTGCTTCGGTAAAGAAGCATGCTAATCTGAAATATGTGAATAATGAGAATTACTTTGCTTAATAGAAACAAAAATTATTAAGCACATTACACTCAGAGCAAGATTTAGCAGATGACACTGAGAGATCAGGACACTGAACTGTTTTTCCCCTCCTGTGTACTAGTGCTTTAAATTCATAGTAACAGCAGTAGTTCAAAGGTACTTGAAAAATGTAGGCACTTAGCAAAAGCCAATGCCTAGGGAAAACGCTTTTCTATTGAAACACAAGGTGAGGAGTCTTCCTTTTCTTAGGAAGACTGTCCTAAAAGTACATTTCACCTAACATTCAAACATTGCCTTCTATTTGCTGTTGAAGATTGAGGAGCTGCTGCCTCCTACAAAGACTAGGTCAAGTCAGCTGACTGGAGGTAACTTGACACAGTACAGCATAAGGACATTTTCCAGCAGCACTGCTACCTACACTATTTAAACGGAAATGCAGGCAGGGGAAAAAGGAGAATGAATCAGAATCAAAGGCTTTAATGACATCTGGATGACTGCTAAGTAGAAGTCAAGTTTAAGTTTAAGTCAAGTGCTAAGTTTAGTTAGAAGACAGCAGGACATTTAGTTTCAGCTAATGTGTATTTCTACAAATAATGATCACTTAATTGTTTAAAATTACTTACTGGTTTATATGTTCCATCATTTAAAGTTGCATTGCGTTCTATTTGTTTTGGAGGCTCAGAGCCAATTTTGTATCTAAAAACTGGATGGCCATCTTTAATGAGCAAACTGATGAACTGATCCTGTGGTAAGAATAAAAACACACAAATTGCCCAACATTTTGTATATATTTCAGTGTCACGTGGATTATTTTAATGAACCTATCTAGTTGTTCCAGTATTATGCCGAGGAAAAAGATGAAACAAAACAGACTAAAACTTATGGTTAAAGTCACCATGGTGTAAGTCACCACGTCACTTTCTAAATTCTGCCTTACTCTAGATTTGAGAAAAATGCACTTCCATTTTTGGAGGATTTCAGTACTTCAAAACTGGTTTGATTGAAATTACACTCCCCCTGCATCCCACCACCCCAAATCCTCTGCACTGACTAATGGAGGAACTACTTAGAATGAATTTCAGATTTCAGTCAGCCTTGACAGAGTGAGTATTCAGCAGCCATTAAACACACAGGTGAATCTAATAATCTGCTATATGGACAAAACCAACAGTTTAAAGAAATTTCACTGCAGTTATTACTAAATCTAGTATGTTTCCAAATGACTGAAGTTCTTAAAAAATTTCTGGGACCCTTAAACAGGCAGAAGCATTCCAAGAATTACCTCATTTGCTGCAAAAAATATTATGCCTTCATCTGCAGTAGTCTGAATTGTCTGCTCATAACGTATTGGCGCATTTGCATTTGTTTCTTTATATGTGACACTGGCATAACCAGTGCCTTCAAAGTAGTTTTGGTCAGACTCTTCTTTGTATCTGTAATAATTAAATGTCACAGGTGTGAATTATGAGAATAAAAACTACTACCACATGGACTTACTATCATTCACGTTTTAAGAAAGCTTAACTTAAGGTGTTTAGTACAGGGCCACTGGCAGTGTCAAATTCTGATCTAACTCAAGGAAAAAATAAACCTTTCACTGACTTCTGTTGGTTTTGTATATGGTCTCCAGAGAGGAAAAGTCTGATTTTAAGTAATTAGTGGTTGATTTTTGAACATCCTTGTGGCCCTTCTCTGGACTTGTTCTAAAAGGCTGATGTCTTTCTTGAACTGGGGGCCCCAGAGCTGAATGCAGTGCTCCAGGTGTTGTCTCACAAGAGCAGAGCAGAGGGGGAGAATCACCTTCCTCAACCTGCTGGCCACTTTTCTTTTGGTGAAGCCCAGGATACAGTTGGCTTTCTGGGCTAAAGCACACATTGCTGGCTCACGGTAAGCTTCTTGTCAACCAATACCCCCAGGTCTTTCTCCCTAGAGCTGCTCTCAATCCATTCTCCACCCAGCCTGTATTTGTGCTTGGAATTGACCCAACCCAGGTGCAGGACCCTGCAAGACCTTGTAACATTTAAATTGTTGGCCAGTGGACTGAGATTGATACAGATGTCAGTTATGTCAACACTGACAATTTTCTCTAGAATGTGTATTAATGACCAAGATTTAGAATAACAAAGTAAATCACTGGTTTAGCTACAGTGCTTATTCTTGTTGTGAAGAGACAAAAAAAATATAACAATAAAATCACAGAACTGCAAATCACTCTGAGTCTGTATCATACCTTCTGCAGGGTTGCACTTCAGTGGTATTGAGATTAAATGTCCTCTTGAAGTTGTAAAGGCTGATAATATTTTCATTTAGGTTATCTAATTCAATGCAGCCTTCATAATGAGGATAGTCCAGACTACGTGGAGGCTGCAAAATAGTGTCATTAAAAAATATCCTGTCAACACCAGCTGACAAAATTTTACATGGACATGTAACTGCTAGGATCTATTCCAAATATTAGTAAAAACACAGAATATGATATTCTAATATTAAAGAATTATTACATCTTTGGATATAATGTCTAAGCCACCAAATAACTCCCCAGGAGTAATGCACAATTTAAAGCAGAATCATATACGTGGATTGGGAATAGTACTTAGCAGGGCTGGACAGATTTCATGACATTCTTGGCAGATGAAAAAAAAGCCATCATATTCTCTGCTTTGAGTTCTAGCATACTGCAAGCCAGGCAGCTTCGGTAGGAAGAAGCATTTCCTTGCATTCAGTTTATTCCTGCTGGCATGGATGAACTTTTATACATCCTTTGAAAGACTACTATTTCCAACTTTTATTTGTAAGGACAACAGAATGATTAACATGGAAATCTCTTCAAAAGAATAAGTGACTCTTTGTACCCTAAAATCTGGTGGGTATCCTCCAACATAAAAGACAACGCTGCTGGGATCAAGATCTAGGAGAGTGTTTATGCCTTCACTGCTCATAGTCACAGGTCTTTCATTCTCTGGAGAAGTTGATGTTGCTGCTTTGATGTAATTCAGCTTTACGTACTGGTAGATCCTAAAACCAAAACAGACAGACAAAATATCATATCACACCAATAAAAGATAATCTTAGTAAATTTGGGAAAAGATTGTTGTGTGCTGTGGGTCTTATACCTTTGAAGCTTAACTTGATCCATGATGGCTTCCTCAGTGTTGCTTTCAATCACCAGTGGCTGCACAGCTATTTCTGCTTCATAGTCTCCCAGGTTATAGACACAAGTAAGGTGACCGTTTTTTACAGCCATACCAATGTAGTCCTTGGAAGCCTAAGAACAGCAAAGCATTAAAAAATGATTAATGTTAATGAAGGTACAATACAGCAGCACTTGCTCAGGGACATCATCATACCATGAATGAGTCATAAGCCATTCATCTACCTAGTTATGAGAATTGTTAGTAAGTTTATCAGTTCTGTTTCTGGGAATAATAAATAGTTTGGAGAAAAAGAGGCTAGCAGGTGACCTTATCACTCTCTACAACTTCCCAAGGAGGGGAAATGGACAAAGATGTGCTAATCTCTTCTCACTGGTAACCAATGATAGGTCATGTGGGAATCCACAAAGCTGTGCTAGGGGAAGTTCAGACCAGACTTTAGGAAAAATTTTCTTTACTGTGAGGATGCTCAAACACTGGAACAGGCTTCCTAGAAAGGTGATTGATGCTCCACAACTGTCGGTGTTCAAGAGGCAATTGGATAATGCCCTTAATAATATGCTTTAACTTCTGTCTAGCTCTCAAGTGGTCAAGCAGTTGGACTGGGTGACCTTTGTAGGTCCTTTCTATTCTATTCTATTCTCGTATGTGTTGCACTGATTCAGTGAGTATAGTTACAAATTAACTGCAGTCATGCATGACTTTTTATGTTTATAACATCAATAGTTAAAATAGTTTCCACTGCTGTAACATCTTCTAGATAAAGCCATGAAAATGTGACGCATTTCATAAAAATTTAGACACAACATTTGTGAAGTAGAAAAGATGTTAGGAACACTCAGCCAATGCTCAGTTCGTACTGAGGTGACTGAAAGCTGTCAACATGTATCCTGGCCAGGCATTTAGGGGATAAAAAGGTGAAAGCCAGTTTAGTGTAACTACTTTTAAACAGCATTCTATGTACGCATGGCACCTGCTACAGATAGAGCTGTTGTCAGACAACAAGACTCAAAAATACATAGTTAGGAATCTCATGCAGGAAATTTTTTAAATGATGGTGCTTAAGCAAGCATGAATGCACAAGCAGCTCTGTATTACTCTGCATATTCAGAAAAAAAAAATAATGGCTAAGGGGCTTAATCAATCACTTTTTAAACTAATAGAGAAACTCGGAGTTACTAATACTATGATAAGAGTTAAAGGTCTGAAGCAGGAGAACAGCCAAGTTTGTGCTGACTACTGCAGAAACTGACAGTTCTGACAGGACTGTATGATGATATCCATGACTCAGAAATAAATTCTAAAGGACCAAAACAGCAAAATATCAGACAGCAAAGCAGTCAGTCGATATTTCACAAAACACTTATTCCATCACATAATGTCAATTAAAAAAAAAAGAAGGGGGCTATCAGTAACTATAAACTTCAGTCAAAATAAATCCTCTCCCATCTGTTTCTCAAAGCATATCGCCAGTTCTAAAAATCAGATTAAATCTCAAAATATACGTACATCTTTATTACCCAGGTACAGGACAAACCTATCTGATGCCCTCTGAGGCATGTCTGATCTCTTCTGAGGTCTTTGGAGAAAGAAAGAAAGTGAAGTATAGGCTTTCAAGTCTTCAAGGTTGCTTGGAGGTCGAACCTCTACACCGGAGCTGCCATTGAACCTCATAGGAATCGCAACCTGGTAAGAAAAACAAAGTTCACCACTTTAAAAGTGTCTATTGCTACTACTTGTTTCATTGTGTAGTAGATTTCTTAGAAATTAAACACACAACCTGGTCATGTTGCAGCCATCAGTTACTACAGATATGGACTCTGATCCTACCAAACAATATAACTAGGAAACAGAATGCACAATACTGTATTCTGTATTGTCAACGCTTATGACTTAACACAGCACTTTTTTATTCCAGACATTAATCAATCAACCTTTATTTGGCCTCCTTTAAGTAATTGTTACCTTCACTACAAGTAATGGGAAGGATGTGTTCTGCAGCTGTAAAGAGCAGGCCTGTGAATTACTCAGATGTCTACAAATATATCTTGATGCTTCAGTTAGCTGGATCTAATAATAATAAAGGCATATCCTGCTATTTACACCACGGTCACAAATTTTTCTTATTCATTGTAAGGTCTGTATGCTAGTTGGGATTACCTCAGGGATGCTTCTGCTACCACCTGAGAGCATATTATCCCCTTGATAATACTGCTGCAACTACAGCAGTTCCTTAAATGGAGAAAGAGCATTCTGATGCAAAACTTTTTTTTTTTTTTTTTTTTTTTGGAAGTGCCAGTGTTCCACTGAGTGGTGATCCCTAAGCTGCAAAACTGCCTCTGCTGTCAAAGTCACTGCAATGTTACTTGGAAGTGTAAAGGCTATTGAAAAAATAAGATTTGAAAGGTGACCTCGAAAAACATCCTTCTCACTACAGGAGAAGGATGGAGCTGGATGCTGCTGTATCCTCCCATTCTTATGCATGAATTATGCTTCCCATAATCACAGTTACTTTAAGTGCTGTGTGGTGCTGTTGAATTAAATTTATATCTGGTCTTTCATATTTTAACACAATTATTTATAAAGAGAAAGAGGAACAGAAACACTGCTGTGTGTCCAAATGACTACAGTCAAGTATGATTGTTCAGGACAGACCTTATTTGCAGCATCTCTTGCCTGCTGAATCAGTTCTCTTATGCGGTTGACATTCTCAGAGATGTTGCTTATTGGCATTAGTTGTTGGTTGATGCTCTCAATCTTACTGAACAGATCTGGAAGCTGGTTTGTCAATTTTTTAACTGTAACGAAAGAAAAAACATTACTGAAGGTAGAATGGAAGAGAAAAACCAGCAGAAATATGAGATATGATTACACCATTATTGAAAAAGCAGTAGGGTGATAACAGAACTGTTGTCGTTAGTCCACTGTATGAGGCAATGGAAGCCAGCAGTTTATACTGAACAGTTACCTGAATTGTTTGCCTCTGTCAGTGCTTTACTGAAGTCAGCACTCTGTGTGCTTCCGTAAGTAGTCTTGATTTTATCCACATCTGTTTTAATTGGGAGCAGTTCACTCAATACATTAGTTGTGACATCCTTGGCATTTTTTACCATGTCCTTTGCACTAGTGATGATGTCGCCGATGTCATCTGAAACACACACAAATACATGCGCAGATTCTTACGGTAACAGGTGAAAGAAGCAAAAACAGAAATGATAAGCAAGTAACTGACCTCTGTTTATCCCATTGAGATCATTCTGAAGAGCAATGAGATCAATTTGTAGTGTATTCTTCTTTCCATCAGCAACACCAAGCCTTTGTGTCATGTCTTCAAGGGTTGGGCCAATAGCTGCAAAACAGTGAATATCCTCCATGAATTTTACCCAGAAATACCACCGATCTGTTGGATGGGTGATGTGGCAGCACTACTCTGCACTGTTACACAGCTCATGTTACCAATGAGGTTTGAATGCACTGTACAACAAGTGCAAGGATAAAGATTTGTTGGACACGTGTGCTGCAAAGGTGTATTACACAGCAGAGGCGAGAAATCCACTCTCTCACCTTTTTCCTATGAAAATAACCATCACAAGATGTCCCATGGTAATGGAACTAATCTGTCCCTATTAAATGTGTGTAAAGAGCTTTGCTGAACTGCAAAGATTTGTGGTTCAATGAAAGCTTCTACAATCACTTTCTTTCTCGGTACCTTTTAATTTCCCTTCGGTCTCCCGTGCTTGATTCAACAGTGTACTGCTCTCAGCTTTTAACTTTGCAGCTTTTCCTGACAGGTCTTCTCTCTTCACAGTCTGGTAATAGAAGCATGGTATCGTAAGATTGCTTTAATATTACTTTAAGATTGTTTTAATAGTAACATTTAAAGAGTAAAAGGGATAGCCCAATCCAGTTTAAAAATCAGCTAGGGCAAGATTTCATGCAAAAAGCAACACTTAAACAACAATCATTAAGATTAAAGTGTGATGCAGTTTTGGCCTTTAGCAAACTTTTGATACTTTTGGGAAAATTAGGCAGGAATTACGAGCACATAGCTGCTAGATGCTACTCTGCTGAACAGCTCGTGGGCATTACTAGTGGAAAGTAAAAGAGAATAGCTGAAATCACCCCCAGTGATTACTGGGTTTGCCTCAAGCATATCTCTTTATTTTGTACTGAAGTGAACAAGAAGTATTCAGATGGACAGCCTCATCAGAAAGGCAGCATCCAGCCTGTTCAGTGCTGAAGTAAGACTAACACATGAACAAGCAAAATAGCAGCCTCCTCGTACAAAGGCCACAGACAAATACTGCATGCCAAGACACAGAGCTCTTTGATTTTGGTGCCTCTCTGATAGCAAAAATATATATACCCAGCTGTACCATTATTTGGCTGCTTATGGGTACTTACTGATAAAGCTGAGTCAGCTGCAGTCCCAGCTTTATTGGCTGCTTCTTCTGCTGCTTTGATGGCATTAATAATATTGTCATAGGCAGTAGAAGCTTCCACAGCACAGCTTACCAACTCATCCTTCCTGGCATTGTTCTTTATTCTGTAGGTAACAGAGTGACAGTCATTCTGCAGGGTGTAGGAAACAGGGTGACGGTCATTCTGCAAAGACTGTGGACTACGAGAAGTATTCTGAATAGACCTGAACTTGGTATTTTCTAATTAATGCCTATATAGATTTTTATTTTATTTTTTTAACTTTGATTCCAAAATAGAGGATGATCAATACAAAATATTCTCCAGAAGTAGGGATGAGTTCAGGTAACAGGAAAAATACAACTGTGGAGCTCCAAGCAGTCATTAACTGATTCATATAGCAAGAATTCCCCAAGGCACAAGGCCAATAATCCACCACAGTCCCCCAAATAAAGTTCAGCTCAGAGGAATTCAGAGAACTGCAGCTTCCAGATAACCTCTGCCTGCTCCAGTGTTCTGAAGAAGTGGTAGACGGCACACATGATGGAGCAAATACAAGACCATTTCTGCTTTTATCCAAGAACTGATAGCTGCAGTAGCTCTGGAATCAGAAATAGACAAAATCTCTTATACCCATTCCCTGTGAGCTATGCAACTACCCAATATTATCTGCCTTCTATTTGTGACAACACTGTCTTCTTAACTGAAAAAGACATACCGAAAATAAATAGAAAATTAATGAAAATGTTTTTTACCAAGAAGTTTCCAGCTGCATTAAATATTTTGGAATTTAGTTTTGACATCAAAAGGTATCACTGAGTATGAATACTGGAAACAACACTACAAAAATATATTCTAAACATCTACCTGCTCTCTACATGAGGACTTTCTCTCTTGATAATAAAAAGTTAACAAAATGTTAGTATAGTAATATAGAGCTACATTCTGGGTGATCCCAGTGCTGGAAGGAAAAAAAAAAAAAAAAACGAAAAAAAATAGGAAGACCTGGTTTGGGGGGAAGAAAAAAAAAGACATCTTTACATCATGAAAAAGCAGAAAAAGACAAAGTGATTTTTTTTCTAACTTTGCAAACGGTCATAGAAGCAAGAGAACAGACAGATCTTTGCACCCGTGGACATTATGTACATTAAGCGCTCATTTACAGAAACAATAACGTACTCTTCCAGTTGTTTTGCCAAGTCTTGCAAAGATTTGGCATGTTCCTCAGCTCTCACCACCAAAGGTTCTTTGCTTGCTGATAAGGAGCTATTTGTCAGCTTTCCATTCATATCCTTCCTTGCTCCATCAAGCTGAGCAGCCAGGGTTTCATATTCCTATGGGTTCATAAAGAAAAATTTTATCTGTATTCATACGTTTGATTTTGTTCTTGTCATCTTCAGTGTTACATATACCTCACACCTGAGGAAACCAAGGGGAAAAATAATCCTTTCCAACTTCGGAGTTTGTTGGAAACAATTGTTAGCCATTAGACTCTGTTTTTACACAATGGATACAGAAACACAAAAACTGCCATACTAAGTCCGAACAAAAAGCGTCTCTAGCCAACTATTCTTTCTGACAGTGGTGAAAGGCAATTGCCCAGAAAGAAGTACAAGAGCAGCACAATCACTTACAGTATTTCTCACAGATACTGTCCCAAGCTTCAGATACCTGCAGCTGAGAGTTCTTCAGTTATGTAGCAACCCTCAAAACAAGGTGCTCTTCCAGAAACTTGTCCAGGCAGGCTCCTCTTGGACCCACAATGGGCTGAGATCCTTCCTTTTTCGTGAAGCTCAGCTAAGCCTCACATCCTAGCCACTGAGCTATGCTACCACTACAGTGACAGCAAAGTATTTTTTTTTAATCTTAACCTAAACAGGTTAACTATACCTCTTTGCTTTTCTGCAATAATCCCAGCATACTATTAGCTTGAGTCAAGGAAGATCGGGCAGAGCTCAAAATATTCAAGACACTGTTCTGTTGTTCATTTGTCTCCTCGATCCGTTTCTGAGGAAAAATAAAAGATGAGTAACGTGTGATTGGGTTAAAAATAAGAAGCAGGAAGAATCATATTTACCTGATCTAAAGTGCAGTAGGAATTACCAAAGGTACCATTGCTGTGTTAATTAGGTGCCTGTAGCGTTTAGGATCTAAATGCTATCCAACTGATTAGAACAGTGAGAAAACTCAGCAGTCTGCAGTAGTATAGCATAGCTCAAGACAGCTGAGTAGGAGGCTACAGTAGTTCAGTTCTTAGTGCTCAGACAATGAAAGTATTAGGGGTCCATTAGATGACCTGTCAGGGCAGACCATCTAAGGGTTTCTTCTCACAAACTTGGAAACTTTAAAAACTGCTCCCAGATGACTCCTCTGATCTTTTCTGTTCTCACAAAGGCAGAAATAAAATCTTTACAATATCCCTTCCTCTGTAGATCTCACTAGAAAGGGGGCTTGAAAAATAAAGCAGAGTTCAGGGACAACAGCTGTTTCTTGTCACCCTTTTCATTAGACCTCAAAAGCAGTTCTGCAGACATAATCCCAAACAATTTAACAGTATTGCACATGTTATTTCTCAGATCTTCCATGGTTGTTAGAGCTCATTACTTTAAGAGAGTTACTGTGGGAAGTATCAGAATCAGGAATTTGATCTAGAATAGGTAACAAAAAGACTAGTGGTAGCTAAGGAAAACAGCCATGTGGAGATTCTTCCTGCCTTCTCATCAAAGATATGTCCTTTTCACTCTGTTCTTGTCACATAAAAAGGTCACAAGCGGGAGTAGACTACATTTATACATGGCCCCACATACATACATCAAAAGATGGAAAGAAAACTTGGAGAAAGTCTAAGAAAGACTAAGTTATGAGTGCTATTTGGCTTTGCAAGGTCAAAAGAAGCAAGCAAAAGCACTTCTCTCCTAAGATTTAACTTTCTTCTCCCAAACCCCAACATTACCTTAATATCTTCCAGTAGAACTCCATTTTCACTGTTCAAGTTTTCAGCTTGTTTGGTTTGTGCTGTCGCCTCATTCAGAGCTTCACGAAGGTCAGTGAGTTTGGATTCAAATTCATTCAATGAATCCCTCACAATTTTAATAAGCCCATGATTTTCTTGGTGGTACTTTTGTAGTTCATTCTTGACACGCTCCAGTACTGCATTATCAGGACCAGAAAGAAAAGTTTTGTTCAAAGAAGGCAGCAACTGGAACAAACCTCTTTCAAAAGCTCCTGATATTCAGGATTAGAAAGTTGTGGTTGTATGAATTACTGAGCATCCTTTGCAGCACTGGATCCATTGTTACTATAGCAAAGATGCTATTTAGCATCTCACTGGATCAAATCTGCTCACAGATTTACTGCTGCACACAGAGCACAGATAAAGATGTACTTGACTATTTCTAAATTAAATAAGGGTGAAGATTGTCTTCTGCAAATTCTGAATTGTTTTATTTTTCAATATGAAACTAACATGATTTCATCACCAATTTCATCTACAATGCAGACATCTACATCTGAGCTAGTCATCAAATCTTCCTCTGTAATCAGCAGAGAGATACAGGCACATTTCATCTCACAGGAGGTAGTAACATAAAAAAAGGTGCACTGTATCACACTTTTATGAATGTCCATTTCACTGCCTACATGATAGGATACTGAAGAGTTACTGAAAGGAAGGTATCAAAGTCCAAGGTTAGGGGAAATTAGCATCACTCATATGGTCTTTCGCACTTCTCAATTGTATTTGTTGTTAAGGAGATAAACTTGTGACCTTGCTATCCTTGTGGTCATTAATATAAGGTTTATGGTGTGTCAGCCAAACACAGAGAAAACATAAAATGGAGTGCAATTAGTACATAAGAGAACAGACAACAGAAAATTAGTACTATTCTCGTATGGTCTGACCCATGTGCTACTCCAACAGATTCTTAAAATCTGTTATTAAATTATGAGTGTAATTTCTCTAAAACAGATGTATATATTGTAGCCTATGTATTATAATAAATAGAACCACAAAGTATGCACGATTGGCTACATCTTTATTTTACTGAGATTCACCTGGCTACTAAAGAAGGTTTTTCCTCAGCTCAACTGAATTTCTTTGTAACAAAGTAAAAATGCCTTTAAATCCCCTCCAGAACTACCACTTTGATTTTGACTAACAGATCCTACAAATCCCTGTGATACACTGCAAAATCCTACCCTTCATCCCAAACAATCAATAATGCTACAGATTTAAGATAAATCTTTCTATAAAGTAAGGAGCTGAGAGAACAAGCTCTTACACAGCTGAGCTTCCTTTCTCTCCTTCACTGCATCTGCTTGCAGTTGGCTGAAGTTGCGGTTTCGCATCTCTGTCATCATTTGTTGAGCTTCAGCCAGTTCTTTGGCAGCATCACCCAAGGGCAAATTGTTACCCTCTGCATTTGTACCAGCTATTTGTTCCAAAAGCACTGAAAAAAAAGAAGAAAAAAAAAAACAAAAACCAAGAAATTGTCAAATTCAAACAGAGGATGCACTTAAATGTATGCAAAAGATTCAAATAACAGGTCTAGTCTCTTTTCTGAAAAAGCATACCTATTCCTGAATTCTTTAATAAAGTAGATCCATTTAGCACTGATTGTTATTAAGCTAAAAGATATCCCATGTCACATGCCCAAAGTTAGCAAGATGATATTAGGAATGAAATTTGTCCCAAACGACCAAACTCACAACAATTATTTTAAGCTTCTGATTTAAAAGTCCCTATGAAAGCAACTGAGTTTGAAGTCAGGCTGAAGTCAGAATACTTAATCAAGTGGTCTAAATTTCCCTCTGGTAAAGCTTTTCTGTACCTATTCACTCTAAAGGCAAAGTACACTCCTAAGTTAGTATTATGTATTAGATTCCTGATAGGAAGAATTAATTCCACAGCTATGTCTTAACTTCTGATTTTATGAAGCTGCTTTCTAAAAAAAAAAATCTCTCATGCTTAATTAAGAATATTGCAAATAAACTGAATAGATTCATAAAACAAAACATATTATGGAGCTAGAAACTAGTTTTACCTTGTATATTATTGACAACTATTTGTATTCTTGAAACCAAATCCTTCCCTTTCTGATGAGTTTGGCCAAAATTATTAAACAGCATCTCAGCTGCTTTATAGTTCACTTCAGCCTAGCAAGGGAAAAAAGTAATTAGATTAAAAATACCTAGATACAGCAAACAAATAATATTTAGTCAAGAGATGTGCACTTTTAAATTAATTTGGTAGGTCACCTTTTCCTGGAGAGCATTGATGTCATGATTTAGTTTACTGAATTCTTTCTCCAATTCATCTGCCTTTGAACCCTGATTACGAACAACAGAACGGTAATTGTTCAATAAGACCTGAAAAAAAGCAAACAAAAAAAATATATCCAATAAATCACCCAGACAAAGAAGATAATGAGTAAAGATTCAATGTGCCAGATCTTTGAGAAGGTAAATAAAGGCAGCCTTACTGATATGAAAGCTGGCCAATTGCTGCCCAAAAGCTGGGCTTTTGTTTTTGTGAGCACAGCAACTGCTATTCCAACTGAATAAAATTCCTTTAGAATAATTTTGGCATTGTTAATTTGAAATTTTTAACCTCAAAGATGAGCTGTTCATGGTGAGCAAGCCTCAGGAAAAAAGAAAAAAAAAAAGAACAGAAACAACAGAGACATTGATTCTCTTTCAGAGAACTGCATGAAACCAATAACTTTCTTCCAAAAGGTGCTGTGGACTCAGTATTTCAGTGCTGTCAGGATTCAGTATTTGAAATTAAAAGTTCATGCATGTTTCCTTGCAAGCTCATAAAAAGATTGCATAAATTCCTAGGTTCAGCTGTTATCTGCTTAATCTCAGATCAACTTTTCTGTTTACTTTACGGTACCTTTAAGTCTTTGATGCGTATTTCCAAACGTCTCATTTGCTCCAGTGTGTTGGTATCTGCATGGACATTCTGCAGCTGAGACTTAATCAGCTGAAGTTCATCACCTATTGTGCTCAAATCCTTCAGCAATGTAATTACACAGCTATCGCAAGCTAAAGGGACAATGAGCAAAGGGAAACAATACGTATTATTGATATTAGTGAAGAGAACATTTCACTGAGCACGTTAATAAATGAGATGCAATGGAAACTCTTTGATGCTTGTCACCTGGTGATTCCATAAAGAACAAAGACAACAACAAAACCCACAGTATTAAGAGAAGTGACCAAACCCAGTAAGGAGTAGAATGCCCCATCTTCATCTGGCTAGATGACTTCTTCCTGTTTTTGCCAAGTATTTGGCTGATTCTTTGCTTTTAAGAGATTCATTACAGGACACCACTATTCCTTTTTAAACTGTCACTCTTAAATGAGCTACCTGTATATAGCCAAAGCCTGCAGGCAGCAATCTAAGTTTAGTTCTGTTTTGTTACTGTATTCCGTTTATGTGGCAAGGCCTTGGTAGCAGAGTAGAGCTGCAGGGGTAGCCTCTGCGAGCAGAGCCCCATGTCAGATCAGAGCCAGCTCCAGCCAGCTCCAAAAGGGAACTGCCACTGGCCAGAACCGAGCCAGTGAGAGATACTGGTTGGGCCTCTGGGATTTAACAAAGGGAAAAAACTGCTGTGCAACAACAGCTGGGAGAGAGGAGTGAGAAGCAGCCCTGCAGACCCCCAGGGCAGGGCAGAAGGAGGGCAGGAGGTGCTCCAGGCAGGCAGCAGCAGTTCCCCTGAGGCCTGTGGAGAGGCCCCTGGTGGAGCAGGCTGTCCCCCTGCAGCCCATGGGTCCCCCATGGAGCAGATCTCCACGCTGCAGCCGTGGAGGAGCCCCCGGTGGAGCAGGTGGATGTGGCCTGGAGGAGGCTGCAGCCCATGGAGAGCCCCCGCAGGAGCAGGCCCCAGGCCGGAGCTGCAGCCCGTGGAGAGGAGCCCCTGCAGGAGCAGTTCAGGAATGACGGCATCGCATGGGAGGGACCCCCACACTGGAGCAGGGGCAGAGTGACTGGAGCGGTGGAGATGAAGCTTTAGGGACTGACTGCAGACCCCTTTCCTTGTTCCCCTGCACCTCTTGCAGGGAGGTGGCAAAAGAGGATGGATGGGGATGAGGGGGAAGGTGTTTTTAGTTTGCTTTTAGTTTCTCACTATTCTAGTCTGCTAGCCGTAAGCAATTAATTAAATTAATCTCCCTATGCTGAGTCTGTTTTACCCATGACACTATTTGGTGAGTGATCTTCCTGTTCTTATCTCAACCCTTGAGACCTTTCCATCATATTTCACCCCCCTTTCCTTTGGGGAGGGAGAGTGAGAGAGCGACTGTGGTAGAGTTCAGCTGCCCAACAGGGTAAAAACGTCACAGTTACTTACAGTCACAATCTTCATTGGGATCCACATCTTTTGGTTCATTGTTAAAACATTCTGAAATCAGAAGGCAATCATCAGTAACCAAGGATTTCTTATGGAAATGCTACTGCTGCCTTTTTACCTTCACTGTTCTTGGCTGGCAGCCATTAAAACACTGTATTGTCCTTCCATAAATCCATGTCCACTGTGAATGTGCTAGAACACCCAGGAGGCTTGAGTATGCTAAAAAATTCAGCTCTCACCTATACCTTGACAAGATGAACAGTTTTTTCATCCATCAAAAGAAATTAACTGTAACCCCAAATATACGCCACTTGTGTAGCAGCAGGAGGGCTCATACGTCAAAGTGTGATGAGTGTATTCCTAGAATTTGCCTAGAATAACAACACTGTGACTGGAGCCAAGCCTGTGTTGCCTTCTAGTTAAACCATTTAACCCAGGACATAGGTTTAAAACACCTATCTGCTTTAGCATCCACGTTGAAACCACAGATTCCAACTCACACAAGGATGTCTTACCCACTAGGTACTGGGAGACATTCATGACCTTCCTTTACACCTGTTCCAGCTTGTTTGATTAAGGAATTAATCAGGCTTGAGTGAAAAACAGGTTGTATGTATGGAAGGAGGCACTGTGCATCACCTAAGGCACGGTGCCTGGGCCATAGTTACAGGTAGTGTACAACAAACATTGCCCTCACACTTTTCAACAAGCTAGCACAAGCAACTGCCAGCACAGCACACTGTTTAATTTGTTTGTTTGTTTTACAAACCCCATTACAAGAAGCTTGGCACTTTCCAAGTGTATGTAGGATTTCAACCCAGGATCCTAATTTCTAGGAGGCAGGACTGGAACTGACTCCTAAAAACACCTTTATATAGGACAGGAATCTCCCTGTCTTGGTGTCCATATCCCTTTTACAGATCTAGTCCTATTGGCTACTGCAAAACTCCCAGTGCTGCCAGCTCCTGTTGAAAATGAGAAGGGTTGTGGACATCATCTACACTGAATTAAAAGGACGCGCTCAGCATAGGCTGCTGCTGCCCAGAGTAAACAACAGCTTTCATCTATGAGAGGCTGCAGTGACAAAATTGGACCTGAAATTTAACAGCAGCATGAAACAGCCTGGAACAAAATGCCCAGCTGTGCCATTTCCTTTGGCACTTACACATTAAGTCATCAGAAAGTTAAACAAGATTGGTAGTGAGCACTGATGCCAAAAAGAAGACAAGTCACAAAGAATATATTTGTAAGAGAACGAAGGAAATTATTCTGAATGCAAATACATGTGTGGTTCTGCTGTTGTATAATTCAAGCTAACACCAGACACATTTCAGCTGTTGCCACGAAGCACCAATTAAATAAAACTATTATTACAGCTTGTGCACAAACAACATCAGCCAAGAAATGATGAAATGAGAAAATCTGGCCAAATGCCGAACATCATGCACACAGAAACCTGCTAGAACACGCTGTGCTGATGATCACAGAGGGCTTTATTGCTAATGTGGACAAAGAGCGGGCTGATCAGAATATCTAGCTGAAGACAAACTGAAAACAAACTGGCTTGTTGAATTTTGCCCTACGGATTAGTTTGTCCTCTTGCTTCAAAAAGAAAAGAGCGATAAAACATCAAACACTGCTTGGATCTGTTCCACTTTAAGTATAAAAATAATAAAGATGTATTACTTCAATGATGAAATACAAAATGAGAATTGCTTATTGAAAAAACGCACCAGGTGCCAACAGCAGTTCACGTCACTTGCTGTTTTTGTAGTTTCTGTGACCAAAGAAAGAGAAGGTGATCCTCGCAGTCATTTGAATGCAGTATGAACAGCAGTGCAAAGAAATTAATAGCATGGAAATACTAGGAGTTACTAGTTTGACACTTCACTAACATGTCAGAAGGAAAAGACGGCTACAGGGAAAGAAAAGTATAATTTTAGTGAGGAATGAAAACATAGAAGAATCCAGGTCCTTTTCAAGCACTGTGGCCTACATGTTTCTGAATAGAAATGAATATTTCATCTCAAGAGACTCAGGTGAATCAAGGTAAATCCAGTCTAAGCAATGTAGGACCAGACCCTTTACTTCAGAATGGTAATTGATAAAGTGAATGTATAGCTATGGCATAACATTACTGTAAGAGCTTAGTAATAGTGGAGTACATGTGTGATTGATACTGGGGAAATCAAGGATGTCCCTAATTGCGTGTAGGTGTATAGCAAGATTTATAGAACAGCCTTCTGAGTCAGTACCACTGCAAACATAGTTAGCTGGGATACCTAGGATGGCAGTGCCTGATGCAGACTCTGAAGATGTCACTAATCTGTCCCAGATACATTTAAAAAAGACACATTGAGAGTGCTCTGTAAGATCTGTTTTATAAGTCTATAACACGGAGTTGCAAGATACGACTTAACATGTCAGGAGAAGCATCATAATGCATCTAAATACATACCAGTGAAATTGAAAAGCAAAATACAATACATACTACTTATGAAGGGAAATATATGAAAAAATGGCTTAAAAGGGTCAACTCGATGACTCAGGACAGCCCTTCTTTTACTCTAGATCTCTCCTTTGGTTCAACTTATTTAAGTGCCTTCCCTCTCTACTTCCCAGAGAGAAAACAACACTCCACGTCCACAGGCTCTTACATACCTCCAGTCAGGCGGTCACAGCTAGCCAGCTGTCCATTATTATTACAACTACATTTCTGACAGTAGCCTCCGTACTTTTGTGGATTTCCAAAATATCCTGGAGCACAACTAGATAAAAAGATACAAATATTGTTTTCATTAAATATTTGAACCCATTTTTATCAAATATACTTTCACTTGACAGAAAAATAAACAAACAAACAAAAAAAACACTCAGTTGTACTCCTGAAGAAACTGTCAGGAACTTTTGATTTCACGTTTTGACTTAGACAAAATGGGTGTATTTTTAGTTTACAGTATACTCTGCACTATGTTAAAAATATCTTTCCCAGTACTGCAGAAATTTTTCTAAAAATAGAACTCCCACAATGCTCATATAAGAGTAATTCAGTTAATGCATAAAAATACAATGCACACAGATGCATGCATAAACAGAGAATTTTACAAGACTTAATCAAGACAAACACATCACTTTGGTCTGTGCTCCCACCAGAACTCACATATTAACTAGGATCATACTGCAAGCACACACTGAGTTTTCAAACAGCAGTGGCACTAAATGTTACCACCCTTCTCTGGGTGATATTTCCTCTTTCCATCTGTCAGCAAAACAGTTCGGTATGAGTTCTCCCTGACTATTTTACAGGTAAAATACATTATCTGGATTGGCTGACTAACAATCATAAAAGTCATCCTGCTGTAAGATCTATCAGGGTAATAATGTGTAATCTAGAGACCACAAAGAGGAACTGAGGTATGGCTAGATCTGAAAGAGAAAATCTATCTTTAACCTACAGCTTAGATGTCAAAGGTAACAGTTGTGAAGTACAAGACAATGTGCTACTACTGGAGGTACAGTCTTCAGGAGAGACATCATAACTCATTTGCCTCAAGTTTACAAATCAGACAGCTGCTCTCCATTATGCTTTAAATTCCTCCTGGATTTGAACCTCAATGAAATTGTTTCCTCTTCCTGCCTGAAATTACTTTGCTGTACCTCTTTTATTTTGCCAAACTGTTGTAGTGTTGTTCCAGCAAGAGATGACTTCAGTATTGTGTTTGTAAACTCCACCTGTGGAGCACATCAGAATGATTTGGGATGAAGGGTATGGTGTTAAATGTCACATGGTTGCTACTAGAAACTAATTAAGAGCACCAAAGCACCATCGAGTACGCTGGAAGAAATGGTAAAATGGAACAGGGACAGGGACAGAGTACGTGGGAGCTGTTATTATCAGAAAGTGAAATATAAGACAACGCACAGGGCACTTATGCAAAGAAGCTGTCACTTCTCCTTTTGGTAAAAACTGTGTATTCACTGAATAGGCTGTGGAGAATGGTTTACATTTTTTCAGGGAGTGTTGGGTTTATACCTCGCATTATACTGTAGCACCACACTACAGCAGCTGTTCATAGAAATAGATACTCCTTAAGCATTTGCATATTACTAATATCCATACACTGACATACTACATAGTGCAGACATACCTCCTTATATGGTGCCTCTCAAAGACCTTGGTCTTCAGTATCAAGTCACTTACCGTTCACAGTGAACTCCAGTATAGCCTTCTTTGCAGAGACACTGAATTTCCTCACCATTTGCCACGCAGCCAGTTGCAAATCTTTGAGAAGAAACCAAAATGTTTTTGTGAATACGTAATCAATTACGTTTCACAGTCCAGAAGCTAAACTCACTTAAATGACTTTCTGACTTAAAAGTTTTATACCACCAATTAAATTCTCAGCTAATTTAATTGCCAATAAACAAGTGATGTGATTAATTCTTTAAATTATTTCATATTTTTTTCTCTAAATTCTATCCTTAGACTATAGAATTACTCCCTAGACTATTATAATTCACTACCCAAAGGAATGCCTAAGGAAAACCTTAACAGTGATGTTGTAAAATAAAACAACACCATGCAGCTATTTTATCTTACCAGGCAAAAACCAATAGCCTGTGCTAAACGAAGCTTCTTCCTGTTCGGATAGATTTTTGTATTTTTTTTTTTTAATCTATTGAAACAGTAGAAATTATTTTTTATGTAGCTAATATATTTTTTCTTTTTTTTTAACCTAAGCAGAATAGAGTTGTGCACCAATTTGGGAAGCTTTAGAGTATATCTGATTAACAGAACATATTTTGTCTGATATTTCTAGACAACTTGACCAGATTCAAATTTCTCTGGGGAGGAAATCCATCACTTGGCCAGTGTTTGGTAAGAAGAAGGCAGGTGAAGAGCAGATAGGCTATGTTAGCTATTTCCATTTTTTTTAACTTACGAACAGTTGGATAAAGCAAGCCTGCGCATCAAATACAGATGTCTGCACTAAGATTACATACATTCTGACTAGGTTGAAATTGCTAACTCCAATAATGCCAGGTGGGGTGCACTTCCTACATAATGTGTAGGAAGTGTACATAATGTGTACATAATGTGTATTTACCACCCTAATGTGCAGCTATGAAGCTACTGCAGTTATCATGGTCTCTTTAGATATATCAGCACTCTTAAAGCAAAAAATGAGTAAAAATATGTTCAGTCAGCCTCAGGCAAGCACCTGCAGAAGAAGTCAATGCTGTCAAAAACAGATGTATTGGAGAGTTCTCTGATAAATGAAAAACCTGTCTATTGTCTGCTGGTGTAAATCTCTCACTTAAGGCTACCTGGCATTTGCTAATGCACCTGGCAAATTCTATGTGGTGCTTATAGCAATTTATTGCTTAAGATTTTTTAAAAATGCTTGCCTTTGTTTAACACATTTCACATTTCAGAACCTACTAGTGATGACAAACAACGTGGCTCAACATACTACGTATTTTAAACACAATTTGCTGCCCAATTTTAAGAGTCTGGCAACCTTATTGAGGGCTAATAAAAAAGATGGAATGACTTTTGCTTGGGCAGATAATGACAGGACAAAGTGGAATGGTTTTAAACTAAAAAAGGGTAGATTTAGATTTGGCATTAGGAAGAAAGTCTTCACTCTGAGGGTGATGAGGCTCTGGAACAGGTTGCCCAGAGAAGCAGTGGATGCCCCGTCCCTGGAGGTGTTCAAGGCCAGGTTGGATGTGTCCCTTGGCAACCTGGTCTGGTGGGAGGTGTCCCTGCCCATGGCAGGGAGTTGGAACAAGGTGATCTTTAAGGTCCCTTCCAACCCAAGCTGTTCTATGATTCTATTGGATCCAAGGAGATTTATTTTTTCTAGCTCAGTATGTTTGCACTTCAGAGCTTCCACCTGAACAGCCACTTTAATCTTTCAGAAATTTAGACAAGTGCCTATGAGCTTTAATTTTAAGTTATTTTTTTTATCTTACTAAATTTTCTGAATTCATAGAAAAGAGTTCTTTCATCATTGTCACTTACCTCCTAGCTATATGGTATTAAATGTGAGATTGCATTTTGCATTTCACTAAATAAAAGAATGCTTCTGGATATGCTTAGTAAGGGAAAAGACTTTTGTTCTATAGTATTCACTATGAAGATGTTACTGGAGGTTTGGTAAATAGTCGCATTACAAGTGCCTGGGGATCCCCCAGGTGATCAGCAGCACACCTTTGTGTTTCAGCAACTGAGTCAGAATTGGAATATTCAATTTATTAAAAAAGGCAAAGTTTGGTTTTGGTTTGTTTTCTCTCCCTTCCCCTCCATTTGGCTTCTCATGACATTTTATGTTACCTGTTTGTGTAAGGGCAAGGACATATCCGACAGGAACCCTGAGTGGCATCTCCAAAATAACCATCTTTACAGCGTTCACATTTTTCCCCAGCAGTATTATACTGGCAGTTCTAAAAAAGGAAACAAATAAGAGAGTTAACAGTGCTTTCCCACTCAACAAGGCTTTATTATTATTTAATAATAATTATTTAATAATAATTATAGGAAATTTACACAGAGGATATGTTCTTTCCCTTCCACATAATTAATTTTTGTGTGTTTTTGTTGGTTTGTTTTTTTCTATACAAACCAAATTACTTTTGCTTTCACTATCACGATAGATTGATTATAATTTTTCTCTAATTGTAGGAAGTACATTTTGCTCACCGCTGTGGAAAAGAAACAGATAAATAAGCAGTACTAAACACATTTTAAAAGACATTCAATCACATGCATGGTTTGTTAATGAAAATTGCCTTGATACACTGTAATGATATTTCAGTGGCATCCAAGAAAAAAGTCACTGTTTAAACACGACTTTAAATTTTTCATATTAACACTAATTAGAAGTCAGATCTCATTTAAAAGCAGGTTCAATGAATTGAACCCAAATGCATTCTTTAAAATCCCACAAAATTACTATCAGAACTAATTATCTTTGTAAATTCAGATCAGAATTGAATTTCATGCAGTTTTCCTAGTATACATGTAGTTTGTATTTTCCTGGAATAACTCAATAAATAATGAAAAGCACAGAAGAATTGAAGCTAATGAAACTGAGCTACTTTTCTATGACAAAACTGTTCCTAAAATATGATTCCCAACATTCTTATTCCTGTGTTGCCTGACTGTCACACACATTTATACATTATGGGGAGAGGAGAAGCAAGTTGCTTTTGCTTTACCTAGGGAAATGCTAATTTAAAATAGAAGCTGTTGAAATACATTTTGAGCAGCCATGAAAATACAGTGTAGATAACATCCACGAGGTATTCACGTTCCCTAATTCTACAGCTGAAGAAAACAATGTGCAGCAGACTAACTCAGTGTCCCACAGAGCTGAGGGTTACTAATGAAGTAAAAGTCTGAAAAAAAAAGTAAAATTGGCTGGAAGCTGTCACTGAGCAGACTGCAATGCCATTGCAGGAACTCTGACTTAAAGCTCTGGCTGAAGGCCCCACTATTGTGATTTGCAGCACGAGGGCATTTTTCCTACAATGAGCAACAGTTCTGCCTTTCCCATCTCCTCTTGTACTACATCTTCCTCCACATTTCTTTACATCCAGATTCTCTCAACCGCATCAACTGCCCTTCCACCAGCCTCTCTACATAGTAACTCATAATTTGTTTTGGTTTTGGTTCAAGAATTAATTATGTGGCTCAATTGTGAAAGAACAGGAAAAGCTACAGTTCACATATAAGCCATGTAACTAGGGAAAGCAAAAGAAATACAAGGGGCTGCATCCCCTGTCCTAACAAAACAGGCAGAAGGACTTGGGGTTGTTCAGCCTGGAGACGAGAAGGCTCTGGGGAGACCTTATAGCAGCCTTCCAGTACCTAAAGGGGGCCTACAGGAAAGCTGGGGAGGGACTTTTTGTCAAGGAACGTAGTGACAGGACAAGGGGGGGATGGCTTTGAACTAAAAAAGCATAGATTTAGATTAGACATTGGGATTAAATTATTTACTCAGAGGGTGGTGAGGCACTGGAACTGATTGCCCAGATAAGTGGTGGATGCCCCGTCCTAGGAGGTGCTCAAGGCCAGGCTGGATGGGGCTTTGGGCAACCTGGTCTGGTGGGAGGTATCCCTGCCCATGGCAGGGGGTTGGAATTAGATGATCATTAAGGTTCCTTCCAACCCAAACCATTCTGTGATTCTATGAAGACACCATCCATTTAAAAATGCCTATAGCCATTGAAGAAATTCCATATATAACTGAAAAAAGTTTAAGGTATTTCACAGGTAAGCCACACTGAATGTGCCATGGTGTTCCTCTAGATACATATCATAAAAAGAACAGAGAACATAACCCAGTACTCCCATAGCACTGTGGAATGAAGCCAGAGCAGCAACTCCCTCACACTAAGTCTGCCGGGGCTTAGCCTCACAAAGCCTTCCATGGAGGCCTTCACTGGGCTGACATGAGAAGAAGGTACTGCTCCAGGTGAGGAGCAGGAATCAAAAGGCCAGGCTTTACACTTTGGATATGAAACCTGACAGAAATTTGATGGCTCTGTGCTGGAAAGACTTGCTGCCTTCTCTGCACTACTACAGGCCTTTGCTTGATGGCTCCTATAGAGAGAGAAATTTGCTCCTTATTAGATGGAGGCTCATTATGGAAATACAGGCCCTCCAGGCTTTCATTTTTCACTGCATTATCCTGAATGACTTTGGTTGCCTTAAATTTTGTCCCAGGGCCAAGAGTTGATTTAGCTCTATCTATCTGAGAGTTAACACAGCTGTGAGAAGGAGGGGATAAAGAGAAACCTAAACCATCTATTTCATGAGGCAAATGTGAAATTTGCAATTTTCTAGCTTTATAATTTTCATCTGAAGTAAAACGTCTTCATCTTTGTAGCTCTCTTTCAGCACTTTCCTGTCATGGCCTGCCCTGCCTCAGCGAAGCAGCAGACTGTAAGTCATTCCTGAGAATGTGCTGAATTACTTTATTGCTTGCATCGCAGCGCTAGGGTTGGTTGAGACAAAGTCGAGGGGAATTACGTAAGGCCCAGGAATGCACCGCAGGCAGAATGGATTCAGAACGAACAAGGAAGAAATAGAAGAGAAAACAACTCATGAAAGATTTTGGCAGGGTTCTTGTTTACACAGCAAGTGAAAAATTAGTGAAAAAAATTGAAGTGGGAATTTCTTCCGAGCAAACTGTTTAAAGAAGTGTCATGGACATAAGCTAGAGAAGCACAGTCGGCCAAATGTCACACTCCCTTGCTACTAGGGCTATGCAGCTCCCATGAGGCTGCTTTAGGTTTAATATGGTATGTCAGGGAGCAAACTCTGTCCCACTGTATCTCCTGTAACAGCTGACATTTTCAAATTAATCTACCTTTTATCCTCTTTATCTCATTTTATTTACTCTGCTATTTTTTAATCCACCTAGCTGTAAATTTAGATTAGCGGACATTTACTGATGCTAATTAAACAAAAGGTTCTGCAAAGACTAAGCTATGCATGAATGCACCATTCGTCAGCACTGGCAAACCCTAGCATATATGTGCAAAACTAAAGACTGCATATGCGACGATAAGCGCCCACATTTATTATAAGTAACTGCAAACACTTACATATGTGCAACTTTGGTGACTTTTTGTACTGTGAGTTAACAAAAATTAAAAGGGAAAGAAGGAAACAAAAACAAGGGCACAAATTGTTCTAACCACCCACAGTTATGTTAAACATACAAAACATGAAAGTTTATACAATTCATGCTCCTTAACAGCATAAGATACAGAGAATGAAGCATGGAAGGAATATTTTAGTTGCTAGGAATTTAGCAATGCTGTACAGTCCATACTGCAATAAGGTATGTGTTTTTGTTTTTTTTTTCTCCCTCATTTTTTTTCAAATACATTTCTTGAATGTTAATATTTACTTACAAAACATTTTCCAGTACCATCCTGGCACCTATTTGAATTTCCATTGCAGTTGCAGGGGACACAGCGTCCAGTAAATACTCCTTTATTCTCACGATAAAATCCAAGGCCACATTCCTAGACAGTAAACAGAGAGAGGAAAAAAAAAAGTAAAAAATAAGTGAGTGTTGGTGGAAGGTAAATTTTACAGGTTATAAGTTGGGTATTTTGAAATTGTTTGCCATTTCCAAGGAGTAGTAGAGATGTACATTTCCTGACAAGCTCTTCTACACCCATATTATTGTTTAAGTAGTAAGTATTTTAACTCAGAAAATGTCAGTGAAGAAGCTTGAGCCTAAGCATCTATCCCTGTGCTCTACATTTTGTGGTATGGGGATTTCATCATTTTTACTTTAACCTCTGAGCAGAACACGTTTCCTGTGGCTATGTACAAAGATGTAGAATATGACTTTTAAACCACACAAAGAGATTTGTTCCACACCACAGTATTCTCAGAGAAGAACATATGGAAATCTCACATATTAGCTAGTGGTTATATGAAATCTTGATGTTAATTTAACCACCGTGTATTGCTTGGAAATACTTCTAATGAGATATCTTTTACATGAATTCATCATGACTTCCAAAATAAGTCCACCTGGAGCTATGAGAAGCCATGCTTAGACAGAGAGCGAGATGATCTTACAAAACATACAGTGGTCTAATTTTTAAGTACAGGCTTGTCCCAAAACCCCAGGAAGCACGAAAAGAATGTTCAGCTATTGAAAGCACACAAGCAGAAACACAGCGTGTCAGATCAAAGTTGGGTTTAAACAGGGGGTTGAACCAGAGGATGGAACATTATGAATGAAGCAAGAGACATTCAGTTAGCCTGAACCACCTAGGTATTAACTAATATGTTAAAACCAGATTTTTGCTTGGCATGGGGACAGAAAGTACAAGGGTAGGGCAAGTAGAAGGAATTTCTCCTGGGCATGGAGCCTTTCCATGTAAAGACCAATTCAAACATTCATGCTCACACTCTCTGCTAAAGACCCTCTTAGGACATCCACCAAAAAATACCTCTATTTCCTAAGCTGTTTTTCACTCGTTACTGAGCTGGCATGGTGCAAGGAAGATGAGAGGTTGTTTGAAAGTGAGACAACCTGTCTGAAAGTGGCTGGGCTCCCCATGAAGCAAACACCTCCTAAATACTTGCCTCAGGCAACGCAGTTCTGCACTGTACCTATGCCTTGCCTGTAACTCACACTTAGAGGCTGACCTGAATGACATTCTGTAAACAAGTGAGAGTTGAACTTGAAAACTGTAAACCTTTTCTCATAGCAATTGCACCACCAAGACCAAAAGGATTAATCTGAAGAGTAAAGGGTTTCCAGGACAGTGCCTCAGATCTTATGGCAGGTGGTTGAAGCATAAGTATTCATGCAGGGACAGAAATAATTGGTAAATTTATCAACGACATAACTACCAGAGGGAGGGAGAAAAAAAAAGAAAAAAAACACCAAACGCCTCTTCCAAAGCAGATCCCAAAAGGAATTTTGAGTTATTGCTGTTTAAACAACAGTTGCTAGCAGCATCTTTGCTTTCTTCACATATGGGATAAATAGAAAAAGAAACGTGGGCAGAATACTAATAACATCAACAGCTCTTTTTATATTGACTTTAATGTGAGCACGGACTTTATTTAGAATAGGCATCCTCACTTGAAATTTTTCAGATATATTTTTAAAAGGGAGAGTATGTTCCTTGAACAACAGGGAGTCGGTATACCCTGTTTCTAAAGAAACCAGGGCCTGAAATACATAAACAGCATGACTAAGTAAAATACAGGTTCTAATATGCATATAAATTGCATTTACCGAAAGCCTCTTTTTATGAAAGCAAAATGAATCACTCATTTCAGACAGATATCAAAATGTATTTGAAAAAAAATCTATGCAGTTATTTATTTTTTTTTTTTTTAACTTGTGTTCTTTTTAAACTTGAAAACAACACATTTGGAATGTGTGGGCATGTTGTTTTCAAAGAAGCCTTCTTGATACTGAGAAATTTATTCCACATAAAGATAAAGCTCTAGAAACTTTCAAGTGCTTAGGAGTTCAGCTGATCGTTTGCAAGTAAACAACAATTTAAAAGAATCTTCTTGCACATACTTTTGTTAGCAAAAGACTCTGAGATAAAAGACTTGTGCTATTGCCTTTATATTAAGTGATGTATAAATTACTATAAAAATGGTTCATTTAAAAAAAGAGAAGGAAGGAAGCAAGCACGGAAGGGAAAATGAATAAATTACCTGTCTTAGGTAAAAATCCCTTTGAACTTGTTGCTGTTGACTTCTCTCCTGAAGATGAGGAAACAATAGCCTCTGCTGCATACCCTGTGCTAAACTACACCCCATAGCTACTAAAGTGACAACTAGCCATCCTACATTCTTTGGCCCCTGTGTTTGGGCCATCATTTTACTTCAGCTCAACTGTTAACATACACTATTCTTTCACTATTTACACGTTCCCTTATACTCTCCCTTACTCTCCAGCTTCTGACTCAGATTAATGAGGCTATGTGCTGAGATGGGCCCCACCTTTAAACTTTATACGTGAGTCAAGTTGTACAGCACACATTACAGTTCCTGGAGTTAACAAGTAACTCCGCAGTTCCTGTAGCTCAATATATACCTAACTTAGGGTGTGGCAGGCATCACCTTCTCCCCACCTAATGCAGTCAGACAGAGCTAGATGATTAGCACAGTAAATCACTGCCTGAGTAATACTGCATAAACATACAGGGCTACAAGCTACCCAGGTTACTGTCTTGATCACTTCCTTTGGGTATGTATTTTCATCAGTTTATGTAAAAATAACCCACCTTAGTTTAATAAAGGCAATATGTTGAAAGCAATGGGATGGCAGTATGACCTTCAGTCATCAGTTTGAACATGACAAAGAACACCTTATGTGTGAAAAGCAAGTTTCTAGAAATATTTCCAAAATGACTTCTGACACAACAACTGACCACCCTGAGCAGTGGATGCACATGGGAGACATAAGCCAACTGTGAACGTTTTGTTCACCATCTCTGCAGCTACTGTGGTCTAGGTATTATTCTTTCATTCTCTTTTCAAAAATGCTTGCAAGGCTAACACAGCAATTGCTGCTTTATCCTTCAACCATTTTCTGAGAGAGTAATTCTTCATATTTTGTGCACTTTGTACACTGCTTACCTCTCCATTACTTTATTCTGCTGTTTTGGGTACTTACCCATTGGAACAGTTGAGCTCTAAGCTAAGCAAAGCATCAGCCAAAAGAATTAGAGCTAGAGGAACAGCATCAGGGATGGGATACACAACTAAGGCTAGGATTTCACCATAGTAATGGTATTATTTTGCAATGTTTACATTATCTTTCATAAAAATATCTCCAAATACTTTGAAAAATATATTAATTTCAGCTTTGAAACATTTTCCTATAAAAATAGGAAAAGTGTTAGTCAGTCTATCAGAATAGGAAACTATTCAGTACTATCTTGGTTTGGGTTACTTCCCCTGGACCTCATTATAGTGCCTTAAACATGCAAAATGACATTTATAGTTCCACAAAGGCAATCAAGAGCTGAATAACCTTACTGTGTCTTTTCGACAGTGAAAGTGTTTGAGCCATCAAAAGTGCACACACTTAAAAGAACTGTGTAAGTACCTTAATAACTAGCCCGTTCCTCTAACTAAACCAGTATGTATAGCTGTAGGCAAGACAGAAGGTAATGGTGAAGTACAGAGGCAAACATTTCCTACCTGACATGAGTCACCGGAATACTCTGGAGGGCAGGAGCATGTCTCTACATTGTATGCAATGCTGCCACTTCCTGTGCTGGTGGTTACTTCCAGCCCAACCTCACCAAGGGTTAATCGTTGAGTCTCCGTGAAGTAGAGGCCTCTGATGTGTAAACCATCTAGTCTAGACAGGATTATCATCAGTTCTTCCCTGGATACCTGGTTATTGCTGCTGGCGTGTCTGAAGTTTCCCTGCACATTAAGGATACAAAATGAGCACAGCTCTGCAGTTTCTTAAAAAGAGAATGTGCAGAGCACACAGGATGCCAGAAAAAGAGGGGGGAAAAAAAAAAAACACTTTAGGACCTCTATAGTCCCAAGTGATGTGGGGTGAAACAGATGTCAGCAAAATAAATATAATGAATATAAACAAAGGCAGGAAAAGGAACAACGAGCAAAAAAAGGTTTGTATTCTGTGCTTTGCAAGGTATGTATGGCTCTGAGGTATCAAAAAGTGAAGAAGCATTTAGGTTCTTCTTCAGCCATCCACATTTCTTTGAGGGATTACCAACTAAAATTGCTTTTATTTTTAAGAGTAACTAAAATACTAGAAATCCAGTCTTGAAAGCTGCCTTCACATGCTTACAAGCTACTAATACACATAGTGTAACTGAAAATCTAATTTAGCTGGAAGAACCATTAACTTTTTTTTTTTTTTTTTTTGCCTATAGATGAGGCAGAAATAACTTAGTTTGACTTTCTGAGCACACATTTAAGGCAGGAATAATCCATGCTAATTTAACTCCCCTAAATGTTGGAAACCTGTTCTAAACTAGGCACCTGGACTCCTTTGAGAGTCAGAGGAAGAAAACAGATAACAATTCATTCCATCCCTATTAAGTACACATTTGGGGCTGTGATGAGTCATATTCCATCGGTGACTGACTCAATATTACTCCACTGTCTCTGGAGAGAATGCTAAGGACTAGGTTGGACAAGATGCCTAAATTAGAGGTGCTAAAATTAGGTGGCATGAACCAGAACCTAGGTTCAGTGTGACAGTGAAGAGAGAAGAAAATGTGGTCTATATTTATGGTCTATAGTACTGAAATTTACGTTCATTAACATTATCCAGTATCTGGTTGATTCATGTATTGTCTGCACATCTTTTTTTTAAATGTACCACAGGGAAGAAAAGGGAAGGGCATTCCATTTTCATTTCTTACCTCAACTAACTGCACACGGCCATAATATTGACGGTCAGGCAGTGGATTGTTAGGATCCATATAAACAACTTTCATTTGCTGGCCCTATGTAAGAATGAATGCATAATATTAAACCATTTCATCACATTTTATGGTAGTGTTCGCATGCAGTTCATTTGGAGAAACACGTTAATCCTGTTATTTGGGGAATTAAACTCAAGTAAAAGTACCTGTATGTCATTTTGTAAGCACTGTGTTTTACTCTCAGCAGGGTTTTCCCTACCTTTGTCTTTTAACAACCTTGCTTGCAAATAAAACACAAAGAGAATTAAATTAATGCTTGCCAGTTTTCACAAGAATTAGTTATCGCTTCTGAGTAAAAACATTTTTTATATTTTCAGAGTCTCCTTTGCTGTCCTCACCTTCTTTTTAGAAAAGGAGATGCCTCTTGATATCATCTTTAAGAGCTTACTTACCTTGGAAATTTTTGACTGGCATAAGGTGGGGAATAAAAACAATTCTGGACTGAGGAACACTCTTTGACCTTACATCCTAGTGCACAAATGACTTTGCGAAGTACCTCAGGAGGCATCTTTCCCAGAATCCTAGAACACTGAATTAATATTTTTGATGTGCTCAAGAAACAAAACCAGCCTCTTGGGAATGTAAACACTCAGTCGAAGTTTCTAAGTTTCACCATACATAAAATGCATTTTTACCTCAGTCCATTCAAGCCTTATGATTATCTTTAAATTTATGCTGAAGAAAACTCCCAAGTAAATTAGATAAATTAAATACGGAATCAAGGACATATTTTACATAGCTGAGGCCAAACTTGTTGCCAAGTGTTCAAGACATTAATTAATATTTTTCCACAGGTGCATTTTACAGGGAAAATTCTGTTTTATCTTTTCATTTGCTCTGAAGTCAGTTATGCTTAATAATATGTTACTTTGGCATCAGAGTGAGGTGTGTTGATAGCTTTGAGCAAAATGCAGTAAAATCACTTTTATAGAAATGTAGCAAGTTGCTATAAAAGTTAAGCACACTTTAGGAGCAAAATTTGCCATAGTTGTCAGGAAACAAAAAAGTCATGGTATTGCCTGAAAGAAAAAACAGTATTTCAAAACTTACTGTTAGTTGTATATCAGGTTTCTTATCCAGTAGAACCATGCCTTCACTAGGTAAGCCAAAAGATTTCACTTGGTAACTTAGGAAGCCACCATATGAAGAAAGCTGTAATAAAATGCACTCAATCAGATCAGTGATACTCTACTGCACTGTTGCTTGATATTAATTTAAATTTGTATTCAAGTTTATTCCACCTTAATACATTAATTCTTTAGGTTTTAGACCAAATATGTGTTGCTTGGAAGAAGTTCCTTTTTAATCTATTTACTTTGTGTATCCAACATCAGTCATATACATGACTAGTTAGGCATTGGGACGGGTTGCCCAGGGAGGTGGTGGAGTCACCATCCCTGGGGGTGTTCAAGGAAAGGTTGGATGTGGTGCTTGGGGACGTGGCTTAGTGGGTGACACTGGTGGTAGGGGGATGGTTGGATCAGATGATCTTGGAAGCCTTTTCCAACCTTAATGATTCTACAATTACTTTTTGAGTAGTACTTACTACTGTTCTCTGGGTGGTTACCGGCACTACATTTTTTTCCATACTTTAAATCACACCATCTGTGTTGTGGAGAAATCACACATTCACATGAATGCTGTTCTTCCCCAGGCCCTACAGAACAGCTTTGGCTCATCAAGACCAGACATCAGACTGAGAATGATATTGGTAGTGTATACCTCATGAACAGACATGAATAAAAATAAAGTAAGACTAAGCATGTTTGAAAGGGGCTCTCACTTCCCAGAATTTTATCAGCTTACTGCAAATAAGAATCTAATCAGGAAATCTTTGTTTCACTTTCTGGAGGACAAGAGTTTTACTGGTATCAGCTCTATTGCAGAAAGGTGATAACAGACCATTGTTGCAGGTTGAGCTGAGACCCACCGTCTTTTGGCTGAACTACAGGTGAACACAGAAGGCCTTAGCTCCAGTGAAATAAACACACTGCTGCACAAAACTAAGATTGAGGCAAGCAAGTTTGAATCATTTGTCAAATAGCTTCCCTGGGTTGTGTATGAGTGATTCAGTTCAAAATATACATAGACAAAATCATGCTCCAGGAACAGCCTAAACAGTTCTTGTTCCAAGAAGAGTCTGCCAGAAAGCACTAGGTGAAACACAAACCTTGAAGAAGCTACTAAGTGCCTCTTGTGGCTTGATGTCTCAGTGCCCATGCAGGACGCTCTGCAGCGTTTGGGATAGAGAAGATTGAATTCAAGAAAAGTCCTATTTCCATTACCAACTTCTCATGGAGCAATCTTCAACACTTCAAATTTCCCTTTCTCTCTTGGATTATGAGAGAAAATGATATCATAGTCAAGTCCACTGTATAAATTTGAGAAAATTTTATGCCTGAAGTGTATATAGGCAATTTACCGTCTTCCCTTTGGAAGTGTACTCTCCATAAAAAAATTAAGGATAAAATCTTCTGGGCACTTTGAATTGGAATGATCATCAGAAGAAGCACTTACCAGAACTGAAAATACTTCACTAAATCATGATTTTGTCTAATAAATGCTACATCACTAGCTATAAGGGAAATCTGACTGACCTGAGGGTCTACAGAGGTGAATAGTTAGTTTAAAAAGAAAAAAAGAACTAAAAAAAAAGGGCCAAAACTTCAGTCAAAAGAGCACACAGCAAACAGCTAAGCTGAAACCAAGTGTTTTGCCACAGACACATTACTTTGTTTTGCACCCTTTGCTGTTTGCCCTTATAGCTTGTGCTTGTTTTGGCACGGAAAGAACTGCTTTGTCAGGTTCCAGTGTTCTGCAGGTAAACATCACCATTTGCTCTGTTTGTTTCTATGTATTCTAATGTATTACAAACAAAACACAGATCTCTGTGAAGAGAAATTTGTTCCTTGGATCACAGGGCTGTAATTAAAGCTACTAACTTTTGCCAACAGCATTTTCAAAATCATAATTTGGAACATCGGTTATATTTTGCCAACACAATCAAAATGATCCTGTATATTTTTTAAAAAATATAAGAAAATTCAAGTTAGAGCTCATTTCCTGTTTAACACACATTTTAGGACTGTGCCATATGATGAGCTGTTATGGTAGTGCTTTTTTCTGAAAGTTTTGGGGAAATGCAAAAACATTGGTATTATCAACTGCCCTCTGTATTCTATATGTACAGCATTTATTTTCTAACATTAAAAGTGCTCTACTAAACAGAATGTTAAAATACACAGGAAAAGAAAATGGGGGTTATGTAAACCTAATTTCTCATTCACTGTTAGTTTCTGCACTGCTACACATTTTATATTTGATTCCCTTTTAACTTTGTAAACAGAGAGAGGAAAGAAAATATATTATGCTAAGTATTATGTTGCAATTGAACTAGTTAAATGCTGAAGATAATGGAAAATAGCATTTACGCTCATCATATTGAACAATAAAATGAATGACTGGTGTATTTATGAGCTTGTAAAACTAGCATCGAGATAGCATTTCTTTAGTTAGTTTTCCTACTGGAGTATAGCTAGTATCTACTAAAATATACACTTGCACACAGGGCATGGTAAAAGTAGAATCAAACAAACTATTTAATTTACAGTGTTGTCATTTTAAATAAAAGCAAATCATGACATGTCTGGTTTGACAGTATGACATGCAATATAAAAATCAGCATTGTTCTTAACAGTTGTGTTTAAGAAGGCTATTGACTGCTTTACATTTTGTTATGGGAACAATAAGAAGTTCTTCTGGTTTGACATTACAGTAGATAAAATATGACTTATCATAAAGTAACTCTGGAAAATTATTTTTTGACATTGCAGCAGGAGACTCTATAACATAAGCAAAAAAACCCCAACCTAACTAAATGGGTCATTCAACTGAAAGATAGATCTCTGAACCATAGCTCCTGACCATGCTCCTCACATAAAGATCTCCCTGGCACCCACAAAAAAAAAAAGTATTAATTCTGTTTTGCTGGTTATAGTTTTAACCTTCTACTCAGAAGTCAAATGTTGTGATTCCTGGCATGTCAGGAAAGAGAGAGAAGACTCTAGTCAGGGGAGAGGGAAAAGTATCTAACAAAGACTAGGAGTCTCTTTATCAACAATGCTGACAAAAAAAAATATATTTTATTGAAACAGTTGAGTTAGGTGTCATTTACCTTCTCTCCCAGGTAAGATGGTGGTGCTTTCCAGTACAAACTATGCACTGAAGTAGGCAATTCTTGAACATCAGCCACTACGCTATTACTGACTGGATTGAAAGTGACTGGAATATCAATATTTCCATCCATTGCCTCCAAGCGCCAGTTCCTCATGTCCACAAACTAAAGAAATAAAGGAAATGAGAGTTTGTTTCATCCTTTATTAATCTTCACCAACACTACGTAATGGGGGGAAATTGTTTAGACTGTAATTCCCTAAACGTGGATTCAACCCCTTTAAAGGCAGCCCAAAGTCTTTGTCAATGGATGTTGGAAGGATCTCAAAACAGAGCTTAAGAGGGACAGATGTGCAAAAGCTACCTGGGATGCCAGCATTTGGCTTGTCAGCTATGAACTAAACTCTGTCTTTAGTCGCATGAAGACATGCTGCTTCTGGAGGTGACTGGGAATTATGTAGATAAACCCAAGGACACAATTTAGAGCTTCATTTTTTACGTCCATTCTAAAAATCAAACCAAAGACACTAACCTGAAAGACCTGATACCTGTTAGTGATAGGTTACATGGGAGGAAAGGGACATTGCAGGATATTTTGGGGAGGCAGGCAATGTAGCCTGATATTCTGGCTCTTTAATAATGCACATTTTATGTTCTTGGCTCTTGTTTTGTTAAAGACAATACTTCCTATTATTTGTCAATGTGCTGGGGAAAAGAAAGCATAATGCATATGTACATGAACAGCTCTCAGAACCACAGCACAAAAAGATATGTTTTCAAGAACAGTCTTTCCTAAAGACAAGTCTAAACGAAATCTTCCTAAAAACCAATGGAAGTTAGCTACTGACTTCACTGAGGCCAGATTTTCATCTTTGCTTGTAAAAAAATGAAGTGCCATGATCTGGATTACATCTAGTCTATGTCTAATCCTAAACTTAAACTACGGTCAACATCCATCATTCTAGGGTGCTACTTCTTCCTTCTCTTTCTCTTGCATTGTTTCAGACAGTTATTACTTTTATTTATTCATTTACTTATTTACATCTTCAATCATCTTACCTCATTTCTACCATTCATTCATGTTGCTAACACTTTAAAGCCTATTTTGGCTTCTACCTTTTCTCACCCTTGATAGTATGGTTTAGTTTGTTTGTTTTACAGGGACAGAAGAAGGACAATTTTTACTTCTCTTTGGAACCCGCCACACACTTCTTAGGTTTCAAAACATACCTGTGATGTAGATGTGAAATGGCATGTGTGTTTATCAAAGCATGATGAATGAGACCATTGACTTTAATGATGAGCCAGTGTCTGAAGATAAAGCACTAGATAGCTAGCTTAATTTCAGTCTAGCTAGCAATCTGTAAGCAAACAGGTGAAAAAGGCCATTTCTGCTGATGGGCACATTCAAACTACACCTAAGTCCTAATGATGCTGCACCAAAACTGCACCATTACTTGCAAATTATTTCCCATCCTTCACAACTAATAAAATAGCATGTAGAATTTTGGAAGAAAAATGGCATTTCCATAATGGAGTAAATGTAGGTTCGTGACAGCAAAGAAGAAAACTAATGAAAACACCTTGGTTCTACGACGATTTGTGCTGCGACAGTTGCTGGTTGCCCCAAAACAAAAGCAAGTGGTGCATCCCTTGGGATTAGAAGGGTCCAGATAAAATGATCCTGGTCGGCAAACACTGCAATCTGCACCTTCTACATTCTCCTGTCAAAACACAGTTGAAAGAATTCTCAGAGTTTTCCTTTTGGTTTTGTGAGGCTCCCAAAGCCTTCTGCATATAAATAAATATTTAAACATACGGAAACATGAATGAAAACATGTGACTGTCTGTGTACACCATATTCTAAATGCAAATAAAATTGACTTCTTTGAGACTATCTTAGTTATGAGCTGTCTTTCCAGTTTATTAAGTGAACCACTGAGTAATACATATTAGTCAGAGACAGCTGGTAACTTCCCTGCCAAAGCCCTCCTGCTGGCTTTTCAAAACCTACAATATAAAAGGTCTCTTGTGAAAGTTCACATTTATCACATTTAATTATGCAGATCAGAACAAAAGAAGATTTTCTGGATATAATGATGTGGTGAAATGTCAACCGACATAATATGGCTAAAAAAAGCCTGGAACCTGGTTAACATCCAAAAACTGAGATGCAGATGCATAAAGCAGATCTATGCAGGGTACAAACTGCTTCAGGGAATCAATGGACATCTACATTGTAGCACTGTCAGATACTTCAAAGACTAAGACTACCCATAAAACAGATACTGAACTCATTAAAAGAAAAAAAAATCTGCTATCATGATAATCTGTACACATATTGCAAGGTGCAGTGCTTTTCTACAGCTACATTTAATTCTAAATGATAAAATCACTTTAACCATGCCATTAAATATGAAATGATCACTGATGTGCAAACAATGCTTGTGAATGCAGAAATAATTTGATTTATCTGACCTTGCAGAGGCAAATTCCTGTATGTGGATCACAAATATCTGGTTCTGTTCCATCTCTGTTACAATTACATGGCACGCAGTTTGGGAAACCGTAAGTACCTGGAGCACACTGATCACACCGCCGTCCTTTTATTCCTGGTTTGCATCTTTATCAACAAACACACAAATAAGAGAAAACCAATGAGTTAGGCAGGAATGGAGAGAGGGAAGGAGGAAGGGAAGATTGAAACAAAGGGCTGGTAGCTTTCTGAAGAAATTGCATGGCTGTGAAACAGCTTTATGATTTCCAAGAAGAAACAGCAGCAGGTTGGTACTGATCTCAGGTTTGAATGGTGAGAAATACTGCAATGTTTCATAGGGCTCATAGAAATTATTAGGAAGGGATTTAATTTCGTAAGATAAATGCTCACAATATAATTAGACTTTTGCAGCTAATCAGTCCTTGCAGCACAGAACTACTCTCACTATACACCAAAGAGTGAAACATGGATGTTTAATACAGGTAAGCACAACTGGAAGAAGATTTACAGCTGGAGGATGTGACTGGGCATTTCTCAAGGCACTCAACTGCTAACAAAAAGGTGGGTAAACCCATGAATATGAATAATTATAGGGACTTCAACCTGCTACAAGTCTTGTGTTAGTTTAAAACTGTTCAGAAGGGATAAAATCCACTTTGCTCACAGTGAGGGCTGAAACCTTTGGATTTATTTAGGAGAAGTCTAGATGATGCAAAAAGCACTATCAAGCTACAAACAAAGCTTGAGACAGCAGAAAACATCTTTCCATAGCAGCAGCTCCTTCCTCCTGCCTTTGGAATTAACTTCTTCATGAAATCATAGGTCTGACAACCTTTCTTGCTCCTGTCTATACTAGCCTATTCTCACAATCTATCTTTACTAGTCCAAAAGTCTCAAGAGAGTAAGGACCCACTGATAAAGAATGCCAGCCACCACCACCATCCACATTTTTAAATCACGTAATTTACGACTAAACTGTAAAAATGCTCAGAGATTTAGCGGAATCTTCTTTTGCTCTCAGCATCAAATTTATATGTGTACTAATGCTACAAACTTAAAGGATATAAACAGTTAAAGTGTGCAGACAAGGTGCGCTTCATGTAAAATATGAAAACAATTACCTAGTTCATCAAACAATGGGCGAGGTTTCTCAGAGTCTCTCTGAATGCATTACCCATACACAGAGATAACTGGAACTAAATGGGAACTTTGAACTTCATGTAATCCAAACAAGGAAAAGTATTAATCAGAATCTAGTAGTTGGATATATACTGTAGAATCAGTCCAAAAATACTGGCTAAAAGTCAAGTTTTGCTTCAGAACTATTGTACTTTTAAATTGACATTTCATTTATCTTACCAATTGGGCTGTATGTGATATCACCATTATAACCAGGCAATACAGCTTTTCACTGAAACAGGAAATCTTACTATTTTTGCAAATGTTGCCCTCAATTTTACACAAGCATAAAGATAGGGCTTAGCATATCTAAAGTAATAGATTTTATTTCACTGAATTATGTATTTTATTTATTTTTTTGCAGCTTTGGTTGCCTCCTGTAAGAGCAAGCTATGGGGAAAACGAAAGTAGAGACCAATTAGATGTAGAGTGCACCAGGACGTGCAGAATATGGTACACCTTAACCCTGAATCCTTACTTCCATCTATGAAAGAAGTTTCCTGTTTTGTCATTGGTATAAAATAATTATTCAGTTCATACAAAACGGACAGACTTAGAAATAATTTTAAATTCAGGAAATAGAGTATTCTCTGAAAATGAGTATTATGTCATATTTACAGGACTAATGGCAGAGCAGCAAAGACCATATTTCTCTTTGTTTAGACACTACAAAAACATAGCCAGTCCAATCAAAATGAATTAACCTTGGCCTTATGCAACATATTGGCTCCCGCATATTTGTACCTGCTATTTAAGGACTCACCTCTCCAAGGAAGTAATAGGAATGTTCAACTACATTAATATTGACAGCATCTGAATTTAATAAAATTCCCAAGAGTTACAGCTGTATGCTTTCCATATTTTAGACAATACAAATAGGAGAATACATAAAAGAATCAATTTTCAGCTCAGCATGCTGAGATACAAAAGAACAATCATATGTCATACAGAGGGCATAACAGGGCCCTGTCTGTCACTCCAATTGAACAGTAGTTTCCATACACACAGCACCTATCATCAGTTTCTCCAAACTCATTGCAAATATTCAAGCTTTACAGTACTTCAAAACGTTACTGGACTTAAACCCACGCATTAGACTGTGGAAGGTCAACTGCAACGTTTTAACAATTTGGGAGATAACATACACAATTATAGATGATGCACGTGCCAGAAGTCAGAAGTTCTGGTCCAAGGTCACTAATATCTGGGCACTGGATAAGCTATATGAGATGAACAGAGATTTGGTGACTTACTGCAAGTGACATAGCATGTCACTGGCAAACGATGCATGCTTGGGTATCCCAAAGCCCACCATTCGTTACTGCACAAACCAAATTTTCACTAAGCATTGCATGTATTCCTGTAACAACTGAGTTCTAGCTACCACCAAGCACTGCTTAGATCTTTGCTCATTATCATAAAAGTTCTCCGAATCCTCCAAATACCTGGAAAAAAAAAAAAAAAAAAAAAGCAAACCACTCATGCAACATTATTAATGCATGTAGTCCAAACTTACTTGCATTGCCCGTTGTTTTTTTCACAGTCTGGGCTTGCCACATTAATAATGCCTCTTTCTGAACAGTTGCAGCTCTCACAGCCAGCGAGAGGGTGATAGCTGAAGTAATGTTTCTCACACACTTCGCATTTTGGTTTCACAGTTCGAGGAGGGCAAATGCATTTACCAGTTATGTCATCACAAAGACGCTGCCCACAGTTGCACACTAGGTCAAAAAAAAGTTCCACAAATTAATCCACAATAATCAACTTTTATTAAAATTTGTATATAAAACAAACAGACACAACATGTTTCATTTTCTCTCTTTCATTAGTTTTAAACCCAGGTGGCTTGTTTAACTCCAACTATTAAAATGATTTCAGTTTAAGACCGATCAAGGTCACGGAAACCAATTATGTAACTGTAGTTTCAAAGAGTATCTTGAGAGCCTGATTATTTTCCACAGAATGGTTGCTTAAATTCACCACAGCAATTATTAACGCTTCCCATACCTGCCAAGTATTAAACAACGAATAGCTTTGGTTTCAAGGGCACCATTTTTACAAAGAAACATTAATAAACATAGGGTATTACATCTACATTACACTGAAAGCTATGCTATGCTAAATCTAAGACTGTAATGGGGTTAGGTGGCAAAGCTTTGGTAGCAGGGCTGTGCTTCAGGGATGGTTTCTTTGAGAAGAATCCAGAAGCTGCCACATGTTAGATAAGGGCCAGTTTCAGCCAGCTCCAAAGGGACCCACCACTGGCCAGAGACACGCCAGTGAGTGATGTTGTTTGTGCCTCTGTGAGAGCAGATAGAAGAAAGGGTGGGAAAAATAAAACTGCTGGTTAACAGCAGCTGGGAGAGAGGAGTGAGAAGCAGCCCAGCAGCCCCCAAGGTCAGTGCAGAAGGAGAGCAGGAGGTGCTGCAGGCATGCAGCAGCAGTTCCCCTGCAGCCTGTGGAGAGGCCCCTGGTGGAGCAGGCTGTCCCCCTGCAGCCCATGGGTCCCACATGGAGCAGATCTCCACGCTGCAGCCCCCCCATGGGTGGAGGAGCCCCTGGTGGAGCAGGTGGATGTGGCCTGGAGGAGGCTGCGGCCCATGGAGAGCCCCCGCAGGAGCAGGCCCCGGGCCGGAGCTGCAGCCTGTGGAGAGGAGCCCACGCAGGAGCAGGGGGTCTGGGGGGAGCTGCCGCCCAGCCGTGGGGGATCCGTGCTGGAGCAGTTTGCTGCTTGGGGATGAGTGAACCCTGTGGTATAGGTCCACATGGGAGCAGTTCTTGAAGAGCTGCTGCCTGTGGGCAGCCCCCACTGGCTCAGTTTAGAAAGGACGGCATCCCCTGGGATAGACCCCACACGGAGCAGGGGCAGGGAGTGACCATGAAGGAGCGTCAGAGACAAAGCATCAGGGACTGACCGCAGCCCTCATTCCCCTGTGCCGCTTGGGGGGAGGAGGTGGAAGAGGGTGGCTGGGAGGAAGGTGTTTTTAGTTTCTTTATTTCTCACTGCTCTAGACTGTTAGTAATAAGCAATAAATTTCTCTGATCTCCCTACACTGAGTCTGTTTTGCCTGTGTCAATAACCATTGAGAGATCTCCCTATCCTTATCTCAACCCTTGAGCCCTCTTCATCATATTTTCTCCCCCTTTCCTTTTGAGAAGGGGGACTGAGAGAGCGTTTGAATCTCAGCTGCCCACCTGAGTAAAACCACCACGCTATGCTAAACCTAAGATGGCTCAACCAGCCTGTTACAGGGTCAAGCCCTACAAAGAAAAGCGAGGCCACTGCCTGTGCAGTATAATCTGAGAATAAAATAACTAAGGTCAGGTCAGGCACTGAATACATCAGAGCATGTACTTACACTTGCAAAATGGAAATCCATAGTAGCCAGTTTGGCATCTGCTGCACTGACGACCGATGACATTAGGTCTGCACATACACTGCCCTCCCAGGGGGCTACAAGTGGGGCTCGTGGCACCTTCCCTATGGCAATTACATGGCACTGCTCCGTTGTTGTAGAAAGCCACTAGCGACCTTGCAGAATCCTTACAGAAGGCTGATGATCTTTCTGGGCTATTTACATTGAAATATAAATCACGTTAGTAATGCCACTTGAAAACTGCTGGGAGAATGCTTTGCAGTAGTTCAGTAAATTGGGGTCCTGTCTTTCAAACAATTCTTTGAAATATGGAAGGTATCAGTACACATGCAAGGATACGCACAAAGTCATTGCATTAGTAGTAAGTGGCTCATGTAGGTAAGATTTTTTTTTCAAAGAAGTGCTCGTATTAGTCTTATCAGTTCAGACATGCCAAGCAAAATATGAAATACCAAAGATGGAAATACCAAAGACAGAGAGATGACACAGATTTTCCTCTTTTGTACTGTGAGCAATAAAGCTCTACCCTTACATTTCATCTACAATAGAAAGTCATGCAAAAATGACTCATGGAAAATTAAAAGGCCAGCATAAGCCATGAAAAGCATTTGAATGTAGCAGAGCGATGGGGATTTTATACGTTTCTTTAATATGGAGTGAAAATAATATCAAATCCTAGCTTGCTCAGTTTTTCAGAGAGTGATGCTTACTCAATATAAAAACTGTTTCCTCCACATTGGTTGATAAAATCAAATGACTTGTCCACAGTCTTTTTGTCAAGAATTTTGTAACTGTAGTTGTCTGCTGGAACAACTAAGACATTTTCCTTAAAACAACAAAAAAGCTAGATTGTACATTTCAGAGAAAAACAAAAGAAACAAGCTAAGGCATTTATATATTTAAACATTACTTCATTATGAATTCTGGATTTTCCCAAAAATGCTAACACTTTAAGCAAAAGGGTAGGAAAATATACTTCATTATCTATCTCCCTGAACTTAGAATACAAGCAGCATACAATAAAAATACTGTATGATATCTTAAAATTTAAAGTAAAAACAAAACTAGTGTACAAGATCCTAAAATATTGAAAATTTGAAAATTGATAATTTAAAATTGTCTCTAAATGGCTGGTGAAACTGAGAAGAATACTTCCAAGTATGTTTATGCAATAAACTTACCAAAACCAGCATTCTTCCGTCAGGTATAATGACTGTAACAGAGACTTCAGGTTCAGAAATGTCAAGCTCAATTTGGTTTTCTACAATCACCTGATCCCGACATCCAGAAGTATGAGGGCAGAATGAAGCATTGATGGAACCTATAAGAAAAAGCACAATGCCAAATAATGACCTGAGTGCCAAAAAGCCGAGAGGAGAATGAAGTTAGATCAAATTTGAAAGCCTACCTGACCACACACGTCCTGCATTCACATGCACCTGCACAGGGAACGTTGGATGTGCTGGCTGATAAAAATGTAGCACAAATACGTATCTGCCCAGGTGTGGCACTCTGCCACTCATGGTAATCTGGTTCTGCAGAAAGAAGAACAGCTCTAACGGTATATATGTTTTGCGAAATACTCATCATTTCATGAACTGTGCTCTGTATTGCTTAGTTGCAACAGAAGAGAGGGGGCTTAGCATTTCTCAGGAAGTTAACAATACCTTCAAAGGATATGGCATTGCATCTGCATGCTCCTATCTGTTCGCATGCCAAGCATATGTAATTCACTTCTGCAGTCTGTGACACTACTACAGCTTTAGAAAGAAGCTGGCATTTTTGTTTCTCTTTCTATATATTATATTTGTGGCTTATTCAATCTGCAATATTTTTATCCTATAATTTAGTTGTGATTTTCTTAGAATGCTTGATCTATTCACCTTTACTAAGAACATAATTTGTGACTTAGGAAACAGTATTTTCAAAATGTGAACTACCTGCGATGATGTCAGGATGACTTTGTTAACTGAGTCAGAAGGTAAAGGGGCATTCAGTGGATCATGGAGTATATTTCTCTGTACTTCAGAAATTTTCCCATCCCTGAATGCATCCAAAACCAAAGCCGCTGGTGGAGTATCATACACTGATGGAATGCATGTTACTCTAAAAACAAGAATTATATTAATTACTCTTGTGGTCAGGAGCATTCCTTAAGCATCATGAAAGAAAAAAAAAAAAAAACAAAAAACAGTCAAGTCCCAGAAGTTAATACATTAGAATGTAATACAATTAATAACACAGTAGTAACCACTGTTACTCTTTGGAATTTTATGATCAATAAATGAAAAACAAAAGGTATAGATCTAACTCACAGAGGGGAAAATGTACATGACTGCTTTTATTCACTCAAAATTTCCATAACCTGAACAGTTTCAACAAAAAGAGTTTGCTAAGGAAACCAAAGGTGTTAAAAATACAATTGTCAGTGAATTCAGTTAGTTACATTCACCAGTTGAAATTTCACTTCTACAAATATTTATGTAGGTGTATCCCTTAAACATGCGAGTTTTCCCATTGAAGCCAGAGGGACTACTTAAGAAGTACTTAGAAGTTAAGCATACACTCAAATATTTGTAGAATTGAAGCCAAAATAAATAACAGTGCTCCCTGAAAACATCCCCTTTCATCCACTGTTGTTTTTAACTATTTCTTCCTTGGTATATTTAAGTCTGAAGAACTTGATTGAGAGAAGTAGTTTCCAAGACTGCAGGAAAAAATGTTATTTGGGGGTTTCACACTAGTATTTATTCACTTCGTGTAAGTACTCAGCAGACAATGATTAACCTCTGCTTAAGACAGGCCCAGAACTGGAATGGCAAATACGTTTCAGGGCCAGGACTGAGATGTATTTGCCAGGCTTGTGTGGGAAACCACGTGCAGCATCCACTTATAATACTATTAAACTGAGCCAAGACTCTGAATCTTTCAACTTGGTGAACACTGAACACTTTCAGGAAAGCAAAAATGCTGCCAGATAACGGTCTTAATAACAGACCATAAATATACAGTAAACTATGCAAGTACAGCAAGTGATTTAAGAAATAAATAAATAAAACCAAATAAAATAAAAGGTACGTATATCTACATTAGCTTGACTTTATACCATGCTTTTCACCCAGCCTCCTTTCCCCATTTTACTCAGAGTACAAATCCCCAGGAACGCCAAATGCCTTTCATGAGAGGACAAGTATCTTCAGTGTTAGAAAGCTACTCTCAGTTGTAAGATTCTGAACAGCGGGAGAATTAGAGCTGCAATTCAGTGCTATGCCCACTTGCAAGCCAAATGCAGTCACATGCTTTTATCCAGTTTAATATCCAGATTTTTCTGTTTCCTATTTCAGTTCAACCACTGAAACTACCATTAGAAATCACCATCTGGAAAACCATTAGACCTAGTCACCAATTCTGCCTCTGAAGTGTTGCAAATGTAATTTACTATTACTTTGAGACTCCCTTCATTGTCAGATCAGTTGGGGTTTAAAAAAAACAAAACAAAACAAAAAAAAAAACACAGCTTAGGACTAGAATCACAAGGACATCCAGGGAGGTGCAACAGGAATTGAAATGTGGGGCTTCCTAATTCAGGAACTGCAATGATATTTCCTCTCTGGTGCAAAGAACGAAACACGTGGAGAGAAGAATGCCAACAGGATGGAGCAAGTGCTCTGCAGAAGCTGGAACTGACTAATTAGGAAGTGAACATTTAGGTTCAAATGTTCTCAGTAACAAGGGGACATTGACCTGTGTTGACCCAGCTGCATATGAGTACTCCAACTACTGGTACTACACAAGTATAAAGGAGGAGGGGAAGGATCTGCTGTGAGCAGTGAACGCTGAGGGCACGCTTAGCATCACCTATCATACAAGACCCACAACGAGGGGGAGAAGGAAGTGTCTTGTTTGTGAAGAAGGGGTTTACACATTGAGTAGTTTGGGGCTGCTACATTTTGCTGGTGTAGCTGTGAATTTGGGATACCTGAAAGGAAATTCATATCCCTTACCAATTAGAAATTAAAGCCATTCTGAAACAGGTGAAGCAGTAACATGCAGAATCAAAGTCCAAGCAGAACAGTGAGTATTTCAGGCCTGTTAATTCATGGCTTGCCACAGAAACAGCAATATTTTTCCAGCTTGGACACCTATTATACTGGAAAGCACGTGAGATACTTGTGTATTTTAATACATTAGCACTCGGTAGCTCAGATGGGAAAGGCTAGTATTACCAACATCTTGCATAAAGCCTGTCTATATTAACACTAATACTTCTGCTTTCAATTACCAGTACAATTATTTTAATTTTTTTTTTTTATTTTTACAAATGCTACCTTGTAAAAGTGGTCAACAAACAACCTTTGAGTCACTGAGAAAAGATTCATTTAAAAGCACTAAAATTCACTTTCGTCTCTCCTTGAGGGTCTTTTCCAGAAAATATAAAGGACAACAACAAGTAAGTTACCTTCCATCATGGGTACTCCTGTAAACGGCTATACAATGTACTTTAGGATTCACATATTCTGGAGAAAATTCTTCAGCTGATATAATACAAACCTTGTGCTGAAAAATAAGCACAAGGTACAATTAGCAATTAATACTGTAAATAAATAATAGGGCCAAACCTGAAAGGAGAACAATGTAGACTAATGTTAGCATAGGGAGATCTAAGTCCCAACCCATGTACTGTCATGGGTTTTGTGAGCAGTTTTGGATCCCTTACCTACCTGCACCTGAATGTCTCAGTATTTAAAAGTATTTTTCTGTCCTTCCCAGGGAACGTTAGCTATTGGGAAGTTAAATAAATTAAAATGCAAGCATATGTATGGTAATGGGAATCACAGAAGACCAGCTTGCAGGGTCGGAAGCTAGCCAAGGGTGAACACGATTATACAGAACAAGGGTCAGAAGGAAAAGCCCTCATCAGTGTTGTTAAGACTTTCAGACCCTGGGGGAATTCCTAGTCCTTCTGAAATGCAGGCAGTAATATTTGCTCACACAAAGTCCTTAGAAATGAGCTTTGGTGACTATGAGATTTCTTCCAGTGGATTCAGAATTCAGTTTAAAAAATGTTGGTCTTTTTTTTTTTTTTTGACATAAGGCATGGCTTGTAGGTAGATACAACAGTTAGTGCCAATAAAAAGATATTACTTGCACTTCCAAAATATGTAAGTGCAGGTTACAAAATGTGTGCATGAACTACTTCAAAAGGAAACAAAAAAGCACTTGATAAAGGTAACTAGCACTACATATTAGTTATAAATAGCAATTAAAAAAAGGGAGAATGCATTTATGTGCAAAGTGATTTGCTTTAGAAGCAGTCGTAAAGGAGCTCAACTTGTGTTTTAGCATAAGTGAGCATGGAATATAAACCCTCTATAAGCTAGAAGGCAGAGTGCCAAAAATCCCCTTTCCTGGGCAGCATGCATTAAGCTTATTCTGCCTGTAATGACCCATAGGTCTCCAGCCCATTGCAGCAGAACAAGGGTAGACTCTGAAGATCTGAACTGTACTTTCAGAGCAGATAAGAAGTTACTGTGGAACATCATTTGGATTTAGACGGCTCATTTGCATCTGTCTGAGATAAAGTTGTTAGAGCCCCTCTTGAAAGCTGACCTCAACAATCCCATTTCCCCTTTACTATTTAGACTATTTAGACAGATTTCTGAACTCCAGCAGTGAGAGTGGTTCCCCTTTTCTCCTTTATTCTGTGCAACAGGGGTTCTTTAACTCCAAATCTGCTAAGACGCTGACCCCATAGATAATGTCCATACAACACAAGTTCTTCTTTTCCTCATTCTCATCTTATGGTAAATGCAGCGTTTAAGTTTAACGCAGGGAAATATTTTTTTGTATCTCAATCTTGAAGCAAGTCATTTAGAAAAAGGAAACTGTAATTTGGAAGACAAAATATTATCATGAAGCTTCCATATGTGGAGATACAGCCTAATAATATCAATATCCTTTGGGTATGGATCTTGTTAAGCACAGGAACTGCTACCAGGAGCTACCACACAATTTAAATGGTATTTGTTCACACTGAATGCTGCCTCAGGAAATGAAGAAAGTATGCATCAGTTGCCAATCCTAACAGTGCCATGGAACAACTTTGTGTTTATACTTTGGTTTTAACTTCAGATTTAAACCAACTGTGTAACTGGCCTCATGTTTCTAAAATGGTAAACACTGAAACAACCTAGAAAAAGAAATCAGTATCCAGAAAAATGTATTACTGGTGTGGGCCAAAAGATGGCAGTGAAGGTTTTTTATTCAAAGCATTTAAAAGTTCTATCTTTTCTAAAATGAGCGCACTTATTATCTGAAATTTTGTAAGAGACATTGAAAATGCCTCTGTTTTGAAGATTAAAAGAAAGGGAAAGGGAAAAATATAGTAACGAAGAAAAAAGCTATCAGCATGTTTTTCAATGAAAGTTTACATGCACAAAACAGAGGGCAACTGAAATAAAGCATAACAGAATTGGAAATACCCTTGCAAAGATCAGAGATAAAAAAGATAAACAGGGATTTGCCTTTCTTGTTTGACTCAGTATCTTCTGACTATATACAAACCAACATCTTGAAGAATCTAATATACATCCTTTCACACATCACCACAGAGCTTGTGAATATACAGAGAAAAGTACATCTCTTTACCTACTTGGGGAACAAATATTACAAAAGGGAAAGAAAATGGAAGCTTACCAGAAGAAAATTAATTGATGATGCCTTAAGATGTATCTTTGTATCTGCTAGAAGATCATAGACCGCAATACGATTTCTGTCATCCACAACAACACTGCGACAAAGGAAACTGAGACAGAAAGCAGGATTAAAAATTAGCCTCCTGGCATTGCCATGTTGTTTGTGCAACTGTGTAGCTCAGCTGAGGCCCAGTTAGCCTCACCACAGGTACCTAGTCATTCTGCTGGATCGTAAGTAACAACTATGTTTGGCCACTGGTGAATGCAGTATCCTCACTGCAGAGACAAAGGAAGCACTACATATGAAATGTGGCTTGCCCTGTGTAGCTTGCCTGCACAGAGTCCAAACCTCCTGACCTTTGTTTAGTTCTCCAGTTGAGCTACTGCTAGTGGTACACTGAGAGGTAGGTCTGTGCCTCTAGTCAAGTATCTTAGATCGGCTGCGCATCTTTAGTTAAGACCAACATGTACTAAGAGGAAGAATCTTACTAAAGACTTGGGACTCTGCCTTGCTCATGGAGCATGATCTCTACAGGCTTCCAAAAGTAGAAACATTTCCCTTTTCCTAAAAGAGGAAGTCACGTACAGATTGGATGGGACTTTGAGCAACCTTATGTAGTGGGAGATGTCCCCATGACAGGGGAGTTAGATCTAGATGATCTTTAGGGGTCCCTTTTGACCCAAACCATTCTATGGTTCTATGATACAAGATGCTAATTTCTTTTGCTTCTTCTGCTCAGCAAAGCCAGCCAGCATGCTGTGGGTGAGAAGCTGTAATTACCATACAACTCCTCCTATTTCTCCTCTAGGAATCAGAGAATGTTGAAGTTTCACTGCTGTTCAGAGCACAGCTCAGAAATAAGGACATCTCAGGGCTAAGGACACTTAAGAAGAATAGAGGTCTCTCATTTGATTTTCACTAGAAACTGGGCAACTGAGAATGTCTGTGAATCTGGGATCCATTCTCTTCCAGTGTTTTATTGGGAATAATCAATCTGATAGAGCTGTAAGTAGACCTGGCATACTTTATTCATGATTCTATGACAAAATTCATTATGCAGTTTTGATTGTTTCCTTTTTTAATAGACACGTATCTTCCTGCTCAGGATAGATGACACAGCAGCTTATTGCAGTGGCACCATTAGTTTCAATGCAGAATGGCAGCAGAAAGATTTACTGAGTCTTTTCACAAGCAAGCTTTTAACATATGCATACAAACAAGTTTTAGTTCAAACAATTTAGTTCAAACAAAAACAAACACATTTTAGTTCATAAAATGTGTTTAATTAAAAAAAAAAAAAAAAGAGCTTGGGGTTCAAAGTGTTATATATCAGGCTAAAATAAGAGCAGTGACCTGGCAAAGTCACAGAGATCTGTTCTGTATCACAAACATGCTGATGAAAATCCTGAATATCCCTAAGTCTACAATATGTCAAACACTTGGCTCACAAGAAAAAAATTATGTATGTCAGTAGCCCCCTGACACTCCTAGGGGCACAAACATCTGCGGGATCACAATCCTAATTTGAATCATACTCTGAATTGCTCAAGCGTTAAAGACAATCTCACTTTATGACAGACAAAATCTCTGGAACATCTGCAGTAACCTCAGTAGCCAACAAGGATAAAGAAACATAGGGCTTGAGGCCTACTCAAAATTTCAGAGAAACACATACTTTTGCTTCAGCAAATCTTGTTAGAGGGGTGGAAACACTTGTAAAACTGGCTGCTACTTTTTTTTCTTTTTATAGTCAAAACCCTCAGAAATGCTTTTAACTAAACAAGCATAAACAGTGCAAACATCTACAGCCAACAGAGCTGCTGGATGCTCTGCTACTGGACTCTATAATTAATAGTTTATAAGGATTTACAAGTGTATATAAAAACCCCTTTGTACAGAAAAAGTTCACTAAAGCAGTAGCAATATTTAATGTGCTGACTGCACAGACTTAAAAATCTGTACAATACCCAAAGAATTATGTATTTGCTTTTAAATCACCCTAAAATTTGAACAACATAACAGCAGTAAAATGGATTCCAATATATAAAAAGTATAATTATATTCTAAATGGTTATTTAAGCACTTTGAAAATTCTTACCTGTATTTGCAACTGTATATTCTTACTTGGCCTTCTGTGACAGGTCCCGGGCTATTTATTTTTACCTCAGCAGTGTATAACTGGTCATCTTCATTGGCATATTCAAAAACAAGTACATAGCGACCAATTTGAGGAACATTTATGGTCATCTGTAAATTGACCTAGGTCAAGCATCATTAAAAAAAAAAAATTAGATTTTTCACTCTCTTTTCTTCTTGCAGGAAGCTCCCTTTGCCTGCCCTGCAAGCTAACCTGTCTTCATCAGCCTAGGGCCAGCCCTGCGCTGTCTCAGCAAAAGGCAGTCCAGCAGAATGAAAGCAGTGCTTATAAATAATCACTTTGTCCACTAGTAAGAGTCAACCAGATTCAGGAAACAGCTGCCATTATAACAGCTCTAGGAAGATAACAGCAGATCTGCAAGATAAGGCTAGGAAATGAGGCTTATTATTTCTATTCTTGGCAGTATAAACTATCAGTGAGGAAAATCTGATGTTCCTAAAAAACTGTCACCCTCATCTATAAGCTATCTTTAAAAAAACAAATCAAAATTGACTCTTAATTCTCTGCTGAGTAAACATTTCCATGAACAGAACTCCTAGCACTGCAGTGCTTTGCACTGATTCCCTACAAAGACTGAGAGCATTATCTCCAGGAAATAGCCATTGCCACTTTCTGAAACATCAGATTTTTCTTTTAGTTTACCTGTGCAAGTTGGTTAAAATAATATTTTACAAAAAATACTTTGAAGTAGTTGCATGAAAAATGCTGTGGTTACACAGGTTTTTGTTACAGGGGGCTATGTAATTATTTTCAAACATAAGATGTTTTTCTCAAGATGTCCTTAGGCTGTGAACTTTTCAACAAGCAAATAATTCTGTCAACAGCCATCCTGACTTCACTGCAATAAGTCATAACAGTAAAGTTTTGCACACACATCCGTGATGAAGCACCAGGGCCTATGACATTTAAGTATCATTGGCACAGTTGGTATTTTTAAAGCAACTGTCAGAACACAGTAACAGAGGACACAATCACTTTACATTTAATTATCATGGACTTGATAAAATAGCTTTTTTTTAAAAAAATAAATATGCTTCTAGTATAATTTTTGGTTTCATGAAACATGTTTCTCTTTCAGTGGACCCACAGCAGTATCATATTTGCATCTGTTTGTTCTTTACTAAAGCAAATATTTTACATAATTATAGCTATTTAAGCAACAACAACAACAAAAAAAGATGAACTTGGAGTTACATACATACTCCATTTCTGCTGACAAACCATTTTGCCATTGTTACTACAATTAAGCAATATGCTGAACTAGACAGTATGCCTAAAACACAGGGATTTTTATTTTATTAAATACTTTTCTCAGAGCAAAACATCCTCTCTAGTCGTAGTTATACATCTGCGAATACTGATCTGTTTATATGGATCTGTATAAAATATAGAACTTAGTATACAGCCTGTTTTACGGATGAGCTACAGATCTGCAAATTCTGAACCATGAACCTGCCACTGTTTTTTCAGTCCAGTAGTTTTGTAGTTAATAGTGCAGATGCAACTGTGATTAGCATGCAGGAATCTCACCTCTCTTCCACTGATATGGGACATCACTGGTTGATCAGGAGTTGGCTGCCGAAGAGGTATTCTTCTGTATTCTCCCCCACGTCTGTAATATGCTACCTCTGAACCGAGGACACAGGAAAATCTGCCCAGTGGCAAATGCTGATAGAGCAAGCAGCTTACACAAAACAAAAACACAACACAGAATTATTATTGCTTTCAATTGCAGCAGTATAATAACAACATAATCCAAAGCAATGGTTTATTCTGTGGCATAGATACTGACTTCTCTGTTGAAATACGTCCAGGATAGGTGCAAGGCTCCGTAACTTGTATCTGCAAGATGGATGCTTCATAATAATCACTAGGTAACAGCACCATATAATCCTAGGAACAAATACAACAAATGCAAGACCATGCAGAAAATTAAAAAAGGAACCTCTCCAGACATTCACAATGTAGCAATGCACAAAACCAATCACACAAATAATTTTTATGAAGGATATCTGCAATACACATAGAGATTTTTTGTTGCTGTATGGGCCAGCAACATCCCTATGCGTCATGGTAAATGCTTATATCTTCACAGAGACAGTTTGAAGGCAGCTGCCTTGTAAGCGGGGAAACTCTGCATCCACTATCCCATCATGTGTTGTACAAGATGGTGCTCATAAAGGAGGTTCCCCACTACATCTGTGCCTTGCAGGACTTGTCAAGTCCAGAGCATCTGAATCTAAAAGCACAGGCCCCTCCTACTTAAGCTTTAAAGCTAAGAAACACAGATCTTCTAACCCAAAGTTGTTCTTGCTTTATATGCCAAATGGCCCAGTCAGTAGAGTGGAAAAAAGAATCAGTTTGTATAAGCTTGCATTGCACAGGTGCTGCTTGGTAATACACAGCTGGCTCTGCACAGTTTTCACCCATGTAGGCTATTCACCTGCATACAGCTCAACTGTGTTTGACTCTGCAAGGGAGATTCATGTATCCCAGGTGACTTCATAAAAATATTCCTCATCATCTATTAACCTGTGCTTCAAGAAGCTGGTATATTTTTGCTCTGCCTTTTCAACTTAAAAGAGTGGAGTTTTTTTATAAAAACTTTCTTTTATGAATACATACTAGGCTAAGATCATTAACAAATTCCTTTTCAAAGGTGTTAAAGAAAAAGGCACAATAGTACTGTCACTTTCAGCAAGAAATACGCTGCAAGCTCTTTAGTAACATTCTACATGGCGTTCCATAAATTTAACAGAGCCCCAGGGTTGATGACTAAAGATATCGGCTACTTGTTAAACGTATATTATATACATAAGAATTTCAGTACAGCTTCTTTGTGATCATGCATCTTTAAGGTTTTCTATAAATGCTCACCTCAAAGACTTTGTCTTTTTATAGCAACTCACAACAGTTGTCACAGAAAATTTTTCAGTAAGTGGAAGGAGAGTAAAGATGGGAGGATAAAAAGCTTTACTTATGTTATGTGATATGCAAGAATTACTGATTTCTATGAGCTTTTATGCTCAACCAATTGTGCTGTATATTAATATTACTTCAACATTTGAAGGTACAGATTCTGAACAGACTGAAAGTCTGTAAGCACATGAAAAATTACAGCAGATGGAAGTCAGAGAAGGGAAAAAAAGTGAAATTAGAGGCTGAACTGTATATTTTCATAATGACATTCTGCCACTCTACTATTTTCACTACTACTGTGCAATTTCAATTGCTTCCAGGGTTGTTCCTGACAAACAACTCCAGAGCAATATTATCATGACAGCCTTCAAGCACTTGTTTTCTTCAATTGTTTTCTTACCAAGAGGACTTCCTCTGCCATTATACTGACAATCCACATTCCTGGAACCAATGAGAAAGATTCTGTGGAGCTTTTTCCTGGGATTGTGACAAAAGCTGGCTCCTTGCTGGGTGGGAAGACAAATTCTTTGCTCTGAGCAGCCCCTGCCAGAAAAAAAAAGTTTTTTTGTTTTTTTTTTTTTTTTAAATAATAAAAAATAAGGGACTGAGTAAAATGTCTCTACTTGGTTGGTACACTGGACTTTAGATTTAATCCACTAAACTTGGTGTAATAGGAGCTGATCAATGCTCCTCTGACAATATGTACTGTAAGTAAGCTACAGAGCTGTGTAATTATTGTCATCTTGTTTTTCATTAGTCTTGAGCAAATTGGTTCAGAAGAGAAGACTTTTTCCCTTGTAATGGCCAGTTTTGTATTATTCTGAATGTTCACTTCCCTCTTCCATTATTTTCCATTCAATATTTCTCTCCACTGACTTAAGACATCTTCAGTTGACACAAAGCCTGTTCTCATGCAACTTTCAGCTGTATATTTCAAATACCAGAGGTTCTCTGTAGCATCTAATATGTTATGAAAAGCGAAGGTTTCCTCTTGAAAGCCTCTGGACAAAGGCAAAAGCTTGTTCTGCGAGCTGGTTTCCTGTCTCCCCAGCAATGTAAGCCAGTCCTGACTATAAACTGCTACCCCTCTGCTGAGAGGTACCTGTCGTGTCTTCAGTTCTGTCTTCTCCGAATTACTGAAGGATCTATGACTAAATGCCATCGACTCCCCGCAGTGTGATACTAATAGGCATCGTAAGAGATAATGCTGAACATATCCTTGAATGACAGAGACATACCAAGGATATAGAGTACTTATACAGAGTACTTATATATACTTATATAGAGTACTCTTTTACCAGGGACCAAGCCATGATATGTTGTTGAGGTCTGTCATCAGAGCTAATTTGGTGGATTGGGTTCATCATTAAATAAACATTATTCATGGAAAGAAGGCAGAAGTCACCTTTAAACTGAAATATTAAAGGCAACTAAACCAAGATAAATGCTGTTATTCCTTCTTCGAAAGCTTCGTAAAACACACAGTTCAAATCTTTCGAGTACAGAACCGAAAGCCCTGAATTTGGCAAATGTTTAAAAAACAAATGTTGATTACTACTGTTAGCAGAAGTTTCATGCAAACACAGACACATCATTTACAGGAAAATATATTAGGAAAAGCACAAGAGCATTGACATTGTTAAAAGCAATGCATTTTAAGCGACATTACAAATCCGAATTAGTTGCTTCCTGAAAAGGCTTCTCTAATCTAACATTCATCTGATCTGCTGTGCCGTTGGGTTGTACCTACCTGTTCCAGGCCGAGATTGAGAAGCAGATATGCGGCCAGGTAACGATTCCCCTCCAGGGTTAATGTATCTCAGGATAATGCGAAATAAGTAGTGGTTTGATTTTTCCACATTCAAAGTTATCCTCACTTCATTCTGAAAAATTGAAGTTAATAAACAAAAACAGCCATAAAGTGCTGGATAGAGGAACAGTTAGAAGCCATGCAAGTACCAGACTAAATGCCTACAAGAAAAATGCACATGCAGACAAGTATACACTGGAATGGCAATGCTGTGTATGACAGATGAAGACAGGTAAGCCTAGTGAGAAAATTAATTCACTTACAAGTATAGTTAGTGCCAAAATGTTTTCCCTCAGCAATTGAGATCTTCCCTTTAGAGCTTTTTGAACCCAGGGTGACATAGCGGAGGACTAGGTGGAAGAGCTTAGGGGAAGCCACAGTGACAGGTACAACCACCTCTGGCTGGGAAAAATAAAAAGAAAGGGAAAAAGGAGGAAAGGAAAGTATATTATTTGTTACTAGCACCCAGAGAAAGAAAAACCATTTGGCAAAAGACATACTCCATAACAGAAAAGAAAGGCTCCAGCAGCTTACACGAGAACATGGAACAAAATCTCCTGTAAAATAAAACACTTGTTGAATAATAACTTACCCTGAAACACATGGAATCTTAACTAATATGCATGTTGATATTGCACCTTGAAACATGGACAGTATTTTACTGGTATTCTCCCTGCACGTGCAGGGAAAGATAAGGTATCAAGGGCCGGAATCACTGATCTTAGTCTGAGATAACACAATGCTCCACAGCACGCAGACATCTCCGACTGGCACTGCAACTTCTGCTCCTCCACCAGATCCCTCGCTGCCTTAGAGATGTGATACCATGCTTCTTTTGCCCTGGGGCTGAACTGACATCTCTGGAACCACACAGTTCACATCAACCCTGGACTGGCAGTAAGCCCACAGGAGAACGAATTCACACAGCCCCCATTTAGTTGCAGAGCAAAAGTATCAGCAGAGACTTGTTCAAAGGTTGGTGGATTAGGAAAAAAATAGGCTTTGTGCAGTCTCAAGGGTTTGGCTTCTTCCTTTCCATCCTAAATCATAAAGCTCCCACCACAAACCAAATCCTACCAGTTCACCCATCATAATCCACTCACGGTCCCATGCCAAGATGCTTCTGGTACAGTAACCTCCCTACCACTATGGTCCATTCTGCATCTCCAAAAGCTCACAGATTTTCTAAATTGCAAACCTGTCAGAATGGGGCACAAAGCCCTATTTTCTCTTACTGATAAAAGCTAAAATAAATGCCAGAGTGCCAGCTCGCACACGCTAGTTAGCATATTATTCAATTCTGTCATCATCATAGACCTCCTCTTTCTAAATAGAAATGCAATGCAGAAAGCAAAGACAGATATATAACAGATGATACGGATGAGAGATCTGCAGAGATTAAATGGCTAAGATCTCGGTGACTGCAGAAGAGCAGTGGACCAGAACACAAAACACAGACACATGGGGGAAGGTTTTGCAACTGTTGAAGGATGACTGCTGAAAAGACAGGCATTGAGGGAATACCTGAAAAATAGATAGGAACAAAAAAGAAAAGGTGAAAGAAATAAAGCAACGTGTCTCAGAAAGTATCACAAAATGGTTTCTAAGCTTTTATGGGAAGTCTAGAAGACACAGGTGAAGAGAAAGAAGACATTAATGAGTAATGAGGGAGGAATAGATGTCACTCCTCAATTTCAAGCAAAAAGCAGGAAGCGAGGAGAATTTATTCTTGGAGCTCTATCACCAACCTAGGCAGCTCTTGCCAGTGCTTTAAAATCTCAGGCAAACTGTTAGCTTCTCAGTCTACCAGACCCCCATGTTAGCAGCATGGGTGAAGCACAGCAGCATAGGGCACTACTCATGGGTTATTTATTTCACCCGTGTTTGTTGTTCCTTTGTTTTTTTAATTGTATTGAAATATTTTCACAAAAAGTTTTTACATTAGCCTTTTGTGTGTTAGATATTGTAATGCTAATTTGTTTTCCACAAAAGAAATGTCAGGAGTATTTCAGGGCCCTGCAAGACACAAAAAAGCTACGTGAAAATTCTGAAAGTTTCTTGAAATGAAGAATGTGACTATGAAGAATGAAGACTATCTATGCAAGGGTCTAACTGTGGAGGGCCTGGATCTGGCAATTACTTACATGAATGAAAAGATTTATTCAGATGAGCAAAGTAAGGCGCACTTTCAGCAGGGTTAGAAACTAAACCTTTTCACTACCTCTTTACAAAATGCCTAGTGGGAGTTAGAAAGCAGCAATTTACAGAAGTACAGTTTCCAAAGAGTTGCCTTCATTTGTGAATGTGGAGTAATTCTAAAAAGCCAAAAAATAAAAAGAAAAAAAATTGTCTTTGAGATTAAAGAAACAAAAACAAACAAACAAACCACAAACAAAAAAACACAACAACAAAGAGGAAAGAGTGAAAAGCAAAGAACAGAAAGAAAATCACTATACTTGCACAACAGTTATGTGCTTATGTCTGTCTGTAGTTGACCCATTGGTCCTTGGACAGGTTACAGAGGCTGGACACAACTATATCTGTGGACTAAAAAATCTAATCAGCATCAGAGTACTACAAATATCATAGTACCACTTTTAAGAATGAGCAAATCCCATTTATTGCTCAAATCTACTCTTTTCAAATTTTGATTCATTTGCTCAGCAGTGCAGTCCAAAGTCAAACAGGTCCTTTCTTATACAATTAAATTATGCTATGCAATTCCTGCAATGTATTTATTCCCTCTGTTGTTTTTTGCTTTATGTGTAAACAATCATGAGACTAAAATAAATGTTGCTGAAACACTCTTGCTCGCATCTTGTGTTACTGAATCACACATTTTCTTGTTTGCTGTAAAGGTATCATTCCTGATAAATTGGAGACTTTCTCCTCCTTGCCCAATACAAGTTGCAAGTGTGAAGGCTTCACCACGGCACTATGATGAAACCTGAAAATCTTAACACAGACTACTACGGAACTCTATAATCAAGTGATTTAGCCAAACATCAATCTTCTCCTGTCCTTGTCATAACAATTTCTGGATTTAGTCATAGAGACTTTAAAGCTACCAGTTCTTAACTTTAAACCTACAGCAAAATGTATTCCTAAAAAACAAAAAAAACAACAACAGAAAAAGCCAACAACAACTTCCCCCCAAAAAAGAAAAACAAAATGACCTCTGTAGTTTCTGAATGTCTCTGAAGAACACGTACTTGTATTAGCAATGACTAACTTTAAATAATGCCAATAGTAACTAATCCAAACAGTGATACAGTGCCAAAGTGTTCAGATTAGTGATATCCTGTCCTTTCTGTTTCCTCCAAGACCTTGTCCACACATAACAGTACAACAGGGACATACATATCATACATCTATGTTTTCACCCCAAAGCCCTGAGCAAAATACCAGCTTACTTGTATAGAAGACATCCGGGCATATCCTCTCCAACTGAAGTTAGGAAATTCCTGAGGATCATAGCCAAACCGAATTCCCCTTCCCTGGATGGTAGTTCCATCTTCAATCTCAAACTTCATGTGGTGCAGATCAGGGAAAAAATAGTTTTGTTCAGGCCTTTCAAGGAGACAAAAAAAAAAAAAAAAAGGAACAAGCATTCAAAGGATTATTCTTTTCCTCCAAATTTTCATTTTTTGCTCTGATTTTCAGTTTGGATATCCTTGCCAGTATAAAATACAAATATAACCATTGATTCAACCTTTGATATTTATTTGTGAGTAAAGACATTTCAGGCAATGTGCCTAAATCATGTCACTCAACAGCTAAAGCAAATTGATTCTGATATGATTTTTCATTTCACAGCTATGTAAACCAAAAATGCCTGACGAATTTATGATATTTCCAGGTAGTTTGTCATCTGATTATAACCCCAACATCCAACACTTTTTGGCAAGAATCCTCCGCCCACTCACCACTGTAATCTGAAAGAATTACCATTCATTGTATAGTCTACATCTAACGGAATAAAGCAATGGAAGGGAAGCGATCTACTGATCACTGAGAAATCCTGATAGTAGCTAATAAATTCCAGGCAGCAAATAAGATGGATGGAATGAGAATTCTCTTTCCAGAACTTTTACAGCTGTACCTTACCTTATGTAACTTTTGATATATACAGGTACATTGATATATACACAATGTGATTGCAAAAAATCCCATTAAAGTAACAGAAAAAAACTGTCAGGTGAAGTGAGTATAACTAATACCACAGTTTACCAGCTTATTTATCAACAAATCCAGAATTTCATGTGTAAAGCTAGCAAAGAACTGATGTGCAGTCTGACTCACTCCTGACAGGTCATCCCCACAACGTGCTCTCTGCACTGGCAGGCACCCAAGGGCTCAGCACACGCAGAACTGATGGATCCTCCGACATCACACTGACAGCCTGCCAGGCAAAGAACAGAAGCCAAATATCCCATCAGAAAAAGTGATAAAGGTTATCAGAAAACACACCTCGCTTCCTCTAATTAAAAATTATTATCAACTCATTTCCTCCTTCCGGAGCCCTTTAGACTCTTTGAAACACGTTAACACCCATGGATATGCTGCAATTACTTCTGGCTTTTCATGTTTGTTGTTTTCTTTTTTTTGTTTTTGTTTTTCCTGCTTGTAACATGACAAAAGCCCTTTTAATTATTATTTTTTATTTTTAAATCACAAGTAAAAAGCCACATTTACTAAATGCTGGACCACAGTTTTGCAGAACAGCCATTCTGGTATCACAACATAAGAAAACCATATGTGTTTACATAAGAGCATACACATATTTGTAACTGATATCGGACAACCGTATTGAGTGACTTCCTATATGAGACAGGATTTGTGGCATAAAGTAAGGGACACCTCTAATAATGAGGCATAATGTATCACACTAAGGAACAAGTATGCCTAGGTTAAGAATTTCAGAACTGACTTGACAGGTTGATTGTTCCTAAACATACTTATAGCACATCAAGTAATCTCACTGAAATCAAAGAGAATTAGAGTAATTTGCACCTTCATGAAGCCAGATCTATTTCATTAGATCTTTGGTTTGAAAGTTAGGCACAAAAAGTTTGTTTGATAGACTAGACATTGTTTTTAAACTTTGCACACACAAAAGGATTGCCATAAGTACATCAGTAAAAAAGTAAATCTCTTGCATCATCCTTGTACAGGTGTAAATCCCACTAAAAGCAGTGAAAGTGCTTTCAATAATTTTAGCAAACCCAAATCTACAGGGAGGACAAGGAAGAAAGGGAACCACTGAAGTAGTCCTATGCTCCTCAAAACACATGGCAGAGTGATGACCACTTCCACCATATCACAGCTACATCTGACTGTACTTTAAAGCATCCTGAGTCACAGTTTATAGCAATACACAAACAGAACTGAAACTAAAAATAAATCAAGTTACAAGCTGTTGTAATCTTTTAAGTTCTTATTCCAGTGGACCTTAAACAGAACCTTAACAGGACCTTAAACCCACTAAACAGAACAAAGAGCTACCAATCTTACAGCTAATACTTGCAGGAAAAAAATCAAACCTCCATAGCCCCGTATCCTGGCGGAAGGTGTGAAAGAAGGAATGACTTTCAGTTATCTTATTTGGAAATCTCTTTAGCTATGATACATACATATTTTGCTGGATGAACTGCATCTTGGTGTTACGTACTACATTAAACTTTTCATTGCATTTTAATTTCTGACTCCATTGAAACCCTCTCAGAGTGTGGGGTATTCGATTTTGACAGGGATTAGTGAGGTGCACAATGCAGGAATGAAGGCTAGGCACACAGCTCAGGATTGCCCAGGCTTGCACTGGCTCTGTGCTGGGCAAGCTTCAGCAGCTCCTCTTGCTATCTCACAACACGCTTTGATGGAGAAACCTCAGACAGGTGGTGGTAAACAAGGCACTGAGGATGGTGAGGCAAAAGCCGATGAACTCATACAAGAACAAATTTTATCAAGTGAGTGAGCCACAACATTTCTGGGAGCTACAGTGGTTAACGTCTGCCCTATTCTTTCTCCTTTTTGAAGGCAAAGAAGGAGATTTCAAATACATAACACATCCAGCTCAAACTGAGACTTGTACATATTACAAGTGATAGTGCAAAACTACGTTTTAAAAATATGACCTGTGGAATTCTAAATACTTCTGTGTTATGTGAAAATTTGCTGCTAGAAATGTTTTTTACCTTGGCAGCCAAAATAATTATTGTTTTCAAGAGCATAATAACCAGCTTCACAAGTGTCACAGGAATCTCCACAAACATTGGATTTGCAGTAACAATGTCCATTTTCCTGTGAAGAAAATAATTTCATCAAAAATTTCATCAGCATCTTCTTCAGAACTTCATTCTTTCAATACTTTGAATTCCCTCCAGTTGTGAAGAGGAAAATCATTCTAATTTGAACAAAAACATTTTATCTGGACATAACTTAGTTATTTATCACCTTTACTGAACAGACAAGAAATCCCTACTTTTAAGGTGATGAAAACATTTCATAACTTTTATACATCCCTAGGATATCACCTGTCATTTCATGTGTAAAAATTTCATGTGTAAAAAAGCAGTAATGAATTCCAAGATTTCTATCTTACTATGTTACAATAACATATCTTTACAAAAATAAATTGAATTAATGTTTTCCTTATAATTTCACTTCACCTGTCGACATTCTCCAACTCCACTTAGTGTTCCACTCACATCACAATGGCATGCTGCACGGATTGAAAAAAAAAAAAAGATAATCTGCATTTCCTCTTTCCAATATACTTTGCATTAATAAATATATAAACAAACAAACAAATAAATAAATCTTGAGTCCTCAATTTGGAGTCAGTACAACAAAGTGGATTCTACTCTGGAAGGTTCAGAACAACAAATAGATACTGGTGCAAGGCGAGAAAAAAAAGCAAAGAAGAATGAATGACTTTTGTGTATGTGCAATTTACTAACGTGTTTTGAAGTATCCTAATTTACATCTAGCAAAACCAGTCTTTTCTGGGTGTTCTGACAGAATTGCTTTCTGTCAGAGTACAGCACTAACAAACATTCGTGAAATTGTGGTCTAATTTCTAAAAATAACTTTTGCTATTATAAGTAATTTGGTTTTCAATTTAAGTAACGTGAAAACATGTTCTTAATGAGTTGTTAAAATCACTGAGCACCACAGCTAACAAAGACGATATTCAAAATAATTTAGTGTATTTCATAACCCAAAGAAATGTGTCTTAAAGCTGTACCTGTACATCCTTCAAGGTTTTCTTTGGCCAGGTTCCAGTACAATGGTTTGCATTTACTACACGTAGGACCTTCAACGTGCTGAAGACATTGACAATAGCCCTAATGACAGAAAGAAGTTGATTCATCTGTTTCATAAAAAAACACACAGCTCTTTAGTATTATGAAAAATTTAATATTATAAACAACTCAGGCAGCTTACTGACTTTCACAAAAGCATGGAATCCACAGCTGATTCAGACTTCTTGAATTTTTCTGTCTCACACTATCAGCACAGGATTGTTCCATTTTTCTATATCCAATTTATCCTAAATATCATAACATACTTTCCAGTTCTTTCATAGCCTGATTATAACTGCTCCAAAGCATTAACAGTTTTGTGTAAAGCTTAAAATACAATTTTTCCTAAAAGTAGTCATTAATTTTTATATTTTCTCCTACTTTTATCATTCTGTTTTTCTTAGAAGGGCAAAGTAGAAACAACAGTGGTAAAGTGAACTAATTCAGATTCAAAACATTAATATTAGTGGTTTTTTTTTTGTTTTGTTCTGTTTTTAATTATGGCAACGACACACTTTTTTTTTCTATTTTTTATTTTTACCAACAACTTTTCTGTACTTTTAATCTTAGATAATTTATGTTCTGAATCACCCATATAGTACCATACAGCTCTGTGAAGTAGATATGATGTCGAGTTTTTTTTTTTTTTAATTGATTTAGGTAATTTTTGATAGAATTTCTGTTATGTCTCTTCTTCATATTTTCTTACACTTCTCCATTTATTAACTATTGAAAAAAATAATTATACAAAGCTAAAGCATATTTCTCTGAGGCAACAGAGACTTTTCAATCCTCTACACATTATTCTTAGGGACAAGCAGAGGCAAATAATAGTAAATTCTGCTTTTCTTCTTAATTCTTTTTCTATCCTTTTCCATAAAAGAGAATGGATGTCTCTCAGCAGGGTTATTTGCTCAGGCACATCAACATTGTTTCCAGGGAGTAACTGGTTTACATGTGGCCAACTTTAAAAAAAGCTGTAAGACAAATACAGATGTATGCCTGAGCCTACCTCTTCTACTTGCCAGATTTATTTTCTGGGTCTTCTTTGCAACCCATTTATATGGAGTGTAACTTAACAGTTTCTGATCTGTGATTTTTCATAGTATATTACTAATATAAAAATACTAACTACTAATACTAGTATATTACTAATATCAATACTAAAATGCTAGTATATACTTTAATATAATAAATACTGGCATATTACTGATGTTAAAATACTAAATACTAAAATATATTTTTTTCGGAAATAATTTGGTACTGAAATGGACCAACCCAGAACCAGGTCTTCAAAGCATGCATAGGTATAAATGCACACCTGCATGCATGTATCAACATTTTAGCATACCAAGCACACACAAACAGTATGCATATTCCACATATAAAAAGATTCAAAGACAAACAAACAAAAAAACAAACACCACCCTAGACAGGTAATTGCATTTGTTTTGATCAAAGAATAAAACACAAAGGTCATTTCCACTCTTACTCTGCAAATAAGCTTGTGCAATTCTTTCACAGATTATGATCAGACTTCAGGCACTTAAGCAATGGAGTGAATGTGTTCAGCAAAGGCTCAGACCATACACGAATTATGAATATTGCTAGCTGCAAAGACAGAATACTTACAGAATGAGAACCAACAGTACCTGAAGGGTCACACTCACTGTTGATTCCTTTAGGAATTAAAAAATAAACACATTAAAAGATCTTTTGAAAACAGAGCTATGAAATACAGTAATGCAAAAAACTACAATGTAAGCTCTGCAACTTTCAAAGAGTGTCTTAATAGTCACCTTGAAGTGACTTAATTACTTCAATCTTTAAGACCAGAAGAAGCCTTTAATAGTGATTGTTCAAATATGTATTTAGCCTAGTTTGGACTAATTGTTTTGGTATACAAAGTAGTCACTTGGAAAAATGTAGCACCAACCTACAACTGAGAGATGTTTTCTTAAAGCTTCTGTGGCGTTGTTGAAAAAAGGTTTTAATCTTACAATTTACTTCAGAGAATATACAGAAAGATGAACGAAATCCTCGAATATCTACTCCTGGTGTGTCCCTCCCTTCCCACACTTCAGCGCGTTTCTATGAAACTACACATAGCAAAATGTCCTGAAGAACCTTAGAATAAAAATGGGGGTGATATGAACTGAATGCAGGATTTTCTATCGCAAATGTTACCTTCACAGTAGGGGAAACTGTAGGCTGCAGAAAGGCATCTGTCACACTGTTTCCCCGTAACACCTGGTTGACACTCACACTGCCCTGCTGTTGGCTCACATGTGTTGTGCTGAGAACCAAGAGGAGCGCACTGACAAGCTGTATAACCAAAAAACAAACAAACAAAACAAAACAAAAACACATTGACAATATTAGTAGAGTTCACCTTGTATATACGAAATAATAACTTTCAAAACTCTGATATTGCAGAGGTTTTGAACACTGTCTAGACTGCCCTTCATTTTTCTTTGAAACAAATCACAGGGTCCACACACCTATGAGTGGAATCTATGAGTTTGAGATGATCTGTTTCATCTCAACATTGTTTACCATGCTTACATTAATCCAACTTGCATAGATAACAGGAACAGAGATGATGTGCCAGGTAGGGTTACCAGAGTGTGTGCCTGCCAAGAAGCCTGGACGCTGGCTTGATCTTCAGTGTCACTGTTGCCAGCTTTGGAAGGAATAAAACTATCATGCTTACATAGGTAGTTTTTGATGGCAATATATATGGGAGAATATATTTTCTTCTGTACTGTAGCAATAAGATGGCAAGCCCCAGTAAAAGGAGGAAAGGCTGGTACTCACGCAAGCAGCTGGGATAGCTGTAATAACCTGGAGCACACTGGTTGCATTTAAATCCAGCAAAGTTCCTGTGGCACAGACACTGTCCTCTGGGACCACACATACTGTCCACTGAGCCAACTGAATCACAATTGCATTCTGTATGGGGGATAAAAAAACATTAATAATCACTAAGTATTCTGACAGACACATGTCTAAACAAGTAGTTATTTAAAAGAGAATTTGCCACAAAGACACCTTTAAATGTTAAACAATCAGGAGGAATCCAGACAAACTATAATATCACCGCCAAATATAAATATCCTGAAATAGATGCTTATAATGTAATTGCCTCCTCAACCACTGATAATCAGGTTCTTAGTGCAATGCCATGTACAGCTTAGACATTTAATTTGATTCCTTGCAAAATACACATACAAGGAAGAGAAGTCTATCTTAAAATGGAAAGAAAAGTCCCATGAGAGAAGTACTCATCATCTTTACAAAATAACCTCTGACGAAAAGCATCCACAAAGCTAGGCTAGGTCTAACAGCTGACAAATGTACTAGAAAAGCAGTTAATGATGCACAACTTCATGATGGACAAATAAAGGATGCACAAGGTAAAAACTGCTGACCTGTTGTAATTCTACAAGCTGGCAAGCAGTGCACTGCAAGAATCTGCACATGATACGTGAGGCACGCTGTCAGACTGTAACAGCTAGCTGTGTGGTGCTTCTCCTGGATTTATCACTGGCTTAGGCTAACAACTTTATCACAGATATGATGTGCTGTTTTGTTGAAACGATGCTGGAAGTTACAAAGGCCCACATTTTATAGGTACATGAACTGTCCAGGAATCCCAGCTGCCACGGGTTTTGCAGTTAAGGCTAAGATTTGCAGTTAATCTCTTACATTATTTGACTGACAAATAGCTGACTGACGAATATAAAACAAACACTGTTCAAATACTGTCTCTCTGTTGCATGAATATAAAACAAACACTGTTCAAATACTGTCTCTCTGTTGCATGTTCATTTTCCTGGTTCCCCATTTTGGTTCCTCTTCGTGCTGCAGCCAAGGATGTCTGGCTTTGCTGTGTTTACGTCAAAGCTTCATGGAAAGACACAGGACTTGCTAGCAAGTTGTGTAAGAACAATACAAACACTAAAGCTTCCAAAGACATCACCAACACTACAGTCCCCTCCCAGCTGAATATTAAATCACTGTCCCTCCTCATTTTAATCATATTAGTTTAAAGGCTTTGTTTGGATCCTGCTCCGTTGAAGAAAGCTTCTATATGGTACAACAAGGTAAGACCATAAAGGACAGTTTTAGCTGCAGTAGCCAAGAAATTATAAAGCTACCTCCCTTCTGAAGATGACAACTCCAAACAGGAGTAGCACTGTTCATCTTCCACCACAGTCTGCAGTATGCTGCATTGGTTTAAATTTAACCAATGGTAGCTTATTTTGATAGAACAAGCTGTGAACTGCAGCAGTTTTGAGTAATCCCACTGGCTGTGTTTTCAACTATTTTGTCTGTGTTTTACAATTTGTTCTTGCATGCTTTCTTAATCTTGTATGTCTCTTTTCAGCTTTTGGTGTTAAAAGTTTAAACATACTCAATATGGGTTTGATTTGCTCTAAGATTGCTATCTAATTCAGTTCTAAGAAAAGAAAGAAAAAAAAGAAAAATACCGTATTTTAAAACCACTGAACAGAGTGTACCAAGGCAGAATCCTGATTTTATGTTTTTAATTTTAAAAAGTTAATCTACTCCAGACCATAAGGACACAGTCACATGGTATTTCTTTATTCCAACCATTGTGTTTAGTAATACAACATAATACATCTTTGTACAGCATAAAGAATTCTGCTGGCTATTCATCGGACATAAACATAAAGCCCAAAAGAAGACTGTTATAGTCAGCAACTACAAATAACGAGAAAGAAGAAAGTTAGTCATAATGTTCTATATAAATCCTGTTACCCTCTATAGGAAAGTATATTTCAAAATTCAGCAATAGACTATATTCTTTTTGAATGTACAATTCACTAATCGTAGAATGGTTTCAGTTAGAAAGGACCTTAAAGACCACCTAGTCCCAACCCCTCTGCTACTGAGGGCACAGGAATTTTCAAGGATTATCAAGGACTGAGGGCCCCTCTCTCATTCACTGCAAAGGCAGACAAAACCTAGGGGTCAGATAGGACTTGATGGCTTCTCCACACACACAAAAAAGTATTATGCATTTCAAGGTTATACTTCTTCAGTACTGATCACTCTTCGTTTCACATAAAAAGCAGGCTAGTCCTTGGTGTCATATACACTGGTGAAACCCCATGTAGATCAATCATGTTTCATGATTACAAGGCCTGCCATATGATGTTAAAATTAGTAAGAAGTCACTATGAAGGGCAAAATGTGAAAAATCACTGTGAAGGGCAAAATTACTTTCAGATTTACAGAACACACAGAGTGCAAGGTACTACACAAAGATCCTCTGCAGAAGTATATTAGTTCTTCACCTCTCTACTGTTTTTGCTATGCCAGTTCCCTGCCAACAGTCAAGCATCCTCTGCTGCTGTAGACCTCCACGATGAAACAGTTCTCAAATCCTTTGGTTATTAGTAAGACAGCTGTGCTAACTGAAGCTAAATCAAACAGTCAGACCAAGAAAAAAAAGCCCATGGGAAAACAGACTATGTAATTATTTCCTACTGTAGAAACATGCACGGAATTAGTGCTTAGAGAATGAAAATATATGAGGATTTCATTGTAAGGAACAGAAGAGTCTCTTGCTCACCTAGTGCAGTGAACATGGCTTAAACCCCTGCAAAAGCAGTACCTTAAAAGCATTAAAGCTTGCCTACTCAGGGGTCTGTCTGATGACATACATGTAATCTGCAACCTTACCTTCACAGACAGGAAAAGAGTGGTGGCCAGGCTGACAGCTGTCACACTGAAGTCCACGTACCCCTGAGCGACAAAGACACCTTCCACGAAAATCACAGACTTCAGGACGGGTACCCGCTGAGTTACACTCACACGCTGCAACCAAGCAAAGAATTTTCAGAGGCAGTCTCTGCAGAAGTGCTCTTTTATTATTACATAAATAAATAAATAAAAGCCACTCCCCAATGATCAAGAGGACCAAACTCTTCTTCTCACATTCATTTAGTTTCATAATAGCTTTTATTGATCGCCAGCATCAGTAAGAATTCAGTATTGAGGGAGATATAAAGGAAAATCCATTAGAGAGAAAGAATCTGGCTTAAAGTAACTATTGCATTCAATGTTGAAGTACACTTAGCCTGTCCCCACTCAGGACAGATGCATCAATATGGTATGCTGACTACTGAAAGTAGCTCCAGTCTTTTTTAAGACTAAAATTAAACTATTTATGGTTTGGATTTATAGTCTCTGGAGGGAGCAGTTAATAAAATCATCAGTACAGATCAGCAGTATAGAGCTGATTAATTGACATACTTTAAAAACAGTCAGTTCTCTGGTATTGATTAGAAAGGGCAGCTTGATACATGAAAGTGAGGTTGCAAACTAAAGTTAAACATAAATTTCTCCCCAAAAAGGATAAGCAACAGAAATGCTTCCATTGGTATTCTAAATTTTATCAGGAATAATATTATTAAATTCACTCTCAAACTGCAATCCGACAGCTGCATCACAAAATAGACAGCAATCAATGTAATAGAGGCACTTTTAGATAGGAATCACTCCTCATCTAGATTTTCTTTTTTGACTTCTGTAAGTTTTGGAAGACTCCCTTATAAACACATCTCCATAGCAAAAGAATTTCATAAGCATGGATTTTTGAATATGCTTGCTGAAAGGGAATGTTTTGGCTTACTCTGGCAGTCATAAAAAAAAAAAAGCCATCGCACAGGTATCACAGGAAAAATCCTGAAATCCAGCTTGATATCTGCACTGTCCTGTATTTCCATTACAGTCACTACCAAAAACTTGTGTGCCGTGGAACTGGCATGCTGAAGAGCACATTTGTAAAGAAAACATTTGCAGCATTACAATCTTAGAGTTGGCATTTCACTTGGAAGCTAAATGTTGGCATTTACACCAGGGCTCAGTCTCCAAGAGTAAAAGAAATTATGGAACTTACGCAGACACTGGGGGCCAAAATACCCTGGTTTGCAGCCACCTTCTAGTTATTACAGGAAATAAAAAAAAGAAAGGAAAAGAAGTTAGTGCACGAAACCATGCAACTCCTTGTATTCTTGCAGGGAAAAACAGATCAGTACTTAGTAATTATTACTCTTGAATCACCAAAATTATTCATATGACCCTTACGTGCAGATCTCGTTTAAAAATAATAAATTGTTTAGTTTGCCAGAACTAACATACAACTTCTAGACACAGAAGCTTCCATTTAGAGATACCTGCCTCTCCTAAGCCTTCAGATTGAGGTGCTACTTGTTGAAAACGGAAATGGCTTAAGATCTGTTTACTCCTGATTATTTTTACTTGTTTTATCAGTGCATTTTTTTTCTTCTTTTTAAAAAACTGCAAGAGAAGAAATCATGCAACAGAGCATACCCAGGGGCCTACCAGGGCAATTATTTTTGATGCCATATAAACAAGATGATAGTTGGCTACAGGAGACTAAAGTTTTGTAGGCTGTAACAGCAACTGCATACTCTTTCAAGCAAACAATTAGAACTTGTAGATACATAAATGGATGTGCACTGTCTACTTATATCCAAGGGTCTGCTACATCCGCAGAAGAAAACACTTTCATTTGCCAGTGTAAACTCCATTTCTATGAAACTAATGGAAAATAATGGGGAAACACATTGTTTTTAGGATATGACAAAGGTTGCTAGATTTTTTAAAGTTATTAATCCTGAAGTACGTTACTAGTATGTATTTGATTTAGCACTGGCTGTGAGATGTCTCAGTTCTGCAGTATAACGATATACACTAAAATACAAAAGCCCACCAAGGGAATCACTTTATGCATTTCAGACAGCTTTGCAGTGGGATAAATAAGAAATATGTAGCCCTCTTAGAAATTCAAGTTCTTCACAACATACAATTCGCCAGGTGCAAGAGGCAAGTCCATAAACAGAGGGCAATTAGCCTTAAGAAAGAGATTTACACTGCAAAGCAGCTGACAAGTTGTACATGTCAGAAAGCCTTGATGGATCTATTCACAGGCATCAAACAGGATGGTCAGCTTCTTCTGCAGATGTTTGCCAGAGGCTCAAACTTATTTTGATCCATAACTCTTTCTGGAAGTATCCCACTAAACTGTTTAATATGAACAAGACTATAAGATGAACTTCTGGTAAGAACAAAGGCTCTCTGAAAGGTAAGTATCAACACTGTCAAAACTACTACATAAATCTCCATGAAAGAACACGCACTACTAAAATAGTGAAAAGTTGTGACACAGGGGAAAAAAAGTGGTAGAAAAGAAAAACAAAAAGAACTTGCCTATTATGTCACCAGCTATAGCATCGCTTGGATTTGGAGAAGGATATACAGGAATACCTTTAAAACAAAAGAAATAAGGTGTATTTGAAACAGACACATTTATTTCACTAAAATTTTTGACAGATAATGAAGGTCTGTCCTGTCAATACAAAGAGCATGATTAATTTATCTTAAATTAATCAGTGGCATTAGATTTCATTCTATTGCCATTTTTAGTAAATGGAAGCACTCAGCAATTCTATCACATCATTTTTCTCATGTTTATTTTCTTTGGATTTGCTGACACTTTTCCCTCAATCACTTCTTTAAAAAAAACGAAAGAAGCTGTAACCCTTCCTTCATGGCTGACAGCTTTATACTCTGCCAGGAGGGTCTTTCCAACATTACACTGGTACCGTTTTAGAATTATTTTTAATTATTTTAGAATCTTCTGAAAACCCCAAAACTTGGTTTATTAGACATACAAACTTCCAGTCCTGGGAGGCCTCAAGGAAAACACACAACCACTTTCTCCCCCATCTCTCACTAGTCATGCTCTACTTTTTAGTCCAAGTGAGTTACAGACTCTAGACTTCCTGAATGTTTTAAATGAATTCAGAATTCTAAGAATGAAACACAATCTATCTGATTTTCAAGTAACCACTGTTTTGCAAAGTAGACCAGACTACCTTCTGTGTTATGACAACTGATTTATTGGAATGTGTATGCTTGAGAATCTGAAACACCAGATGTTCAAATCAAACAGTTCAACCAAACCCATTGTAATTAAAACAGCTAACTCTTTAAAGCATGTTTAAAATTCTGGAGAACAGACATTTTTATTTGCATACTTACGGATACAAAATGGAAAACTATAGAAACCATCAGCACAGCGTTCACAGTTTTCTCCCTGGAAATTCTGCTTACAGAAACAGCGGCCAGACCCTTCTTCACAGCCCTCTGCGTGCTCTGAGTTACAGCTGCAGGCTAAGCAAGTTTGAGAAAATAAGCACTTTTGGGAAAGGTTTCATTTGCCTTCTATAGCAGTGCACAATGGCATTATAATGTCATTTGCAGTTGTGAATGTGTCATTATTTAAAGAATTAACATTCAAATTCTGTTTCATATTTTCTGAGTACTCCAGATCACAGAATTAATCTTTATGGTATCCCTTAGAAGTAAGATTTACACCATTTTCTTAGACTGTTTGTTTGTTTGCTTCAGAATTCAGAATGCTGCGTGTTATTGCTCCACAGCACTGCAGCATCTATCCTTTCTGTGGCTTCTGCTCCTTCTCTCTCCATAGTCTAGGTGGAGCACCATGCTCTTGAACACCTTCCCTTACACACTACGCATGACATTATAGCAGCATTCCCACAGCTCTGCTGACCTTGTGACAAACACAACAAACCATAGCTTCCTCCTACTTGTCACAAAGTTCTGTCAGCCTGTTTGTAATTTAATCCTCAATTCTTACCTATACTCTGTTCATCTTTTTTAAAAGCTCTATTTCTCATCATCCTATTGAGTTATTAGATACTATATACTATACTATAGATCTATACTATACTACAGTATCTATAGATACTATAGATGCTAAATTGAACACTGGACAGATTAGAAGTAGCCATCCTTATCACCTTTGGAGCTATATGATAATATTTTTAAGTGACCAACAGCCAAAAGATACCTTATATGTATGTCAGAGAACTAAGAGAAGCAGGGTCATGAGGATATGAGATGAGAGCAGCTTCTCAGAGGTCATGCCAGCTCACTGTGGGGTGTGTAGCTGGTCCTACCTCCTCCACAGCCTTTTACGGCTTACTTCCTCCCGTTGTCCTACTGCTAGTCTGAAGCTTTAGGTTCATATGACACATACGTTGAGAAGATTATCATTAAAAGAGTTGAAAGCAACACAGGAAGTCGTTTGCAGTTATTTTCCGACATCTTTTGGACATTTTATTCTTCGCTATGAGAAGATGCCAAATAGAGAAGGACTTACGTATACAGCCATCAGGAGCACTTGCTGGAACACCATATGGACGGTAATAACCTTTTGCACACTTCTCACAGTTAATACCAGCTGTATTATGCTGTGCAAAATAAAACAAAAGGAGAATATGAGATACAAAGGGGAACTTGGAAGGAGAATTAAGAAACAATAACATCCTTAACACTGTCACTATACACAACTAAGAAAGGATCGGCACAGAAAAATAAAAAAATAATAATATTACTGCAATAAAGACAACATTTGTCATTTGGTGTACTTTAATAACATACAGCTTCCTGAATCATGGTATTCTCACATAAAGTAACTGAATTAGAACTTTAAAACATTATGAAAATAACATATTTAACAAAAAATTAATTTTAGGAATAGATGGAATAAAATTCCCTTTTACACTATTACCAGATATTCATTGATTTTTATAGGGCTTTCTTATCACAGTGTGCACATCATTCAGACAACTGCATTGTTAATTTTTCCTCATCCTGTATATTACTCCTTTATCCAAAATCAGCAATGTCAAAATACACCCAAACCTGATCAGCCTACAGGAAACAAAAGTAAAATGAACAAAACAGATCTACCATTAGGAAAACAAACATCTCTGTAAACTTGTTTCAGACACACAGAAAAAAACATCGTAAGTAATTTAAGCACAGCAAAAATAAATATGTCTCCTGTGAACAAAGTCCTGAGAGTATTTCAACTCTTGCTCTAAAGCTCTCTCTTGTGGTGAGGGTGCCAGGAGCATGCAGCGGTGATGGCATCCAGAAGTTGAGCAAAGAGCTGTCACAAGGCATTCTCGTGGACCAATTTGTCTCACAAGCAGGGGACAAGAAATAAGGATAAACCCTGCCCTGGAACAACAAAAGCAGCAAGCACCTGCCCCCAGCTCCCACTTGCTGTTCACTTCCTTCTTAGGGAGTGTTGCAACACAGGGCTGCAAACAGGACTTCATGGGGCAGCTGGCAGGGCAGTTCATTAGCAGGGCACCCCAGGACGTTGCTGTTTGTGGTTGGTGCTCTCCATTTGTGCAATAATTCTGGGTTCTGCTTCCAGCTCTGCCAGGAGCTTCCTCTAACATCTTCAGATCTGAACTGCTGCCGAGAAAGGCTAATGCTGGATTAGGGGAGGTGATGCTCACATCACACAGCAGGTGGAGATACAGTATTTGTTGCAGCACTCAGACCACAGAGCGGCCCAGCACCTCTGCTCAAGACTGTAGGACTCCTCCCAGAGTTGCAGGATGCCGCTGTCTGGGTCTGGGGTTACACAAGAGTGTCTGGCTCTCTCCGTGGTGCTGGGGCAGGTGATGAACCTGTGCAGAGCTTGTGGGTAAGGATCAGAGGATGTACCAGCCCAGTTGATCACAGAATCATGGAATTGTAAGGGTTGGAAGGGACCTCAAGACATCATCGGGTCTAACCTCCCTGCCTGATATTGCAGTAGGTGTCTGTTACAGAGAGCCTGAACGAAAAGGCAAATGAAGCCTTCTTTAAGCAGCTACAGAAAGCCCTGCATTCACAGGCTTTGGTACTCATGGATGACTTTAACCACCCCAGTATTGGCTGAAAGGGCAATGCAGCCGGGTGCAGGCAACCCAGAAATTAATTTGAACATATCAAAGGGAATTTTTGGGATGCCAGGGCTCTTGAACCACTTAGAGATACTCTGTTCAAAGTGACGCCGACAAACAAGGAAGAACTGATAGAAGATGTGAGGCTGAGGGCAGCCTTGGCTGCAGCGACCATGAGACTGAATTTTAAGGCCCTTAAACAAGTAAGCAAGACAAATAGCAGAATTACAATCTTGGGTTTCAGAAAAGCAGATTTGGGCTTGTTCGGGTATCTGCTTGGCAAGATCCTATGTGAAACCGCACTGAAAGGGAAAGGAGTCCAGAAGAGCTAGCTGACTTTCAAGGACAGTCTCCTTAGCACAAGAATTGTCTTTTCCAATATGCAGAAAGTCGAGCAAGGAAGGCAGAAGGCCAGCATGAATAAATACTGAGATCCTGATTGATCTCAAACTAAGAAAGGAAGTACAGAGAAGCTGGAGGTAGGGACAATCTACCTGGGAGAAACACAAAGACACTGCCCATAATAATGGAGTTAAACAAGCCAAAGATCACATGGAGTTAAAATTAGCAAGGGAGGTGAAGAGCAATGAGAGGTTTCTCAGAGGTGTACAGGAATAGGACAAGAAGCAACAGACCCAGATTGGAACATGGAAATTTCCAAATAGATATTATGGGGAAAACATTATCATGAGGGTTGTCAAACACTGAAGCAGGTTGCCATCAGTGGTTGTGGAATCTCCAGCCTTGGCAACGCTCAAAGGCTTGACTGGACAAGTCCCTGAGCAGCCTGATCTAATCAGACCTGCTTTGAGCACAGGGTTGGACTATGCGATTTCCAGAGCTCCTTTCCAACCTAAATTATGCTGTGATTCTATGTTTATTCTCGCTCCTGAAGCTGTGAAATAGTTAAAATAAGACACACTGTGAAAAGTACAATACTCAATACTATTACTGTCTGACACATTCAATATTCATTCAAGCATCCATTTCTTTTGCCTTTTTTCCCTGACGTAAGCAGAAAAAGTAAATTAAAATCCATGTATTTTGCTGATAAAAAAAATGCTATAATTAGATTTATGGTAAACTCATTTAATCTAGCACAACTCCCACAAAATTAGGTTACAAACAACTAATATCAATCATACAACCATAGACCCATAGACTTACAGATTTAAATTAATTTGGGTCTTTTATATCCTGGAAGCAATTTAAGAAAAATGCTCTTTCATGAACAAAGAACTGACAGAAAGGACCAAGATGATAAACATGACCAGACTGCATGAACAATTTCTGCAAAGAAATATCAATTGGAAGACAAAGAGCATTTATTTCACTCATGCTAGTAAAAATAATTCTCTCTTCTGACTGCTTCTTGGACAATATCTTATACTGTGGCAATAAGATGGAAAACACCCTAAACATTTTACCGGACATCTCCTTTTTTGTTGCTTAAATACAGCTGTATTTTAAATGCACAGCATGGTAATAGGCAAATCATTATATGCAGGTGTCATATGAGTATAGGTTTGATGGTAATTTTCCCTCCGAATTACATTCTGGTCAGCTGTTTGTTATCAGACAGACCTAACAACAAAAGGAAGACAATCTTTAAAATCAGTATTTAACTGCATTTAACCCTGAGATTATTGAAACAATGACTAATTTAGATTGGAAGACACCTCAGGAGATCAAGTGGTCCAATCTCACTCAAAGCAGAGATATCTCCAAGATTAAATCAAGGTGTTTAGAGTCTTGTATGATCTTTCCTGAAAGTAATTAGTCATACTAGTATAAACGTTCCTTACAATGAGAGACATTCCTTCTCTTTACAATAATGTATTACTCATTAGTGACATACAGTGTAAAGTCTCTGACTCCAAATTTACATTTGTTGATTCAAACCAACTGAGTCTCTAGGGTTGTTAAGAGGCTGAAGCACATGACATGTAAGGAGAAACTCAGGAAATGGCTTTGGTTGGAGAAGAGATGGAGAAGAGATGTTTAAGGAAGGTGGGTACCTAGTAGCAGTTTTCTACTACCCAGGAGTGGGTAAGAGAGAAAACAGAGCCAAGCCTTTTCTGACATACACAGCAGGACAAAAGCCAACTGTCACAAGATGCGACCGGGGAAATTCCCAATGAACAGTAGCAAAAATCTCTTTACCATGGAAGTAATTAAGTGTTGTAATAAATTACTCAGAAACTGCATAATCTCCACCCTTAGAAATACTCAGAACTCAGTTGGGTGTTTCTTCATGCGAACTGATATAACTTTGCACCTATTGCTGGTCTGAGTGGAGCACTAGTCGAGATGACTTCCAGAGGTCCCTTCTACAATTCCATATGTTTTCAATACCAAAAATTTCCTTCTTGGTATAGCCTATGACCTCCTTTAGTCCTTCTGGTGAGGCAGAGCTCTCTGTTTTGCTTCAGTAAAGAACCAGCTGGACTGAGTCGGTATTTTATTTAGGAAATTTTACTTCCCTTTATTAAGCAGAGAAACATCAGAGTTCATAACAGGAAAGGGGATTTTTAGAGTTCATTTAATTGTTGTATTGTGTGGCTTTATTTGAATCATGCAGGACTGAGTGTAAATATAATTAATGCATCATTTGTTTATTAACAAGCAATGTTATATGATGCAAATTACTTTCAGACATCTTTTACTTTGTATGATGCAAATTACTTTCAGACATCTTTTTCCCTGCTTTGAGTACAAGTAACAATACCAGAGGAATGGAGCTATCTAGACTGGTCAGCCTCCAAACTATCAGCGTGGACACACTTCTTCAAATTATAATTACTTAAACAGACCAAAACCTTTTTACCTGGCAGTTAATGCAGACTCCTCCACCTTCATAATGCCCGTGAATGTTTAAGCTTTCTCGACGCCGATCAACATCAGCATCATAGTAGCAGTCAGTGGCATGCCCATAGCAATTGCAGGCTGAAAAAGTTAATATTCCAAGTCAGCTTTCATTGTGATGCTGGAATTTAGAAATGCAGCAGCAGTGAGAAAGAAACCTAGAGTATTTATTTATACATACACTCATGTATTTGGAGTGTTCTCAAGTGCACGTCTTTACTTATCAGCAACTAGATTTTCACACCAGAGACCTGGGAAGATCATCTAGACATGAGGAAAACATGGACTGCTAGGTTTGTCAGAAGAGTCAACAGCAGCTGTACCATTTCAAAACCATATATTTATACATAAAAGCAGAACCAGGATGCTCCAGAAGAATGGTTTCAGCAGTTCTTTAAAAATAATGAAAAAAATGTTCCAATGCTTTTTCTATTTTTCCATATCCAAAAATATATCCGGGCTGAAGCTGTGTGCACTAAAACTTTGTTTCAAATAAACAGTTATAGACAAGATATACATATTTGTGCATAGGAAACTTTATGAAAGAAAAAAAAAAAAAAGCTGAAAGCAAAAAAGGCTTCTGTAAACATATGGTGCTAGGTGAGTTTTAATTATAAGCATTCCAGGACTCCAGAGAAACCCTCCTACAAAATTCCTAAAGTTACAACTTTATAAAGCTATGATTTCACACTTGGGAAATCCTTCCTTCATCTAGAGCAGGGGATAAGATACTCTGGAAGACAATGGATTCCTGAAAGCATGTCAAAATAAAAATAAGAGCCCTGACCCTACTTTCCTTCCTCGGAAGGAAGCATGTCCTTCCAAGGTCATCTACCAAATGCTCCTTGGCTCTAGGGCCAAAACTTCTGTGAACTGCAAACAGCTCACAAGTATGCCTATTAACAGTGATGGGAAATTATTCTGTCTGGTCACAATAACAGCATTTTCTCTTACAGGTGAAGAGAAAGCCCTTCTACCTCACAAAGCATTTTCTTACAACTTTGAGCCATTTGCTGACCCCCACTGCTCTAGGAAACTCAGAGCAAAAGATTGGCCCTATTTCTATCAGCTCCCACCGACCTCTTTCAATCAGTTTCCCCAAAGGGACCTCAGGCTGCTGGAAAGCTTAATGAGGCTGCTTTAATTCCTCCACTACCGGCTTCCAGAAGAGGCCTGCACCTGGCCAACACTTTCAACAAATCACCTTAAACAGCTAGAAGCAATCCAAACTGAAAAGGGTATTTTTTTCAGAGGTAGTTAGAAGCTAAGTTGTCTTGGCTCCAAATCTTGTAGATGATCTTTTATAAATTCATTCTTTCAAGAACATGACGTTATTTATGCTCTTTGTCTCTCTCTTCCTGGCAGAAAGTATTTTTCTTTCAAAGAGGGGAATTCAAATGAGGTTTCAAATATTGTCCAAAAATTGAGTCCCAACATGCCTATCTCTGATCAAATGTTTTAATCGTCTTTTTTTTTTCCCCCCAAACACTCTGTCTTAGTGCTGCAGTTTTGATTAAACAAGCAGTCTATTTATTCCTCAAACTAATTATAAAGGTGCATCTATTTGGCTTTCAGATAAGGTTTCCTTGTTAACCGTTTGTACCCACTGGCTACAGTACTCTCGGGAAAGGCAGGTTAAGTTAAATTAGGCCAGACACAAGGGAATCTAGAGGCTGCCAACACATTTGTTCAGAAAAGGCTGTGCATGGAGATGGCTAACACAGCTGCTGTTTTCTGACAGAAGGATGCAAAACATCCACGTGGGACATAAGTACCCCTTAGGAAAAAGGGGGTCCATGTGATTGATCTTACAGTATTACCTTTTCTTTAAGAGAATGAAATACAGGGAAGGTAGAAGAAAGCTAAAGGGGCTTCTTCAGTTTGACCATTCAGTCTGTGGGTCTAAAGCACACTTGTGGAGTAAACTCCCCACCAGGAAAATGTTTGCATCCATTTACGCCAGGTCAGCAAGAGGTGAATTCCAGCATGAGAATGGAGTGCAACTCAGACACCTGTCAGCAGTAGCAGCCTTGAACAACTTCCCATAGCGGCATTCAGATGACATGAAGCTCAGAGGACCCTGCTTATGGGCCCAAGACAGGAAGGGCAGAAGAGCTGCATTGATTAATGAGTAACATGTGACAAGGCTAAGGCAGGACTACACTGCTGAAAGGATTTTTCAGACCAAACACGATTCACAGTTATTAGACTGTAAATTCAAGAATGTCTGGAGAGATGACATTTCACCCTGCTTCCTGAAACACTGGAGCATGCTTAATTCCCCAAAAAACAGATTTGCTTCTAAAAATCTGCTTTATGACACAGGCTTTTGAACTGGGTTCCTTTACAATACCAAGGATGCAGTAACTACAATGACATGAACAATGAATAACTCAGCTCCTCTTCCCAATAAAAGATAGCAAAGGCTGAGTTGTTACTTCTTACAACTCTCAGTAAGAAATTATTACTAAATACTTTGCTGTTTCATAAGGGGAGCTGACTGTATCTTGTAGTACTGCACTAAGTACTCCTCATTCCCTCCAGTAACAAACAAACAAAAAAGCCACTTAGCTAAATACACAGTCCCTCCCCTTCTGCCAACAGGACATAAAATCCAGAAGTCGGAGCAAGAGTTCTCCCTTGATACCACTTAGAGTGACTTGTTTGAAAGTTTAATATATGCAGTCTCTACACTCTGAATACAAATAGGTAATGGGGAAGCAAATTTCAAGATGCCTGTAATCTCTGCTCGGCTAGGGAGCACCCACAATTTGTCAGCAGGCAGCTATGACTGGGGAGAGATGTTCACCCAATGTGCTACGGGAAGGTTTCCACTTTTCTCAGGCAATATTCTGACATCTGTGACTATTTTCATTGTTTAATGAGATGAGAGAAAAACATAAATAACATTCACTGCCTCATTTAGTCTGTGTTACTGTATGGAAAGAATCTTCTCAGTAAAAAAAAAAAAAAAAAAAAAAAGAGGTGTCAAAGCCTAATCTGTTAGTTACAGTCCATGAACACTGCACTATAGCTAATTTTCACCCACTTGTCAAAGTCCCGTTTAAACTCACGTATTTTTAACTACTCACGTTCACATATATTTGTGTTCCCAGCTGTTGCAGGTTGCCACTGTTTTTGATTATATCCAGGACAGCAGCGGTCACAGGTTTCCCCACAAGTGTTATGCTGACATTCACACTGAAACCTACAGAAATAAAAGCTTCTTAGTCCACTGAAACTGGATTTAAACTTTTTTTTTCTTAATTTTATTGCATCCCAAAACTTACACATAATGTGAAAAAGACAGGACATAAATTCATGTGTAGAGAGGTCAAACAGTGATACTAGAACATTTTAGAACTTCCCTAAAATTATTCATGATTGGTTATTTTAATCATGATTATGAGCTTATTAACACAAATTAGTTATAGAAAACATTTACAACTGAATTCATTAGACTGGATTATGAAACTTTATGCTAGAATATTAAACAAACTGATATATAGCAGCTTACAATGTTCCCTATTTTAGCTTCATTCCAGGGCTCAAGCTTGTTGACCTACAGTAAATCAAAATATTTATCAACTTTCTATGCATGTCTTCATCATTTATAATTTATGCTTTGCTTACAATAATTTTATTACTGTCTTTATTAAACCATAATCATAACTTCATCTTGTTACATCTAAAACAATTCACGTTAATCATCAAGAAAACATAGTTCATATTTGTTTTGATTTGAATAGCCTCCATAAGGGCAGGCTCTCGTTATGGGCTAGGTCTTACTATCATGCATAGTAACTGAGTCCCAGGAGTAGCAAGCAGACCTTGAGACTGGAGAGGCTTTTTCCAGCATTCCTCTGTTATCTGTGTAGCCTAATAACCAAGGGGCAATCTAATTTTCAAGTATAACCATTCTATTCTGGTAGATTTCACCCCTTCTGCACTTAGTTTTCTCTAGCACAGACATCTGAAATGGTGGCACCCATTTGCCCACTAACTCTTCATTAGAAACCAATTGAAAATATTACATTATTCTATCAGTTTATTTCAATGCCATCACGGTTAAGAGCAAGAGCTATTTTAAACCAGGGTCTTAAAATGTATTTTGACTGGCCTGAACGCTCACAGTCATTTTCCTAGAACAGACAAGCCATAGAGCTTGATCTAATTCCTTGTGAAATCAACATGGATATCATAAATTTCACAGGGAAATGGAACTTTCCTATAGATTTCAGGTGTGTGACCCGCTACTATCACTATTTAATTCAAGATCATTCATAGAAAGTAACATTTTCTTTTTCTTTTTCTTTTTCCTTTTTTTCTGTTGTATAGAAGTGGGGACTGTTAGTGTTAGGTCAGAGGTTGGACTCGATGATCTTGAGGTCTCTTCCAACCTAGAAATTCTGTGATTCTGTGTGATTTGTAAACAAAGGGTAAGATAATATATTCATTCATTAAAATGAATAAAATCCTGCTGCAAAGTTACTGAAATAACATTGATGTTTGCTAATAGCTCCTGTAAATATCAATAATAAGAACACAGTCAAAAAATTATAGAATGTAAAGACGATTGTAAAATATCTTAGATCTACTGCAGCTAAAAAATGAATGCAACTATTTTTCTAAACACGTATTAGAGCCAAGTGTCCAAAGGACCTAGACAAATAGTCAGCAGTCCCAAGTTCTGCTCCTACAAAATATTCAAGTAAAAAATGCAGTCTGAGTTCTACTAACTTTATGGCTGCCTTCTTCATTAATACACTAAGAATATGATACCAAAAGTCACATTTTTCTCTTGTATCTTAATAGTCAATTCAGCTAAAAGGAAGTATCATCCCACTGACAACAGGATATAGCTCATTCAATTGCTGTTTTTATTTTTTTCTAGTGGTGATCAAAAGCATCGGCTCTTGTCTGAGTTAAAATGCTCTATATCTCCAGAAAGTTCACTAACTTTGTTACTGAGTTGGCTCTTTAATTCCTGTTGTTGGGAGATGATATCAAACCATGTTTTCCAAAAAGAATTAAGGGTTTCTAATGAGCTATTAAATTTTCCAAGCTCTTAATTTCAGTTAAAATCTAAACAGACCTTTTTATTCTTGTATTTCATATACAATAGCTCTTGACATGTTTTCATGTCAATCGTTAGCAGACTCTCCTTTTTTAAATATAATAAAAATTTCTTCCAAGACTACATTCAATAATAAAAAGTTCATTTGAAAATGTTTGTGAATTTTTTTCCTGATATTGTGATGCTCAGTGTACTTACTGGTATTGGTTTTCAGCACTTTTTGCGTTACATACTTCAGCATGGCCATGGCAAACACATCGACCACCAACACTGATGTCCTTTATACTGTAGTAATACTACGGAAGAATCACAAGAAATATATATATGTCTTTTCTTACTTGTATTATGGCATATATATGTCTTTTCTTAATTGTATTATGGCAGACATATCAACATCAGTTATTTCTACGTGGTTAAATCCTGTTAATGATAATTTTAAAGGCATGACTTTACAAAAGGCCACAGTCAGGCAACCAACAGTCAAACCTGTACTGACATTATGTCTCGGTATGAGTCCCAGCAAATCAAGCCAATACTCATGGGGTGCCTGGTAGCAACAGAACACAACTTTGGGCTTGCGTGGCTCAAACCAAATGCATACTGCTGTAGCTCTCCATTCCCCAGCAGCTACAAAGCCACCAGTGCCCAAGACAAAAACTTGTTCAAAGCCAGCTTGACCATGGAGATGTACAGGCACAGCATTAGTTTGGGAGACCGTGGTCTGGTCAACAAGTAGGACACACTGGTAGGAGCAGTAGTTTCCCCATTCAGTCACACATGGTCACTAAACACTAGAAACCGACAGAGATCGGTGGCTCAGATAAAATCCCTGTGACTCAAGCTGGATTTGAACCTGTGACATGAAGCTGAACCACTTTGTATCTCACTCTGACGCCTTGCAGGCATTCAAGGCAACAGTAGATAAAATTTCATCAGTTCAACTCATTGAAAATCTCAGCAGCATATACATATCAATAGTAACTTCTGCATACATTTCTGTAGCTCAGAAGTTGCTTCCTTGCCTCTTTAGTGCACCAGGCAGAACAGAAAGCTGGTTGTAATTCTGGATCTCTATGCACCCCCAAAGACAGTTAAAGGGCCAGAGAAAATGCCACTGGAGGACAAAGAGAAAAAAGGTCAGAACATTTTGCAGTTTTGTCTCCTGTGCTTACTCATTCACAATATAGCCTCTCTAAGTGGTATAAACACTCTCTTCTTTTATGTAGGTGAAGTTGGCTGGCACAGATGAGATGCTTTTCCAGGGCAGAGAGCTTTTGAAAACCTCTGTCTCTGGCTTCTGTAAAGCTACTTTGCTCTAAGCAGGAGAAGAGCAGTAGGTGGGATATATAGACTAGGAAATAAGATCTGTATTATTTTTCACTTTCTGAACAGTCTCTACTCACATATACTCACTAATTTTTTTAACTGTGCCCTACCATTTTCATGCTGTAAATAAAACCTGTGCTTTCAGTATTTTCAGCACAGCTAGAAGTGACACTTTTGACTCCTGCCATCATAGCTGACTGTTGTTTTTTTTTTTAATATAGTAAGACTGTCGATAGTTACGTGCAGCTTTGCAGAACTATGCTGTACTACTAACAGGAATAGTCCTGTTATTGGCTAGTAAAAAGTAAAATTAATAATAGGCCAAAACAATTAATAGGCCAAATTGCCACAGTTTAGACATAAAACATTCCCTATATAATTCAATGTGTCATGAGCTCCAGCCATGAACAGAAGTCAGGCAGTTACTTGGACAGGAGAACAGAACTCGTCTGGTTTTCATCTGGTTCTCTAATAAGTTTAACACACAGACTTTCCTTATGTATATTAACTCTTTCCTAGACTTTGAAGACCTCTACAACAAAAATGTGTGATCTCTTTTAACAATTCAATAAAACACTTGTTGTTTTATTCATCTGTCCTACATCCCATGGCCATAACATCAGAAGTTTCTTACATTAAAGCTACGCTGCTCGCCAAGGAAAGTAAATACTTCTTTTACATGTGCCTGTGAGCAACATCTTAAAATTTACTTAAGACAATAGAGGTGCTTAATGGGAGTGCTATCAAGTAACTGGAACTGTTTTATGATTTTCGATACAGAAACCCACACACACTTGTGCAGTGCCTCACCCCAGGGTTTCCTCCAATTGTTACTGACTCTTCATTTGAAATAAAAAGGTTTAAAATAGCAATACAATATGAAGCTTGCAATCTCTCTTGATGCACTGTTCCCTTGAGGGATCTGGATTTCCTTATATTTCCCCACTAAATGAGTGGAACCTTGGCTATCAAGCCCCAGGATAGCCCAAAGTCCACTAAAAACACCTATGTATCTCAAACAATATGTCTACAGATAGTAACTTTTGAGTAGGCCCTCTGATTCCTGCTCCTTCAGAAACTCAAGTAAAATTTTCTGAAATCTCTCTTCGAATAAATAAGGGAAAGCAGTGTAAAATAAGGCTGGTGTGACAGCTCAGATTTTTGCAATGGCTCCTTATAGCTCTCGTGATGCACTCAGCTTCCTTTAATATTCAAAGTCAGCAAAAGAAGATAGCCTGTTACAAAATCATTACTTCCCCTCCATAGCTACCTGCTATCCCAGTTATCTTCTCATGTCAAGCAGACCTGGAGAAAATACAGGGATTTACAGGTAGGTCATTGTAAATATTGATTGTTGCAAACCTAAATGATTTAGATCATTTTTGGTCTCTAAGATGCTGGATATAGCTGTTGAATATACCTCTGTGAAAACAGTACTTACTCTACGGGTTACAGTAGGGTCTCGTTGAGCTTTTGATATCAAGTGTCCCAGAAGTGTATTAGTTCTGAGAAAATGAAGGCGGATGTTTGTTGCTTTTGTGAATTCTCGAAGACTAGGTGAATAAGTGAAGTTTTTTGCTCCTGGGCGGCCATTTACCAAAGATACTACAATCTAAAAAAATAGGAAGTATATTTTTGTTACAACATATCCACTGCAAGTATCAGTAGTGGGCACAGAGTCAAACGTTTGCGTAATAACAGAATAAAAAAAATACTATTGTTTCGGAGCATATTTGCAGTAGCAATTACACATTTCATACTGAAACCAGAACGTCAGGAAAAAACATGACTTGGACCCTCCTGAATTCTTATTACACATATTACACCTAAGTAAAAAAAAAATAAATAAATAAAAGAGTGCCCCTATCTCTTTTGAAAACAGTGCGTACAACACACAAAAAGAACACATTTTAGTTGGGGGGAAAAAACAAACAAAAAACAATAGGTATAGTTACAAATAGTTACATGAACAGTTGATAGTGTCAAGGGGAGTTTTGTCTGAGTAATAACACCAGGTTTTGGCTCTTTCCCAAAGCACATTTATTTTTGGGTTAAGGCACAAACATTCCTGGAAAATATTATTGTTACCAGGTCCAATGCCTGGGAGCATATTAATGGTCTTCTTGAAGAAAGTACACAGTGTTGCTTTAGAAAATCCTTTCACGTGAAAGCAGGTTTATCTAACTTTCAAAACATGAGCTCCAGTACAATTTTTATTTCTTAAAGAAAATTAGCAATCATGAATTTCTATTAAATTAACAACCTAGTGTGCAACCGAGTAAGAGACTTTCATTTATTTATAACCAGCCAGATAACAGATTTATATTTTCAAATAGCTCCTATAATCTGAAACATGTAAGAGTAGACTGGTGGCAGTTCTAATTGCAGTACAATTATTTTAGGAGAAGTCATGCAGCATGTAATAGGGGATGGTAGCAGCAATAGTCTTCTACAGAAATTGTTCTTAAAAATATTTTATCTGGAAAATTTTAAAGATGTGTTAATAGGCAAATTCTACTTTAATTCTAAACTACAACTCCAGATCCATAAGCATAAACCTCTGCAGGAGTTTAGATGTAGATTCTAACTGCATCAGACATAAAACAAGAATGTCAGCAAGAGTGAACAGCACAGCCAGGAGTTTAACATCAATTCAAGTAACACAAGCCACATTTCTGCAATAGCAAGGATCAAAATCAGAGTAATGCTTTTGCAAGCACATGTACTTCATTACAAACATGTAGTATTTTGTATATTTTTTCTTAATTAGAAACTTATTTTTGAATGGTAAATATCTGTTTCTACAGCCTTTTTTCCCATGAGGAGTTCTTGTGTAGTTAAGTTCTTTTATGTACATTGAAACTATTCAGAAAATGCAGTAAATATCTTCAAATGCATATGCATAAAGTGAGGTACCTAAACCATAATAAAGAATCCATGCAGGTTGCTTTGAGCAGCCCCTATCCCCTGTTGACAGTTGGGAGATGTCAGCCCACTCTCCAAATATCTCACCAGCTACTTAAATGCTTGATTGTGGATTTATTGTCATTTCAAACAATCATAACTGAAAAAATACTTTCTGTTCTACGTTTTTATTGAAATGGTAAACTTCCAAAACTGTTCACTTCCAAGATTACACTTTATTTTTCTAAAAGCACTTACCTCCCCATTTTCAAGAGGCACAATGCGAGAATACTCTGTAGTGCAAATGACATCGTTGTCCCTCCTCACAGGAACATTAGCTTCCTTTCCAAAGCGTTCCAAACAATCTGCTTTGGAGTCTAGTCATGTCAGAATGAAATTAGTTTTATATATGAAAATATATAATACTGTATATCCTAATTTGAATTAACAAAGAAATATCCCCTGTGCTTTAGGTAAATTCTCCCCCTTACCTGAAAAATAAAAAGCAGCGATTGCTTCCCTTAGTGCATAAAAATGGAAATTTCTAAAACCAAATTGTTTCTTGTCCTAAGCAATTCAGCGGTTCCTGATAAGACACTACACAATCTTTCTAATGTCAACACAAAAAAAATAATAATAATTTATCTACTCCAAGATTTTGTGCTTGTATTTGACTTTGACGTTTGCAAGGAACTCTAGAGTCCAATGGGATAAAGGACACTGTAGTTCTGATATACTAAAAATCAAGACAAAAAAAGCAAAACAAAAAATCCCAACAGACTGAAAAACATTGATGTGCTGAGTTAAAATTTCCAAATATCATACTCACTTTCAGTTACACTTTTTTCACTAATTCATCGTGGACAACTACGATAAGAGAAACATATTTGACATTCACTGTCTTCACTACACTACAGCTGAAATCTTCAGCAATACCAATGGCCTGATTTTCTTGCTACTGGGTGAAAGATTAAAGATACTTACGAGCAAAATATTGCCAGGGAGTGTAAGTTTTTCCAAAGTCCACCGATCTTTCTAAGATCCAGAGATCTGGACGAGGAGAATTTGCAAACTTGATAAGGATATAGGCGACATGGAAAAGCTGGTAACAGAACATGTAGAAATATTATCAGCAGCTTTTTGAACTCTATCAAAGTCGTGCAATACTAAAATTAATGCCAGTAAAACCCCTTTTCTTTTATGTACAGTGAGAAGGTGATCTGCAGTTTTATTTCCATTCTAATAACAGTCCATATTCTCAGCGGGTAGCCTCCGAGCAGCTGTTATCAACATACTTCACCTGACAATGTGCTCCAATACATTAAAAAAGCTGCAGCAGAACTCTGCTATAAGCCAACTGTTACCTTGCAGAGCAGCTCTGTTTCACATCCAACTGATTGCTTGGGTGTGTTCATGGTCTATTACTTAACCTTGAGGAGTTAGCATCTCAACTCTTTACTGAGCTAAGATACATTTGCAGCATCCTGGTACATTTTCTAGAATGCCTGTGGCATTCTAGTCATGTAACTGTGCATGTAGTGAAAGAAAATCATGGATATTAGTGAAAATGCACATATTTACCTTGGGGCTCCTTTGGCTGCATTTGATTGTAACCAGAGGCACCTGTTCCCTCACTACAAGAAACTTTCTAGATAGCTTTGCTACTTTCCAAAGCAAGTCTCCCCAGAGCTTTATGTATGAAGTACCACAGGAGAGATTCTTATGCTGGTAGATCATTCTTTGTCTGAAACTGCTCAAAATGCTTCATCAGTTCCAAGGCTGCCAAGGCCAAGAGTCCCACCTGGCTTCTTTAGGTGCTCAATGGGTATCACAGAGATAGACCACAGAGACAGAAAGCTCCTCAACACTACAGTAAATATGGATTTGGCAAGAACAGAAATTTTACTACAAGCCTCTTGAGATAGTCCACAATCATAAAAACCTGCATTCTGTGAAATTAACCCACACAAATGGCCAAATACAGATTGAACCCTAAGGGCCATCTAAAATTTAAACAACCATGACATGGATATGAATTGTCGATAAAAGAGATCAGATACTGAGGGACAGACAATACCCGAGTGCAGCTGCACTGGAATTTCTCACTCAACAGCATAAATTCAGTAACTTCTGCTTGCCAGAGTCTTACTTGGTTAGGGCTCCTTTCAGACTAGATCTTCACACACCCATTCCAGACATCAGCTTCTGAATATCAAAAGCATTCAAAAAAAAAAAAGAAAGAAAAACCTTCTCACAGAGGAACATGAGAATTCAGGGACTTCATGGAGCACGTTCTCATGATGATACCTCACATCCCAGCAAAAGCAACTGAAACTTTTTCGTTGTGCATTCAGTGCATGCAGTATGTGCAACTACATCCAGGGCAACTGCCTGGTCTACACACATTGAGGTATCACTGCAGCAAGTGTTGCACTTTGAAACCTATTTTGGAAACTGTTGATTTAATGAACGTTACTGACCTCAGTCAGTGGGAAGGATAACCAAGGGAAAAAACCCTGTCATGATAGTGGTGGGATTTACCTTGCCAACTTAACACCGCCTCACAAGCACCAACTTCACTTCCTGTGATACTAAATTAGGCAGCTAATTAGCCAGACAGTATCTACATTCAGGAAATTACTTAGTAGGTAACAGTATGAAGGAAAGTGAGTGGCAGTCATTCTGTTGGCAGAACAGTTCTTTTCCCCAGAACTATTCACAACGACTGCACGGGTGGCACAATGTCTTCAAATTACTGATTGAAAATCTCCAAACCAGTGGTCTGAAACTTTGGGGACTGTGGCAAGATTTGCTCTTAACGAGTTTTTGATACTCCACCTATGCAACTTCTGCTACTTGACTGGCAAGTTTCAGTGCAGGGATATTGGCCCTACAGACCAGATTTCATACATACATGTCATCCAGCATGGCCATTCAGTGCAAAGTCTGGTATCCTCACAGGGAATGGTAACAGTTGTGTAATTCCTAAAATAAATTGTTTTACATTCTTGCTTTTTACTGTCAAGATCTCTTAAAACCAAGTCTGCACCAGACAGGCAACTGCCTATCCATTAATATTCTCGCCCCTATGCTTTAAGGTCTTTAAGAATTCCATTCTTACAAGCATATTAACAAGGGCAGACAACAGCCCACATGCTCATCAAGCCAGATTCCATCAAGACAAATGTCTTAGAAAGCTCAGGGGGACACAAAAGAAGCACACATAAAATGCAGACCACTCCTCCAGGACACCGTTGCTTGTAGTCACGCTGTTGAACCACGATGACAATGACCTTCTACCTACTCTCCAAAAAAGCCGACTGCACCTGCCTCAGCCTGTCATGCAGTTCTATTCTTTTCCTGAGATGCTCCTCAGACTGCTGACACAGGGAGTTTCGTCTCATCTTGTCTCATAGCAGGTGATGCCTTCTCGTAAGCGTGAGCAAAATAGAAGCGGTGAATTCCATTTCCACTGTGCTTCCTCACTGCTGAAGAACTGAAACCTGAAACATGCTCACTTACCCATCCGTGTCACCCTGGACTACAACCTTTCATACACATTTAGAGAAAACTGTGCCCAAAATGAAGACACAATAGTATTCTGTGTAGCACAGCTGAATCAGCACGCGGTGCCCTTCGAACACCTGTATGCCAGATCTGCTGCACAGCTGTGGAATTGATTTAAGGCCGTGACTACTCAATGTGTGTGAAGCTGAAGGAGTCAAACATGTGCATTAAATCAGGAAACCACTCTTCTACCAGGCCTGCCACTAATTAAGGCACTGCCTCAGAGCACCACACTTGGCATACTTCCATGGAAACCACAAAATAAGAAAAAAAAATGTATGTCGACTTAAAATTACTGATGCACATGAAAACCTTCAATTCTTGTGCATTCTCCTTCCGTCTCATAGCTTTAAATGCTGCTCAAGTTTGTACGATTGCATTCAGAAAGTGGAAGGGAATAGGTCTCAAGGTCTCAATTAAAAATGCAACAAAGCAGTAAAAATAACCATTCTTTTGTTTTTTGTTGCAAATATCTAATAGAATTTGTCCACACACAAAAAAAATAATAATTGCAGACCAAGCAATAAAAATAACAATATAATTAAATGAAGTAAAAATCCCATGATTATGGTTAAAACAAAAGGCTTTTATGGCTTTTATTTATTCTTGTTGTGAAGAGGTCAGCACCTCCTTTCTTCGGTAATCTCTCAGGAGGGCTTGAGGCATCCTTAGAGACCCAGAGAACTACCAGTCACTTCCATCACTATTTAGCAACCCCCAGCCATTGATTTTTGCAGACAAAATTGAAATTCAAAAAAGTCAACTAGAGAGAACTGAACCAGACTTTTGGGTAGTTACCATCTGGAAAAGTAGCTATGGTAAAGGTGCAGAGAAAAGCCCGTGTGCACAGTGTGTGAGAGGCATTAGATCTGTACCATTTAATCCCAAACATGTAAATGCAGCAGTGCTAACGTTACAGACACAAGTGACTGGAGAAGCTCATACGACTTCTTTGTTTAACCAGCCACTGACACCGAGAAGCTATGCTTGTATTTAGTTATCTGCATGTCTGTGAACATGCCTGGCTGACACAGCCGGAGATGTTAAGCCCTTTCTCTATGGCAGTCAATGTGCAGGACCAGAAGGGAAAAGTTCTCCACGTTTCACAGGCAGTATTCTGAAAAGAACACTTTCGGAAATGAAAGGGTGGTCTATCGTCCAGGTTCTTGGTCTTTCTGCCAAGACTGCAGGCAAATACATCAACGATTGTCAGCTACAATCCTGAAATTTCTCATGCAGCCACTTTTCCATTGGGAATTGGACAAAGACCAACTCAATGCTCATAATTATTTCTTACATTGGGCCTATTTCTTCAAAGAACACTGAAGTTATTCATACGGGAGAGGATTTGTATGGTCCAGACCTCAGTTGTCCAGGAGATAAACATCCCCTTATGAAGGCTGCAGTGCAAAGTACAAAGAACACAGTAGGACTGTCAGCACTAGAAGAAAACATGGGGAAGTGTGGAGGGTTGAAGGCTATTTTACTATGTTGAGATGAAAAGTGACGTAGTTAGGCCAACACATCACAGATGAAAGTAACATGTAGAAATGGACATAAGGAGGAAGGTGGGAAAAGGAGACTTCAGACACTGAGGGAGTGAGATCAATGAGTGGGAATAAAGAACTTCCTAAGAGGATGCTGAAAAAGAACCAGAGGAAGATGGTGTCAGGAAATCTAAGGAGAGCAGGCCTTCAAATATCTTTCTGTAGGCTCTAGGAATAAAATCTCTCAATACCAAATACACACAATAATACAAGCATAAAAACAAAAAATCCAGCCATTTAAAATGTCTTTTAATTAAATCTGTAAGAAAACACAACACATTGACTACTTCTTAAAGCACGACATATGAGCAAGAAATGGTTTATTTAGGGTGTTTCCCTGATTAAATCTGGCAACTGGGCTAAGAATGTACTTGTAGTGGGAATGAAGAATAAATGGAGCATGTTCCTGTACATGTTTACATGCTTTAATTGGCAGATGATATAAAAGCATCAAGTCTTCCACAGGCCATACTACTAATCTTAAAATTATGTTTCAGTTTCCCTCTCTCCCTACAGAAAGTAATTTATTTTTCATTATGCGCTATCATGCTATCCTGAAGCTTCATCTTCTATATCTAAACATAGAGTTCAGAAAAATAGCTGGGGGAGTATTAGCGCAATATTTGCTGAGTATTAAGAAAGCCAAAGATGAGGGCACACCTGCTAAAGACAGGCAGTCCAAAGAGTCAGGGGATCAGCAACGAGGTTCAGTCAAACATTCTGCATTCAAAAGATTAAAATATATTGAAAACTATGTTGGGAAAATCTGGGCCAATTAAAGGTCTCCATTTGATCCAAATATTTGAAACAAGTCAGGAATAGCCACAGCATAAGTAGGTATGTTAACAGAATGGAGAGAATGCCCCAGGGATCAACATTATAATTATTATTCAGAAGGGCTGTGATTGATTAGAATTATAACTGTAGTAGAGTTATAAGGCAGAAAGGGACATAAAGCAGAGCTTTTGCTTTAAAGTTTTTGCTTTTTCTCATATTACAAAGTACAACAGAGTGAGCATTTTTTTAACATAAAGATTTAAGATCCTGAAGAGATTTTGACTGTCAAAATCATCCCCAGTTCTTGTGAAACAGGATCAGCAGCGGGTGGGTGTTCTAACGCCAATTTAATGAGCTCTCAAACTTTCATCATGGTGCAACTACTCAATTAAATATTGTCTTCAGAATACTGACAAAAGGCTCCACTGGGACTTACACTCTGAGTCTTAAAGATATAATGGCAGGAACACAGCAAATAAAAGACTTCTGGCATTCTGCTTCCTCTAATTGTGATTATTTGATGACCAATTTACAACTCAATCATTGCTTTTCTGCACACATACGTACCTTACTCTGTCCTATTTTGCACACACATCAAAATGCAAAAGTATTTCCATATTTTGTTTGAAAGTGTCTTATGTTAAAGTAAAGAATATGACAAACAAGCAGTGAGGAAAACTACATTTCAGATATCTTCCCAGTATTATAGCGTGCTGTTCCGCAAGGTATTTAGGCACATACCTAATTTTAAGCACATTCATTTTTCTTTATGGAAAAAAAAAAAAGCCTTATTTCAGTTCATTTAACAGGCAACTGCACTCTGAAAGTGTTTGTCTGTCTTTCTTGACTACTGAGAAAGTCTGCATGACTAACTGAGTAAGCTCTTAATTTTTAGGTCCCTGAAATAAGGTAAGGTGAGTTGAGGTCTCAGTGTTTACTTGTTCATTTCAATAGACTTACTCTGTCACAGTATTTACTTTTCTTTTTTTATGATTAGTATCGTGCATTACAGAATGAATTTGGGATGGGAGAATACCAGGCAAAATGTCAAAAGTGAATCTCAGGTTCAAACACATCCTGAAACCAAGGTTTAACTGACTGAACACAGATACAAGATTATGTCTGTTTGCTTTTCCCTTCACAAACACAAACAAATGAAAAAAAAAAAAAAAAAAAGTACCACACACAGAGAAAACTTAACAAACCATCCACTCTCATTCATCCACCAAATAAAAGGATCCCTTCTTGATCACAAGTCCTGAAGTCATTTTGACCTGTGTCTTGGATTTCCTTCATTTCACAGTAAGGGAGTTCAGAGTAACCTTTCCAAACGGTACCGGAGTAAAGAGAAAGACACAGCCTCCTGCTGAGAAATCTTTTGATAACTACTAACTAATAACCAGCACATAGCTGGTCTCCAAGGAGTCCCATGAGAAGAGGGCACTCAATCTACATCCTTCCTCTGAAGGAAGGAGATTTCTCAGAAGTTTACTCAACCCATAACAGATTAAGGGCCTGTCAGTAACTCCTCCAAAGAAGCTAACAAACACACGGTGGTAACAGTAGTGATGGATGGAGCAGCTTCACGGGTGTTACACAAGGTTTTGATGATGATATTCCAGTGTTGGTCACAAATACACTGGATTATACTGCAAGGCAAATTACAGACTTTAGTCTGCAACCTAATTCTGTCTTACCGAGACCATCAAGGAAGCAAGCAGCTCAAAATGAAAGATCTGCTTTACTGGAAGGTAATTGTCTGTCTATGCCTATTCATAGCAGCACCATGCTCTGCATTCAGTGTCCCCCTGCTCTGCATGCCCAGCCTGAAAGCCACACTTCTCTACAATTCACTGGGAGTGAATGGCTAAGCAACTCAATTTATGGGAGCAAAAAGTCTCAGGGGTGCAATGCCCCTCCACGGTGCATTTTATCAGAAAGAGTGCATCTTTACCAGAAAGAGATCACACCGTTGTGTACTAGGCTAGTGTGGATACTATGGCCTAAAAATTAAATGGCTTAGACATAACTCCTTTTTTCATGGTACAGTAGAAAAAAAAGCAAACACGCATGGCATTCATTTAAACAATAAAACGTAGATTCAACTATCACAACAGTTTAGTTTAACTACTGAAATTCTCCATTCTCACACAGAATCACAGAATTTCTAGGTTGGAAGAGACCTCAAGATCATCGAGTCCAACCTCTGACCTAACACTAACAGTCCCCAGAGTTATCTAGTATTTCTGCACTGCTGGTACACTAGATTAAAAAACAATACAGAATGAAAATATCCTCAAAATAAGACGCGTTCCAGCCATGTGAGGCATAGGAGCATTAAAACCCTATGTAGTAGAAGAGGCAGAATTATTTGCACCTGAATCCCCAACAAAACAGCAGCTAAGTCTCAAAGATAATTTTTTCCTTTGTTATTGTTTTTTTCTTTATTATCCTCTTGATATTAACTAAATTGAAAGCCAATTTAAAAAAAATAATCTTGGCCTATATATCACTAGTGTCGGTAAACAGTTACCACTGTCCAAAAAAACATTTATATATATATATATATATATATATTATTGGAGGCTGCAATACACATATATTTATAGGCATACATTTTCAGCTGGCGTGAAATTGCAGAGCATAACTAATTTTACTGGATCAGTGCCCAATTAGGGCAGCTGAGAATCCAGCCCTGTGACTTAAAAGCTACAGTTACAGATGCAGAGGCTTTACTGTTATCTATTTGCCTATCACCTGCAGAAGAAATACGGGTGATCATGTTACTGTCATCTTACTAATTCCTATTACACTGTTTTTGCTGACCCTTCTTTTTTAGGTCATGTTATCAATATTATCCTGTCTACCTTGAAGATCTTGCTGGATGACAAAGGAACCAGAAGGATCCTTGAGGCAAAAGCAGATTTCAAACATTATTCTCAAGATGTGTACGTGGTAAGTGATTGTGAAATCTCTCTGTACAGACCCATGGAAAAAGAGTATATGAAATGTAAGGCACAGCCCTGGTTTCAACTGGGCAATTCCCTCTACAACCTCTGGTTAAAAAGTTACAATGTCTGTGAAAGAAAGCACAGTCATTGAATCAGGATGATACCTGTGGCAAAAAACACACATCATTAAAATTTCCAAGGAAGATAATCACTATAATAACGGTAAATCAGTTAACAAGGAAAAAAAAAGTAATATAAAACAGACAAAAAAAAGTATGGGGTTGGAAGTTAAAATAATTAGTTCAAACATCCCTCCCAATTGCACAGCTTTTATACAGAGGCAAGAAATGATCAAACCTTAGGCAACAGCTCACACACTCACCTGTCCCAGATCTAAAGTGACATTGACTTCGTTGTATTTTAAACCCATAGACAGAGGAGGACTTTGCCACCAACGCTCCGTTCCATCAATCGCATTAGTTATGGGGTGAGCTTTTCTGGGATCAGCAGCATTGCAATAATCACAAAATTGTCCCTGAAACACAGTTAATTTAGAAGATGGCATCAGTTGAAATCTTATGCACTGCAGATGCATGGTGAGATTCTGATCAGAGCTTTGACTAAAAATGGAGTGAAATTTTACTTCTCTATAGTGCGTTTTTTTCTGTATGATTCCCCTTGTAATTAATATACACACTTATACCCTGAAACACACACGATTCTATGTTACAAAATAAAATTCAGAAATCTCTTTAAGAAAAGATTTATTGTAGTTTTCCTTATCAATACATTTACTGATACCTTGCTGCAATTACCCTTATGACTTCTGCAGGCATGTCCACGGGAAATTGATGCAACAAAGATTCTTATAGCTGGATTAAGACCAATACAAAAATTACCCTCTGTTCTCTTCAAGACTGTGAAATGTCAGCACATGCACACAGAAGACTGGCAGTAACATAACCATAAAAAACACTCAACTACTTGTGGATGTGTAAGATTGGTGTTATAGTTTTATAACATGGATTATTTTTTTTCCATGCTATTAAAGGTACATTCTGAAAAAGAAACTTCTGAAAAATACATGCCCATGGAAAATGCAATGGGTTACACAGAGTGTTCCCTTTAAGAACAATGAAAGAATCCCATTAAATCTTCATTTGCAGAAGTCACTACCCAATTTTTAGTCCACAATTAAAGCCACATTATGGCAATGCTCTGAAAATCTCTCTTCGACAGTTTCTAAAGATCTTTGTACTGTTGCGAACAATAACAATGAATAAGCTTCATGAAACCGAATTGTCTTTTTCTTTGGCATCTTCGCTTGCCCCACAGCGGTATTTTTATCTTCAAGAAAATGCATTTTAACTGTCTACTAAGATTAGCGTTGAAGTATTGAAATTAGTTATTAAGCAATCTTTTTACTGTCCCATTCACATCTTATTCCAGTCACTGGGTGTAAGTGATTGATGTGATAAACCATGCCAGGTACAGATCTTTGTAGAACCCCAATAGAAAAATGATATTTTCATTACATGGAACTACCCTCTTAATAGATACTTCATTCAGGTGCTTAATCCATTCAGGCTGCAAGGTGCTGACCCTGTATTGGATCTGTGTTTTAAATAAGGTGATATGTCATATTTAAACCATTCCTTTTATAAACTAAAGAGAAAAAAAGAAAAATCAAAGAAGAAAAAAGTCATCTTTTGTTGTTTCCACAACCCATGTCTCCTGGCATCAAGTATATTCCTATTTTTGAAGTATTAACAATCCTGTATAGGTATAAATTTGTTTGCCACTGCTGTCACACTAACCAGTGCGACCTAACTTCAGCAATCACATTTGTCCCCTTTTAATACAGGAATGACATTAGGGCTCTCTCATTCTTGCTGGATTCACCAAGTGTGGATCTACAGGAGTGTTTATCTCTAGCAGAATTTGTTTAACCTCTTCCATAGTTACTAACGGTTTGGAAACTACATCATTCTCATGTGATACAATTGCATCCTGTAGTGTCTTTCAAATTAAAAACATGGATGTTCACTGAATATTTCTGCATAAGTTGTAACTATTTCAGTATCTGCACGTAGCAGTGGTTGTCCTCATCCTGCTCTTCTGGCAAGACCAGAAGATGCTGTTGTTGCCAGAAGACGTGACCATCGTTAGTTGTTCTGAATTAGCACTGCAGTTGTCAACCTGGCTGAGGGTTAAGTTGTGAGAATTCAACAAGTTATTTACAGACTTACTAAATCCATACGTACACAGGTTGGTTAACTATGTCTGGGGATCAAGCTATAACACGGCTCTCCTCCAGCTCTGTCGGAGAAGGTGACTTGGCCGATTTTTGTACAAACAGCTACAATAGGCCAGGATACTTGGGTTCTGACACAGCTGACACCTCAGGCTGTGCTAGCTACTGGCGACATTGCCAGTTGCTGCAATGAGGACCCAGCACACTGGGTCACAATCTGCAGAATCAATACACTGAGCAATTAATCTGTGCAGTTACAGCTGCCACCACATCAGAGCATCTTTATAGGTAATATTTCCTGATAGATGCATGCTTGAAGTGGAGTTCCAACAGAGGGAAGCTTGTGGTGTTGTAATACCTAAGTAGTTTTGCAGCATGCATGAAACATGGTCTTTAGATCTCAATTCACATTCACAACGATCTGGCTGGAAATATACAGGAAACAGTTGCTGCCACAGCAGTTTCAGCTCCAATCTGGCAACAGCCTCGCAGAAAGGCAGAATGAACAGAAAACAATGAAGAATATTGAACACAAGTGTTACATTTCCGTACACCTATGTTATTTCAGTATTCCAGAGCACCTGATCTGAACTCAAGACACCACCTTTTTCTTTTCAGACCCATAATTCAAAGAATTTCATTGCAACTGGAGTTTCAGTTATTTAAAGTACATTCCAACCATCCTGCCAAAAAGACAGAAAAACAAAAAAATGAAAGAAAATAAGTTATTGGATTGAGCGGCCTCCCCTGCTTCCCACTGGCAGTACCTGCAGGCACGCCACCCCCAGCCTGTCTGCCATGGGACACGTTGCAATTCCTGGAGACCGGGCATCCTGCCATCATTTGATTTTGGCTGCAGTTCATCACCCAGGCAGGTGTGCATCCGCTGGTGACCTTGCTACCCTCCTTTCCCTTGGTTCTCCTGAGCAGGGGAAAAAAACCTGAGACTGCATAAAGCAGTGGAGATCGATGACATCGATGAAAATGCCTCCTCACCTGTAAATTACAGACAGCTAGAATGATGAAGGACTTGTTCACACATTAGTAGCTAAAAGATCTGCACCCACTGGCAAGGCAAGGCAGGTATGCAGTTAAACTTTAATTCACACCCGCACACCACTGCAGACAGATCTGCAGGCAAAACCAGGCATGTCATTTATCTGTCAGGGTTGCCAACATATTTTGCACTGCAGTGCATCTGTTCACTCAACACTGCTCTTATTAAGCCATGGCCCCGCTCGCCAATGTGCTAAACAAGGGAAACAAGCTGCTTTTCCACAATGTACGTCCAATGTACGTCACAAGCCTCAGGCCGCACCTGGTGGCTGAGCTGTACCTACAGAGACTGCCCACCCTACCTGTCAGCTCTTGGAAGAGCTTTAATGAATGCTCCTGGATGTTCTGGGGACAACAGGCTTCACAGGTGGACATATCAAACAACAAGCTGAACAAAAGACGTTGATGAAAAAGTAGAAGTGAAGCTGGGGCTGCTCTTCTTCTCCTTGCCGTATTTTAAGTGCTTGTGACAGCACCACAACAGAGCCATGTGCTCCCTTCATAAAAAGGACAAGCACCCTCTGCACCTTCTGATTTCCCTCCTTGCAGCACAACAGCCACCATCCAGCTGTGGATACTCTCCAAAAGTGAGTGACTCAAGCACATAGTGCAGCTTTAACTTGGAATTGGCCTGACAGTGGCTATTACATCCATCACTGCCACCTCACGTAAAAGCCATCTGACCCCCCATCAAACTTCTAAGAAACAACACATGAATGATTACGCTGATCTAAATCCTTCAAGATAAGCTCAGCTTCTGCAAGAATTTAATGCATGTCTGGCCAGTTTTTCACCAAAGAAGAAAAAAAAAAAAAAAAAAAGATTCTCTTATTTACAGTGTCTTTTAACTTGAGAGGTGGAGTGGCTTGATAATATGCACATTGTGCTGCTATCACATTTTCCATGGCTGGATTTCCCTGGCCTTCAGAAAGAATTTTCCAAGCCTTCTCAAGCCACAACAACTACTGGTAAACTACAGAAGTATTCATGTTATGTATTTCAATGGGGCTTTGTTAAAACTGGAGAGAGATACTGCTGCATCCACATTTACTCAACCACTTTAGGAGGCGCACCAGGCTTCCTTGTGCCAGGGCTGAGCTGTCAGCAGTCCTAGGAACGTGAATCAGGAATGAACCATAACTGCTTATAACCCAGGACCTGTAAGGCAAATATTTAACAAGCGGAACTCTCCCCTTGCCAGCCTCTTCCCACATACAGAAAACCCTCGTTTCCAACTGGCTGTTAGTATAAAGGGAACAATTAGAAAAATAATCAACGGCAACGCATCACACTGCATGCCTTGTTCCACTTGTTTGACCTGTTAATCTCATATTTATTGCTGATTTTTGTTATACTGTGCTTTCTGTTATTCTAAAGCATGTTCGTATGAGATCTTACTGCAGCAGTGAGCTATAGTGTGTGCTGCTGAGAAAGCAGCAGAGGTTATTAGGCTTGCTAGTACCTAAAACAGCCATACCAGCAGGTGAATTTCAAACACAGGCATGCTCAATGTGGAGGGACAGATGCCTAAACTTCAGAGACATGGTAGAAGCAGAGGAGCAAGCAGTTTCCCTGCTCACAGGGACCTCACTTTGTAACCTTAGCCGAAGCATTTAACACCTGCAGCCCAGTTTTACTAACAGGAAATCTGCGTTACTCCACCTGTAAGCATCTCCAAAGCACACTCAGCTTGCTGTGACAGAGGGCACTACACAGATGCAAGGTGAATGGAGATGTCGCGTGAGGCAGGGAAGGCATTGCAGAGGATTTGGGCACTGAGCACCTTGCTGTATGGCAGTGCCGAGCCTTCCAAGCACTCTCCCCTCTCTTGAGCACCTGTCCCTGCTACCGAACAAGAAGGAAAAGCTGGAAGCTCTTCTGAGACCAGATCTCGAGGGTTATTTCACTGTTAAAACACACAAATGCCTCTGAAGACTTGGAAACGCTAACCCTTCTCCCAGGACACCGAGTTAGATGCGGATTCTTTCTGTATCGCCTGGAGTCGCGAAGCAGACCCTAAATCTTTCAAAATCCCTCTCAGAGTGCGGTTTCATCCCGCCTGTCTCCTCCTCCCACCAAGAGGAGCACAGACAGCAGAGCTTGGGGAGGTCGGAGGCTGTAGGAAAGCCTCCCTACTCCTCCGCGCTCTGTCGGAGCCGTCTCTGACCACCAGCCCCAGCACAGCACGGAGCTCGCTGCGCTTGCTGCTCCCTCCCTGCCCTGACAGGTTTCTGCCCAAGCACAAAACACGCTTCCACCAACCCTTCGCGAGGATTTTTGCTTTTCCTCGCGGCATGACTGGAAACGCCAGCCACCGGCCCCATCCTCAGAGCCCCTGCCTCCCTCCCGCGAGCCGCCGGGGCTGAGGGCAGGGTCGGCGGCGCCACCGCCCCTCTCGGTCCCATTACCCCTCTCCTGTCCCCACCATCGCCCCTCTCGGTCCCCACACGCTACCTGGATGGCACGGCCCAGCGGGGCGGCGGCGGGGCCCCCCACCAGCTTGCAGTACAGCTCCGGCCGCCCGCCACCACCACCACCACCACCCGCCTCCTCCTCCTCCTCTTCTTCCTCCTCCTTCTCCCCGCAGGTGGCCGTGGCCCAGATGCCGGCCGTCTCGGCCAGGTTGAAATAAGGCGGGTGGAGGCTGAGCCCCAGGGAGCCGGGGGGCTCCGTCTGCGCCGGGCAGAGGGCGAAGAGGGGCGGGAGGAGCGCCCAGAGGAGCCGCCGCCGCGCCGCGGCCATCGTGCGCCCGGCTCTGCCCTCGCCGCCCCGCAGGCGGCTCTATAGCTGCGGCGGGCCGGGGCTGCAGCGGTGTGCGGGGCGGGGAGAGCCGCGAACACACCCCCGCTGAGGCGAAAAGCCCCAAAAGCCCCGGGAGAGAGCGGAGATCCCGGGCACGGGGCGAGGGCGAGGCCCGGCGGCAGCCTCCCGGCTCTCAGGGCCGGTGGGGTCGGGGCCAGGTGTGAGCCCCGCCGCCATGTTGAGGGGTGGCCCCCTCAGTGCATTTGGGGTGGTTTGGTTAAGGGACTGCGGGGAAATCTCCGGGCATCCCAGCCCTGTCAGCCCTGCCGTGTGATATAAATAAAGTTAAGGTTTTCGCAAAAGGTGTGCTGCTGGGGAGAGCGACAGGACACGAGGGAACGGCGTGGAGCTGGGACAGGGGAGGGTCAGGGGGTTAGGGAAAGGGTCTGCACCCAGAGGGTGCTCGGGCACTGGGACAGGCTCCCCAGGACAGTGGTCATGGCACCGAGCCTAACAGACGTAAGCATTTGGACAACACTCTCAGCCACATGGTCTGATTTTTTGGGTGGTGCTGTGTGGAGCCAGGAGTTGGACTCGCTGTCCTTATGGGTCCCTTCCAACTTGGTATATTCTATGATTCCATGCTTCTACCTACAGGTCGCCAGGATGGCACCCTGCCCGTCTGTGCTGCACAAATCGCCCCTTCCCCAGCCTTGCCGGCTCCCCAAGGCTGCTGGAAGGCTGCTGGAAGGCTGCAGGCTCCCACGCTGCAGCACACGGCCAAGCTCCACGTGCCAGGGTTGTGTTGTGCTGCTCGGCCAGGGCAGACAATGAATCTGCTGTCTTTTTGAAGGTGTTTGGCACAGGCTTTGGATAACGCAGAAGGAGGGTTGAGGCAGGAGAATGAGAGCTATGAACTAAGTCACTCGTATCAGGAGCTACGCTGCTTCACAGCATTGCTATCTGAAGTTTCATACCCATTTGCGTTTCCTCCCCCATGCACAGTCACACATCCACTGCTCAGTTTTCTTAATAAAATTTGCAGGAATCAGACACAAAGCTATGCTTAGACACGCATACCTCTAATATTTTAATAGTGATTCATGTCAGTAGCAAAGTACTTAATAACTTTATGGTCCTTGATACATGCCAAATAGCACTAGCAAGGGAGATTCCTGGTATACTATTTCAGGAAGTACCAACCACAAGCTATTGATTCGGTCTGCAAGCAAATATCACAATCCCTAGTCTTGTGTCACTATGGCTTTAGCACACCATAGAGAGGCATTTTTGGAAGCAATTTTTGTGTCCTCCTTGGGAAAAGTTGTTTTCCATAAATGCTGCATACTGCCAATTTAAATATATCAGGGTTGGGTATTCTATCCATAAATTCTTTCAATACCTGGAGCAACTTGAAAATACACTTCTTTTCCAACTGTGGTGTAGTGGAAAGGAAATTATCTTATTGCACATATCACTTCCTACAATATTAAATACTTCATAAAAACTATGAGAGGTGTGAATACAAATAAGTAATACCATCTTCAAATATTCTATTGAACAAAATGCTACATTATAATATAGGATTTACACAGGTCTTTTAAAACCTGTTAAATAATAAGGGATCTAGAGTATATCGTTTTTTACAAATGGAGAACCAGAAGTGTCTGATATAAGTGGCCTTTAAGTTCAAGGCAAGCATGCTCTTACAAAGGCCTTCTATCCATTAACTTGCTGAGTGCTCTTGTCCTCTTTATTCTTAGAGAAATTAAATCAAATTGAATGAAAGCTGAGCAGAGCACGTTCCTGGTGGAAAATAAACAGTTGGGCACTTTAAGGAAAATGCACTGTAAAGTACAATATTAAGAGTAACCAATTAAGATTATAATTATGCAGATTACAGAATCATCACAGACTCTTTCTGAGTAGTCAGATCACCTCCAGGCTGGGCATTCATCTAGCAGTCTCTGAAAGATGTTGCTTCTGCATATACCCAATAAGCCATGAAGTATTTTCTCCTTTTCATCCAAAAAGAAAGTGATTGTTTTGCACATCATGTGAAGAAAGTAGTTTACACCAATTATGCAGTACATTCCTACAAATTAGACTCCTGTGATGGAATTGTTGTTGATATTGAAAAGGATTATTTTGATATGAATGTTTCAAACTGAAATAACTGCAAAAGAAGTAACTTATATTTTCTCTGGACACATTTCTTGCACAGAACCCTGCCTATTCTCTTCATACATGTGCAGGGATTGTGAATAGCACCTCTGTGTTTTGTGTTTTGAATTATTCTCTAGTACCTCTGTCCCTGGTCTCCAAAATAAGCACTTAAACACATAAACGCAAAAGCACAATAAACACATAAACCTAGAATAAGAATAAGAATAAGAATAAGAATAAGAATAAGAATAAGAATAAGAATAAGAATAAGAATAAGAATAAGAATAAGAATAAGAATAAGAATAAGAATAAGAATAAGAAAGAATAACATAAACCAGGTGATTCCGCTATATTTGATAAAGCTTTCAAAATGCAGAATGAAATGTGAAAGTACAGAAAATAACTGCTTAAACTAAGAATCTATGTTCTGTATCTACTAGAGTCTGTTTTACACTTTCTTTGATTGCATTTGTGTAGAATATAACACCTTACAACTTTTCATGGTACAGTTTTGTGGGTAGTTCAGGTAAGGAATCTAGATTCGGGAGATCCTTTACAATTTTACTTTAAAGAAAAGATTCTTGTAAGACGTTTGCTACATTGCACAGCATAAAAGGCAGCGCTTCCTCACAAGAGGTGCTGTTTCTTAAACAGGGAGTATCAGTTAATTTATTGGGGAGTATTTGCATTAAAAACAAAAACAACAACAACAACAAAAAGGCTTATTTGAGCAGGAACCCAACACTTTAATACCATCATGACATGTTCTTGAATATGCTTTCTTAAAAACATGAATGAAACTTTACAAACATTTAGAAAATAAACCTATCAAATAGAGAAAGAGAGAAAGAAGTTCTCCTGTTACTTTGCTCATAAAATTATGTGCATTTTGCTTCGTATACAGCTAAATTTAAAGAGATTTTGCTGGCCTTGCAGGTGATTTTTCTGTACTTTTGTTAAACACTTATGCCAAACAAACATATTTTATTCAATGTGTTTTCTAGAACTGGAGCATTTGAAATGTCACAGTTTAGATTTTGTTGAGAGATACATAGAAGTGCCTAAAGATATGGGAAGATTTTATGGAAAATGTTATAGTAACTTTTACTTTTGACTTAAAGCAGATGAAAAAGGTGTTTATAGTGTCATGGGTACTGAATAACTGGGTAACATGGGTTACATGGGTACTGAATAACTTGATTTTAATAAAAAGTCAGCGAGTCTTTTTTTTTTAATAAAAAGACAGAGACTTGGAGTTATGTCAAGCCAAAGTATGTGAGGAAGCAGACAGGAGAAGACATGTGGATGTATGTATAGAGATGGTAATGGCAGAGTGACTTGTTCCTTGCAGATGGACAACTGAGAACTAGTCCTCTTGTTCTGATAGTATTGTGCAGGCTGTAGTATGGCCATGTGCAGCCATGAGTCTAGCCTGACTTCTCCAGGGCTTTGGGACCACAGGTAGAGTGAGGACTGGTTCCCAGTGAAAGTATAGAGGAGGGAGAAACTTTTCCTTGAATGTAAACCTCAAAATTTATGAATTCCATTTCTCTTAAAAAATAAAAATAAAAAAATTAAAAAAATCTTGAACCAAATCCAAAGCTGGCAGAAATTCACAGGAAAGCACTTACTAACATTTGATCTTATTATCTGTATCTAGCACAGAACTTCATCCTGTTAAAAAGGTCAATATCAATAATTCATGGTATACTACTTTATCTTCCCTTCATGTCATCTTTTCATTGTAATTACAAGTTCCAGAAACTCAGATAAGAATTTATTAGCTGGCAGCTTCAGGAATCAGCATTTGTAAGACAGTGGCCCTCAGCAGAAAATACCCTCCTCCAGCTGCCTGCCCTTTTCTCCCTCCCAGCAAGTCCTCTCCTGCTGTTTCTTTCAGCATTTATAAGGTTTGCTTTCCTTGTTTCTTCCTATCTGCAAGGAGTAGACTTTGTTACTTGACAGATGTCGAGCACTTTATTGAATAAATGTTAGCAATTGGAAGTGTTTCTGGTTCTGTATTATTTTAATGTAAACAGATTATGTTACATTAGTAGGCATTTATGCTACTATGATCAGAGATCATTCTTTGTGTTCACATTTTCTACTTTTAAAGATGTTCATTTAGGAATGGATTTAAAATTTCGAGTCAAGAATGTTTGCTCCAAGATTGCAGATATAGTTTCTCTGTTTCATTCTCTTAGTGACACGTGCAATATAGCACGTCGCATTTCATACCGCCTCACCTCAACTCATACTATTCAAGACTTGGCACATGCAGTTCACAAACCAGAAAGCTGCAGAGAAAATGGGAGATGGTGAAAAAATATTCTCAGTGACTAATACTAATAGTAATATTTAATTCCTACCATGATATGATTTAAGAAAAAAATTAGAAGGTGGAACCAAGTACTGTGGAACTTAAGGCACAGCAAAGCTAGTGTGGTAGAGAGTTTGTAACTGTACTATGTGAGCTGCACAAGTCAGTGAAAAATATAGGAATGAAACCTAAGATTCATGTGCAGGCACCACATTTACGATTGTACATTGCCACACCAGATGATGTGGGAATTCGCTCTGTGAGATAATGAATCAATATGCTTAGTCTCTCAGATCCAATAGACCCGAGTAAATACTGAGTGATCATTGAAGATTTAGTTGTGCATCTCGTCCCTCCATAGCAGTTTCATATCTGGCATTTAAGTTGAGGCCAATCCTAAAGATTTGATATGTGGAAGAGTCTTCCTACAAAGTAGGAGCTCTCTCAATACTCTCTCTCAATACTCTCTCTCAATACTCTCTCATACTGGAGCTCTCTCAACTCTTTCAAAGTTTTAATCAGTTAAACATATTTGTAGCCTAGAGTGTAAATATAGAACCATAATACTACAAGCTCAGATTAGGCTTCTTACATTTATCAAGGAAGTAAGTCGTTTATTATGCTTTGCGATAAATATTTATGCATGATTATCAGTCAGTTCATGTCTATAAGTAAACTTTCAGTAGTTTAATAAAAGCATTTTGCAGTACACCTAGGCTAAAAAAAGGATTGTCTGTACTCGCTCTGTCTTAATAGCAAAATTGTGCTTTTATGACCTGGCAAGTCCTCTGTGTTCACTGGATTTCATCAAGAAAGATGCATTCTGTTAAGGTCATTTTGGCCTCCACTTTTCTGATGACATGATCTTTTCCATCTTGCAGAAATTTCTTGTATACCACAGTATTTGAGGACCCTTCCATATCACTTTGAAAAAGAAAAGTTATCCCCTTATAGTTGGGATAATGAAGCACACGGAAGCTAGGACCCACACCTGAAAATGCTGTTAAGTCAGTAGAGATGGTTTAGATGCCTACAGTTCTTGGTGTAATCCAGAACTGAATTGTTAATTTGGTTCTGTTGGTAAGTCTCCTTGTGTCTGCTGTGTCTGCTAGATCTTATTCTCCATCCAACTGGAGGTTCTTTTATTCCCTGTCCAGAATCTCACCTGATTCAGGTATCTCAGTTGACACTCTTTCAGCTTTTTCATGATTGGCAGTTCGTTGTTTTGTGGTTTGCATAATGTTATAATACTGTCAGATTGTGCTTGTTGTACTGTAGCTTAGTGGCTAACATTTTTCTTAGCATATCTCTGCAACTTAGTATTTTCCTCTGCCAGCCAGCAATCTCATGTACCAAGATTTTCTTGCACATTCAGCTTCTTGAGTTTACTTGATATATTCTTGTCATAGAGAGCTACTGTGAATTCCTCGGTTTCCAGCGGGGCACTCCCTTGCTTGCAACATCCACAGCCACATTCTCGTCATAGCTCAACCCTGAACCATTAAACTCTTGTGTAGACTTAAAATAGTACCAAGGCTGTTTTCTCACTGTCTTGAGTGAAGCATGTTGTATTTTGGCTCACTCAAACCACCATCTTCTGAAGTAGTTCTTGATTAGTCTAGACAGTTCATTTTCATATTTGCTGCATAATATAATAAGAAAAGCTGGTAATAGGAAAGACTTTTCCTTAACTTTCTGCATCAGGCCAATCATTACAGTTTTGAATAGGAATAGGATAAATTGTGATGCTTGACTGAAATGGAGACTTTCTTGATGAACTGCAACTCAATGCTACTATGCTTCTCTAATGCATGATATCTCGGTGCATGTCTTTGGCAGATCACACAAATTCAGGATTCATGCCAGCTGAATTAATACCTTTTCCAAGTCTGTGACATGTGAGTGCAATTTTTTTGTATCTTCTGTTCTCTCTTGGAATGTTCTAGCCACAAATATCTTTGTAGCATGCACTCATGACACAATGGGATTGTGGACAAAAGACATAAAAATAGGTAAGTGTCTGATGCAAGACTTAGGTTTGGTATTTTACAGTCTTTTATTGAAGAGAAGTACTAAACCAAAAGAGAATGGAAAGTGAATGTTGGTACCTTAAAAGACCTTTTTCATTTAGGAGGAGGCAAATTGCATTTTCAAGCCAAAAACATAAATCTGTAGAAGTCATGCCATTCTCTGTCTTAAGCTTTATATGTTCAGTCACTCAGTACACTAAGGTCTAAGACAACCCTGGAAATAAGACAGAACATCTTTGCCATATGGTTCTAAAGAACAACTTAAGAGGATCACATTCTGGGGCATGCAGGAAAAGGTATAGATAATTTAAGACTCCCTAAGGAAATTACTTTTCATGATTCTCCATTAAGTCTACTATAGATCCTGACATTAAAATCCATCCACTTTATTGTTTTACTTCGTAATGGATTTCCATTTTACTCTTGACTTTCTGTACTTTTTTATAGAGTTGTGTAACTAAGAACTCAAACAAGTACAGTTCAAGAACATTAAGATGTACTTTTTGTTTACTTCTGGAGGTTGGAAGAGATAGTGAATATAGAACAAATCTCCCATGAAAGTGTTGAAAATGTAATGGAGAATACCATTGATATGTTTCATTAAGCACAATTATAGATTTCCATAGCACAGATATAATACACCACCAAAATTATCCATGGAAGATTTATAACTCTTGTAAATCTCCATAATTTTTTTTTTTCATTAATAACAATTAATTTCAGCCAAAATAATTATCGGGCACTTTGTTAGGAGATAAGATAGTGCTACTCTAATATTATTTTGTGGTTTGGGCAGCTTATCATTCAGTTGTAGTCCTTTGGTTCTTTAGCTAAGTTCTTTTGATTAGTGGACTGATATTTTGACCAGCAGGGCATTAAACAGAGAAATTGAATAGACTGAGCTCTAGCCAGTAACTCAGCAATTTTGTACCTGGCAATGTAAGTAGTGTATAAAGACAATTCCTATCAAATTTACTTATGCCCTGTCATCCTTACCTTCTACCTGTTATCCTCAGTTCCTTCCTCTGAGGACTTCTACTCTCTCAAAGTGAAGACAAAACCAATCCACCAGGTCAGTTTTATGGAATGTGATAGACTGCTGAGGACACTCAGAGATGTCACAGTGTCTGGACCCTGAAACTTATGCTCTGTAATGGTTTCCATTGTACAAGCAAGGTTTTGGAACAGGCAAGAAATACCCAAACTGATACTGTTCTGCCAGTCAGAATCTCTCACGTGAATGGGAAGGCAAGCATCTTAAGCTTCGGTGCTAATTGCAGAGGAGTCTTGGGTTCTTGTGCAGCACTAATGAGGTCATCTCCTCCCGCTCATTAAAGAATCTGTTTATTTAGGCTAGGGATGGTAATTAGAATTTGGCCCAATTTCTTACATTTACTCTTATTTCTATCTTTGTTAGTGAACATATGCAAAACTTTGCTTACAAGAATAGAAGCTGATTATATTCTGTGAAAAAAATAAGCAAACCATTGATAATCTGCTGGTTTTTCTACGCATTGAAGCACAGAGCATGTCATGTATTGCTCTCACAGTCCTGTGATATGCATGTTCTCAGACCCGTGTCATTTCCCACACTAGTTACGTGCAATAATGCACAAGCAATGCCCAGGAAAAATGGCCATGATGTGATTTTACTTGAAGATGCCTTTGTATTTCAAGAACTTCACTGTCCATCTCATTCATATTGTCTATGGTCTCAGCCTGCAGTTTGCATTATCTGCACTAGTATCAGGCAATAGTTAAGTGCTGTGCGTGGAGTTAGAAAGCCTGCAGACACAAAGCACCTGAATGCAGGCTCCCTGGCTTCTCTCTGGCTGAGCAGATGGAAGATGGATAAACAGTTAACTTCCGACTGAGTCATAAAATCAATATATACAGAGGATAAGTAGGGAAAGGAAAAGGAAATGATAGCTGAAGAAAACATGCAGTCACAATCTGCACACAGTGTCAGTGCCCTGAAGCAGTAAAACTTCAGGAGGGCAAAATTCCAGCTTGGGGAGGTGAAGGATAAAAAATTTTAAAGCATGATGTACCTGTATAGATGCTAACATACAAGTAAACTTGAAGTTTGGTTGTTTGAAAGCTGAAATGCATTTGTCAATGAGTGAACAAGGGATGATGGTGCTTTCTACCAGATGGAAAATTAATCTTAGCTGGTAGTTGAGTTCCATGATAAGTCGCCTCATCTTTGTAGCTAAAAGCATTCATTTGCTAGGAACAAATGAAAAAGAGGAAACAAAAGAGCAAATGCATTGAAACGCCCAAATGAAGATTTGTGGAAATTGTTCTGTACTACTTATTCAAGTACAATGCTAACTTGTTTTTAATTCCTAGGTCGTTAAGCCAGACATCAGGTAGAAGGTCCATGTGTAGGAAGTTCAATAATGCTCTTGTGGTTCCTAGAACCTATGTGTCCTTGCACTGGCTTATATCAGCAAATTTTATATGAAACAATGATCTATCACAGCAGGCCTCAGCAGAAGGGCCATGGAGTGAAAAGGAAAATTCAGGGTAGTAGCTCCTTAAAAGGATGAATGCATATGGTTATGAACATGTTGGGTAAACTATTTCTATTATTAGATAAACTTTTCCTTTTTCAGGTTGAGTTCTGTAAATTCTCAATTCTATTTTTATATGGTTTGTAGGATGCATAAATATTTGATACAGTTTGCCAGCAAAGTCTGCAGGTTTAGGTTCTACAGTAATTTTTACTATTTTTCATGCTATTACTCTTCTTTGTAAGAGTATCTCTCAAAATAAAGACTAACTCAAAGTACATTGTTTATGTGATAGTTTTAATAGAATGGGCCTGCATTTTTATAAATATTATGGAAAAAAAAATACCCCATGTAGCAGGTTATGCTACAGTTTAGCAAAGGAAAAACAAATGTAAACAATCAGCTGAATGGAAAATCTTTTGCTTTATTTACTGCTTTATCAAAGTTACTGATGGTTTAAATGCATTTGCTTGAACAAGAAAAATTTAAATTAACTAACAGTGCATTTTTGTGAGACATTTTATTTGTAGAACATTTATAATTTCTGTCTTTTTTGGAAAGAGGAAGATTAATTACGATCTTACACTGTGAGAAGCTAAATTTCAGTTAAATTCTTTTAAAATTTTAGTATTTCACAGATATCACTAGCACAGTCCTAGTGGGAACTACAAGACTTCTCAGTCTAATAGAAGTAACAACTTTAGCTAAAGCCAAAGATACAATATATTTTTAAAGAATAATAACATGCTGAAAAGATCCCACCATGTCAGCCTTAACTTAACAAGTACTTGCTACAGTCTTTCTAGACCATTTTTTTTTTCATGATTTAGACTCAGAAGTATCTTGAATAACTACTTTGCTTCTTTTATAATGACATGAATGCATAAAGATAAAATGTTTGATGATATACTGACTTCCTGCAACTCTGAAATGACAGACCAATCATTCATTTCTTATACTATTCAGGGCATCGTTCTCTGTACAGGCACTCATCAGAGTCTGAACTTGGACTAAACGTTTAAACTGCAGCACAGAGCTCCATCACCTGTGTGAAAGGAATAATTTGTAGCACTTGCTTCTCTCATGGGCCAGCCAGTGAGAGGAAACTTTTTGGGCAGCAGTTTGCAGATTTAGAATCATAAAATAGTTTGGGTTGGAAGGGGCCTTGAAGATCACCTAGTTTCAACCCCCTGCCATGTGCAGGGACACCTCCCACCAGATCAGCTTGTTCAGGGTCTTGCCCAACCTGGCTTTGAACACCTCCAGGGATGGGGCATCCACAACTTCCCTAGACAACCTGTGCCAGTGCCTCACCACTCTCTGAATGAAAAAATTCTTCCTAATGTCTAATCTAAATCTATTCTCTTAGCAAGGTAGAAATAGATTTTTTTTATTTTTTTTTTCCCCCAATGGGCAGTGCTATTTACCAGGTACAAACATCTAGCTGTTACACTTCTCCATTCCCAGTTCTGTTAGTGAAGTACTCAAATGAAATATGTCCTTGCACTGCCTAATTACAGAGATGTAATGCGTATCTTCATGGCATATCTTAGACAAAGAGCTGCAATGTGAATTTGTGGTTTCTTTACAGCACACAACTTTCTTAATTACACACAGCATAGTATTTGCTTCCCAAACACACACACACACAAAAAAAAAAAGGGCTCCAGTTAAGCAGCCTGAGCTGCAATCAATGGAGAGAACATGTAGAGAGCACTGTGCACCTAGAGTTTGGCTTTGGGACTGAATGAAGAGCAAGCTTCCAAAATGTTACATGGAATATATGCTGAACACTTTTTTTTTCCAAAGTATATCTTTCAGCCAAATGCAGAACCTAATTCTGATCCTTCTATGAGCTTGTTACATGAGCTAGGAAAAAAATGCTCTTTCCTTTATTTAGCCTCCCAACTTGTAAAATGGAGATAACAGTATGACTATGTATGTTTGTATATGTATATATAAATCTTTATAGAAAAAGTGCAATATACAAATTGAAGACTATAGTGTGTCTGATAATCATAAAATTGTCAGTCACTGTATCTGTTGAATTCATTTTCTCTGAATTTTTCAGTATTTCATTTTCAGATTAAATTAGATTCTTTGTACAACTAAGGTGCCAACAAAAGCGGGTAAGATTCCTTAAAGAATCACTTGTAAGTGCTTGCCAAAATCTCAAATCAGTCTCATAAAAGAGGTACAAATATACTGGAAATGAGTTACAACATGAATTGGTCTTATGCAGTCCTATGAATAAGCTGCATAAGAGACAACTTGAGCAAATTGTCATATGACAGAACTTTCTGATTGCAGCGTCTCAAGTATCAGATCTTCTTGAAATTACTTATTTTGAAATCTTTGTCCATAGAGTGTTAGCAAGAATAACATTTTCACTTGAAATGAATGTCATATTTCTGTTCCTGTATAGATGGAGTTAGGTGATTGCATACCACCTCTGTGGCAAGGCTGTGAGGCACCTAGTATGCATGTGTGCCTGTGAAATGTTGATGCATGTGTATTGTTGTTTTTATTATCTATGACTCCTTCTATCCACAGGTGAAGGCTGGAAGTAAAATATCTGTTCATTTAACTACTTTAGAAACCCTTCACAGACCTTTCATTATTCCTACTTTTGGAGTACTTCTCCAAAATATAGTAAATGAAAGTTGGGATAATAATATTATATTGCGCTCAATATTCACCTCATAATGTCATAGCATTTTGAAAAAATAAAAAGTTAGCTAATTACATAAGCGCTTATCCATTTGAGATGTGCAGCTGTTCTTATCTCTGGTTGTTCAAGTGTCTCGCATGAGATAAATTGTGCTATTCTCATTTTAAAAAGGAAGCCCATATCTTCAACACTAAGTGCCTGTGAAGGAGCCAAAGGACATTAAAAGCTGCAATCAAGTTCAGGATTCCCTTTGGACACAATAATACTCCCAGGTGATATAGCATGCTGGTTTAGGAGTGATTAATACTCCCAGGCAGAGGATGGGCATGCCCAGGCACTCAAGGATGTATCACTCTTGCTGCACAGGTACAAGCCAATGCCACAAGCTGTGCTGAGTAGATACAGCATGCCTAGAAAGTATTACATTTATGGTGCATGCTCTGTAACATGCATTTGCCTATGCACAGCGCATCTTGAACAGGTTGAGATCACAGTGCCTGAGTAGCGTGTCAATAGAGCACACATACAATAAGTCTATGGTAAATCACAGTGGGCAGGCTTAGGATTTCTTTTTTTGTTTGTTTGTTTGTTTTGTTTGATTGTTTGTTTTTTTCCGATTTATAGTTACTGCAGGACACCTATAAATCTTGGGCAAATACTGAGACTTCCCAAATTCTCACTGTATGAGAGAACACGCACAGGGAAAGGGGAAGGACCAGTGGCACCAGGCTTTGGCTTCTTCTTAAGAAAGGGTCTGGGCCAACATAGCTGTACCAGCCCGAGTATTATAAGGTCTTTCTTCTGCACCAAAGACTGCGTTATAGTGTAGAGATATCTAAGCTGGTTGTGGCAGTAGTATCAATCTACTTTGCAAAAGCAGGCTGTCCGCTTTGCTAGTAGTGCAGACTAACAGGAGTTGGTCTGTAGAGCAAACGGTGCTGAAGACCTGCAGCCCATACTTTAAACATTTCATGTTGTGGTGTGTTTTCATTTCTGTTTGTTTGTTTGTTTAAATTCAGATTATCTGTCATTCAGTCTCAGGACTTGAATACCCACTTGCAGCTGCAGTTGGCTAAGTCTGCTCCTGTAGAAATTCTTCGAGTTTGGTTCAGAAAATTGATCGAGTTTGCATACAGCAAGATCACAGCAAGAACAACAGCACAATAAAGGGACACAATCAGTGCGTTCATTTCAGAAGCATATTCCTGATCCAGACTAAAACACTAATGTAGACATTGGCAGAGAGATCAGCGTGGACTGATTTATCTTGCCAAGCAGTTGGACTTGTAGGGTCTGCACAGACCTTCAGGCTAGCACGGCAGATCTGCTGCTGCTGTCCAAACTGGCAAGCTCTGTTCTCTCCACAGTGCAGCACAGGCTTTAGCCAAGATAGAAACTGATTTTAGCAGCGTAAATGGCCCAAAAGTCAGGGAAAAAGAAAGACGTTTTAGAGCTGCTGCCTTACTGCTTGCCAATACTGAATCTTGCTGGTGAAAACCAATGTACAAAAACCAGAGGTTGATGCTTTCAAAAGTAACCTTTGTCCTGTGTGTCCTGTATAAGGCAAGAGAATGTAAGGAAGCCTCAGAAGATATTTTTGAAGATTTTGGCACAAAAGTCTTGCTCAAGTCTACGTGGGAGGTCATAGGCAGAAACACACAACAGTCCTCTAGAAGGTGATGATTCATGTTTTTAAAACTACTCTGAGACAATAAGAGTAGAGAATGTATAACTTTAATAAAATAGAAATACAATTTGTTTTTCACTGTGGTGTTACCTTTCTATCCAGCATAGTCAAGAATTTGTCAGTTGCAGCCTTTAAAAATATTTCTGTTGTTAACTGAGTTGAATTAGGCTTTTGTAAGCCTAATTCAAAATTTGTAATGGAAACTGCTGAAGATTGTTCCAATTTAAATTTTAAATTACCTTCTTCATCTTTGGATCAAGTAATTTCTTTCTGGAAAAGCATATAAATGTATTTACATTTTTTGAACATTTAAATAACTAATTAGTCATGGAAGTACATGTCACAAGAAATAAGACGATGCAGACACAGATGAAATCGTCTTTGTTAAAATTTTAGAAAAGAATAAGCTACAGTCAGACAGTAAATGTCCCAGGCTCCCATCAGAGGTTTTTACACAAATGATACTGAAAGCAAACACATCAACATTATAGTCATACTGCCGTACAGGAAAGAGGAAAAGCTTTGGAGTCTAGAAGGTGACAATCAAATTCAGCCATAGCTTGTTAAGATGGGGGCAGAATCCCATGTTACAGCTCATGGAAGTCAAAACACATTCATTAGCCACCATACTCTGCCAAAATAGATTTTTTTACTTACACAACAAGCAATCATATTGTTATTCACCAATATTTCTAAGCATGTATTTGCTTGTTGGTAGCTATTTTTAAGCAAATAGAAGAAAATGTGTATGTTTGCATAAGAGCTTGTAGACGTCTGGATGAAGATCTCCAAATGAATGTTTTGACTAACCCCAAATCTGTGCCACATCTTTTAGCTCTTCATACATAGGTGTGCCTGAGCTGTTCTGGCTTAGGAAAGGTTTGCTTACGACTTACACAGAATGGGTGAATCAGCTTTTAAAGACATTGCTTTAATTTGTTCCACCAGTTAATTTTAGATACCCCTTGGATTTGTACAAAACAACATGACTAAGGATATTTGTAATAGTCATTGTGATGAAATATGTGGCAGACATGCAGCCTACTGCCCTGCAGATGAATTGTGCCAAACAGGTAACAAATCCCAACCGGTTCAAACATCTTGCAATGTGAGATGTCCTGCCAAGAATCAAGAATGGGGGAGATGTGGGTAGTGCAACTGCATAGCCCTAAGATACTGTAGTATCACTGCTAGGCCATAAACTTTGCACTGAGTTTGCAAGGCCCCAGAACTGCTGGACTTGCTCTGCTAAGACTTTTATTGACCTTCCCACAACTTTGTTTTACACAGATTAGCTCTAACAGTAATTCTTCCAATTGGCCAGGTGTCTATGAGCAATTTGATTTACTTTTGCTTATCTTTGTATAGCACCACCGTGGCTTTACAGCTCTGACATAATGAGACAGAGTAGAGACATGCAGGTCCAGTATGATAACGGGGGCCCTGACCAGTGGAGACACTGGATATGTGGTAGCTGAATATGGACACGGGATAATAAGAGATGGGACACAAGCTTGGCACTGGTGCCCCCTCAGCCACAAACAACTTGCCAATACTCAGGTGCAGAAATGCAGACCTGGAGATGGACAAAAATAGATGTAGGAACTGTCAAAACCAAAAAACCTAACAAATATAAAAGCCAGCATTACATCCCAGGCCACCACCACCAGAATGAAACCTCCAGCTTCAGGACCTAGCAGAGCAGGGAAAGGTGAGGATAAATGATATCAGGAAAAGGGGTAGAAACTAGGAAGTTTGAATAACAGTTTTAACTGTAGTATTATTAATACCGATTTATTTTTTTTCCACATAGACTTATTTTTTTATTGCATCTTCTGTAGTCACAGACCACACACAATTGAAAATAATTTCAGCTTTTGTGGGCAAATTGAGAAAGGCACTTCAAAATTTGTCCCTTGTTGGCTAAAATGAGTACAGACAAAGAAAAAAAAATCAATGCCTGCACTGCATTAGTCTCCTATTTTGTCATTCGTCCAGAGAATTTTGTTTTTTCTTTGTCAGAAAATTTAACATTCTGGCTGACAAATGTTAAATGGTTGGCATGTTACTCATGATAGATTGGATAAATACAGGGATTTTCCAGGGGTGAGGCAGGGAGCGTGCACAGCTTACTAATATTTTCCTCTATCGGTGGGCAAGTAGAGCTGTGCAACTGGATCAGAGCAAGGATGACTCTTAACTATACAATCTGCTGAGTTATTCAGTATTTTTAAATTTCGGGAACAATCAGAATGATCGATCATGTTTGCATGATCTGCTCAGTAATTAGGCTAGGTTCACACCAGGCCATACAGCCTAAAAAGAGCTTATGCTATGGCAGCTCTCATCGGCTTGCCTACAGTTTGTTTTACTGTATGCACAGAATTTTGCCCCAGGAAAAAAAAAACCTGCAGAAAACCCTCTGTTTGCAGATTTGTAAAATAAACTCCTTGGATCTTAGTGCGAGCATATTCTCTCAATGCACACGCGCAATTTTCTTGTGAATGGCATTTATGTGTGTACATCAAAAGAAGAAAATCCCCAAGGGCTCTGTTTAAACCAACAATAGCAGAGAAATTCAGGAATCTCCCACCAGAGCATGCCCCGTTTTGCCTACTTTGTATCACGCAGGCTTTGAATGAGGTCTGTGGCAGCCAGGCGAAACAGGACACGCACCGGCTTTCTGCTCGCCCGCTCGCACAGACTTAAAATTAAGCCATCAGGAATTTATTGGCTGTCTAATGGGAGCACATCACCCATGCAGGGAAGTGTTGGCGCTACAGGGATGCTACAGGGGACGCTCACCATCGTGTGCCCCATCTGCAGCTTTGTGCCAGCCGCCGGGGGGGGGGGCTTACGTTTTGGGATGGTACAGGGGGGCGATGTGGGGGCTTATTAAAAAATCACCATCATCATCATCATCAAAAAAAATAATAAAATGAAATAAAATAAAAAACATCATCACCACCCCTCAGCCTTTAAACGGGACTGATGGCAAGAAACTCCTGAGCATCCTAACCTGCAGGAGGGAGGGAAAGGGGGAAGGAAGGAAGAAAGGAAGGAGGAAAGGAGGGAGGGAGGGAGGGAGAGAGGGAAGGAGAGAAGGAGGGAAGGAGGGAGGGAGGGAGGGAGGGAGGGAGGGAGGGAGGCGCTGCGCCCCGCCCCGGCCCCGCGGAGCTGCGCGGAGAGGCGCGGAGCAGGGTATGCTCAGGATGTCCTTCAAGGTGAGCCGGGGGGGGTGTACACAAGGGATAGCAGCATTTAGCCCTCCCGTTTCCTTTTTTTTTTCTTTTTTTCTTCCTTTTTTTTTTTTTTTTTTTTTAAAGCTTTCCCTGCCGGCAGCCGGCGAAACGTTTCACCGCCTTCTTAGAATTAGAGCTTCATTTATTTATTAATTTATTTATATTTTTAGAAGAAAAAAAAAAACAACTGTGGGAGGGGTGGTTTGGAGGGGGGGAGAAAGAAATAGAAGCGCCCTTCCCGGGCTGTGGGGTGCCCCAGGGGTGCTTTGGAGGCAGGCTGTGGAGCTGCAGCTGGGGTCCCCCTAAGGACGGATGCTCGGCGGTTCATAAATCACGGCCCTCCGCTGGCTTTAGGGTCTGTGCTCTGCAGGTTTTGATGCAGCCGGGAGCCTCCCCTCGACTTTTCCGGTCCTCTCTGCTGGCGCTGGTTGTGTAATAGTTAGGAAGCAGCTTTTATCCCTGCTCCCTGGCTCAGGCTGTGGTGGCCACTGAAGCTCGGCCGGTTCGTTCCCTTTTCTGTGATTCCTGTCACTGTGCTTCTGTCATCCAAACCCACCCCAGAACAGTCACAGTCAAAACAGCACCTAAAATAAGTTTTTTTTTAAACCAGAGGACAGGATTAATAAGATCAATTGGCAAAGAGGGAAGCAAGCAGCAATTTGCTGATGATAACAGATTATATCTAGGCTAGATGTACATCTCAGTTTATGGACTTCCTGGATGCTGTGCTTGCTCTTCACTTATTGATCACCAGCTCCATGCCAGTCCTCTGCCACGTTGCTCGTGTTGCATTGCTTTATATGAAGGGTTGTTCGCTGTCCTTTCCTCTCCCTCAGTCAATGCATCTACCCCAGCGGTGCTGGTGCTGCACTTGCACAGTGTTATTTTGATGTCAGGACTGCTCAGCACTGCAGGTGGCTCCCACCTGCAGCCAAAGCTCCGATTTGTCAAGGAGCAGGGCACCTGAGTGGTGAAATCTCAGCATTCATCCCATTTTTTGTCCTTCCTTGGCCCCATACCTCTTTAGTCTCTCCAGTCACTCCACTCTTTCTCTGTGAGTTGCTCCCACCTTCGTTTCTCACCAGCACCCACCTTAATTTGCTCATGGTCTTTCTCCTCTTTTTTTTTTTTTTTTTTTTTTTTGTCAGCAACTAAGGTGCCAGCCCCATGTTCTTGCCGCCTTCTCCCTTTTTGGCATCTGTGTGTTTTTTTGTTTTTGTTGTTTTAACCTTGTCCTTCAGATCTTTGTTTCTGCTCTGTCCCTACCTGCTCCCTTTTTGTGCCATTTCTCACTTTTTGTCCCCTCCTGCCCAAACTACCTCAGTGCCTGCTCTCTCTCCCCCCCAGCAAACTGCAGGCCTCTGCTTTCTCTCTCTTTTCTGTGTCTTTTTCCTTGGCATTTTCCCTTTCTCTCAGAAGGCTGTGTACTTACTTTGGACTCCAACCACCCTCCATTTGCTACAGCCTATTCATATTTTCCATCTTATTATCCTTCTTACCCACAAGCTAGCATTTCTTGTTCACTCTCATTGTCTGTACACGTGAACATCCTCTCTTCTTCTACCACATTCTCTGTGCTTTTGCCTACCTTAACTTACGTCTGTATCTTCAATTACCTGTCTCGTTGCTCAAGGTCTTCTGTGTAAGACGTATTACTATCTAATGAGGACCTCTGTCTTTCCTCCTGAGTCCCACTAATATCTTCTGTTATATCATGCTTGATTCTGATTTCAGTTTTAAAACTTTCCTCTTGACTCCTCCTTTGCATCAGGACTGGTTTGGAAACTGAATAAGAAAAGGAAATGTTCTTGTATTTTGACAGTACAAGGAACCACCTGTCAACTCTGGGCTAGTGTTCTCCTTCTCCCTTTTCTTTCTCTCTTTCTTTTCTTTCATCTTCGATATCACTGTTTAAGAGCTAGACTCATCCTCCTCAGCTGTTACCCTACTATGACCTGCCTCTTCTTTGGAAACAGCAAGTGAAAGGTAGGGCAGGGAGCGGGAGCTGGTGGTCACAGCATTTAGATAATATTTTTCTCCTCAACCTTACTTAGATGACATACAGTTACTTTCTCACATTTTACTGCATTCCTGTATAGAAATGGTCTTGATAAATTTATAAGATATATTTTCCTCTAAGCCATTTTTCAATAAGCATTTTTGCTTGATGTCAACACAGCATCAATAAAAGGCAAGCATTTCACCTCTGAGCTCTCCAAAAAGCATAAAAACAATTGAAATGAGTAACACAGCCAAATTTTGCAGTAATGCTTTAGAGACCTTGATGAAATAAAGGAAATTGTATCCTGAAAATTGTTGGTGCTGGAGCAGATGACATAATGAAATATTAGCTAATGCTTTGGTGAAAAATGGCATCACTTTTTCCAAACGTTTATTATGTTCTGTTCCCTGACTGTCAATGCCGAGAATCATTTTTTTATTTTAAGAAGTTTTTAGGAGCAGACTAGCTTTATAATAAGAATTGCATCAAAACTTTATCCAAATAATCTCCTGAAATTCAACATTGCCTCTCCCTAAGAAGTATCTGATGAGACAGGACTGAATTCATAACTAAGCAACAGCAGTCATGGAGTATGTCGTATCTTTTGGTTTAAAACCAGTTCATTGCTAAAACATATTCAGTTAATCAGATTAATAATTCCAAGCTAATATATCATATTGTGTCTCCTAGTGATGTCAGTTTTGTTGGTATCACCTGAAAATGAAGAGCACACAGATATAAATCCTTGGTTTGAAGGCAGAAGACAAATTGATACACAAATTGGTTCTTCTTGAGGTTGTCCCTGTCATGTCCAGATTGCTTGAATGGTTTGCAAATTCTATTCATCTTGGCATATAAAACAGCTCAGATTTGTGTTTGCTTTTTCTGTCTAATCAATACATAGCTGATAGACTGAACATGCATTGTACACAACTGTTATGTAAGGAGTCCCCAGCACTGTGGGGTCAAGAGGGGAGTTACAAGTACTGATAGTGATTACAAATTGGGTTAGAAACACCAACCTAATTTTGTGTCCTTGATGCACTTGAAAATTCTTCCTTGAAATTGATCCAAAGTGTGAGGACGTCTTTGCTGGAGAACTACTGTCGGAATTACAGAATATCATGATAATAAAGACAATATCCCTAACTATGATCTCTACAAATAAATATCTGCCTATTAAACTAGAGCAAAAAGGACAACATGGACCATTGTGTGTTTAGGCCACCTGCCTGCTATTACATACAATTTGAGTGGTTGCAAGGGTAAAGGTGGAATAACCGTGCTTCCTCACTAGTCACCAGCAAAGAGGGTATAAAGTGCTAGCTCTGTATTAAACCACATTATCAGCAGATTCACCAGAGGTAAAGCAGTTTGTCAGCTGTAAAAGGAAAAACAAAATTAAGTCTATTGTGTTTCTTGCAATTTTCTTTTTCAGTCTCCTGCCCCTGTATGTGCTGGTACAAGAAATATTACTCACAATTTATGGGAACATTCCTAGAATTTACTGAATAGCTGAAACTTCTCTCAAGCAGTTGCCAATTTTATGACCTGCTAACACCTATGAATATTAAAAATGCAACCAATTAAAAATTCTCAGTGTGATGGATAAGGAATAAATTCACAGAGAAGTAATCTTGTGCCTGCTGGTTTCTGGGAGGTTTATTATACGCATGCCACTGAAGGAAGCAATTTCAACTCTGATCTATGGATATATTTTAAGTGTCAGCCGTAAAACTATTTAATTGTAGTTCTCTATCACATTACACTTGTGCACTGACATTTAGACATGGGAAAGTATGCATCAAATATTCTGAAGCAGAACGATTGACTTTTATATCCATTCTGCACTCTCTTTGGGTTATTTGAAAGGCAGGATTCACTGGAGAGTAAGGTCCCTGAGTTATTGGCACTGTTTTGGTCTGAGATAGCATCACTGATGTGATGCTTTCCTGAACTGTTAGTGATATTCAGCCTTATTCAAAACCAGATAGGAGCCTGCTGTATGGTATATATACCATTGCCACCATAGCTTTGTTTCACCTCAGCACTTCTGCTGCCACATTGCTTACCCATCAGCTTTTATTTTTACTTTTTTTTTTTTTTTTCTGTCCCCCTATTCTGAGGCAGTGATATTTTGCTCCTACAGAGAAGTTGCTTTGTGCCATTGTTTGTAGGACTGAGAAAGCTACCAATGTGAGTAGTAGTGGCCTGTGAAGTCTAGATTTCAGAGTTTCTCATTTTTGCCTTACCTATTGCCTTGTTTATATAGTAAATGAATTCATAAAGCTGTAGATGATAGGATTTTAGCCTTCTTTTTCTAGTATCACCCAGAAAATAACTCATGCACCAACAGCTACAGGGTGTTAATTCCAGGAAGGGGACAAACCAAATAATATTGGAGATTTGTGTGCAATGCTTTTCATGTATCAGGGCTTTGTATGGAAAAGACAGAAGTGGCAGAGAGCTAGCCTGAAATGCAGGAGGATGTCCTGCAGCAGGACATGGCAGCAGGGTGAATCAGCCTCTGTAACTGGGCTCAGCCCCACCACAGGAGCAGACCATGCAGGTACCATTGTTTTTTGTGATGTTTCCCTGGGGATCTGGAACAGCATTGTCAGCTCTTAATATAAAGCAAGCTAAAAGTCATGCTGCTATGGACACGGGGAAGACCTGAAACAGCATGAGGTAGCACAGGGAGACTGATCCCTGTAATTGCACAAATAAATCAGATTAGCTTCCCTAAAGTGAACAATGTCTGGCTTGAATGCAGAATTTGCACATGTATATTTGTCCAATACATCTTCCAAAGTTTCTTTTTTTTTTTTTTTTTTTTTTTTTGTTTTCACCAGAAAGAAACACCGCTCGCCAATGCTGCGTTTTGGGCTGCAAGAAAAGGAAACCTGGCTCTCCTCCAGCTGCTGCTGAACAGTGGGCGAGTAGATGTGGACTGCAAAGACAGTGTATGCACACAATGCACGTATTCCCTTAGTGCTGATTTTACATCGCTTTCCGAAGCCCACTGCAGAGGGTGCAGCAGGGACCTGACTGGAGACGTTTGAGAGTCTCATGACACCTGAACATGATTTAAAACCCTCCCTTGTCAGGAAGCAAGTTTGAAACTTAAGATAAAATAGCATGATGATTTATATCAGTGGCAAGGGGTTAGGAATTTGCCAGCACTCAAAAATGTGTCTTACATAGTTATTTGTGGCGCTGACATTAAAAACACAGATCCTAGCACCTCGGGCTTCTCTCTGCAAGGAAATGTCATTGTGGTAGTAGATCACAGTGAAGAATCAACTCAGCCAAGCCCAGTAGCAATGATTCTGTCAGCTAACATGGCTCCTCATAATTAGTTTTTTTAAAAATAACCCTGGACCACAGTTTCTGCTTAGGCAATGTAAAAGTTTGTATTTGATGTGCAGCCATTCCTGGTGTGAGGGGCACTGCGGTGTGCTACATGCAACCTGTGGTGCTGGCCTCCTAACTTCCAGCTCTCCCCACCCCAGCATCTCCTGCACTGGCACCAACACGAAGGCACAGCAAGATTTCCAGGCAAAAAGGAGCCCAAATAAGTGACCAACAGATTCCAAGCGATTTTTTATTTTTATTTTTACTGTAGTTGTAGTCTCAAACTAGTTTTGAGGTTAAGAATAGGTTGAAAACACACATAAGGTGTATGTCTTGCTATTCTGCCTGTAACATATGTACCCTTACTGGATTGTACAAAGCTACTGCAAAGAGCCAGGGAAAACTGAGGTTGAGATGTCCCCAGATTTCCTTTGGTTGGTGTTGAGACTGACTTACAGGCAGTTGTGCCTGTGTTGTATGGGATTAATGCCACTTCTAGCAATTATGTGCTTCTCTCAATATGAATGCCTTCAAAGTGCAAGAGACTTCCTAAACCCATTGTCTTTACCCTATTTTTTCATCTTCATTTCATCTTTGACCTGTAGGCAAGCACTCGCCATGCAGTAAGTCTGGAGTTGATCCTATGACTGACATTCAGACAGAGAGGAAAAGATGCATAGATGGGGGCATGAAGTAAAAAGGATAGAGATAGATGAAAAGAAAGAAGGTCCACCACTGCTCATTTTTTCTCAAAATAAGACAAAGCTTGATCAAGAATTTTTATAATGCGCTTTAACATATCCTGATATTAATTCTGTTAGGTATACACATTTTCTAGACTAAAATATTTTCATACAATTAAGGTTGCATGCTCTGTTTTTTGCAAATTCACACATTTCTTCTTTAGACTGAATTGGTATGTGTGAATGTTTTAGAAAGATTAATTTTGTCCTCATGTATGTGGGTTTTGCATGTTGCCACACATATAACCTAAGTCTTGGTTCAGCGGACCAGTGGCCCTACTGGGGTACTGAGGGAACCTGAACAAGTAGTTCTGTTATGGAAAGCTCCCTGATACGACGTGAGGAGTCACAGACAGAGCTTGTTCTAGTCATTCAGCTAGGGAATTAGTATTCAGAACACTGGGACCTTACTCCTGGCTATGACTCAAAATGAAGTGACTCAGATAAGTCACTTTCCTCCTGTGTCCAAGGTTATTCTTCTGGAAAGGACGCAGATATCTTTGAGATTCTCTGACAAAAAGCTACGCGTAAACCAAAAATATTGTTGATGTTTTTGTTACACTTTTTTCAGGACAGCAATGCAAAATCACTGCATACATAGTTGTTGAATGGTCAGGCTTAGCTTTGCAGGCAAGTCTGTAACGTATTTGCTTTAATACCTGCTAATCACTCATCCTCAAAGTATTCATGATAGCAAGTTTTAAATTGTCTTAGAATCTGTTCAGGGGAAGATTGGTCCCCCATTCAGGAAAAGGAAAAGAAAAAGAGCAAACATGTTCTGTGGTCAACAAGCATAAATGCTCTTCATCTTTTCAGAAGAGGTGTTGTCTTTTGCAGACAGCCTGATTCAATGCTGAAGGTGTCTGTTAAAGGAACTGATCTGTTTCTCTTTATTCCCAGCTTGGCACAACAGCTCTGATGGTCGCATCTTACCATGGCCACATAGATTGCGTACGGGAATTGGTTTTGCAAGGAGCAGATATCAACCTGCAGAGAGAGGTAGGAGAAGTTCTGCATTCAGACAGGGATTGATGAAGTGACTGTTGGTTTATTGGAAATAATAAGAGTGTTGCCTGTTGCTTTTTGACAACTGCTTATTTGTGCTTTGCTGGGCGTGTACGAACAGGGTTCTCCTAGGGACATCAAGGAGTCAGATGTCTGAAACTTGTAATACAAAATCAGATGCCAGAGGTACCTTTATAAATAATTCATCAAACATTTCCAGCACACAGGGGTTGGTGTGGGGTGCTTATATCTGAGGTGTAACCCTCCGGTTACTCCACTTAAGCATCTGCCATTTTATTTATTGGCATGGTAATTTGCAGCTTTCTGGATGGGATAAATGTGATGTGATAAGGAGAAGTCCTTTACTTTTGACTTGCAGAATTTGGTCATTAACATAGAGTGGATGTTGTTTTGACTCAGTATACCCAAGAGTTTCTGCCTTTCAGTCCAAGACAACTCATCTCAAAAAATCACACAACTTAATCACTCTTTCCTGCAAGTGTACTTTGCATTCAAGGTGTCTCTCACACCATGACTTGCTTGATTGCAGGAAGGAAAATGTCAGCACCTAGCTCTGTAGAAGTGCCATCCCCTCATACTCTGCTCAAGTAGTGGTAAGGAGTATCTAAAGCCATTCTGGTCTGTGTGCTGGTTATAATTGCTCTGCAACGGAGTGGGACTGGCCCCAAAAGAACAGCAGTTTGATGAGGACATGTAGTGACATGGGATGATGGCAGGAAGAGCAGGACAGCAGTATTTTCATCACTTTAATAACCCAAGCAAATGTTTCTTATTTTCCTTGGTTACCTGGAACTAGAGCACAAATCTCATGCTGATGTCTTCAAGTCACTGAGTCAGTGAATGTCATGCCTGATGATATAAGTGTCTTTGCACTAACTGGCCTAAACTTGCATTAACCATGAATGTCAGTATCTTTCAGAGGGGTTCTGTCCCAACAAAACATGTATTTGAACATGTAGCTTCCCTTAGACAAACATTGCTTGAAAAGCAGCAACAAAAGGAAAAGTTGAGAAGAGTTTTATGGACCTTTTCTTGAGTTTCACTCTGGACACATTGGTTCAGCAAGACAATAAAAAGAGAAACACAGGAACACTCCAAAATCACTCTGCTGCAGAGAGGGAGCAAAATTAAAGAAATTTAAGCCCTAGCAACAAAGGATACTAATCTGAAAGTAAATCTATCTACTCAAACTAGTGCTCTTGAACCTTGAAATTGCTGGGAACCTCAGGGAAAGGGAACACCCAGAGGTTTGTCTGTGAGAGGGGGCTCTAAAATGGTCTTGAAAGGCCATGTGCTGTTGCAAGCTTTATACAGCTAATACAGTTATATGTTATACTACTGATATAAAATAAGGGCTTTCATTTCTTCAGTGAGGTTAATAGAAAATAGGAGCTGCATGACTGGCAAGAGTTGCTTGAAGGCTGCTTGGATGAATGGGAAGCTACTCAAGCAAAACACAAGGGTGACATACCAACAGCAGTCACATTTGGCCAGTGGAGAGTCAAGCAAAGTGGAGCTCTGCTGTGCTGAATAATCCCTCTGTGGTCTTTCCACACCCTTATCCAAATCCATCCTATGCTCCTGTTTGTCTTAGGTTGTAGAAGCAGGTGGTAGAGGGGATTCCTACAAATTGGACGTTCCTCTCTTGAGTAAGACTGCTCTGTTCTCTCTCTAGGCTTTCTTTCCCTGTCTGAAGACTGAAGAGAAGTAAATGAATCCTAAGAGGTCTATATTAGAAATTGTGCAGAAGCCACTAGTGAAGCTTGATTTGTATTCCAATGTTTGATGCAGGCCACATTTCTCAGAGCGATGAGAAGGAAACTGACCTCTTAGCTAAGACACCTTGTGTCCTCTATAGCCCTCAAAATCATCATGTATTTTCAGTTGATATTGAAATGATTGTGCTTAGTAAGCTTGAATTTGAAATGAAATGTATACTTTGATCAAGCATGTTATGTGTTTGGGTTTTATTTAATCATTTTTTCCCCTACAGTCAGGTGCAACTGCTCTGTTCTTTGCTGCACAGCAAGGCCACAACGACGTGGTGAAGTTTCTCTTTGAATTTGGTGCCTCCACTGAGTTTAAGAATAAGGTATGATGCTTTGTCTGTCTTTATATGCTGATGCATTCTGCCAGTCAGGACTGTTGTTTCCTCTTCACATGAAACATGAGGTGGCAGCAGGAATATGGCAAAATGATTTCCTCACTTCAATGTTTTCTGAATAATATGAGTACTACAACACATTATGAAAACATTAACTTGGCACTAGCTTTACTACCTGGACTTAATGGCCTGATTTGGCCAAAGATCAGTCCATTGATAGTGAAATCAGACTTTCCTCTTAAGCCATTCTCCAATACAAGAACAAAGGGTCTCTTTGTACACCTCAGGTACAATCCCATTTTATGCATATACGTACTCCACTTGCACAGGCTGGAATTTGATCCATGTTGGGGAGTGTCTGCATACCACCTTAGGAGACAGAAGAATATAATGGCTTCAGTTTGAAGAAGAAAAATAGTTCTTTATCCAACAGTAACCAATTTTTCAAGATGTTGTAGTCAGTGATTTGAATAGGTCCCTCATCCCATACTTGCTGTTCAAAATCCCTGAAAACACAGGCTTTAAATACTACATGAATTGATGGAGCATCACTGGGACTCAACTCTTTACACTCTAGGGACTATGGCAGTTATTACCAATTAAAAATCCCAGGTTTCTGTGGTCACAGAGTTCATGCATGCCCATACAGTAGAATGTGTATCGATTCTGGTACCTCGGGGAGCTATGCTTGTGGTAAGCAATGCTCTGACCACAGCAGAAGCCTCCATCAGTAAATTTAAAAACATGAATGAAATTGTGGCTGTTTAACCTCAACATGGAGTGCAGCTGTGGAACTTAGCACCATAGGGAGGTTGCAATGTTAAATACAACAGCTGGATGTTAGGCTGGATTCTGGATAATCTCATGTGAAACAGAATTATTGTGAGAAGCTGCACGTTAAAATAGAGTTGCCTATGAGTCTTTTATTTTAGGATGAGGGTAGCAAGCTTCAGAAAAATATTCTCTCACATTCATCTGTATACAATTGGGTGTGTGAAATTACAGCATTTTTTGAGTCATCTGACCTATAGACAGGCCACAAAAGCATGCGGAAGGAGCAAATGTGTCCCAGCCATAATAAGAGCCTGGACTACTCTCTTGGGCTGAACATGAAATTGGGCAGTGCTTTTTCAGAGGGCAGTGAATGCAGGAAACTGTTGGTAAGGAGGGAAGACAGAGACTGAGTACCTTGTTCTTTCTGGAGGGACAATTACATTTTCACCAAGCCTCTGAGCAGCCTGTGGTCTAGGTGTTTGTGAAGAGGTCAACACGAGGCCCAGAAGGTGAAAAGCAGGCTTGAAATTGTCTCATCCTTCATGACAATATCTGATCGTTTTTGAATTATGCAAAATAAATTAAGGAGTCACTAGGGCAGATAAAAAGGTGTAAAGATACAAATGAAAAGAAAATCTCTCCGCATTCAGCCCCTCCTGGTATCTTCCACCTTTGGACAAATACAGGCTTGGGCTTTACTGGATGTATCTCCCATTGGCCTTCTGATTTGTTTTGGTACTGGTTCAATTTTCTGATTTAATAATGTGATTTCCGTAGCTTGAAATTATTAAATCAACTCTTCTTTCTGTTAAAGGGCAGCTAAGATAACAGGCTTTTCCATCCCTTCCCCCAAACCCCAGGAACAAAGTAGCTGACAAAATATGCCTTTTCAGGTCAGAGATAAGGCATTTTCTGATTAAGGCACTCAGCTGGGAGCAGCACAGGAAAAGATGAGGCTGATCCTGTCTGTTTTTAAAGGGCATTACAAAACTCATCGATTTACAATGAACTTTCTATTATACATGAAGATGTTTAATTTAAATATGAAAACAGTTTTAATGAAACCTAGGAAACAGACACTTTTAAGCAAGGCAATGCAAAGTCCAGTGTCTTCTTTGTAATTTACTCCTCTGTAAATTTTAATTACTGCATTTGTCACTCATATGCAAGAGTGCTGGGGAATGATCTTAATAAAACAATTCTTGGTATGCCTTGTATCGTCTGAGTTGATATTCACTATGACAGGCTAAGCAAACATCCCTAGAAGTATGTATCAGAAAATAAAATGTTTTCTTTTCTTTACCTGAGACACGATATAAGCTTGCATCTGGGTTCTTGTAAGGATTTCCATGAAGGCGTGCTTTCTGAGCAATACTGCAGGTTGAACGGTATGTTGGAGGCTATTTTTCAGTGGGTAGTAATTGCAGAAGATCAATTCCCCTCCCTTGTAACATATTTCAGAGAAAGTAAGAAAAACATGTAATTCTAAGGTGCTTGCAGGCAGTGATGACAGAGGTGAAGGAAGGGACAGGCAAATAGAGAGGTGTACACCAGAGAGCGTGGTCTCATCGGGTGCTGCTGTTCCCAGTGCTTACGTGGGAGATTGGCAGCTACTGTACATGTTGCTGACAGGGAGGAAAGAATATATGGATAAGAAAAAAGGGTTTCAAAGGAAGAATTACAGAGGTAGCTGAGAGGACTGGCTTCTGTATGAGTTTCCAGTGTGCTGGAAGGGTTTGCAGTAAAGGATTAGTGGAAGTTAAGCTGTGTCATGAAAACAGGATATGAGCAGGAAATAAACCCAAGCCTGAGTGCCTTCTCTCAGCTCCATTGCCCGTTTCCCTCCTGCTGCAGAGCGGTTATTGCCCTACAAGTGTCTCTGTGGTTCCTCACATGTCCCTGCCTGGCTCAGAGTTTCCGAGAGGTTTGCCAGTACCGAAGGTGCTGCTTCAGCATTTTACTTGTTTCAGATGAAGCCAAAAAAAAAAAAAAAAAAAAAAAAAAGGAATCACATGTCTGAAGACTGTCATTTATTTATTTCTTGTTTTCATCCTTCTGTCTACCTTATAGTCTGTAAAACAGTGGGATCTTCAGCTAGAGCTTGCTGGAGAAAAGGCTCTTGTGCTGGCAAAAAGGGAAGAAAGTGAAAGCAAGATGTAAGTTTGAGAGGAGTTGGGGGGCTGATTTTTTTTCTCCTCCTAAAAAAATGTGGACCTTTGCAGTGTTTTGTCCAACAGTGCCAATTCCTTGATTTAACTGAGCGTTGTCTTGCCATAAGGTGTTTTCTATGGAAAGGATTCCTGTCCTCAAGTTCTTTATCCTAAAGCAAGACCAATCCCTATTTATCGTAGTGGTACCCCCAACCAGAGCATGCACACGAGTCTCAGTCTCTTCTGTGGAATGTGTTTGACTTTATGGGAGACAGACAGTAGAGCAGGTCTTCGAGCCCACATGCCTTCCTGATCAAGGACCAAATCCCTGGGCCAAGGAGTTGTTATTTGATTTTTGCTGGCCCTGGAAATATTTGATTTGATGTGGGCAAATGGAACTAAATCAGGGTGGTCTAGATCCCTTGGTCATCCCTTCTAGTCTGAAAGATCTAAATGTTATGTTTTGGAAATGTGTTATTCCTTCCCAAAATGTATCTATCTAAAAATGTTCACTGAGTTCAGCCAACTACAAGGTCAGGATCCCCACACTGAGACACTTAGACATATCCTGCTTAAAGTGTCCTCCTTCTTAAGCCTCAGGCTGTGACATCTCCATGGTGGAACAGCACAGTCCTGCTCCAAGCACTTGACTGTGGTTAACCGTGCAGGCCTGTCTTTGATTTGGGGCCTCTCATTTTGTTGCCTCCAGAAATTATGTTAATAACCAAACAACCTTCTTAAAATAACAGAGTCTTTTGGGAATACAAGGATTGTAGAAAATTAAAAGCCAAAAAGCAATAAACAAACTCTTCTCATATGCAGCTGAACATGACCACTTACCTTCCAGATGGGGAACCTCAGTATTTTAAAGCTTCCTATAGCTCATCCTTCCCTGCTTCTCTGAGGAGGACTTCCAGTCTTGATAGCACAGTTTCTTTTCTTAACTCATTGACCTTTCTCTCCCCATTTCCTTCAGGGAAAGTCTTTAAAAATGTCTCTCTTTTTATTTGTTTGTAGGCCTTCGATCTGTTAACTCAGCGCTCAAGTAAAACTGGCTTTCAGCTGATGGGAGACAGGAAATAGGTTTCATGAAGCTACTAGCTTTTCCCATTGTTTTTTAAGTGTGTAGAAGTGTTTTGTTGGTTTGTTTATTTTAATCCAGAAACCATTGTGGTTGCTTTTGTGTTCCGTTCCAGCAGTTTCAATTAAATTAGGATATTTTTTTTTTTACAGGAAAGTCTAGTGACTCATTACTACAGAGTAACTTAACTCCACTGACCAGGTTGCACACCGTGTTTACTTACATAGTCCAGAATTAACAATTCTTAGATGCTCACCTAACAGTTTCACATTGGTGACTTTGCTGACACTCAAGCCTTTCTTGCATTTTAACGTGGCAGGGCAGAAGGGTGAATAGTTTTTGAGCGCAGTTACAGGCAGTCCCTGTGGATTACTTCAGCCATGTCAGGGCTTGAGTTTTCGTGGGATTGTTATAGGCATGAAATAGCACTACAGATTAAAAAGTTTGATTGTCACTTCCCATTATAACAGATTAATTCATCCATTTGGGCTGTAACTTGTCTTGCTGGCTATCTATCCATGTGGAAAAAAATCAGACAAAACTTTTGAGCTGTTTCAGAAAACAAGACTGAGGGAAAGTACTACCTTTTGCCCACAGCTTCTAGAAATCATTTATATGAAAACTTCAGATAGCTTGCTTTGTGGAGGAGGAGCTTGAGGCAGGGAGAAGGTGGGGAAGGAGGCAGAAACCCTCAGGGATCCATGACGTGGGGCGTGCGTCATCCTTGCATCATGGCATGGTGCCATCCAGGGCAGAAGATGAGAACCTCCTCTCCATACCAGTGTCAGAAATTATGTCAGTTTTTAAGTGGGGTACAGTGCAATGAACATGATGTGGCAAGTCCCGCATTTGCTATTTCCATTGTTTCCGCTGGCTTGGAGTTGTCAGCCAGCGATCCTGAGGTATTTCCCATCTCAGATGGCTCCTATGGGAGCAGCTCTACAAGCCGGACATGATGCATGTGCCTAGGTCTCCCTTTAGTGGTGATGCACAGTAACTATAACTGCCAGGGATCACTTCTTCAGCAGAGTTAATGGGGCTTTCACTGGGTCATGGGTTTGGTGTGAAGCATGCTTCCACATTTAGCTAGAATGCTTTTAGATGCATCTTCCCTACACTTCTTAAGGCCAAAACTAAAAGGTGAAAGGCAGAACATGACAGAACGTGAGGTTATGGTCAAAGAAGAGCAGATGATCGGTAGGCTTTAGAGCAGGGGAAGTTTGTGCTGTCCTACAAGGAGAGGAGTTTGTCAGGGGCAGAGGATTTGTCAGTAAAAGTAAAAGAAGAGATGCAGAACAGCTTGGTGCTGTGAAGCAAATAAAGTCTCTAGTGGGAAGGTAGAAGATGAGGAACTAAAAGCAGAATTTTCTTTGCTCCCGTCACTCACGAAAAAAGCCTCAGGAGAAAAATGTTTATAGTGGTGGAGCCAAAGATTTAAGGGCCATGGCTTGGCACTAAAATTATGAGGTATTCAGTAGCTAGTCACTCCAGAATTGTTGTGAGCCAAATTCTGAAAAGCCTTAAGATTTGCTTATGTTTTATGGTGCCATTCAGTCTAGCATCTTCACTCCCACACTACTGTACCCTTTCTTTGCTTTTTCACAGGATGGAGGTACTGCTCTTCTAGCTGCTTGTCAGTACGGGCACGCAAAGGTAGTGGAAACTCTGTTGAAGCACGGTGCCAACATTCACGATCAGCTTTACGTGAGTTATTCGACACGGGTAATATTGACAACACTGGTGGTGGAACAAATGTGCTGTTTGTTGGACAGCAGTGGGTACTCTGGCTCCAGCACAGAGAAGCATTTGCCAAATGTTGTGGTTTTGTAGTACTCTGCTTCTCTACACTGTGATTTTTGTTAACTGTCTGCTTTTCACAGTTTGGGGAGAAGCGGTACAAAGCCAGAAAAGATGGGTTAGCTATGTTTTGGTTCCTTGTCTGTAAGAAGGCTTTGTGCCAAACCAGCACCATCATTGTGCTGTCCCTTACCATTGAACAAAAGCTCATGTCATGTTTTACCCCGTCAGATTTGCATTGCAGGCAGAGAACTGAATAACTTTAAAGCCACTGAGGCATTCAAGAATCAGTTTATCAGTTTTCTGCCAAGAAATGTAGTAGAAGTTATGTTATCTTTAATATATATATATTTAATATCAATTAAAATGATGCTATTTGGTATTTGTGTGTCTCTAGTTAGTCAGTTCTTTGGGCAAAGAGTGGTTAAAATGACCAAACTGACATTGTTTAGTTGACTTTTCAGAAAGCTGGACTGAGCCAATGAAGTACTGGATTTAATTTACTTCAGCAGAGACACAAATAGGCTGGGCTTCTCAGCATTCAACAAAAATGATTGGCAGGCTTTCTCTCCACTTCCCACCACTCTTTCCTACCCGAGGGCATAAGACAAGTCTGACAAAGAGGAATTTGTTCCCCGTGGATATATGTTTGTTTTTTCTCATCCTTTTTGATGAGGTTTGCAGGATGCTGTTGGTCAGCACTGAGCACTCTCAGCTCCCACCAGTCTTCATGCACTGGTCACACAGAGAGACCCCACCTCTGCGCTGCTCCCACCCCACATTTCTGCAGAAGGGTGTTCCACGGTCACTGCTGTCCTTGCTTATTTAAGGGTTAGAATAATTCATAACATTCATAATGTTTGTCATCCTCTGTTTGCTAATCGCAGGGTTTTCCACCTGGTTTAAAAATAGCAGCGCTTTTGCACCTGGAGACACTTACCTAGAAATAAAGGCAGTAAAATGACTTCCTTGTTGTCTCCCCTTGAAACGAGCAGTATTTACATTCAGATTTAGAGATGTATTTTTATTGCTCAAAGTCATGAGGCAAAACCAGTCAGAAAAAGCTGCTTAATAAAGTAAGAACACAACATCTTAAAAACAAGCATTAGCCTAACTCTTTTTTTTTTTTTTTTTGAGACATTGCCAAGTGGCTTTTACACAGTGGTATCCGGCTGGCAGTTTCACTTGCAGGCAGCCAAAGGAGAGGGAGTTCATGCATGCACTTGGGCAGTCCTCCCCAGACCATCAAGATAGATGTTTTAATTTTAAGCTGAATCACATGAGGGGTAGAGGAGAACACAAGAGAATACGTCAACTAAACAGTGCTAGTTGCAGAAATATTTTATAGCCTCTAAACAACTTTCTTGTTATAGCACCAAATCAAGTACAAATCCTAAATAATTGCTTTAAAATAATAATGGTTGTATGACAGGCAAGCCAGGCTCCCCATCTTGATTGGTGCTGTATTAAAGAGCTCTTTAATGTTACACAACCTTGTCTGCTTTCTAAATGGAAGTGTTCCTACTGTATGTGTCTCTGGAGGAAGCTGCAAAACACCCGATGCCATCACCCTATTTCATGCACTTGCGTAGCAGCCAGAGGAAACAGACCCTCAGAGGGCCTGGGGATGGATATTCACCTGCAGTGCCAGCAGATACCTCTCTTCTTTACCAGGAAGGACATTTGCCATGCAACCAAGGTCAAACATTTTAGATTCAGTCCCTGGGCACGCTATTCAGCGCAGGTTTCAGGCCTGTGCTGAGTTTTGCAGAAGGAGGGCCTAAGCAGTATGTCTTTCTACTTCTAGTTGGTTGGATGGCTTTTAATGTGGTTTGAAAATTTTTCAGTGACAAAAAAAAGTCAATGAGATATGAGTTGGTTTGTTGGTTTTTTGTTGTTGTTGTTGTTGTTGTTGTTGTTGTTTCCTATGGAGAAAGCTTATGTGACTCCAAGTGTTACGAATTTTCTAATGTCAAGAACATCTCCACGTGAAAGTCATGCTGAAAAAAAATAAATCCCAGATTAGTTCATTTTCTTCACAAACTTTTCTTAGAGAAATGATGGCTTCTGATAGGGCTATGAGGTACTCTGTCCTGCATGTGCTACATTTGCCCACTTTTATAACAGAGCCAATCTCTTCTGCAGTATTGGCCAGATCAGTGGTCTAGTTGCTGGCGTGGCGTAGCAGTATGGCACAGTACTCACTCCTTCAGTCTAAAGGGCAGGCTTCAATGCCAGTCTCCAGTTCTGCAAAGTATTTGAACACGTTTTCACCATGTGCATCTCTGTGGCAGAGCATCTCTGCATGAGCTAAACAAACCTGAATAGATGTATTTGCCTAAATAGGAATGGATTTCCAGTTATGTAGACCAATGCTTTGGTGATCTAGACTCTTAGCATGCCAGACCCAGGACTTAATGCTGTTTGATACTTGAGGGAAGCCAGTACTTCTGTGTGCTGAATGAAAACATTGCCATAGTTTGTGATTTCGGTCATTACTCCTTGAGCTCAGCTGTATATATATGCTGTTACACTGCATAATGGCTTAGGAAGGAGAAGATGATTCAGTTTGCTTTGTTTTTGTGTGAAAAGTACAGTATAATTTCAAAACAGTATAAGCTGGATATATTTGTTCTTAGGATGGAGCTTCTGCAATTTTCTTGGCAGCGCAAGGAGGCTACCTGGATGTCATCCGATTGCTCCTTTCTTCAGGAGCAAAGGTTAACCAGCCACGACAGGTAAGCTCAACACTTCAGGGCAGAGCTGGGATCTAATTACTAAATCTCATAGTTATTGAAAGTTAACACTGGAATTTTCTCTGGACATCAGGTTCGCATGGAGGTTCTTCACTAAAAGGTAAATTGTGGCCGTGTCTGCGTTTGTGTGCTAGTTCAGAGTCATAGTGTGGATCTGAAGGAAGTGCCCCAGTTGTTTCTGCTTGCACACAACCTAGGTAATTTCCGTAAGAAGTGAAACTGGAAGCTCCATTTTAGGCGTGCACCAATTGTGCTTCACATCCTAAAGGAGATCAGACCTCTGGCTGATCCTTGGGAATGCTTTGAACCATGTGCAGGTTGGGCACGTTTGGGCCACGGGACCGGACTAAATCAAAATAAAACCCTCAAGCTGTATTTAATGTTGATATGAGGGCCTTGCACTACCTCTTGCAACTACTGAGCTGTTTCTGCTGCACCAAGCTACTTGTGAGCACGCATAGCCCATCACGTCCTTGCGTTCCTTTGAAAATCCTTGGAAAAGCTTTGGACAATCTGGCAATAGTAGTGAGAGAAATTCAGTGTACTGAAATCACCAGAAATGTGGGTTCAGTATAGAAGCTAATCTTTGAAAAAACCTTTCACTTTCAGTTTTATTTTGTATCCTCCCTGTGTACTCTGAAATTCAGGCGTGAGTATTAACCTTCACCTCTGTAAGAACTCGGTACGTGCGCAGAGCTTTGCTATCTATGTTTCCAGTTGCTTCCTCTGGTGGGTCTGATCCTGTAAACACACGAGACCAGCGAGCATGAAATTAGCTCCTCTGTAGGCAGTGGGGCTGCTGTTTGATCATTAAATGTTACAAATGAATTAGATGTGGGGCTGGTTCAGAGATCTCTGCTATAGAAGGCGAAGGGCTAGCTCCACCTTGCATTACTGTATGCTGTTGTTAGGTATGGATGCATATAGGTTAGGTCTTATACTAAGGGACACATAAGCATACCTGGTTTACAGAGACATATAAAAACTCTCTTAGTTTCCAAAAATATGGATCTTTAATTGTTTACCTGTGTCTTGATTCTAAAATCAGTGCTTATACAGCACCTTTAGACGCTTCTTTGAATAGCCAGGTGTGGGAGTTGCCCAGCTAACTTTGCTCCTGGCACTTCGAGGTGTCTGGTTAGAGACAGACATTCCCAGGAATCTTTGCCTGCTCTGGGAGAGCCTCCCCTGTGGTCTGCTGAAACCCTGCAGGCAAGGTAGCTGTCCTGGGCCTTGACTGCACATTGTAAATTGATGGGATAAGGTCTTGTGCTTGCAATCAGTCACGTATGTCTGCCAGGTGTCTGTGATCGCTGACTGTAGCAAGTAAAAAATCATGAGGCAGGAGCAAATAAATGTGAGGACTCTAATAACAGGGGACAGCGTGGCATGTGACAAGCTTGGCCAGGTATTTTTAGGACTTCTTTTCATCTGCCCCAAAGAACCTGAAAAATCATAGCTTGGCAGCAGAGATTAATCTATATGGCTTCTGCTGCATCTGTAGGTTTGTGTCTCCTTGCTGCTCCTCTAGTGTAAATAAACTGCACTAATATTTTATATTCCCAATACTAAAGTCATTTTCCTGCTGGATAAGAAGGATAAATAAATGTTTGCATTAACACCTTTTTGAGTGGGTCAAAATAAAGCTGGGGAGCCTTTGATTTAGCTGAACCAGTTTCACATTCATGCAACACAACGTGTTTCGTGATGCATGTTCAAATCTCAGTCGAGGCAAAGACTCGACTCCATGCGAATGCCTCTCCTGGCTCTGTCTCATCTCCAGCAGTATGGGCTTAGTTTGCCTCAGGGTACCTCGGATCCCTGCTAAGATTATGCCTGGATAGGTCTGTGGCATTTGTATTCAGGTCCACTGCAATCCAAAGCATTTCCTCAACAAACGGAGCATTTTTACTGTTTAATTAGTAAAGAAATGGTTGGATGGACTTCAGTCTCTCTCTTACTAACAAATTTGCACTTTGTTCAAAGGTGGCATGTTGGTTACCAGGAATGCAGCCCTAGATGGTGCACTTTTGAAGCCAGATGTCTCCTACAAGCTATGTTGCTCTTACTGCTGTAGGAAACTTTTCCAAGCAACATAACATTGAATGCAGGGCTGCCTGTAGCTGCAGAGCGCAAGGTTCATGCTTCTCCTTCCTAAGTGCCCATGCTTTCCTCTCTGTCTGGTGAATTTAGGGGTGTAATTCACCTGTCTGACCACATGCATCTTCCCTGTATGTGTCTTCCTGCTTCTCCAGTGGGTACCAGTTCCCCTTTTGCCTTGTGCCCCATCTCCCAGTCCCATGGGGTTCTCCAACACCTTGGAGATGCCTGTGTGCAGGCCATTCAGCTCAGCTCTCACAAGGCTGAAGAGGGAAGCTTTCTTCCCTGGCAACATCATTCCCCTTGATTTTTAACCTTGTTTTCTTTTTTTCTGATGCTGGGCCCCCAAGGAGCTGGGCTGGAATCCTTTTGTCATCTTTTCGTCTAGACAGAGCTCGGAGCAGTGTCTGCAGCCCAGTGTAGGCAATGTTTCTTCGCTTCTCTGACTCAAAAACAAAGCAAGGTTATTTGCCAATGAATTTTATACTCTGTGCAGGCTGTAGTTTGACTGGCTAAAGAGACTGAAAATGTTATTAAAATTAATGTTTTTTTTTTTTGTTTTGTTTGTTTTGTTTTTCCTTTACCTGTGATATGCAATCACACATATATGCAAGCTAGTAAACAGAGTGCAGACTACAGTCCAGCAAGCTTGACTTACTTATTTTTAGAAAGAATTCAACTTGTATAGTGGTGCAAATGGACTGGTAGGCAGAGTGGTGGAGGAGATGGCACTGAGCAGCCTGAGAGTAGGGTCTCTCAGGGGGAATACAAGGGTAATTTCACCTCCTACCATAATCTGGCCCTTTCTAAGACTCTAAGTCTCCAGCAAGCACTGAGTTTCAAAGCTGCAAAGCAAACTCTCAAGTTAATGAGTAAGAGAAGGAGCATTAGAAATTTCTGCCAGGGTATGTTTGGGACTGGTGGACATAATGAGATATAGTTTGTATCTATTACGAATTTACAGGCACATTAGGAAATAATAAACACAGCTTTAAACATATGGAGCATTTAACATTGTTTGTTCTCCAAGAGTAACGGTCTCCAGTCTGCTGGGTGGTTGGAGGAATGAGAAATGGAAAGTACTTTTTGAACTGCTTCTTTCCCTGCTTTCATTTTCTTCCTGACTCATCTCTGAGTCTTAATATCTGTTTATACAGGAATTTTTGCATGGCATCTCAGTACAACATAATATCTCTTTTGCACCATACACCAATATGAAAATGAACAGAAATCTCAGCTACTCCATGTAAATATTATATGCTTTTACATAAACCCGCCTGTTAGATGCTGTTTGCATATAAGATAGAAGCTGGTATTAATCACTGTGAGCCCTCCATCAACTTCTTCATCTTTCTTTTTTTTTTTTTTTTTAAGCTAAATACTCCAATGTGCTCACTCTTTCTCACAATGTATTTTTGTCTCTACTCCATAACCGAGATGCTAACAATGATATCTAGCAGCAATACTGTTAAGGACAGTTAATGGTAACACTGATGTTACCCAACACACGTATTGCCTTCTGCTTCTTTCACTTCATGACTGAAAACAAGAGTCATAAACAGCACTGTGAGTGAAAGAAAGCTGCTATGTTCCCCATGCTGTTCTTGTACTTGCATTTTTTACGTAAACAGAAATGTGGATTTGCATAGCATTAGTTCCTCATGCCCATTAAATCGTGAATCTTGTAGGTGGGATGCTCTTTTCCAAGTTTTATAGGCTTTTTCATTGTCCCTCTTGCTATTTTCTAGAGCCCTCTGGTGGGGGAAGATTGGAAAAATATCAAGTGTCCGTTTACTGATAAGGAAAGCACTGTATATTGGAGACAGACAGTTTTTGCTATCACGCTAACATCACATGCCCTCCGTACAAGAGAGCCTTTGTTATTTTTGAATCATAAAGAAAACCCGTGGTATTAACAGGGTATGTACTAGAATGAGGTCAGCCACTAGCATCCATGAGATCATTTATAGAGAACTGATACCAGAGTCAGCAAAGATCCTGTTTTTTGCCATTTTAAAAACTAAAGATCTCAGGGTGTGCATTTGCTTTTCCTCAGAACCAGAAAAGGTGAAAACCAGAATACTATATCAAAGGGAGACATAACTTTATTTTTTCTTCCAGTGGATTAAATCACTAGCCCGTAGAAAGCAGAGAATGGTTCAACAATGTTTTTGAATAGCTTTAGCAAGTCATATGAATCTTCACTTGGAAGAGAGAGATTACTTCTTTGATCAAGGTGGAAATATTTTATTTAAAGTAAAAAGCTGTTTCCTTCTGAAACTTCTCATTAAGGCACTTTCAGGAGTTTTGTCTCATTCTTTTCCTGCCAAGTCTTCAGGCTGCTGAGGCTGGCAGGAGGAGCTGGCAGAAGCAGGCACCCTGCTACTTGTGGTCTCACTTATAAGTTAAAGTCCATGCAGGCAAAGCCTTTTATTAAAGGACCATGCAAATTAATTTGGCGCCACATAACTAACTGCTGGAGTCCTCTTGTAATCTTGAGAAGCAAATTTGGCCTTTTAGGAGGAAATGAAGGAAAAATAAAAAAACTAAATCCTAATTGCAGAACTAATACTTCCAGTGTTTCAACTCACCTTTGCATTTGGGATAGAAATTCATCAGAATGTTTGGCTTATTTTGAAGATGCTTTTTATTTCCCAGAGTTTTCTGCTGAAATCGTGATTGCCTCAGAGCCTAAGACTTGATTGGTTTACATTGTATTCCTTGAAAATCGACCTCTTTTTTTTTTCTAGTGGAGCTCTTGAAGATAAAATCTGTGGGATACTCACCATCTCTGTAAGTCAGGACATCTTTATCAGATTCCCTAGGAGTGGACAATGTAATTTAATATTGAAAGTTGCTAATCACATCCAATTGTTCATTAGCTTCTATAAACAGCTCTCATTTAATAGGTACAGACACCCAGCTGCAGAATTCATCCATGCAGAGATCCTTCTGCCACATCCAGCCACCTAGATTTCGAACTACACAGCATACCTTTGGCCTTTACATTTTAAACTTCCCTATTTGTTTCAGGCACAGCTGGTAAGCCACAGAGGGCTTATAGTGTTCAAACAGCAATGCCAATTTCAGGTCAACCATGCAAGAGAAAGCATCTAAGGGTTCTTCTACTCAACAACCAGAAATGCTCTGATTTCATACAGTGAGCTCCCACGTGCTTCTGGAAGGCACTCTGCATTTGTCCGTCCATGACGCAGGATTTTATTGAGGAATTGAAGCTCATCCATTCCTGTAGGCAGATTTTGGCAGTCAAATTGGGAGTACATGATATAAAAGCCAAACTTCTCAGCACCCTTCTTTCATTTTAAGGACGGGACGGCGCCCCTGTGGATCGCGTCGCAGATGGGCCACAGCGAAGTGGTGCGAGTCATGCTGCTGCGGGGAGCTGAGCGCGACGCCGCGCGGGATGTGAGTGCCACCTCTGCCTGTGCTCTGTCTGCAGTTTTGTGCCTCCTGGCGTGTTTTGAGGCCGCAAGGCTGCCTGAGGGGTGGGCCAGTGTCCCCAGAGTTTGTTCTGTTTGCCAGGTTGTAAAGCTTGGGCTCTGTTTCTGCCCGTGTGTCTGGGGTGGCTCCCTGGAAGGACCTCCTGGAATAAGAGAATGGATAGAGAGAATGAAGATGTTCATATAAAAGAGAGATAGACATGATATATGGTGTTACAGGTTTATTTCACCCTGAAGTTTTCAGAGGAAAAATCCTTCAGATGCCCTAAAATTAGCAGCCTGATCAGTGGAGGAGCCTGCCTCAAAGATGATGAGCAGAGGAGACCTTGCAGGGGGGACAGCTGGTGTTTCCCTCCAGCCTAGGGGAATGTGGATAAAGCATTTGTCGTGACTGAGCTGATCTTCTCTCTTTTAAAGGATGGTACAACTGCTTTGCTGAAGGCTGCCATTAAAGGGTACAACAATGTGATAGAAGAGCTACTTAAATTCTCTCCCACCCTTGGTCTGCTGAAGGTTAGTAGCGTAACACATAGATTTGTCAACAAAAACTCAAGAAGGCAAAGGGTCTAACAAAAGACCTGACATTCATTACAAGTGGAAGATGATAGAGATTGAGCCCAAAAAGTCAAGAGAAAAATGAAATTATTAAGCCTTTAGTGCTACACACAAACACATCTTTTCAGAAGATATTGTGAAATTGATCTTTGGAATAAGGAAGGACATCATGCTGTGGGAGGAATTCTCTTGCTTTTTGTCAGCTGATTTTATTGCCACAGTAAACAGATTGCTCGTGGTGGTGCAGTTGTCAGCGTTATACCCTGCCCTTTTATTGCCTTTAGTCAGCAAGCTAGAACCCTGAGAGATCAGTTGTGAGTAGCTCTTTGTTTGTTTTTATTTTCCTCTGAATTCAACCAATGACTCAAAAATAATAGCAGGTATCTGGAAGCTGCATTTGAATATCTGATCAAATTTCACACACCCATAAATCATACACTTTGATGACTTCTGTGAATGCAACTAATTGGCAATTTTGATAACCTTGAAAATGCAGGTGGTATTAACTTGATTGTTAGTTAAGAGTAAGAAATAGCTTCCACACTTATGTGAACTGTCAGCTTGCAGCCACGAACGAAAGGTCAGCTACGATAAAAATCACCATTCAGCTGCCTACCAGGGAGAACATTAATCATGAGAGAAAGGAGATAAAATACACAGCTGGTTTCCATTACTGCTCGTACTCCTGTTCCAGTTGTGAATGGCTGATTTCACCAGGCAGCAGCAAGTGCTGTGTTCTTTTCACCTCTAATCTATTGACAAGGGCGATTTAAAAAGAAGATATTAGTGTGGTGAAGTGAACCTGACTCTCACTTTTATTAAATCATTTAACATCACCTCCTTTGTAGTCCACTAGCCTGCCAGCACCCTCTCCAAATCAGTCAGGCTTTCGCGACCTAACCTCTTCCATGTTATGTCTCATTTGTGGGTTTGTTCTCTGCAAGCATCTTTGTTTCGCTGCCTTTTTGATTTCAAACATCTCCACTGGTGTTTTCCAGAATGGGACTTCTGCCCTCCACGCGGCCGTTCTGAGCGGCAATGTGAGGACGGTGGCGCTGCTGCTGGAAGCAGGAGCAGACCCGTGCCTGAGGAATAAGGTACGTCCTGGTGTGCCACTGGGGCTAGGACCAGCTCTGAGCCTTGGAGCACCTGTGCATGCAACGTAGGTGGTGGTTGTCCACGTCTCTGTGTGAGATCATGACTACACCTTGATCATCTGCAGCACCATCGTTCAGTCCATCAGTTTTTATACACAAGCATCTATAAAGGTGCTGCTACCCATGAATTAACGTCAGCCTAAGAATAACCAGACCATGCACTCATTCACCCAGCACCACAGGTTAAATTGCTAGCTGTAACTAATCAAGGGCCAGCTAGATTTTATTTTAGGGAAATAGTACTTGGTTTGATAAATCCTAAGTTATATTCATGTCTCGTTTCACAGATGTGTAAGAAGGATGTGTCCACAGTAGGAGAAATCTACAGCTGGGTGCCTTCGTTAGAATTTTCTTAGGATTTAGCACATTGCTAGTAGAAATAATACCATAGAATTACATGCACTTTTCCAATATCTTCTTATAAATTTGTTAGTTTATTAAAGTAACTTTTATTCCTTTTATGACAGCAATGTTTCTGGAAAAAAAAAACCTATAAAGTGTTTTAACATTAAATGCTTGATCATTTCTATGAAAATGTCTTCCTCTGAGTTGTGTATAGAGTCTGTTTGCTTCTAGCATTTGATATCTAGCTGGGTTTGTTAAGCTGTGAATGGTTGTACTGGTATTTACTTCTGGTTTATGATTACGTGAATGAAAGTTTACAACACGAGTAATCCAGCATATGCCTTCTGAACGCTTTGGTTATTTAATATAAAATCAGTGCATGTAATTCCGACATCAATCCACTTGATGGCAGCAGGGTTAATGCCACTCATACAGTAGTTTTTGCTGATACACGTTTTGTTTTGATGCAATCATCCAAACAATGTGCAAGACTTTTCTGCTGTTGGTAGTGATTTGCAGAAGGAGGGTGTACAGCATACGTCTGTGTTTATAACTTCTCCTAAAGATTTTTTTTTTTTGAAAAAGCATGCAATTTGGCACAACAGTACATTTGCAGAACAGAATTATTGATTTTCAGAAGTAACTTCATTATCAATAATTTCTATTATTAAAATTGTATTCAATAAATACAGAAGACCAAACCCTGCTATTCTGCTACCTATCCTACACAATAGCATTGACTATTTCATAGCAAGTAAAGTTTTTTTCCTTGGATTTTTATGGACTTAAAGACCTGCCTCATCTCCCCAAAGGATCATCAGCCATGTTCTCTTTCAATTTTGTGGCAGCAGCATTGGGAACCCAGGGGATACCATTTACCCTGGACAGGCAGCACAAAACAAGATGACCACACAAATCCCGTGCTAGGATTATTTTGAAGACTTAAGTGAGGTTTTGTAAAGAGCTATGTTATAACCATGTTACTGTAAGATGCTACATCAAAACCCAGTTATTTCTGCAGTATAAACATATACTAAGTCCTGTTAGGTACAGGGCGTGGAAAGATGACTTTAAGACATCTCCAACAGTGGTGGAGACAAAGCTGAGATAAGCACATCATGGTTACCCGGCACCATCTTCTTTAGAGGGTGAGGATTTAAAACCATATTTGGGAAATAATCACTCATTTTTGCTAACCTTAAGACTTTTTGTTCCAGGCCAACGAGCTGCCAGCAGAACTAACGAAAAATGAACGCATCCTCCGTCTCCTTCGCACAAAGGAAAAGCAAAGGAAGAGCTAATGCTGCCCTATAGCAAATGTGGTTTGACAGAGTTGTGCCCTGATGGCACTATCGTGACAGTAAACCTAGGTTGCCCAAGAAGGTTTTTTTGGAACAGTTTGCCTGATCAGCCTCTCCAGTATATGCTTGTGAACACGTGAGGCCCTTGCCATGGAGTCGCCATGCCCTTGGGCCTCCATCTGTCATCGCTGAACTCAGAAGGACCGCAACAGGAGTAGGGTTTGGCCTGAGAGCAGTGTTTGCCCTGCAGCCCTACCTACACTCCGGGGTCCCCCCGGTGCCAGCACTGACCTTAGCTCCTCCACGCCTGCAGTGTACGCATCCCCGCGCACCCGAGTGCTCCCGCTGTTTCGGAGATGCGTCCCTCTACTGGCATGGCCACACGCCTGCAATGAGTGCCTTGGGGTGCACTTGTGGGTTGGGAGCACTCAACCCTTGTGCCAAAAGGACGCCCAGGTCTTGCAGCTGTTTGGAGTCAGCCGGTCCCCATGGTGCTGCTGCCCTCCCTTTGGTGGCAGTGCTGGCTCTGCCGATTCCTCTGTACCTCCAAGTGCCACACAGGGCTACAGGTGACATCCCGCCTATAACATACCAACAGGAAAAGTCCTCCTGCCAGTCCAGGGCTTTGATAAGAATTTTGTTTCTACAGTACAGATGCTACACAAGTAATCTATGTTCTGCATGCCCCCCTATGTTACACTATGTTTTGATATCCACAACTACTATGCAATGCACTTGTTCCCAAAGTCTGTTGGCAGTAGTTAAGGGAGAAGTGCACAGTCCTACAGGTGTTTCAACAGCTGGTGAGAGGGTTACATGTAGCCATGCTCAAACAGGCCCACTAATTAATGCGGGCCTGGAAAATGAACTCTCAGCAGCAATTTTGGCCTTTGTTGTGGTTGAGATGCTCAAAATAATACATGCTACTAGTGTCTGCGTGGAGAAGACAGTGAAAATTGTTAAGGTTTTGTAAAGAGCTATGTTATAACCATGTTACTGTAAGATGCTACATCAAGACCCAGTCATTTCTGCAGTATAATAAGTCTTGTTAGCTACAAATACATTACAGATCGTTTTACATTGAGTCGAGGTATAAGGTTAGTCAGTACATAAATCCAGGGACTTCATCTGTCTTCAGACCTTGGCAAATTGCTGAAAAATTGCTTAAGATGTTGAGGACAGAGAACATTGAAAGGAGACACAAAATAGTCTCTGCTTAGAAAATATCTGCCTGGGATTCAGCTGAATTGTTGCACTTTGCTTCAATGAGTTAAAAAAAAAAATAAATTAGTGAGTTTGCACAAATGAATGTAGTTTACTGAGAGCAAATTAGCCATATATATTGCCAAATCATAAAATTATTCTTCTTGTGAGTAAGTTAGATAAGAAGTCAGGTTTCTGGTGAAGAGTACAGAAGTGGGCATACCTTTGCTTGCAAGCTAAAATTACTATTCGATTTCTATTCAGCACTGGAAAGAAAACCTTTAAAGTTTTCCAACAATATAAGACAACACCAGAAAAATCTCTTTGTTTAGGTAATTTATGCTGTTGTACTTTTCAATTAAAATAATGTTGTGCCTAACTGAAACTTGCAGACAAACTGGTACAGAACCAAAGAATTATGCAAGATGTGCAGAGGATGATTGTATCCAGGGTTCAGTCCTGTGAAAGACTCAAAAATATTGAGCATGCAGAAATCTCAAGAGCCTTATTGGGAAGTTAATTTGCACAGCATTTTATGGGACTGGACTCTAAGTTCTTTAACAAGCAACGCTGAAGAGGGTAGGTCCATCTGGAGCCCCCAGTGGGTCAAAGATGAACATTTTGCTTTGGAGAAAGCCAGAAGGACTTTAGGCAGCCCTGCCATGATACTGGTCTTTCTCCTGAAAGTTTCTTCAGATCAACAGCTGGGAACAACCACACCATTAAGATAAAAGGCCCTTTCATCCTTGTAAAGGAGGAGGATAATCATGGAAGGCCTCCAGTAGCCAGCCATTCTGGGTGAGCAATAAATACTATCAGACAGGCTGTAATGATCGATATTCCTAAAATGTGGAAGCATCCACTGTTGGTGAGCATCTCCTATTTCTCTTGATGTCAGAGTGTAGGGGAGAGGATAGGGAAAACCAACAGTAACCCTGTGATGGCTGAAGTGAACAAGCTGGGAGAGCAACCTGAAGCTGTCTAACATCTGCAGGCAGTCTCTCCTTTCTGCCAGGTATATTTGCTTTTATTGAGTAGTCTCACCCCAACAGGGGCAGCTACTCAGTAAAAAAGTTTCTTGAACAATGCCTGTCCATGGGAAAATGCTCCCCACCACTTAAAGCCGGACTTTGCAAGTCCTGTTTCCACCTTCCTCCATGACTGGCTACCACGGCCTAGGTTCCAGTGCAACCAGTGAGGAACATCTGGGACGCCACATCCCGTACGGGGTATCTGCTGACCTCCGTCGGAGTAGATACAGTCACCAGGTCCTCTTTTCTGAGTAATGTTGGGCTATAACAGGCTTTTTGTTTATAAACAATATTTGAAATGTGGAGCTGCCACGGGTTGAAGGGAGAGGCCTACAGCTCCCATTAATGCTGGGTGTAGGACATGCAGGCCTTGGACCTGCAGTGGTGGAGAACTGGCAGCAAAGCCTTTCTCTGCCACATTCAGGCTGAAGTTGAATCGAGCTTCAGCAAAGACACTGCTCATCCAGCTTGGGATTTTAAGCATGGAGACCTTCCCGTTGGGAGCATTTGTTTCGTCTCAGAGCCTCTGAGGAGAGGGCTGTTTGTGGCTTTGAGTTCCCAGTAACCAAAAGGTGCTTATTCTACCTGTAGGTGGGCTTGGACATTGCAATACTGTTCCTCACCATGCAATTAACCTTTCCACAAAGAAACCTTAATAAATACTAGTATTTATGTAGCCAATGTTATCTTTAAAGTGCTCAGTAAACACTGCTGTGGTTTGTTTGTTGTTCTAAACTGGAAAGCTGCTTTCCCTTCTTGGCTGAAGTGATTTACTGATACCAACAGTCGCTCTTGTTGTAGTGCCTTTTGTGCAAGGCTTTCAGAGTGCTCTGTGGAAGCTTCGAAACCTATTAGGCAGGGAAATAGATGATTTCATTTACACACCAGTGAAATGCAGCAACAGCTCATCTCTTCATGTTAATGGGCAAGAGCAAATTTAGACTAGAAACTGAGGGACACCAAATCTGCTTCCTAGATGACAGGGTGAACTAGAATGGGACAGGATAACGGGCCCAAATGTTTTCGTTTCAACATCCAGGGGGCCAGCCTGCTGCTCTCTCCACCTGGGATTTATGCAGGTGCTGTGGGCCAGTGACTTCCCAGCAGCTCCAAGTGAGTACAAAGGAGGTGCAAGAACAAGCCGCACAGGAGTCGAGGAAAAGTGTAGAGCACCATGCCTTTATTTCACATTTATTTCACAAATAATTTCATTATTTGGAAATGACACAAAAGGCAATGTTGTACCCCTGACCTAATGCCTCTTCTTGCACATGCCGTTCTTGCCTTGCAGCGAAATTGTCTCGCTGGTGATCCTCCTCCCCTTGTTTAAACTAGAAGAGCCAAGAGGCTCTTCTAGATTAGAGCACCTGATCAAACAGCTGCAGGTGACATTTAATGCACTTTAACAACGATTGTTTGTCTCAAAGTTGGAGCCTAATCAGAAGAATAATTTCCATTTTATTCCGCCAATCATAGCAACTACTGGGAAACCTGTAAGTAAACCAAATTTCTTCTTGTTTTGGAAATTTGAAAATCGTTGTACTGAAAACAGGGTAGCACAAAAACTGGCCCATTTGTCCTCCCCTTAATACAAACACAATAGACATAAAATACTGCCTTTGTTTGGAACCCTTGTCATTGTGCCACACTCCTTGAGTCAGTGGGTGGTGACAAAACATTAACGTATGCTAGGAATGCAACCAAAGATCATACACACGGCTCTTTTTTTCCAGCGAGGGAGTGATGCACTGCACATACAGGACTAAACAGAATTGTGGCTTCTCACAGTAGCTCTGCAGGAGGTCCTTGCAAATGTCATGTTCATACTTCCCTCAATTCTGGTTTCTTTTGACCCTCCCTGTTATGCATTTCATAAAACCTATACAAATTTATGTATTTCAGTGTAAGATTAATATTCTACAATGGGAACATTGCTTTGCTGAAACACATTTTTCCATACCATCGTTTCAATAAAAATGATTCTACTACTCAGATTATCTTAACTCTCTGTACCCTTCAATATGTATTTGCCTTCTTCTGTATCCTATTCTTTCTATTTGCAGAATTCCAGAATTAATTTTCTATTCTTGTTAAGACCACTTTATTCTATGCCACTTGATTCATTAGACCATTGTTTTTCAGGCCTTTACAGATGAGACAGCATTCACAAAACAAACAGAGCCAATGCCCTGGCTTGAAAAACAGGAAAATTTAATTTAGCATGACATAATGAGGTTTGTTTCAGATCCAGACCTCACTGGCAGGCTCCCCGTGACATTAATATCCATTAAGTCAGATCTGAAGGAAAGATTCCCAAAATGCAATTTAGGGAACAAAGGAGTATGACTATGCTTTTATTCAGTTAGTCAAACATGCCTTGGTGGTTCAGTTACTATTCTTAAACATAAAACTGGCCCTTATGCTGATGTGACCTGCTTCAGTTTAAAAAAATAAAAAATAAAGTCTACATCCTGCTGATATGCTTATTAGAGTAAGCAGAGGATTGTAATTGTAATAAAAAGGGAAAAGAGTCTACAGTGAAAAGTCCATTTTTGACCTTGTGTTTGACATCCCGATCTTTTTGCCTTATTACTACAATTTGCTGTTGTGATGAGCTACATTTTCAATCGACGTCAAATATTCCTACAGTCACAAGTCAATAAAGAATCTTCATCTGTACAGAGAAGAATGTTGTGACTTGTTCATGGCCTAAATCACTACAAAGGATGATTTTTGGTAATGCAGAGCTTCTTGATTTTGCTTGAAAGCAAAACAAAGTGCAATGTCAAGAGGCTGAAACTAGGCAAATGCAAATTCAAGCTGTGGGTTTTCAACAGTGAGGCTAGTTATCTAGTGAAGCAAATTGCTTGAGATGATTCCTTCATCATTTGAGTGTTTTGTTTTGTTTTTAAATTACTTTTCAATCTAACAGATGTTTCATCTGAAGCACTTTGCATTTGATTTAGAAATTATTGGATGAAATTATATGACATGCAGCAAGTAATATTATGTGATCATAAAAGTCTCTTTGACCTTAGATATATGAGTCAATATTTTTTTTGCTTTATCTCCTCAGTGATTTAAAGAGATGCTGCCTCTCATGAGATCAATAACAAGACCATATGCTTAGCAACTGTGCCCTGTGGCTGCGCAGCAAAACGACACCTTGGGCACATACCTAAGCCACCTGTAAATAAACCATTTCGCTCTCACTATGTTGACGAGGCATTTTAACCAGACTAATGCTTTAATGCCCTGCTTTTAATGTCGAGGCAGTTCACCCAGAGCTGGCACGAGCTCTGCATAGTGCTGCACTTTGCCAGGGAGCAGGGAACAGCACAGCAATCTGCAATGTGCCGGCGGGGAACACAGCTAAGTCAGGAAAGAGTGAGGGACACGACTTTTTGCTGTGGCAAATGTTTCACATGAGGTCAACTTTTGAATTTTTTAGTACGTCAGTGCATCTGGCATGAGTACACACTGCACATTTGCTGATAGCAACAAGTGCGGTATATCTCCAAACTCTGCTTTAATAAGAAGTTGTATTTCTACAATGCTTTCTTCCTGCAGCTCACTGTTTGAAACCTGTTTTGGGGTATTTGGGATCCCATGTTGCCATACAATAGGCACCACTTTACAGAGGAGGAAATTGTACTGGAGAGGTTGGGACCCACCCACATCATTCAGCAAGTCTGTGGCAAAACTGGGTCAAGCTTTTCATCTTCTGAATTTAATTCTTGAGCTTTTGCTACTAGGTAATAAATAATTCCACCTAGAATATAGTAAAAATGAACTCTTTTTGGGCACCTTCAACGATAAATGCAGAAAACACATGATGCTAAAGAGTGAGGATAGGACACTGTAGAACAGCCCTACAAATACTCTAGGGCAGATACAAAGATGAAAAGATAAAAAGACTTGATTCAGCATCACCTGACACACTACGCCTATTTTTAACACTACTGGCAACTTCAGGCCGACTGCTGTCAGCCCCCGCAGCATGATTTGATCCCACGTGGAAAGTCTGAAGCCAAGAGCATCTGACCAAAGTAATAGCTGCTCTGAGGCCAGGGCTATTAAAAGTCAAACAGGCCTTCACAAGCAAGGAAGGATGACAAACGAAAGCAATACAATTTGCTTACAATGCCAAATAGGAAACACCAGCTTAGTTTAGTACAGGAATTATTCTGGCTTGGCTGAAAAAAATATTCATGGGGCATGCTACAGTGGTTTTGACTGGCTCTACAGAAAAAGTGGAGGTGTGAGAAACTGGGCGAAACTTGCAAACCCACCCACCTGCTGCAGCTTGTCTTTGCACAGGAGGCAAGATTTCCACGCAGAACACCCTGCCTTCCTCTGTGCTTATGAAACGTGTTGCTTAATGTAGCTCCCACTTCTTCCAATGGCCTCAGGGCGCTATCGCAATAGAAATAAGAAATGCTTGTAATAAATTATACGGGGAAAAAAAAAAAAAAAAAGAACAGCGACAGACATTTTAATTGACTTTGCTGCAAAGCGATCACGTGGTTTTTCCATTTGTACGTGCAAGTAATTCTGCAGGCAGACTGCAATTTGGAAACTGCCTGATCACTACCACTAGACAAGTGAGCTTCTAGTGGAATCGGCAACGTGTTTTGCTGCACTGGGTAAAGCCATGGAAGCACCTCTGAAAGCAGAGCTCAGGGCTTGCTGTCAAAGCAGGACAGAACAAAGCAGGTAGTTATTTCACACTCGCTGCCAGGCAGATAGCCTCACACCAAAAGGGTATTCAGTGAGGGAGAGTGTTTATTTCATCCTAATGGACAACAGAAGGACCAGTTGGGTGTGATGGGGACACCAAATGACATCTTACACTGTGAATTAATATTAGCATCTTCTTCCAGACAGGAAAAATTAGGTTTGTGCACACCACCAAAAAACAGAATAACTATTCCCTTCCTTCCAAGCAGAAAATCCCTAAAAGCTATCCCTAATCTTGGGCTTAAAAGGAAGCCTTATAAAACACAGCTTGCTGGACATTTGTAAGCAATTGCAGCTGGCAGCAGGGACAGTCTCTTTAGTAGCACAGAAAATGCAGTGAGATTTTGGCAGCGTTGACCTGAGTTCATTATTCAGGGCTACTTTTTCCATGCCCAGACAGAAAGGGATAACTTTCAGATGAAACAGTCAAACGTGCCAGCTTTATCACTGACTTTTTAATACTCGTGCAACTCCACCTAAAAGCCAGGGAGCTGCACCCTCAGCCTCTGCACGTGGAAGAGAGCTGCAACCAAGACTGAAAGCTGCAATAGGACTGAAGGAATACCCAGACGTGGGCCACTGGCTGGCAGCATATGGAAGCAAGGTAAAAACAGATAAATGTTCAAGTTTCCACATCTGCCATTATGAAGGATTTCAGAACTCTGATGGGCTTAGTCAGACCAGTGTTTGGTAATCAGCCTTCGCCTCTATTCCACCTCACTTTCACCCGTGTAATAAATGGCTCAGTCTTCAAAATAGGACTATAACCAAAGTTTACAGTTTATTAAAGGAACAGAGGTAAGCAAACAGCGCTGGGTGCGCTGGGCATCTCTGCTCCACCAGGACGCACACCAGTTACATCAAGCAGATGATTTTTATGCTCCTAGGCTGATACATATTCATTACTACTTCTAAAAAAAACAGGGTTATTATAATTAGTTTCCAGAATCCAAACCCTCCTACTGGAGCATGCGTATCAGTCTCCGGTGGTCCCTCTGGGGGTCTCTGGGGGTCTCTGGTGCTGAAGGCTCATAGTCTTCCTCCCTCTTGTCCTTCTCCTTTGTCCAATTTGGCTGTATGTCAGAGACTTGTGCAACATCCCCTGCAAGCTTTGTCTTTTAGTTGTTCTTCAGCTCTCCCTGTCTCCTTAATCTCCTGGCCGGATATCAGAGACTTGCATAGTGTCCCATGCAATAGTCATAATAGTTAGCAGTTATTCTGAAACCCCCCAGATATCAGAGACTTCAAGGAAAAGCCTACAAATACATTTCCCTTCAAGCTCTCTATTGACACGAGTTGCTAAAACATTCCTTTGCAAGATACAAGAATTATATACATTAACCACTCTGTTTTTCTTAGACTTGTGGTTATACAAGGGTATGTAAGACAGGTCACATTCATCATACCATGCAGCCCTAGAACTGTTCCATACTGACACGAATCAGATGAACATATCTCACACCCGTGAGTGTAGAAAAACTGGTGGTATGTGAAGGCATTGCACTGGAATAACAGTGTGAATTTAGACAGCCTTCTAAATACATCTATCAACCAGGGATTTAGATAAATATTAAAATATTACCCCCTCTGTCTGTACTGTAGGTGGCAAACAAGTGTGATGTAATGGACTTAGTTTGTTGTGGAAATTGCCACTGCAATAGATTCCTTTGTGTTTGCCTTGCAACATTATAAATTGCTTCTGTCTCTCTTAACTTTTTCACCAGCACCGAAACGATTTTTTTTTTATTATTATTATTTTTATTTTTTTAACTTGTAGCTATGTGAGCTATGCCCACTGCAACCTCTGCTTAGGTGGAGTCTCTAGAACATGTGGCAACTCGGTCCCCTGCTTTTCAGATCATACTGCATAGTGCCGAATAAAACTTTGACTTATGACAACAAAATTAAGACATGTTAATTAACTTTAGGTACTTCAGCTTTGGTTAGCGCTTGCCAAATGCCAAGTCACGCACTTGGGATGGAATAAGCCCATGGAAAAGTACAAGCTGGGCAGCAGCAGGGTGGAAAGCAATTTCGCAGAGAAGAATATGGTGGCTGGGCTGGACAGCACGCTGAACATGAGTCAGCAGAGAAGAAAGCCAACCACTTCCTAGGCTGTATTAGCAAGGGTGTAGCCACTGTGGTTATTCCTTCCTCTGTGGGACTTGTCGGACCACATCCGGAGTCCTGGGTCCAGTCTGGGGCTCCCCAGAAGAAACAAGACGCTGACATACTGGGGCAAGTCCAGTTTGATGCCAGCACGACTGCTGGGGGTGCTGTGTTTGTTCAGCCTTAAGCAGAAGGCCGGCTCAGGGCATGTCCTGCTGCTCTCCACCACTACCTTGTGGGAAGATGCAGAGAGGCTGGAGCCACTCTCTCCTTGGACAGGCACAGAGGCACCAGACTCGAGCTGGAAAATGGCAAAATCTCTTTAGGTACAGGAAAAAACATTTTGCTCTTCGGTGTGGTCACGCAGTAGACCAGCTTGCTCAGCAAGGCTGTGACATCTCCATCTCTGAAGCTATTCAAAATACAACCGGACAATTCCCTGAGCAACCTGACCTAAATGGATTCAGCTCTCAGCAAAAAGCCGAACTACATGGCCCTCCAGAGGTCCCTGCCAACATAAATTAGCCCATGAACGTACGAAACCAAGCCCAACCTACATTTTCGTCAGCAGATGGCAATATCAGCTAAATTCCAGCAGCGTAAACAGCCACAAAGGCGACAAAGTAGTGGGGAAATAAATCAGGGAGAAGCTGCAGGCGAATGTCACGCCCTGCTTTGCTTCCTGTGTTTTCCTCGAGACGGATCCCAAACAGATCAGGAGTGCAATCTCCTCGCTCCCAAACGATTGCAACACCTCTCAGGCCACCTGATGTCAGCACGTCAAGACCAAACGAAACTCGGCAAGGCAAATTCACTGGCAGTAAAAGCCACTGAAATCAACACTGAGAGCTGATTTTCTGCCGTGCAACCTGAGCCATCCTGCTCGGGGATTATTTTTCTTGCAGCTGTGCCATGCGGCCAAACGCACGTGGGGTCATGAGACCAATGCTTTGAAATCGCAGATTGCTAACTTTAAGGCAAAATTATGAAGCTGTTGCCTAAGCCAGGATTTTTGAGCCTACTTAGGCATTTCTAAACTATGTGATTAATACTTCTATGTTATAAAAACCAGCTAGCATACAACCGATGTGGAATATTTCCTTCTGAAGAGGCACAACTTGGCTCCGAAGAAACCAAAGCAGTGCAGTCGCCACTAAACCTTCACTCGCCCGGAAACAAACAGGCCGCCGCTGGCGCAGCTCACCCCAGGCGGCAGATCACGAGACCCCGGCAGATCACAAGACCCGACTAAAACAAGAAACGATGAGTAGCTCGGATGTCAGCACAGAGTTCCCTCAACACCAAGCGTATTCGCAACCCTAGGGCCCTGGGTGCGCTCCTCACCCCAGGATGTGGCTGTGTGGGCACCCATCAGGGCAAGACACCCATTGGGGTGAGGGACACGTTAGGGTGAGGGACACATCGGGGTGAGAGTGAGGGATCCATTAGGGTGAGGTGCACATGGGGGTGAGGTGTCCATGGGGGTGTGGTGTACTTGGTGTGTGATGCACATTGGGGTGTGGTGCACTTGGGGTTGAGGTGCACATGGGGGTGAGGTGCCCACCAGAGTGAGGGATCCATTAGGGTGAGGTGCACATTGGGGTGAGTTGCACATGGGGGTGAGGTGCACGTTGAGGTGAGGCACCCATGGGGATGAGATGCACATTGGGGTGAGGTGCCCACTGGGGTGAGGCGCCCATGGGGACCAGACACCCCATTCCCTCTCGCACCACCAGCCCTGAGGAGAGCCATGCGGGTCTGACCCAACACCCAGACCCGCCTTATCACCCCACCAGGGGCCACCAGCAGGGTGCGTGTGTGTGACCCCCCCACCTCCCTCCCTGCCTGCCGGCTGCGGGGCCGGGCTGTGGCGTGAGGCGCGGCCCCGCCCCGCGGCCGGAGCGAGGCGGGCGGTTGGCGGCGGCTCCCGGGCACGGCCCCCCGGCCCCCTCCGCTCCTCCGCCGGGGCAGCGGGCAGCCTCCAGGGGCGGCCCCTTCCGGACCTGCGCGGCTGCCGCCCCTCCTTTCTTCCCTCCCCTCTCCTCCATCTCTCCTCCCCCGCCGCCGTCTTTCTCTTGCCGCTTCCCCCCCCGCTCCTCTCCCCGCGCCGCCATGGGGAGCCCGCAAGGCTGCCCCGGGCGGGGGCTGCTCCTCTTCGTCCTTCTCCTCCTGCTGCTGTCCCCCGCACAGGTGGGTCCCTGCCGGGGGGCTGGGAGGCGGTCAGGGGGGTCGGGTGGCAGGGGGGAGGCTCACGGATAGCGCCCGGCTCCGCTCCGGTGTGCGGTGGGGTCGGGTGGGGGGAGCCGGAGCTTTGCCAAAGCCACGGGCTGTGCAGCGAGACCTGCGCCTCCGGAGAGCCGTGGGGTGAAATGAGGTGGGCTTCCCTTGCTGAGGTGCTCTAGGAAAAAGAAAATAATAATAAGTCATAACATAAAGCCTTAAACGCGTTCTTCGTGGTCGCGTCTTGCTTGCGCTCCAAGGCAGGAGCGAGGTGCTGGGCTTTTCAGGAGGATCGCGGTGAACCTGGCTTTGCTGTGCCTTGTTGTCCCCCCTCCAGCCAGCTTACAAACGTGTTTAACCCTCCTCAAGCTGCCAAGTTCGTCATCCTGAGCGTGTGTGTGTGTGCTGAGGCCGTCCTGTGCTGGTACCCGTACCTGCTCTGGGGAGCTTGAGCAGAAAAGCAGCAGCCCCTCTGTTGCAGCTGGAGAAGCCGCTTTATTAATGGCCCGTGGTCTCCAGGGGGGCAGCTAATGAACTTCGTACCTTCCAAACGCTCGTTTCTGTAATGATTTTGGAGGGATATACCACGCAACATAGCGATGAGGTGTGCCCAGGGCTGGCCCAGGGATGAGAAGGTGCCATACAGAGCTTGTGGTGACAGGAGGAGGGACAGCGAGCTCGGGGAAGGTGGAACGAGTTCCCTTAAGGCCCGGGGTATCCCTGCAGAGGATGTGGCTTTGTGGTCCATACGAAGTTAACGTGGTGAAAGCGACTTCACAGAGTTAAAGCCTGCACACCTAATGCAAGAAAGCAAAATCAGGCAGGGGTGTAGGGAAACTAAAAGCTTAGACTCAAATTATTTTTTGTTGTCACTAACTGTTACTTACAGCTGCCCATTACACAAAGTGGCTCTTGATACCTTTCAAACAAGTTGATCCTTCGGTTAGACTGAGCCTACGCAGTGTTTGCTGGCAGGGGAGAGGCATCCTGAAGCTGAGCTGGTGCTCGCTCGAGTGTCCTGGCAGGACGTCCTCACGCTTTCAGTTGTGGTATGTGTAAACCAAAGTGCCACTTGACATCTTCCTTATTTTTTGCAGTCAGTGGGCTAAGAGAGGCATTTTAGTGTTGTTGTTTGTTTTTCCCCAAAGTCAAGGAGTAAAATTTAAGGCTCCTGAAACACTTCTTGTTCTTTTACCAACTTTGTAGCATACAAGAGTCTGTCCAGTGCCCTGCATGCCATCTGTTTCAGCTGATCCCTGTATAATTACACTAAAACACAGGCTGACAAATTAGTGGTTAAGCAAGGCTGGGAGCTTGTTTCCCATCAGACGCTGGGATCCCAGGCTGTAGAGTCAAATTAACTTGAATGTTTCTGAAATCCTTGCTGGCAGATGGTAGTGGGAGGTTGTGCTCGGTCTCAGCCTTGTGGCCTGCAGTTCTGCGTGTGTGGTGTTACCTGGCCTGTGGTACAAAGGTCTGAAACGCCTTTGTGGAGGAACTTGCTCATCAGGGACTGCAACATAACAAGCCTTACAGCCTTGCTCTGGAGCTGCTCCCTGGAAAATCCGGAGTGACTCGTTCGTAATCTGTCTGGGTGGAAAGTGAGGAAGACCTCGCAGAAGGGGAGAGGTGACTGAGGTGAAGGGCAGCAGCCACAGCAGTCCGTCTGGGTGTGGTGCAGTGTTACTACTGCTCCTCAGCAGGGCATGGCAGGTACTTTGGTGCCGATGGCCATGGTTGCAGACAGCTGCTGGTTAGGGTCCTCGTGCTTTCTGATCATGCTTGCAGAAGTGCATCTGTCTATTCCTCCTATAAAAGCAAATCGCTGTCAGCTAACACCAGCTTGCTCCCACGGATCACCACAATTATCATCATTTTTATTGCTTTCTCTTTCTACTTGACCTGAACTTTCCTGTGAGTTCACCTGAGTACAGGTGATGTGCTTGGATAACTCCAGAGCTAGGATTTGCTTTGCCTGACCAGGAGCACCTAATGATTTTACCTTTCAGAAGGGAGCAGTCTCCTAACCTGTGGCCAGAGGAACAGGAGGAACTTAGCTGACAAGGCTCGTCTCTGGATTCTTTGCTTCTGAACAAATTATTAGAAGAGATGCAGAGTTTCTTGGAATAGCTTGTCTTGCCTTATAAGATCCCAGATGTACCATGCTGGATGAAGGAAGAGGAAACAGCTGAATCTGATGCTGTTGCCTTTTCTATACATTAGTGATCTTACTTTGGAGGGCCAAACAATGTCCACTTGTCAGCTGGTGTTTGGCAGATGACAAACAGTCTGTGTTCCTGTGCACAACAGTATCATTGTTCTTTGTCCACTTCACAGCAACACATTCACTGGTGATGGCGAATGTTTCTGGAGGCGTCGGAGATTGTTGATTTGTTTCAACATGCCACTGAAGAAACTTGGGCTGAAGGAAATGTGTTTATGATCTGTTGGGATGCTAGCTTAATTACAAACAAATGATAACGTCTGGGAACAGGAGAGCTGGAACAGAACCCTTGTCGAATGCTGTCGGTAGTCATGAAATGCTAATACGTGCTTGTGTACAGGTTTATTAGGGTTCCTGGAGTCCTGACATGAGGTGAAGCTTCTCTTCAAACGCAGTCCTGCCAGAAGCAGGAATTTGCTTTTCAGCTCTGGAAGTACTGGAGGCCAGCGTTAGTGTACTGCAAGGGGGTTTCTGAGCTCGGGGGGGGAGGAGGCAGGAGGGAACAGCTTTAATTTAAAGCCAACTTTCTGTTGCTTGGGAGAATACTTAGAGAAATCTCATTTCTCAATATTGAGGATTTAATGTGATCCTCTAAAAAACCTGCATTAGAGCCTCGTGGAGTATCCTGCCTGCTTAAGAAGGGAGCTTGGTTCAGCGCAGTTCTCACTGCATCTTGGGACCAGGAGAACTTTTACCCAGTTAGGTGTAAGGTAACAATTGTTCACCCAGATCTTAACCTGGTTTAAGGGCAGATTCTAGAAGCAATGCCTTTTGTTAACTCTGAGTTATTTACAACAACAGTTACTCACCTGTATCTTCTCCTACCCGTGGAGGAATGCTTTTCAGAAGGCGTGGAAAGAACAAAGTACTTGTTTCATTCTCTAACTTACTCCAACCTTTACGAAAGGGTTTTAGGGGGAGAGCTCTCAGCTCTATCTTATCAGTGATGATGGTGTAAGTTATTTAGTGACTTGGAAGTATCTGTGGGCACTGAACGCCAGGAGACCAGCCCTTTCCTGCGCTTTGTGGCTGACTCAGGGACGAGCATGCTGTTAACTTGCTAATACCTGAGAGCTACGTTGATGTCATTTGAAGATAACAGTCAGAAGTTTTGGTTGTTTTGTTCATCCTTGCTAACTGACTGGGTTTGACCACTCTAAACCAAGAGGCTCATCGATTCAGGGAACAAATTCAAACTTTTATTAGTGAGATCCTGCTAGATCACAGCATGAGAATTTAATCTTAGATTGTCACTGAAATCCAATGGCTAGTGTTAACACTGAAATAAAACAGTATTTTAACTTGCAGTCCTAGGTCTAAGTGATCTTCTAGTAGTTAAGAGTAACTGATGACCTGTTCATACTCTCTAAGCAAGCTAAAAGTTTGAGAGAAACATGTTATTTATTTTTTTATCTGTTTGAGGTTTATGCATGTCAGACTTGAATAATGGGGCTCTACATTTTTATTCAAATTTTTACAGGTGTAAACTGACCCTGATAAGCCAAAATACCTCATCTTGATTTATTTTCTTGTGAAATAGCTGAATACTTCGTTGTGTGTGACCAGCCTTGTTTTGTGCAAATACATTTTTATTTTTTTTTGTTCCACCCTGATGGCAGAAGACCTTGTGGGTGAATTTATAGACAACTACGTGATAACATAATACAGCCAGGGTTTTATTTTGTTGTGTCTGTGGAGTTATGTGAAGGTAACGCTTCCTTCGTTATGCAGATAACACTTGTAAAAGCAGCAGAACTTACTAGTCAGCCTGATGGGAGAGCTGAAATTTACCTTCAAGTAAATCTGTCTATGGAAGCCTTCTATAAGCCTTCGTGCAGCACAGAAGGTGTTGTAAGGTATGATGGCAAACCGTTCTGGACTGAACACGAAACCCTGCACAACGTACAAGAAAGACCTAATTCTGGCCTCATTGATGGTGGTAAACAGCTCAAATCTTTGCCCTTTTGTGAGAATAATAGTGAATCTGTGCTGCTGCTTGAAGAGATGACTGAGTCATTTCTGACATTGGTTCATGCAAACACTCGAGTCTTCCTTCCACTAGCAGACATTTGCTGTTGAAACTGGAATATGTAGGTGTAAGGAAGTAAACAGAGATGGTGACTTCAAAGTTTGTTTGTTAGCTTAGACATTGTATATTTACTTCATGCATGGACAAATTCACGGTGTGTTTCTGTAACTAGTGTCCAAGTTTTTATGGCAATCTAGCTTTCCAGCTACTGCGGAGTATTAAACATCCAGTGTTTAAAAGTGCAACCTGAAGGGTTGCTTTCCAGCTTGTACATAAGCAACGGGAACACCTGACAGCTGGTTACAGCTTTGGCTAGAAGAGATGCTGAAGCAGGTGAATGAAGTAGTGATCTGGTACTTAAACTGATTTTTTTGGACCTGGTTTGTGGTAACTTTGAACTGGGCTGTGTTGTCCAGGTTCCGTAAAGGGAAGATGATTCTAACGCGTTCAGGTCAATTGATTGAGTCACCTGCTAAACATTCAGTTACTGATATGCTTTTTTAAAGAATCCAGTGCCTAAAAATGCATAAAAGTGCCTAAAAATGGATAATGTGGCAGCATTGTTGTCAGTTGGGGTTGCTTTGGGGCATTATGAATGCAGCCTCTCGGGGCCTCTCTGGTCAGCAAACAGCATTAGTCACGGTCAGGCACTCAGCACAGCAGCCTGCCCTTGCTGTATAAGCATATGGTGCTTCCACAGATGCGGAGTCAAGGTTGTTTGGGAGACTGAAAAATAGGTCAGTTATCTCTGAAACCATACGGTGCAGCCTGCCCGGGCTTCGGCAAGCTCTCCTCAGAAATGTTTGTGCAGCCTGTGTTGTGCTTGCACCCCAGGTGCTTCGCAAAACCCTGGCGCCGTTTTCGGGCTCCTGCTATAAACAAGTTGTCGTGGCGTTGCTTCTGAAATGTTTTAATTTTGCAGAATAAATATTTCGGGGTTAAAATCTCCGACGTCTCTGTATCAGCGCTGCTGAGCAGAAGCAGAAGGCTTTCAGGGTTCTGTTGTGCTCTTTCTATTTCCTTCACTTAGGAATTTAATAAAGAACTGTTTTTTGATTATTTTTTTTCAGCAGTTCCTAAACCTAAGCGTTTTTTAAGTGATGTCTAACACCCTTTTCTTACCACTGTAAGCTCCGACTCAGTCTCGCGTGTTCGGATGTTGCACGCTTACATTTACAAGCGCTGATGAAGAACACCCTTTGAGTTCGTCACAATAAATGGCATTTTTGTGGTGAATGCAGAGCTGTCAAGCTCTGCTCCACAATCCTTTACGCTGGTACTTCCTCAAAATCTGCGGGGTGGCTGGGTTTGCAAGAAAGGCTAAAAGGTGGCAGGGAGAACTGAAAGCGTTGCGTTTAAGCAATTTACTTCTCTCCCTCTACACCGACTCGTGCTCTGAGCTGACAGTCTAACTCGCTAATCACATGCACTGACTTGCATGAAGAAACTCTTTCCTACAGCACCTTTTATTTGATGATGTTTTATTTTTATTTTTTTTTCTTCAGTAATTTAGACTTAACTGCAGGCAGTGTGCTTGCTGCCAGTCGCTGGGCCGAGAAGGGAGGAAAGCTGGGCTGGAGCTCAGGGTGTTAACGCGTGCTATCTCAGTGCATGCTTTGCTTGGGGGGTGCTTTCTGTAGTACGTACTCATATGGAAATTGCAAATTATCTAATCTGGACTGTAAGTGATCCTTGGAGTGGTAACATGCGGACTCTAAGTAGCTGAAAAATTTGGCAATTGTTCCTTGCAGTTGGTCACTAACATCATGTTGTGCTAGGTACTTCCACAATCGTGTGTCTGGTATGGAGAATGTGGAGTTGCATCCGGAGACAAGAGATACAACTGTGCTTACGACGGACCACCCATAGCACTACCAAAGGATGGCTACGACTTACTGCAGGTGAGCTTCTCCGGCAGATCTGCTAAAAACAGATCTTACACCTCAGGAGTTCTGTTGGGCCTGCGTTACGGTTTGGAGCTGTCTCATTCTGACTTGGTCAGAAGGTAAACACAGATTCTGTCATTTTGCAGGTATAGCTCGTAGTCCCAGTGGTGTGAAGGTGATAGACCACAGTTTCTATTCAGGGATATGAGGTAGCCAAAGCACGTGATCGATGCACTTTCACAAAGAAAGCTTTAAATGCAGGATTTCTTCACTTTGCTGACTGTTTTCTCACTGCTTGGAGCAATCCTTAGTCAGACTGTTTGTTATTAGCACCCTTCTGATTTGTGACATTTGTCAGTTACGTCCTTCAGATCTCTAAAAGGCAAGGCTAAAACTGTAATTTTGATCCAATAACCATTCCCAACCCATTTCTTAATTAGAAAAGTAATAACAGACACCAGTCATTCAGATGGAGCAGATTTGGGCAAAAAGCTGAAGTTTTTTTAGCTGTGCCTGGTATGAGACCATGTGTCTGTATCTGCTCTTCAGCTGCCAAAGTGAACAAACACAAAGTTTAAAATCAAGTTTCTGGACTGGAGGTACAGCACAGGATGGTATTGCCAGAGCTGTTTTCTGGCAGATGGTAGTTCCAAGCCTTGAAGTGTGGAACAGCTATAAAGTTAAATGATGGTTTGGCTGGCAGCAGCGATGACTTCAATATGCAGGTGAGCTGACTGGTGTGTTGCACTGCTTCACAAGTCTTAACGGACGATTCTTGCGTGTTGCTAGGAGTTGCACTAGTGTTAAAAAAAAAAACGCATCTTTTCCATAAACTGGGCATGAAATAGCACTTCCAGGTGATCAGTGACTTTGGTTAGTGGCTTTCCTTTTGGGACTTACCTTCTGGATAGCAGCAGATTCTGTGCTAAAGGATAAGCTGCAGGAATACTTTCAACTTGGATAAACAAGTGTTGTCCACTTGCTAATAGACTCAAATACTATTATAATTCTATATATAGACCCTGGTGACTAAAGATCATCTGAGAGTGCTTTTTAAAGGAAGCGACGCCCTGAATAATGCAAGTGGTTCTTCTCTCCCTATTCCCCAATGTATCTCGCTGTCTGAACTGATTATTTCTTTCATGCTTCTCCCACAGCAGCAACTATTTTCTGAAATATGGTGAAATAGAACCCTCAACTATAAAGAGTTTTTAATCTTAAAAGTGCTTTTTCCTCCTCCCCCTGCACTGATCTCAATGTTTGTTTTTATTGAAGGAACTCTGTCCGGGTTTATATTTTGGTAATGTTAGTACCTGCTGCGATGTCCTTCAGCTTCAGACTTTGAAAAACAACTTGCAGCTGCCTCTGCAGTTTCTTTCCAGGTATGCTAACGAGCGGCTAAGCAACTGGGGCTTCTTTAACATCAGCAAGCACATCGAGCCACTTCTGTTGACTTAAGCTGTAGAAGATGTGGTATTTCATTTAAAGGCTTATTGGAGTGAGCTCTTGTAAAAACTTCTATCAAGAGACTTTAACTCCACGAAAACAACTGCTTGCAGTCTGGATTGAGTTAGTTGGTGGAATAAATAGCAGCACAGCTTGTCTTGAGCTTCTGCATTTGTAAGGAGTCTTCAGAAGAGAGTGACAAAGTGTACTGTTCGATCTTCCTGGTAGCAGCACTTGTTTTCATTTAACTTCCAGTCGACTTATGCCCCAAATAGCAGATACAAGCATATAGAATCCTACTAGTGAGTAATGTTCATACTTTTGCTTGGAGAGTATTAAATGATTTTAAGCGCTAATTAACGTATGGATAATTTTGTACATATTTATATATATTAATATACATTTTAGATACAGATCTTAAATGCTTTGTCACTGAACAGACTGTTTACACCTGTGGAGGTCAAATCTGATGTCTCATCTTTACCTCTTAATCTGATTGCTGCTCACTGACTTTCCTACCCAGGTGTCCCTCCTGTTTCTACAACTTGATTAACCTCTTCTGTGAGCTGACTTGCAGTCCAAATCAGTCTGAGTTTTTGAATGTTACAAGCACCATACCTTATTATGACCCAGTTACAAAAGAGAACAAAAGCAGCATTACAGAGCTGCAGTACTTCATTGGAGAAAGCTTTGCAAATGGTGAGTGAATGATGTGATACTTTACTTAGACCTTTATCAAGGTAACAAGCTATGCTTCTTCTGGAAGAATTGGGAGGGGGACAGGAGACAACTCTGAATTGTCTTTTGAAGTGCAAGGCATCAAAGAGATGCCAGTGGTTCCCACTCAAAATTGTTAGAACGCTGACTTCTATGTAGGTGGGAGACTCTTACACTGACACACAATGGTGTTTTTGAAGATTCTTATGTATAGATTTTCAGTGTCTACTAGCTGTTAACCCTGATGACGTTATCTTCAGAAACACAAAGTTGTTGCTAAGTGAATTTCCAAAGCCTATTAAATATTGAAACTGTCTAGTGAGAACAGTAGTCGAGTTCATACATAGTGCATTTTCTTACTTCTGAGGCAATCATTCTTCCTGAAATGAACTATTTGAGTCCAGTACAGAAAAACAAATATTTTTTTCCTAAAAATAAGAAGTTCAGGTTGTAATGGTTTAAAGCAAGCTTAAAGCATTAATTCAGTCCTTGAGCATTTTGTATAGTAACCCATAATCAAGTTATGAGACACTTGAAAGTCACTTAGTGGCATACAGGTCAAAAGTGCCTTGAATATCATTTAAGTTACAACTTCTTCTGAAAGAGTAACTTGATATTAGGTTCCATTCCTTCTAACAAGGAAGCAAGTTCTAGTGTAATGCAGGTTCTGCTGGCCTACAAAGCCTAAGATAGCCATAACAAAACACTACAGCGTTTATTAAATAAAACTGAAAGGATTACTTCGCTATCTTAAGATGTTCATCTTGAAAGCTTTAAGCACTTTTTTTAAACTTGGTGGGTCTTTACTTTTTCCCAAAATCGTAATGCTCACTCAAATTCTAATGTTGGTTTAATGATTTCTGTCTTCATTCTTTCTAGCCATGTATAATGCCTGCAAGGATGTTGAGGCTCCATCAAGTAATGTTAAGGCCTTGGGTCTGCTGTGTGGTAAGGAAGTCAAGGACTGCAATGCTACCAACTGGATTGAGTACATGTTTAGCAAGGACAATGGGCAAACTCCTTTCAGCATTATTCCTATCTTTTCAGGTAAAAAAAAAAGGGGGGGGGGGATAGTCCTTGCTTATCAAGCTTCTGTCAGGGGCTAAATACAGTAGAAAATACACTAACTTTTTAAACAGTTGCCCAGCAATGACTGTATGCAGTCGGAGGCTTTCAAAGCAATGTAATTTAAACTGATAACCTTGTTTTGTGTTTGGTTTTTTTTTTTTGTTTATTTGTTTGAAAGTTGTATATTACGCTGGTGTTCTATTCAGCTTCTTGCTATAGATGCTTAAAACTCATTAAGAGATGGGACCGATCTTAGGAAACTGAATAGTTTGTATTCTTTGGGGAACTAGGGCAATGTCCTGATCCTTTAGGATTTTTATAAGGAAACTGTTACATGCTTCAGAGTCTGAACAGGTGGGGGCAGAGGGTGTCACAATTTATATGTGTTCCTATGACCTATAGCAACAAGGTTAACAGGCTGAAGTGTTTTTAAAACATGACTACTACCAAGTAGACAACTCGAAGTAGCTGCTATGCCTGCTGTGGAAGATAGCAATGGTTTTATTCTTCTGCAGGACTGAGAAAAGCCACTGTGTGTAAAGAGGACTTCAGTGTAAAGGGTTCATTCATTACACTGGGAAGCTTGTCTTGTGAAGGTGTGAAGTCTACCTGGTAATAAACTGGCTCTGCAATGTGTTGTTTGTCATAGATGTTCCCGTCCATGGAATGAATCCTATGAACAACGCTACCAAAGGCTGTAATGAGTCTGTGGATGATTCAACAGGACCATGCAGCTGTCAAGACTGTTCAATTGTTTGTGGTCCGAAACCTCAACCCCCTCCATTACCTGCTCCTTGGCTTTTGTTTGGTTTGGATGCTATATATGTCATCATGTGGATCTCCTACATGGGATTTCTACTTATATTTTTTATGCTTGTTTTTGGCATCTGGTGTTACAGGTAAAGCATCTAAAATACTCAGCTCTGAAAAGTAACTTGCCTTTTCCCAGACAACTTTGCCCAGTACAGCATGCTTATGCTTTTCCTTCTAGGATCACCCAGCCAAAAGTCATGTTCTGTGACAGATGCTTGAAATTGCAATGGCTGTTTTAACTCATAAAAGCATGTTGTAGAAAGCGAGTGCAGAAGTCCATTAGGCTGATGCAAAACTGGAGTGAGCTAGAAAATTCTAGTGAAGGAGAGGCCTGTTTACCACATGCAGTGTTTCATAGAGTTGTTTAGGTTGGAATAGATCTCTAAGATCAAGTCCAACTGTTAACCTAGCACTGTCAAGTCTAACACTAAGCCATGCCCTAAACCCCATATCTACATGTCTTTTTGAATACAGCCAGGGATGGTGACTCAGCCACCTCCCTGGGCAGCCTGCTCCAGTGCATTATAACCCTTTCCACGAAGAAATTTTTCCTAATATCCAGCTTCAACCTCCATTAGTCCTGACTATTGTTAGATGTGAAAGTAAGTTGTGTGCAACATGCTGTACTTTCTCAGGATATGTGGTTGGGAAAAGAATCTCTGAAAGCTTCTTTAAGATAACAAAGATGTAAGAATTCAACTCGTGATCACTGGGAAGGAGTGATATCTGGTATTGGCGGCCATGTGCAAACACAGCAGACTAACAGTAACATATGTTTAGACTAGCTCTTGTAACAAAACAATCACTGCCCTATTGCAAATTGTCATGACTACTCCTGTCTTTCTATTCTGAAAATGCTAAACAAAGTGAGCTTCCAGAGATAACAGCGTTTTGTAAAGTAATGCACAGCAAGCAAGCTTCACCGTGCTACACAATGTTCATTAGTAAAGAACACAATCTAGTATAGCTATAAATGTTTTGGAGTGGGTGTACTAGCCATCCTGAGCAGTGGAAACCTGTTAATATTTCTTAGTAGCGTTTTTGAGAGCCTCCTAGTATCCTTGGGCAGAGTAGTGCGTTTCAATTATGACCCAGAAGCCAAAATTGCTTTGTAACAAGTTGGATCTGGGCAGGGAGAGTGGGTACAAAAAGCTCATGCCATGCTCAGCAGCCTTGTCTAGTAACCTTGTTGAGCAACATGTACAATAAACTAAACAAAACGGTGAGGGTGTCCGAGATGTGTGGTTCATAGCTGAAAATACCCCTCTAATTAGGAGGTCTATTGACGGGATTAATATGAGGAGGAGGCTTTAAAACTTACCTGCCCTAGGTATTGGGAATGTATGTGCAGTATAGGTCTGTTGTAAGAGTTGAACGCTGTAACTTGTCTGTCTTCACAACAAAACCCAGCTTTCTCTCTCTTGCCTTGCTGTGCCATTTCTTTAGCCCAAATACACATAACTTAGGGCATTTGACTAATGATGTCAAATACTTCTAATGCAGGTGTTTTACTAATGCTACTGCATTAAGTTATGATCAGTTTAAGGAGGTTCTCTGTGCTGTTATAAACTTCTATAGGGAACATGTTCTTGATCCAAGCTGGAAAAACTTAAGAAATCTGACAAGTCCGTGAGTTATTCCAAAGGACTGAAGAAGCTGGAGATTGCTGTCCTTCAGTGGATGGCGACAGGAGGCAAAAGATGCTTACCAATTCTGGAGGAGCCAAACAAAGAATTCCTTACTAGCATTGGTCTCTAGTCTTTTTGTGAGGGACTGTGGTAACAGAGCCTTTTCTTTTACAGGAGGCGGCACTTTGTCTCAGAGTACACACCGATTGACAGCAATATAGCCTTTTCCGTGAACTCTCACCGTGATGATGGTACGTCTTGCGTAAGGGCAACAGATCTGTTAACCTTGGCTTACGTGCATCTGGTTCCTGCGGGGACACTTCAGAACTTTAGCTTTGCTAGCCCGTATAATCCATTGTTACAGTGCTCTATTGCAGTCTTCTGGCTAGTTATCTCTCTCAGTGTAGAATAGTGCTTCACCCTCTTTTGCTGGTTGCTGAAAGCCCTGGCTGCGCTTCCCCTGCCGTCAAAGAATTGTAGATGAGCTACCTCAGCTGCTCTACAAGCTTATGTATTTTAATGGTCACGCATCTTCTAGATGCTTCCTGGTTTTTCTTGCTGTGACTGCTCTCAAAGACCTTCCCGCATCAGAAGGGGCAGTACAGGTACAAACTGGCCCCTGCCCTTTGATCGCAAAGATTACTCCCTGGATCTGATTGTCAGTGTAGACACTAGCTTTGTAGTGAGCATCAGGAGCAGAGTAAAATTCCAACCTTGTTAGTGTGCTGCAAGAAAACATTTAAACTGACTGAAATGTTCCCTATTTATTTTTTCTAACAGGCAAAATCACTTGTGGTGAGAGGCTTGGTGAAAGGTTTGAGAACGGCCTGAGGATGACATTTACATCATGGGGTGCTTTCTGTGTCAGAAATCCACGTCCCGTTATTCTCTTCTCTGTGGTCTTCATTGCTATGTGCTGTTCAGGCTTTGTGTATATCAAAGCAACTACAAACCCTGTAGATCTCTGGTCAGCTCCAAGCAGCCAAGCCCGCAAAGAGAAGGAGTACTTTGACAAACACTTTGGGCCTTTCTTTCGATCTGAACAACTTATTATTCAAGCACCAAACAGCCAGCCAGACATCTATTCGCCTTACCCATCAGGAGCGGATGTGCCTTTTGGACCTCCACTCACCAAAGAAATTCTCCATCAGGTAACTGAGACTTCCCACGAGCAAAGAACCAAGCATTGCTAGCTGGTATAACGATGGGGAGTTGGCTTCCATCTGTAAGGTGATGCGTCTATTAAAGCAATCATTAGTTATTACTAGGTACATCAAAACCCCTACTATAAAATCCTTATAGTAGGATTCTTACCATGAAGCCTCTTTCTGAAAACCTTATCTTGACCTCTTCTGGTGGACTTGCAAGCCGAGTTCCAGGAAAGTTTACTGTGAACACCTAAATAAAGTGACTTAGTCATGCACTCCTGTTGATTGTTCCATTGGCTCTGGAAATTTCTAGGAACATATTGTGTACTTATTTCTGTCTTGCAAGGAAAATGCTTTCTTGTGCTGCTCTAATGTTAATTTCTTTTCTTTTTTTTTTTTTTTTAGGTTTTAGATTTGCAGGATGCTATTGTAAACATAACTGCATCTTTTGACAATGAGACTGTAACGCTGAAGGACATTTGCCTGGCTCCTCTTGCTCCCTACAACAACAACTGCACTATACTGAGCGTACTCAACTACTTTCAGAACAGTCATTCTGTCCTAGATCATACTGTTGGGGACGAGTTCTTTGTTTATGCTGACTACCACACTCACTTCTTATACTGTGTTAGGTAAGCAGTACTATTACTTGTTCTTTAAATGGTAGGCAAGCTGGACTTTTGCTGACAAAACTATCTAGTAGGGATGGACTCCTTGCATTTTTACCACTTTTTCAATCCACAGTACTATGTGAAGTTGCAGATTATTGTAGCGTGTTTGTCTTACTACTTTAGTACTCAGTGCTTCAGCAGGAGTTGTTTTAATCAGGTTTCAGGTTAATTTTGATTTGGTGCAGACACTTGCTGTGGTTTGCTTTGAGCATGTTTCATATGCTTTGAGTAATAAAGGGCAATATATCACTAGCAGTTTAATATCGTTTCAGATTGGTCAGTAATAACAGAACAGCTTTTTACTTTGTTGTTGTCTGGTGTTGCTGTGCTGAAGGTGTCAAGCATAAGCTGACAATTATTGCTGATTATCCCTTCAGGGCTCCAGCATCACTGAATGACACAAGCATGCTTCACGATCCCTGCCTAGGAACGTTTGGTGGACCTGTCTTTCCGTGGCTGGTGTTGGGAGGATATGATGGTAGGTGGCAAAACAGTGTTGCAGTCTACGTCTTGAGAGTACTGAGTTGCTTGCTCTCTCTGGTGCTAAAGTTGCATTCTTGTTTAACAAGGCTGTTTAAACGCGCTCCAGATAAAGTTGACTTAAAAAACTTCCAGTAGGTAAGGGTGTTTTAACTGTGATAACATTGGTCAGTTGACCAGTGCTGAAAATGAAGGCAGACAACTCCAGAAGTCCCAAATGCAAGCAGCCTGTTACATGCTTGTCAAGTGTGCTCCTGTAAGTGTTCTGTCTTACATGAAGTTTGAGCCTGCTAAAGGATCTGGTTTCTGGGGACTAGGGAAAGACGTGAAGTATCTCAAGCTGATGTGCTGGGTGGGATGTGCATGTATCTTGGTTTTGAGATAGAGTATTTTTTTTCACTGGTCTGAAAAAGCAGTTAAGACCAGATTAAAGTGTTCACAAAGGAAACCCTTCCATAGTTATTCTAAGCCAGAATTTTGTTTAAGCAACTTATCCAATCAAACAGCATGATGGGTACATGTACGTCAAACAAATGTTCTAGAACAGCCATTGAAGGCAAGTGTTTGATTAACTAGATTTTTCTGCTTGCTCTGACTAAAAGATGAGTACACAAGGCTACAATGCTAGGAAGCCAAGTCCTGTTTCTTATTAAGTCATAAGCACTAGTTCTGTGATAGCACCTTGTCTAAGCATGCAACTGTTTAATATTAGGATACCATGAAAATGATAGATAATGATTACTTCAGAATGTAATCTGGAGTGTTTATCATTCGTTCCTAGTTCAGTAATGTGTTTGAGAACTCAATGTGATCGGACAGATTGCCTTGAATAGAAATGTAGTATTGGGATTGATTGAATACCCTCTTAAAACTTAATTGCACCTGCCAACACTGGAATGCAAGCTCTGTTTCATAATGCCTGGCACTTTTTTCTTATTCTACAGCGGATAACTATAATAATGCTACAGCTCTTGTTATTACTCTTCCTGTTAACAACTACTACAATGACTCCAGAAAGCTAATGAAAGCCTTGGCATGGGAAAAAGAGTAAGTATGCTTCCTGTATTCTAAAATTCAGACAGTACTTAAAGCAACCTTTAAATATAAATGCATGCAAAACACCTCTGCTGTACTGGCAGTTGCCCTGTATAACTATAGGGACGTTTTGAGAAGCAGCACAACCTGTAAAGGACTGATTGTTACTGGTCACAAGACTCGCTTAATCTGATATACTTAATTTGCTCTGAGGAGATAAGTTCTGGTCTCATTAGAGACCACGTAGTTGAGTAGTACTTGGTGGTAAGTAGCTACAGAAAACTTGATGTGTTGCTTGTGTTAGAAACAGGCATGCAATTTCAACCTGCTCTACTGTAACCACCAGTGCAAAAATACAGCGTTATTCTGAAATTCTTAAATTGTCATTTTCTTAAAAAGCTGTCTCCCAAATAAGGATATAAAAAGCTTTCATTGTCTTCACCATATCAAAGAGCTGCTGTTGCCTTACGCAGGCCAACTGCTTTGGCAAATAGATCAGATGAAACAAACTTCTGTTCTAGAAGGTCTGAGGCTAAGTGCAAGTGTAACTAGCATCTGCATGTCTCACAAGCATCTCCCTTCATTTAGGGAAAACTGAAATAAATTAGTAAATTAGGTTAGTAAATTGTTTGAGTGCTGTAAGCAAGCTGCAGTCATATTTCATGCATGTACTTTTAGATCTAGCTTTGAGGAAGACTGCGCTTTTGCTTTGAAATAGCTTAGGCAAAATACCTAGTTACCACCTACCTCTGGAGAGAACATGAAAAGTATTTTAGCATAGTGTATTTCTAGTGCTTGGAGCCAAGTTCTAGGGATGTGTAGCCAGTATCTCAGTATTATAGTTTTAAAAATGAGAAGTGTGCCTTATAGTACTGTTCGGCCACAGTGTACTCCTGTACCACACAGATAATTCAAATTTGCCTTCAGCCAGCTTACCAGCCTTTTCTACAAGGTGTTTTATCCTTTAAAGTGTGACATTCTCCTTTCTTTTTAGGTTTATTAACTTCCTGAAGAACTATCATAACCCAAATTTGATTATATCATTCTCTGCTGAACGGAGTATTGAAGATGAAATTAATCGTGAAAGCAATAGTGATGTCAGCACTGTTTTGATAAGCTATATTGTAATGTTTGTGTACATCTCCATAGCATTGGGACATATCCGGAGTTGGGGAAGACTGCTGGTATGTTTATAGTTCTTGTTGCTTCTAAACACTGAAGTTAACAGCTTGCTAAGTAGCTTTTGAAGTAGTTTTGCGGAACGCTTGCATTCAATCTTGGTGTAAAGCCTTGAGTCCTCTTTTGACTTTGAGCTGGGGGAAACAGTCTTTGTTACATGTGACAATTCAGATGTTGTTTATATCCTCAGCTAGGTCTATTTTCACTTTGTATATGCAATTAACTACAAGTTTTAAGGCTCCAGGTTTAAGTACTGTCTCTTCTGTGGTGGGGGGGGTGAACAGAAGTAAGTTTCTTACTCACTCCAATCTACATAAGAATGTAGCTTTCTGCCTTTGCTATAGTCTATCCTATGTGGTGGTGCTGGTTTGGTTAACAGTTATTACAACCTTTTTTTTTCTTTTTTTTTTTTAGGTGGATTCAAAGATCTCCCTGGGTATTGCAGGCATCCTGATTGTACTGAGCTCGGTGGCATGTTCTATTGGCATTTTCAGTTTCTTTGGTATCCCGCTGACACTGATTGTGATAGAAGTCATTCCCTTCTTGGTGCTGGCTATTGGGGTGGACAACATTTTTATTATAGTGCAGACGCTTCAGGTATTTATTTGTTGTGGTTTCCGAACTGTTTATTTCTTGTTTTTGAAGGCTGTTACTTTGGAGCAAAGTCTTCTGTGCTCTAGTGCTCATCCCAGTCTGAGCAGCTCTTGACTCTCAGGGGACATCTAGTGGTCTTGCAGAGAGCCAAGATTATATGAAATTGCTCAATCCCACTCCATTCACTCCTCCCCCCAAAACGTCGAAACTCCTTGCGCATTCTTAGCTGTCAGTTGATATCAAGCTTGTTTATTGTGGCTTCTGGTCCACATACTAAGGACATAAAAATGAATAATTTTAACATCTCTCTTTGGTACTTGCAGAACTCTGCTACTATTTTGATCACTTGTAATTCTAGCGCACTGTGGGCAGTAGTCTTGTAGTAAACTACACGTTTAACACCAGGAAGTTTGGGCACCAATATTTAATGGGTGGGTAATCAGCTTTGTAGTTTAACAGGCTTGATAACACACCCAAAAAAAAACCACACCTGTCATTGCTTCTTGTGTGTGTGTGGTTTTGGCTGAAGCATTGAACTTGCTTCAAACCTAACCTAAAATACAGTAGTAAGGCAACAGGGTGGGATTTTCATGCTGTTTTTGTATTAGAATCAGTTTATGTAAAATGATGATTTTGGCTGTTTGAATATTTAAAGCAATGTGATTTTTTTTTTTAATTCCATGATTCCTAATAATTGTTTATCTTAAAACAGAGAGATGAACGCCTTGAGGGTGAAACTCTGGATAAACAGATTGGCAGAGTCTTGGGAGATGTGGCACCTAGTATGTTTCTCTCATCTTTTTCCGAGACTGTGGCATTCTTCTTAGGTAAGACCCTTATCTTCAAATGTTATAGAATTCACATCATACCTGCATATTGTAAGAAAAATGCAAAGCTAAAATATTTAAACAAAGCAAAAGCTCCTTATAGAGAAAGCTTAGCTTAGCTTTTTATTGCTATAATCAGGTTTAACTTGACCTCTGCTGGCACAGGCCAGTGTGGCTCTAAGACCAGCAGAGTGAGGCCATGTTCTGTACTAAGAACTTGACATTCATAATTAATCTCTTTGCTTAAAAGACGGGAGCTTTGTACTGTATTTGTAGCAACTAAAATCTACATTCGATCCTGGGAATGTATCAAATACAAGTATGTTGACTCCTATATTGTTTTCAGTTGTTTTTCCACTGATTAGAAAAAGGTGCCCCAGTGATAAAAATCTATTTGAAGCTCACCCTTTGTGTGTTAGAGGCACCTTTGAAGTGTAAATGAGCCCTCCTTCAAAATGAGCTTGTTATACTCCTAGTGTAATGTGCCGTTGGCTCTCCAACAGGGGAGGGAGCTTACTTGATTAACAAACTGGTTCGCTTCCTTCAGGGACACTGTCTACCATGCCAGCAGTCCGCACATTCTCCCTTTTTGCTGGAATGGCTGTACTCATAGATTTTATTCTTCAAGTCACCTGCTTTGTAAGTCTCCTGGGCTTGGATATTAAGCGTCAAGAGGTGAGTACAAATGCATCCCTAACCCCTGCCTGATAGGGATGGAGTCCTCTGCTGGACTACTAAACCTGGCATACTTTGCAATTCATTTCCAGAGGAATAGACTGGATATTCTGTGTTGTATCAAAGGCAGTGAAGAAACAAGTGGGGTGCAACGTTCTGAGAGCATCTTATTTTTGTTTTTCAAAAACCTGTATTCTCCGTATCTGCTTGAGGACTGGATGAGACCGATAGTGGTATGTACACACTGTTTGCAGTTGGCAGTCATCTAAACTTGAGCAAGAACATTGAGCCTGAAGGCTTTATACTGAAAAGAAAAACATGTATTAAACATATATTAAACACAATAGAACAAACAAAAGTTCTATCATTTCTTTCTTCCAGCATTGGTATTAGAATGAGTCTGTATACTTGCAAGTGCTTGATCTTGGATTGTGCAAGGCCCAAATTTAACAGAGTGGTATTCTTAACAATCAAATCATCTCAGGAGTATGTCAACATGTCATCTCCCACAATGTATGAATCCAGTCTTACTGTTGCTGGAGAACAATGCCTAAATTCAATTAGAGGTTACTGTGCTTTTTTACAGGTGTTTAACATATCTGTAACTGCAGCCTTCTAGGTATAAATTGGCCCTTACCTAGTCAGTCCCCTCTGTGGCCCTAGATTTTACTGTTACTGTAGCACTAAGCCTGGGTAACACACTTCAGCTAGAGCATTTTTTGCATCATTGTTATTCACTCAATAAATTATTTCTAGAATGCCATTGCTTGTTGTTTCTGCACAGCTCTTACTCCCTGAATCTGCTTTCTTCGCAGATTGCCTTGTTTGTGGGCGTTCTGTCATTCAGTACAGCAGTTATGCACAATGTAGAGATTGGACTGGATCAGTCTCTTTCGATGCCACATGTAAGTGTTAAAATCATGTCTCTGCTCAGCAACTTGAGGCTGAATGGAAAGCTTGAAATCATGTTGTGCCTCCTCAACATTATGTGACAGTAACTGAAAACTTTACCCTTTTAAGGACTCCTATGTAATGGATTACTTAAGCCAGCTCAACAAGTACCTGCACACGGGTCCTCCTGTTTACTTTGTTCTCGAAGAAGGGCACAACTACACCTCTCTGGAAGGGCAGAACATGGTGTGTGGTGGAATGGGATGTAATAATGATTCACTTGTTCAGCAAATCTTCAGTGCTGCAGAAATTAGTAGCTAGTAAGTATTTCATGCTTTTCTCTGTGTGGTTATATGGAAGAGATGTAGCTGACCAGTGTGTTCTGTTGATTTAGCTTAGGTTCAGATGGTGATTGTGCAACTGACGCTGTAGTGTTTGCTTTATACTGTGATTTATGGGAGGGAGGAAGGGAAAAAAGCTGTGGCAATCTTCCTAGAATGAGGCTAAATCCTGTCTGGACTGCTGGGATGTATTGGTGTATTTAGATGTAGAAAGGGGGTTTGGTCCTTCAAGCAATTGGGAATGGTAGGAGGAAGAGCTCATGAAAATCTCTCAGTATGATTCAACTTCCCTAAGAAATCACTTGCATACTCAGCTTCTAAACTTGGTGAATAAACTAGCCTAATATTCTGGCAGCTAAGTGAGAAGTGCATCTGGAATACAGTAAACATAACTGAAGAAAATCTCTAGAGCAGGGGACTGCAGGGTGAACTAAGGAGCGCTTGCACCAGAATGAGTTGAAGTAGAAAGAACTGGCACTGGAGAATCAAGAGATGTGTTCTGGAATTAAATATTAAATTACTAATGAGCGTGCTATTTTGTTAGTACAAGGATAGGCTATGCCCCATCATCCTGGATTGATGACTACTTTGACTGGGTGAAGCCACAGTCATCCTGTTGCAGAGTCTACAACACCACTGGACAGTTCTGCAATGCTTCAGGTACTAGCATCCACCTTGTTTCCAGGGGATTAGCTTAGCTGAAGTTTCACAGCCAAAACACTCTGTTGTGGTATGAGTCAGGTGAAGAGCTGTCCTTACTGTGAGTAGGAACCTCCTGAGTTGCCCTCTAATTTGCCTGAACTGCTGTTTGGGTGAACTTAAATAATGTACTGGAATGCTGCACGCTAAAGATGGCTTACCTAGACAGCCGATGCAATGACTATTTTGAGACTAATTTGTTATGAAATTTTGATCTCTGTGCTCTAATGAAATCAGCAGCAGCTTACTACCCCACTTCTGTTGAAATCCTTGTGTTTGATATAATTCTTCCTCGGTCTGATGTAGATAGTTCAAAAGTAGCTAACGATTGTCTTGTAGATCTTGCCTTAGTAGTAATAAAGGCAAAAATATGACTGCAGATTTAATACAGAATTGTAGGGCTGTTCAGTTGTCTCTTCCTCAAAAATGCTTTTTGAGGAATTATATTCCATATTATTTCAAGTCAGAAGTTAACTAGTGTTAAGACAAAGAATATTTGATCCTGTAGCCAACGTGATTTCTGTATTGCTGCAGTCACCGATCCATCCTGTACTCGTTGTCGACCACTGACTCAAGAAGGCAAGCAGAGACCACAAGGCCAAGACTTCATGAAATTTTTGCCAATGTTTCTCTCTGACAACCCTAATCCTAAATGTGGCAAAGGGTAAGAGCTGTATTCCCCATATCTTGCGTAGCCCAATGTCAAAGATGTTTCTGCCAGAAGTGTGGCCCTTCTGTGCATGCCTGTCAGGATGACTACCTAATGTTCCTCTAAAATTTGTACAAACCATCAAAGTCTCACCTGTTTTATAATATTTTCTGAAACAAAACTGAAAACAAATGCATTGCCAAACAAATGGAACAGAAGTTTCCCTCCCTGCTTAAAGAAACAAGTTCTATAGTCTAGTATAGTGTATCCTGTGTAATCTTGAAATAGGTTGGTGTCTGAACCCTTGCGGTATCAGCTTTGGAAACTGTTAGAAACAAGGATATATATGTTACAAAGGTAATAAATATGACCGGTGTTCATTGACCTTTGAAATTCTGATTATACAGAGGACATGCTGCGTATAGCTCTGCTGTCAACTTCATAAACAACAAAACTGATGTTGGAGCTACTTATTTTAGTACTTACCATACTGTACTGAAAACATCATCTGATTTTATTGACGCCATGAAAAAAGCTCGAACTATAGCAGACAACATTACTGAAACCATGGGCATCAAAGGGAAGAACTACCGCGTGTTTCCTTACAGGTACGCTTAGATCTTTCTTCCTGTTTAACTTTCACAACTGAGAATTACTAGCAAATAACACCTTAGAAACTTGAGTCTTCTGTTTTGTTTAACAGAAGAAAAAATGGTTTTACTAAAAAAAAATCTAGGAGGAAAAGACTTACATCCAGCAGTAATTTATCTTTAGGCTGATAACTAACTTGCTGAAGCAGTTATAGCAGTGACAGTAGTGATGTCAAATACTGCCTGCTTAATGCTTGCATGATTATTAATACACTAGAGACTCTGCATAATAATACACAGACATTCCACAGTAGTAGCACAACAAAACTGATTTGGAACTAGCATCTGTGCTGCTGAAATGCTGATCTGCTGGCTTCAGAGAATCCTACCCATCCTTGTGGTCTCATTTCATAACGAATCAGTTCAGACCCTCTGCAGTAGTTACTGCAGATACTACACGCAATCTCAAGCACTACCATGTGGCCACTACTATAGCCGCTTATAGCCCAGTATGGGAGTTCCCTTGACTGTCAGGTATAACATTCATTGAAGTGGTAGTAAAGACTTGTCCTGTAACAGTTGGTGCTCCGTCGGAGTGATTCTGAAGCCAGTTCCAGTTGGTGGTTCTTATAACGACGGACCTGCTTTATCCTTATCACAGAAGCTAAACCAATACTAGCAGCTTATTCTCAGCACTAGATGACTTCTGTTTATTTCTTGCCTGTAGTTGGACAAAACCGAAACAGCCCAAAATACTGAGGCATTTCATTGTTCAAACATTCACTCTTACTGCATTTAAATACAGTTACTAAAGCAGAACTATTACCTATCGGGGGCTGAGTACGGGGGAACTGTTCCGAAGTTCAGACTCACCTTCTAATGGAAATAACCTGTGGCTTTCTGCAGAAACAGCTTTGTTCCTGGATGGCTGGTAGGAGGGTTAACCACAACTTCTGCTCTTTCCACAGTGTATTTTATGTCTTCTACGAACAGTACCTGACAATTGTGGATGATGCTATCTTTAACCTCTGCATTTCCTTGGGATCAATATTTTTGGTGACAACTGTGCTGCTTGGATTTGAAGTATGGGCCGCTGTTCTGGTTTCAATAACTATTGCTATGATAATCGTCAACATGTTTGGAGTGATGTGGCTCTGGGGCATCAGCCTGAATGCAGTTTCACTAGTAAATCTTGTTATGGTGAGTTAACGAGACGTTTGTCTGCTTCTCTTTCCAAGTATCGAACAGTTTAGTGCATCATTCATGACACTGAGTAGTCTTTTTCTACAAAACTGTCAGACACTTGGACAATAGTAGAATTAACTTTATAATACAGAAAATAGAACTGGTTTGTCAGAATAAAACTAGTTCAGCTAAGATACAGCAGTTGAAGTGTAAAATAAACGGCATCTGTTCTCTTCTGTGGCAATAGCTGTGTTACTACTTATGGTAGGTGCCAGTGAATGCCCTGGTGAAATGCTGTAGAACTTAGCTACCAGTGATTAATTTCTACTAGTGATCAATTTCATCTTTAACAAAAAAAAAAAGTCTGCTTAAATCAAGTGTTACATTCAGCTGACCTTATAGTATAAAATCCAAGTATATACTCAGAAATCCATATCTATACTCGGTTTTGTTCTAAAGTTATGCTATTGTAGCTAGTGTCTAGAAACTGATTTCAGTGTTGTGTGCTGCATACACTGTATTGAAGTCAGCTTCCTGCAACACCAAGAAACTTTTGTCCTCTAACGCCATCCCCTATTCTGATTCTTGTTTAATCAGATTATCACCAGTCACTACTAAGCAGACAAATGCCATTTTTTGCTGCTCAAAAGCCTCTAGTGACAAGTTAATGCTGAACTTGTAACTTGCAATGAAACTTTTCCAGTGAGTGGTAACTGATCACAAGTAGAACTTCCCTAGCATGTGTAGAGTTCTGAGTAGAGACATTACCATCAAAATGCTGATCTAAATAACACTTTTATGCGTGCTTTCTTTTCCTATCTAGAGCTGTGGTATTGCTGTGGAATTTTGCAGTCACATCACAAGAGCATTCACTATTAGTACTAAGGGCAGTAGAGTAGAGCGTGCAGAAGAAGCTCTGTCTCACGTGGGCAGTTCAGTAAGTATCTTCCTACTACTGTGGGGGGGGGGGGAAATGAGTAGCCAAGTTGGAACTCTAGCCTATATCAATATCCTGCAGTTATGACTGAATAGGATGGCCTCAGGGTGGCCTTGCTTTTGGGGGGTGGAGGTTGGAAGAAATGATTGATCAAAATTCTTAAAGATCAACCCAGGCTTCTATCAGTAATAGGGATGATCAGGACTTGACTAATTCCATATTAATCTGACATTAATACTACCTATTAGTAGAGAACAGAGCTAAAAGGTTTAGCTGAACCAGTAGCTCCAATTAGTTGAGTTGTCTCTTAAAGTGCTTCTCTCTTCCAAGTGCTCAGAGGTGACTTGGAAAGGTCTGAATATGGGAGGAGGGTGGAGCTTTGTGAACAGAGCCGGGCAGTACTGTAAGTACTTAGGCAGTATTGCTGTCTCACTGCAATCAAGATGAGCAAGCTGGGGTGGGGGACAGACTGTGCCAGTGCTATATGTACTTGGCCACCCAGGAAAGGAACTTTATTGAAATATAAGTTAAATAACAGCTTTCTTTAGCGTATGTATTTATCTGCCTGAAGTCAAAATCAAACTAAAATTGTTTGGCTGTACAAACTGGAGTAGATTTTTAGCATACTGAGCCTGGCCTGTAGTGTCAGGTAGGACTAAAAGGGGAACTTTTCTCTTGAGTAGGTCTAGTAGGCTGGTTTTGGTTCTAAGGTTTAACAGGGAAGCTGGTGTACTGCGTCTAGGAACTTCAGATTACATAAGCATTTTAAGGAAATGACAGGTAGTTGGAACATGAAACTCTGCTTAAGAAAACCGCATCTTAATTTACAGGTCTTCAGTGGAATCACACTGACGAAATTTGGAGGAATTGTAGTACTGGCTTTTTCCAAATCACAAATCTTCCAGATATTCTACTTCAGGATGTATCTAGCTATGGTTCTTCTGGGGGCAACACATGGACTAATATTTCTTCCGGTTCTGCTTAGTTACATAGGTAAGATCTAAGAGTCTGCTCTAAAATGCACGTAAAACAAACAAAAAAAAATGCTTAACTGTCTGTAGATACCCATTCCTATGTTAAATTGAAAAAAAAAAAAAAAAAAAAAGCAAAATTAGAAAAATTAAAAAACACCTGAATTTGCCACTCCACCATGCAAGTAGCCAGATCCCTTGGAAGGGGAAGGTTGGCAGTGCAAGCTCCCTGCTACAGGTGTGCTCAGCCTGTCCAGCATGGTCGCACTGTGCCATTCTTAAAGGAGGTGTCTGCTTAGGCCCTCGTGGCACAAGCCACTAGCATGTCTCTAAACATGGGGGACATGCCCATGGGTGCAACAAACCTGCTGTGGAATGTGGCTCCTGCATGTGTGAGCTCACCTTGCAATCTGGATGGTCTAAGGGCTGTCCTCCTCCAATGGGGAAATTCAAAGGGTACTAATTCTTAACACGCCCTCGGCAAGTCAAGTACTAAGACCTAACAGCTATTGTCCTTGCTGCTGCTGGCAGCTTTTGACAGCTGAACACGTATCTGAACGCTCTCCGGTGTTAAGCTGGACCTAGAAAACCAGACTGCATGTGGTTCTTGACAGCTGCTGACTGATGTGCTGTATCGTTGAGACTTTGCAGTAATGCTCTTCTCTCTTACTCAGGGCCATCGGTAAATAAAGCTAAAACTCATGCTGCACAGGAGAGGTCCAGACACACAGAACGAGAGAGACTCCTCTACTTCTAGTTTTTAACGGTGTTCAGTGGACTCTGAACTGTGGCCTAGGCCCAACTCTTGCTAAGAACTGAGGCGCAGCAGTGTTCTATGACTATCACTGTAACCACCACTGACTTGACTCCTGCACAGATTCAACTAGAAGATAGCAGCTGCAGCTTTGGACACGGCTTCAAACTCAGGAAATGCTCCGTGTGGCTCATGTAACAGTATTACTAAAAGTAGATGTGTTAAGTTACTAAAACACTTCTGTTTTCAAGAGGTTGCATCTTTCTTCTAGAAACCTAAACCAGCTGCATTGCAAGTTGAATAGCTTTTTTGTCAACAAAACTGAGGTGATGTGTACGAGAATGGACTGCTAAACCACTGACACTAATTTTAAATGCAGGTCAATGCAATTTTTGTCTCTATTTTTAAGGGGGAAGCCATCACAAGTTGTAATATTTTTAGTACTATTTGCCAAAATGTCTTGTATATACTTTATTATAAAATAGCAATTTTGTAGTTCAAAAATCTACTTAAATGCAATAAATTAAGTTTATACATTCCAGTGGGAAGAGTATTTTCAGAAAGTTGTGGGTTTCATGAGAGCTTGTTCTCCAAATACTTGTTTGAAGAAGGTGACATGTTCTTCACAGTGCTCACCTAAGGGGGCAAAATAAAAGTTTGTTAACATTGGAATTGAGGAACTGAGAAGCAAGATGCTGTAGTTTAATTTACCTTAGTTAAGTAGTAACTTACATCTTTGATGTATTAGAGTTGAAAAAGTTTTAACAACTTCAAAGCAGTGGAATGCTTTAGGGTATTTCTACTCCTGTGACAGATTGTGCTGTGGTAAAGCAGGTGCTTGATCTAGTTCCTCTATCTGACCTGTGGCCTTGCACCCATTCGAGTTCTCTGTGCTCCAGATTTAAAATCCTGAAATAGGATTCTGAACTTTTGGACTATCTGGTGACTAACAACATGAGCAGTTTGGCTTGGGTTCTAAAATGAGAGGGACTGTAGCATAAAACAGGCCTTCAGTTTTGTCTGTGGAAGCAGACAACTGAATACAAAGGCTGCATCTTGTGCAGCTCCTGGCTTCAGAAGCAAACACTGATGGGAGGTGCCAGCTTTTGCTAAACTAAGTGATGCAGCTACCCAACAAGTTACCTTCACCTGAGAGTTCCTGTTTGGCTTGGAGCTGCTTTACTCTATGTGCAGTGTATAGAAAAGGGTAAGCCAAGTTAACTCTGGGAGTCTAGTTTAGTCTTACCTGTATCAGAAGACAGAACTCAGTGCATGTTCGCCTGTAAGTGGCACAAGTCTTAATTCTGTCTGTACAACAAATCACCTGTGTTGCACTGCGTATTGCTTACCTGGTGTGAAGCTAGGGTTTCCTCGTAATCGCTGATTCCTTTGTTCAAAGAATCTGAAGATAGTGTAGAAAAGCATGTCATCATCTGCTTGTTTTGCTGCGTCGAGGAATTTGCGGGCTGAAATACTGTCATGTCCTCCAATGCCCCTGATGAATCTCAAGGCAGCCAAAACTTGGTGTTTGGACAACAGAACTTCCACTATTTCATCATTTGCCGTGGAAAGCCTCTGAAATCAATCACAGCTGTAAGAGCATGCTCCTAAGAAATGCTTTAGATGCTAGCTAGTCATGTCAAGCTTGGTCAGGTAAGCTGTTTGACAAATCTAACCCCAATGTGACACGGAGATACTGCAGTTTGAAATGCTTACTTTTAACATGTCCAGAGAGAGCTGATGTGCAGGAGGGTAAATGCTTTCCAGGGACAGTAACAGACAAGCCTAGGGCAAAAGTAGAAATAACCTTGAAATTCTGAAGCTATTCCCCCCTCTGTCACCAGTTTATTGAAGCAATTTGCCTTACGTACCAAAGGCTTGGAGTCACTGAGCACGTGGTACTGAAGAAACTGATGGAGCATGTAGAACAAGTTGTGTTGGACAAGGGTTTTGATGACCAGCTCGTACAAATAGTGCTGTGAATACAAGAAGATCACCATCAAAGGCATGTGTACTGGGTCTGGCTGGAATGTTAACTTTCCCTGCAGCAGCCCATACAGTGCTGTGCTCTGTACTTGTAGCTAGAACAGCAGTGTTATTACACCAGTGTTGTGTCTGCTGCTGAGCAGTGCTGGCACAGCATCGGGCCTCTCTCTAACCCTCCTAGGGGGTGGGCAAAAAGTGAGAAGAGAAACATCACCAGGGCAGCTGACCTAAACCAACCAAAGGGATATTCCATACCATGTGATGTCACACTCAGCAATAAAAGGTGGAAACAGGAAGAAGAGGGGAGGGGTGGGCTCTCGCTGTGAAAAGATCGGTCCTCCTCCAGAACACCGGCTATGTGTGTTGAGGCCCTGCTTCAAGGACATGGTCAAGCACCACTCGTGTGGGAAGCAGAGAGTAATTTCTTTCCTCTGCACTTCCACATAACCTTTACTTGTTCTGTTTGTTTTCCTCCCTTTTTTTCCTTTCCCCCTCCCTTTCCCCTTTCCCTTTTTTTTCCTTTAGTTAAGTTGTTTAGTTAATAATTATTAAGGAAAGATTATTATTATTTTTTCCCTTTAATTAAATTACCCTTATCTCAACCTGTGAGTTGTTCTTTACTTTACTTCCCCTCCTCATCTAAGGAGGGGGAGTGAGAGAACGGTTGTGGTGTTTAGCTGCCTAGCACAGTAAAACCACCACAGCATGTCTCAACGCTGGTTTTTAGATGTAGAAGGTGGTGGTGGACAGAACTCAAACACACGGCCAATAATGTTTTGATATTCCCTGTAACTTGCAAGAGTGAGGTGCTACAGTTGGTGCTTTACCTGAACTGCAATCTGGAACTGGTTGAGAGAGCGAATATATTCCATCAGGACTGCTATTGTGAACTTGTGAGGTGCTTCCTAGACAAGAAAAAAAGTGTTAGGTAGAACTTCCCTCACTTTCCCTTCTAGTGACAAGTTAAGACCACGCAAACGGAGAAACAAGATGTTTTAAACCTGACAGGAATAAAGAGAGCCTCCTGCTTGCTACTTCCAGTAGTCAGCTCAGTTCAGCAGTAGTCTCACAGCAAACCTCTCGCTTAGTGTGGACTTACCTTCTTCTCTGTAAATACAGAGAGCACATGGGTGTACATGTCAGACTGGTCAATAACTGCTTGAGTGCGGACCGGACGTTTCAGAAGTGGATTACTTCTACTCTGGCCTGCTTCTACAACCTGCAAGGAGAAACCCTTTAAGAACAGCGTAGTCTCGTAGTACAGTTTTAGTTAAATCTTGTCTAGATAGACTGTTTAGAATCAGTTCCCCATTGAAAACGTTTTATTATTGAGCAAACTCATATCTGTGGTTAAGTTATACTGGATGCATTCTGACTGGGGGCTTTCATAATGAAATTGAAAACAAATGTAGTTGCTACTTACATTATCTTAAGGCCAGGAGATCAATGGGCATGCGATGTTGTGGCAGGCCCACCCACTTAACAGAAATTTTGTATCTGGCTGTGCTACAAGAGCAGAACCTGCTACATTGACAGTAGCTCTGACATGCAGCAGTGTTCAATAGGTTGTGGAGTGGTATAGTGTGCCAGGAAATCAGGGGTCTGGAACTACTGCAATAATTACAGCTTTGAGGCTGCTTTTTGAACTTCTACCTTCTTTCTTTCTTGCCTACCAGGGTATGTTAGTTGTCTTACTGGAGATGAACTACGTGGAGGTGGAGGGAGGGATGGAGTGTTTAGATGATCTTTGATGTCCCTTCCAACCCATTCTGTGAACTTCCACAGCAGAGTGCTAAACAAAGCCCAAATCCCCCAAGTTGGGGAGGAATTGCGTGTTGCACAAGTCTTTCTCCTGTGAGTTTAATGACTGCAAGGGACTGACCTTAGGGGAACCTGACTTTCCTAAGTAAAGAACAAGTATTTGGCCTTTACCACATGATGCAACTTGATATTCCAATAGTGTTTCAAATAGTGTTATCTCATCTCTGCAAGCTTCTAACATGGTTTACCATAGTATAGCTTTGCTCAGCTTCCAAGTACTTCTTATATTCATGATTCAGTTTGTCAAAAACAGTTGCAATCACGGGTAGTGATCCCCTTTCCGGCTCACTGAGCACTGAAAAGATAAAAAACAAACAAAAACTATGAGGAGAAGTAACCAGGGCTTTAAAACTATCTTGAAAAAGGTGATCTGTGAACTGTACACTTAACTGAAAATGTTTCTTTAATGTCAGATGTATTTTAACTAAATGGGGGTAGCAGAAAGTTGAATTATTTCATGCTGTTAATTCCTTTAGAATGGTGACTGAGACTTGATATGACAAAGCCTGTTTCAGAGGTGATCTCAACTCTAAGACCAGTCCAGCTAACTTGTACAAGTATTCGACGAGGCAGTGTTGCACTTTCAGTACAGACAAAGCACTTAAACTTACTTTGAGAGCATACAGCCAGGATAACCATTTTGCATTCTTTTCTTTGGAGAAGGAAATCCATTAGTCTTCCTTTATCAAGCAAGAGGTTAACTACAGGCTCAAGCTTCACTTGAAGATTCCAGAGGTAACCTTGAGTTGAAGGAATAAAATAAGCTGAATTGCTGTAGAAAACAGTGATATCCAAATTATATTTATACCACAAAGGACAATGCAGATTGATTTCCTAAGTGTGGTTTAGAGCAGCATAACCCTGATAGGACATATAAAGGATATGCTCATCCCCAGTTAGCACAGTTAAGAGTAGACATCTTTACTAGGTGCACCTGCTTGGTCACTGTTTCAAGCTGCTTTGTGCACTGAAGGTATAAAGGAGTTACTGGTTTTGAGTCAGAGAGTTAGGTTTCTTGATAATACCATACAGGATATGTTCTGGGTTTGTGATGGAAGTAACACTGATTGATTGATAACGTGTTTTGGTTCTTGCTGAGTAGTGTCTACACAGCCAAGATCCTTTCAGCTTCTAAAGTTGGGCTGTCAGCATGGAGGCTAGAGCCGCACAAAAAGCCAGGAGTGGGTACAGACAGGGCAGATGGCCCAAACTGACCAAGGAACTATCCGTAACATATTCCATGCTCAACCATAAATGGTGGAGGGAAAGCACGAGGGGACTGAGTTGTGGCCTTTGTTTTCCCCAGTAACTGTTACATGTGCTGAAGCCCTGCTTTCTTTTAAAAATGGAATAGAGAAAACTAATTCCTTATTTCACTCACGTTGCACATGCAGCTTTGGTTTACCTACTGAACTGAATCTCAACCCACACGTTTTCTCACTTCTATCTTTCTGATTCTCTTCTCCTTTCCACTGGGGAGCAAGCAGCTGGGTGGTACTGAGCTGCCTCCTGACATTAAACCCCACCAGCTAGCCACCATTTCACGAGTTACAGTGTAGTCAAACAGCTCACCTTCACTTGCACTGATGATAATATCAGGTTGAAAGACAATCCATGAAGATGAATCTAAATGTTAAAGTTCAACACCCATTTAAGCATTGATTCTAGTTGCTACTGTACTCACAAAATTGTACTGAAGCAGAATGAGTTAACATGCTTCCATTCACTGACACAGCCTTTCTCTTGCAAGATCTTGAAACATATTTGGATGTTTATCTGGTTTCACGGCGTATTTATCCACTAATTTCAAGTGTCTCAAATGACTATGGAATACTTGCATTACACTGGTATCCCTTATTTATAACTGTGTAAAAGTAGTAAAAAGGCTCTTATAAAGCATACTACTCCTCTTGAAGTGGTAAATGAGCTAAATCTAGATGTAGTGAGTCAGGCTATCATGCTGGCTTTTTCCATGCTTGGTACACAGGAGTCTGACATTAAGAGCACTTAAAGGATACAGAGTTTACACGGAACAGGAGACTGACTTGTTACAGAGGCTGGACCTGCAGAAAAATTAACATCAGCTGAAGAACAATAGCAGTCTGGCAGCTCCTGTGCTAACAAAACACAAAGCACAAGCTTACAGGGAAAAGGCAAGTATAGGTTGTAACATTCTAGCAGTCCTACAGCAAGCAGGCAAAACAAAACAAAAAAGTTACATGCAGTTGTGTAACTAGATCATCTGTAAGGAAACCTGACATGCAGGAAATCATGCATGTATTCCATCTTTATACTGTGACTCCAAATGCAGTCTCCTACTTCCTTTATTTACATGTAATCGCTCTTGTTCCTTAAAAAGCGGTGTAGGTTTGTATCCGCTGGTAATAACCTTTACTCACAGATCTATCACGTACTTTCTATCAGTGACTTCAGAATTTTGTTATCAGAGAGTTTTTGAGGTGCAATCGTCCCAAAAGAAAAGTTTTTTTCTGTAGAGAGTGCCACACCGTTTTGCCATAGGGTAGTGGAACTACGCTCAGACTATTTCTAGGTATTAGCAAACAATTTTCAAAATGGAAAATGATCTGCTACACTTTTATTACAGGGGAGCAGAAAGACAATCCAGGAAGAAAAATCTAGAATCATCTTTAGTATTGATGCTAAGCTGATCTTAAACTTGAGTCTAAGCCTGAACTGTCTTTCAGCCTCATGATGTGGCCTAGAAAATTAAATAGTTACAACGTAGGCCAGAGAAGCATGAAGTGCTTTGGAGTACACACCAGCTTTTAGAGCTGTGGTCAATGGGGAAAGGACAAGGCATACAAATAGTCTACAACAAAATTTGAAAGATCTTTGCTCTAATACTTGGAAGCATTATAGCAACTGTACAGCTTAAATAGCATCTTTTCTGTAAGAAGCACAAATTCAGGATAAAAATTTCTTATCAGTTCCTTGCTGTTTTCTTTCTTCCCTCATCTTCTCCTTCCTCACTACGTATAACGGATGCATTAGTAGGCCGAAACACTCTGGTATGCCAGCTGTTGCATTTAGACAATGCTGATAATAGGTTAGAGTATTTATTATATAGCGTAATAGTTCTACCTGCTACAGGTATTTGGTAGGGTTGTATTGAGCGAGGTGGAAGTACAAATTGATGGATGGTAGTAGACCCATCAAATTCTCCTTTTAGCTTGATGTCAAATATGACTGAAGTCTGAAAGGGACAAGAGAAATTAGTTTTCACCAAATACAAATTCCCACCCATTTACATGTATTCAGGTCACTTTTCATTATTTTGGAACGGGTTTGCCCAGGAAGCTGGTGGAGCCACCATGCCTGATGGTGTTCAAGGAGAGGTTGGACATGGTGCTTGGGGATACGGTTCAGTAGGTGACATTGGTGGTAGGGGGATGGTTGGGCCCAATGATCTTGGAGGGCTTTTCCAACCTTAATGAGTCAGATTTCCATGTTGTGTTCTGCATAACAGCATCATGTCAAACTCACTGCTTAGTTATGGACTCTAGAAATTGAGAAAAATTCTGCACCCACCTATGATATCCTCATACCATTCAGTCTTGTTAAATAAACAGCCTACTAACATTTTCACCCTGCATGGACAACAGTCGTAGTGAAAACCTCACATGGTGGAAATCTGCTTCAGTGCCAATGAGACGTGACTTGGCAGCTACCCTACTCAGTGTGGTATTTGTTTTGTAGAAATGCTGGAGAATATTTATTCTCCAGCATTTCAGTCAGGCTATAAGAGTTCTGGGTTGAATGTTAACACGTAGCATTCATATGAATTATAACAAACATCCACTAATCAGCCTGATATACTGACCCAGTTCTTGAAGCTGCCCAGCAGCAGAAACTAAAGCCTTTCCACATGTAAAAAGCAAAGTACTGCTTCAGCATTCCTACTGATCAAGCCTTGCTACTGTGACTACAGTCCAATAAATTTTACCCACACTATCACGTGCATAAGATCATGTGTGTTCCTGTAAGTTTTCACAGACCTGGGCTTTCAAACTAAACATTTTTTGTCATAGAAACTGATCATTCACATTTTTGTGATACAAGAAGTTCCCAGGATTAATAATTTAGCATCCAATTTAGCTCTGCCTCTCGACAATGCCTTAAAAACCTACACAATGCAGCGGAATATCACAGTAAAATAATAATAAAAAAAAAGGACACAAAAAGATGAATTAGAAAAAAAAAATGATGAAGTGTTATTCCCAACAAGGCCAAGGGTAAGTTTGAATCTTCTACCCTTATGGTGTTTCTTCCCCTGCAAGTACTCTGGCTTTCAGCAATGCTAAGAACACACAGATATTTTCTAGAGCTAACATGTATAGTTATGAAAATGTCCAACTTTTGAAAGTTAGGACAAGAAAACATAAACAAATCAGACCTCGGTATCCTGATGATGTACTACCACCAAGTTATCCACGACATTTAGTGCAAACTTTCCAGTTCTGTTGAGCTTTAAAATGTGTGTCTTCTTACAGGAGCCCTCTCTATGGAAATAGAGAAGAGCTGGTCAGTAAGCCTGTTCAGAACAGAAAAGCAGAAGTCTCTTACACACAGAACTGCCCTGAAAGTTCTTTATTCTGCTCTTACCTTGGCAAGTGATAGAGGACTACTTCTGCTCCTGTACTATTGGAAGTCCTTGAGTGATGCCGCAAATAGAGAACATAAAGCTGCCCATATCTAATGAGACAACAGGATTAAAACATTATTTGACAACCAAGAGCTGGGAAGGAGATGAGACCTAGGACATCCTTTCTGAAACAAAGGCATAAAGCCGTCTTACTCTAACGTACTGTTAGAACCATGTTTTAGACTAACAGAGATGAGATTACCTAAGTCAAATGAGCAATTAAAAGTGAAAGACTGAAGCAACACTTGGTAAATCACAACACAGTCTACGCACATGCAAATTAGACATAAGACTATCAGCACATCAGCTCAAAAATGAAATATTCACAAGATGCCTGTACTAATCAAGAAGAATTTCATGTAAGACTCCTCAGTTTGCATCTCATCCCCACCCTGCCTCAGGAGAGTTGTTTAGACTCTTTCTTCAAGGCAGTAACCAAAGCACTTTAAAGCCCTTTAAAGCAGGAGTACTGCTAAAACAAGAAACAAGTGCAACCGTGTTACCATTCTTGTCTTCTCAGAGCCTCCCCGAACTCTCCTACTTTTCCAAGGAAAGAAAAGGCTCATTAGTCAGATACATACATTGTAGCCATGGCAATATCTCTTTCAGAAAGGCTGAGCTTGGAGGACTTGGGTGCTGCAGGTAACTCAATTTCAAATTTTGATAGTTTTGACATTGTTCCACTCTGTTCAACAGAAACAACAACAAAAAGCAGAAATCCAACATTAAGACTTGAAACTGGGAGGTGGCCTTGACTAAGCGTTAGTCAAAGGTTAGATGAATAGCACCCCCATGAGGAGAAGAATGGTGATAGCTGAACATAAAGATGACTGACACCTTTCTACTGGATCCTAAACAAATACTTAAGATATCACAATATCATCTTGTTATTATAACATCAGCTCCAGGGAGCAAAACATTTCAATCTTAGTTAAGGCAACACAAGTTTGTATGCAAATCCCAATGAAATTGGCTTGGAGATCTCAAACCTAAGTTCTCTCAACTTCCTCCTTCACAGTGAAGCATGTGCTCCAACTCTTAAATAGCTGCTTACTGGGAAGGGGAAAAATACCAGTAATTCCTATCAGTCACAGTCTCCTTTTGTTCCTACTAACTCCAGAATCTGCATTAAACTGAGAGCATATCCTTGTTCCCACTCAAGGTTTCCTCCTCTCTTCCTCTTTTTGCATGGAATTTAAGCAAATTTTCAGAGTTGTTGAAACTTCTACTGAGTTTCACCATTCTCATTAACTCGTTCTTGAGTGTGATATGCAAATACTACAGAAATTTCTCCTTTGCTAGAGCTTTATTTTCAAGGGATTATTTTAGCACAGTACTTTTCTCTCAGTACTTTTACCTTTATAGACTATTTTCTGAACACAAAGTAAGACTAATTTAGCTACAACTCGACACAAAATATGAAGGAGAAGGAAGTACAAAGTCCTCACAAAGAAAGCAGTGAGAGTATGTTCCACCTAGACAACCAAGCGAGTATTACTTCAGGATCCAGTCAAGATCCTACATGAGATAAACCCAAAACAAGAAAAACATCTGAATATGCTTCTTTTTAAGTATGCTGCCTTAGACTACCAGAGCAATATGTAAGCCCTTAAAAGAAACAAGATGAAGCCAGTAGTTTTGTTCCTCATTTTCTCTAAATCATCTTACTGTACAATTAACTTAAAGAAAATTCTAACTTTCACTGCAGTGTTTTTCCAAGCCATAATGAGAAATATTTTCACGGGAACCCTTACTGTTGTCCACAGGGAAGAGCACCAGGAAAAATAAATAAGGTAAACCTAGCCCTCTCATGCTTGGAACAATAACTGTTTCTGAAGCACTACATCTCTCTTTTATTTTTCAAGTTCATCCATCCACTTGCATGTAGAAGGATATAGTTAAAATCATAAGTGAAAGGCCCTTATTTTTAGTTTATAATACTAGAGAGTTCAAATGCCCACGTAGAAATAAAAGAAATGTTATTTTATGTTATTATATTATAAATGTTATTTTTATTATTATGTTATTTTTCACATAAATGAAAAAAAGAGATCTTGAAGAATACTTAAGTTGTCAAGTACTGTGTCACTGATTTTATGTCAATGATTTTCTGTTCCCCTTTCTCAACAGGAACTGCCCAGCATTAGCTCAGTACACTTCTTTCCAAAGAGGACATAAGGAAAAAGTGAATTTATTTCAAGCTGTTGCCTAGGATCTAGCTTATAGATTTTGCTTTGTTCTTCGCTTATTGTCATGTAAAGACGTAAACACGTACCTCTCAAAAGAAATACAGGAAAAGCAAGAGAATGCCTGAATGAAGTAGCAACCTAAAAAAAAGCAAGCGCTCAAAATGAAAGACAGTGTGGAACAAAGCCCTTTACCTTGAAATAGAATGGCTGCAGGACATTGCCAAGGACAGTGGTTGACAGAAGAATAACAGAGCTCTCTGGACAGTACATATACCAGTTGACATTGATACTCTGATTCTTCAGAAGTTTTAAACTTCGTTTCTCTGGTAGTACCTGGAAGAGTAAGATATTACCATTATATAAATATCAGGATTCCAACAGCATAAACAGCATACAACTCTGGAGAAGTTTACAATATCCCTTATCATTACCTCCGACAATTAACTGACCAACATAAAAGGAAGCTACCATTTGCAGAAGGATAGCACTATCCTAATCAACATTTGTTCTTCATTGCGTTTGAAAGCATGCACATATCTTCCTTGATCACAGAATGGCCAAGGTTGACAGTGACCTCGGAAGATCATCCAGTCCAAAACGCTGATTTGTTCTGCATGAAGTAGTATTTCACATTAAATTTATAAATTTATTTATATACTAGCCAAGAGCATGTCAATCTTGAGTTCTCAATACTTAATTGAGAACTCCTTTATAGAGGACCTTTGTTAGATGAACTACATTACCTGTTAGGTTTCCCTCACTCTGAAAAAAAGTATTTACCTTAAAGTAGTCTAAACAAAGAGTGGTACATTTTAAGGATCATTTTCTCAGTTTGAAAGCTAGAAGAAAATAATTCAAAGATACTGGAAGAAATTAAGATTTCCTAATTTCTAAATGTGTCTAACCTACAGGAGTTGTTTGCATTACCTGATAGAACTCAATTCCTTGATCTGTGATGAAGACGATTTCTGTTGAGCTTGTCCAGCAGAATCCTAGAATATTGGCATTCTTGGTCTTTTAACAAACAAGCAAACAAGAACTTTTACTCAGAAAAAGTAACTATTCAGGTAAGCTAATATTATTAATGAAGAATGTGAGGTCGAAGGCCTTTTAGTTATTCAGTCACTAGAGTTCATGCACTTGGCAGCTGAACACCCAATATACATCAGCTGTTTTTGTCAAAGACTCCCAAAACCATGTATGAACATAACTACCATGTGACTTGAGCTTTTGGTAGCATGTAAAATTTACAAGTTTATTACACAGTCAATTTTTCTTCTCCCCTGAAAGACAACCAAGTTCTTCAGGTTCAAACCATACTGCCAATTCAAGTAATTCTTGCCAAGAAAAGCCTGTTCCTTCCAGTGACAGAAACAAAGAACTAAGATGTCCCATGACTACACTCAGAACTCTGTCATAAATCCTTGCTATAATGCTTTACTCAAATGCATAATCCTCAATAATGAAGCAGAGAGTGCTTCAGCTTTAAAGCCCATGAGAACAAAGGAATCTTCGCAAATCCCAACGTTTAAAAAAATTTACTTTAGCATTCTATTACCCCACACTGTATTTTCTTAGTTAACGACTGGAAAGTACCAAGGACAGAAGCAGCTGGTTCTCATAAACCGATCATCAAGAAATGAGAAGGGTTGTTTAGAAATACCAGATAGTAAGCTGTTAGTAGTTTGCGTACTCTATCACTGATCAGTAAAATTAGGGCAAAACATCCAAATTAACATGTCTTATTATAATTACTTTAAAAAAAAAAAAAAACACACCACCACCAACTAATCAGCTCTTGGTTTCTTTTCCTCCCCAGACCTTGACATGTGTTGCTTTCACATTTCCAGTTCCTTCTAGGAAAGAATTAGAGTGACTGAAGCAGGAAGGGTTGTATTTTTATTTTTTTTTTGGCATTGTTAATACCTGTTAATTTACCTCAATTCAGACAGACAGTAGTGACTACCTATCCCTTATTTCACTTTAGTGTTTTGGAAAGTATCTCAATTAGTTCTCTTTTAGAGTAGAGACCAGCAGCATAATTAACATTAGAGTTTCACCTAGGCCTATAAGCTTTGAACGTTTATTTACCTTACATTCCTGTGTATATTCTAGCTGAGGGCTGTCTGGAATAAAATTCAAGAAATCCTGCAACAACACACATGAAACATATCAGCAGTTGTGAAGCACAGAATACTACATGTACAAGAGAGCAGATATTAGATGATCAAGTTATTTTGGATGAGATACGTAGAAATAAGCTTGACATAATATATTCTACTGCACCACAGCCAGGAACTCTTTACAGGAACCAGCTCCACCCCTCCACCTTCCTTAAAGGATGATACCCACAAAACAGTAACATTGCCTGGCAGCTGCTCAGCCTCTCAGGTTGAGAGGAACTTTCCCTGCAGCTGCTGACAGCCACCAAACTCCGTGTTGAATTTGACAGCCTGTTGACACCCTCTCAGACTTCAGCCTCAGAGACTTCTACTCTGGTACTCTAAGTACTAGAGTGTCAGCTCCAATTCCCTTCCTGTCTGCAGGGCGCAGGAGTCTTACCACGCTTTTTGACGTTCTCTGCACAGCCAGTATCTTGTTTCCCAAGGAAAACTTGATGCATTTTACTTCACCCTTGTCTTCCATTCTATACAGGAAGAAAAAGAATGTGTGTGAACACTGCCTAAAATAGTTTGTTTCAGAATTCTGTAATACACCCTCAAAATAAGGAGGAGACAGAAAAGCGTAATGAAAAAACTTTGAACATAACTTTGGAGAGTTGCTGGACACGTACAGGATTCAGAAATTGGCAAGGTAACGGCAGTTCACTCTTCAGAAGTACTGAACACATCCATGACAGAAACACGGCTGAGATTGCAAACTAGCACCTGAAGTTACTAGAGCTGCTCAGCTCCGTTGGCCTACGATGGGGAATTGAAAGACTGCAAAACTATTCAGACCTGCAGTCTCGGCTCTGTCCCAGGACAAATGCTAATGGACACAAGGCTACTCACTTCCCCACTAAGATTCATGCTCTAGAAGAAGTTCTGAAATTAAAGTGGGAATGAGGTTAACAGCACAGTAAACAAATTGCTTCCTCCACACCTGGGTTTAGGCAGCCTTTGAGTAAAACAGTACTTCCTAACACACAGGCAGCAGAGTACAGAGCTGTCACTTTTAACAGAGGCATTTATATAACAGTTTCATTGAAAATACTGCTGTCAGATTCTGGGGGAAGGGGGTGGGGATGACTTTCAACAAGACAGAGAAGATAAAAATAAACCAAATCAAATTAAAAAAAAAAAAAAGAAACAAAACCCAAGAAATCCGGAAGTCAAAAATAAGATGCTTGAATCACTGGCATGAAATTCAGAAGCTACAGTTCTCTGCACTCTTAGGTTTACCTCATCTTCTTTAACTAGCTAAACCACATCCTTGGAAAAGCGGCAGCTGCTGTAAGCATCACAAGATTGAATCCCCATAATCTCTCATTTACAACATGTTTTAATGAAATATTGCTGTTACAGAAAAAGCCACAGCTTTGTTGTTTTGTTTTTTGTTTTTTTTTTTTAGAAGACTATAGATTCATAAAAGAAAAGCATGCCATCTCAATTACAAGAAGATTATGTCTAAGAACAAAATAGAAAGACAATCACAACTACTTTTAAGTTTCATGCTGGGAACACAGTGTATCAGGACTAAGTACCACATAATTTTAAGACCTCAGAATACTATTCTAAGACAACACAAATGAAGGTTCCTTACCTGAATGAAATGGGATTTCTGTCCTCCAAGCCTTTAACAACAACTCCTGTAGCTCCACCAGATCGAACAGCAAAAACCTATTACAAAGGGAAAAATCCATTATTTTCTCTGGAGCTCTAAGTTTACATAGGTACTTACACAACACTGTAGGCATTTTCTGAACTGCTGGGCAAGAAAAATACAGAAGCAGTTTGTATAAGCTTTTTTATTTGTTTTGTATATTCTTACTTACCTAATTCAGGTATTACTAAAAAGAATTACCTAAGAGCAGGGCATTGTTTAAGGAAAACAGCTTGGGGACTGGGAAGGGATGAACCACAACTCGTTGACCCAGAAGGATGATCTTGTCAGAACATGTCAGTAGATAGGAATACGCTAATAGTAATCTGCAGTTTTGCCTGTACCTAAGAAACATCAGCTGACTTGCACTAACAACCTAAGGATTTCTTTAGCACAACTGCTTAGACATGTGTGTGTAACCTGCTAGATATATACTGCTTGTCAACTAGAATAAGCTAACATTAAGATGAAAAAATCATGCTCTACAAACTTCAACTGGCTTATAAAAATAAGGCAGATGCCTTATTGTTATAGTCTTGGAATAATGACATAACGACATACAGTTTCGTAATATTAACCACGCTGATGGTGCAGTACGCTCATGCAGGAATACAGGTTTCAAGGCTATAAACTGCAAGCAAGTCCACAGTCTCACCATAATGATAAAAAAAAATTGTAAACACTTTTAATATTGATGTAGATAGAAAACAAAGGTAACTTTCTTTTCATTTGTGCAAGACGAGAAGGCAGCAAGGAACAAGCTCTCAGAAGGCTCTTTATGTGGGGAAAAGAGTCATTGAAATGATAGAGGGGTAGAGATGATTTAGATATACACTGGAAATTAAACAATTTTAGACTAGCAAGAAAAAGATAGAGAATTAAAGTTACAATTGAAAATAAGTTGGTTTTGAGAGGGCTTGACATCCACATTACGATCCAGTGCCTCCAGACAAGTGCACTTCCACGCTCATATTTCAACTGTCCCTTGAAACGTACGGTAAGTATAATGGTTTATAGAGAAAAAAGACCCCAATAAGCCTGAATACGGAACAGCAGCAATAAATTCATAACAAAAATGTTGCACACACACACCCTGTGCCATTTGTGTGGGGAAGAAAGCCTACACAGTTCAAGGATGCCAAGGCTGAAGTTGCAGGGTGGTTACAGCAACCAGCCAGCCACCAGCATCAGGTCAGGCTGGGGCCCTTTTACCCACACGGAGCTGGCCGTAGGGAAACCCACGGGGATATTTGGGAGAAGCACGCTTACAAGAACGAAAGGTGAGGAACGCACAACAAGAGCCACAAGAAAAGGTACAGATGTTATGACGTGAGGGCATACGGAGGTTTAGGAAATGAAAAACGCAGCTCATCGAGGAACTCCGGAACACCCTTACAGCAGGGAGGGCGATAACAAGGGATTAGCAAAATAAATTCCCAAATTCCCCCCGGCCCGCAGCGCCGCGGCAGGTGCCGGCGGCCAAATCCCCACAGGATCCCCTCAGCCAGCGGCGGCCGCGGGCTCAGCCGCCAAACCAAGAAACTAAAGTGGGGAAAAAAATATATTAAAAAAGAGACCAAAATAAATAAAAAGGGCGTCAGGAAAGCCCGCCGCCGCACCCACCTGCTTGTTGGCCTCGTCGAAGAAGACGCAGTTGACGGGGTTGGCCTTCTCGAAGTGCACGGGCCGGCCGCACAGCGCCAGGTAGCAGCCGCCGCCACCGCCCCGGCTCTCGCCACCGCCGCCGCCATCTTCTGCCCCCGTCGCCCCGTCCTCCTCCTCCCCCCCCGGCGGCTGCTCGCGGCTCATGGCGGCCGCACCAACGGTCCCCAACGGTCCCCGACGCCCCCGGCCGGCCGGGCGGCCGCTTCCTGTTTACACCGCCCGGCCGCATGACGCGGGAGCGGCCCGCCTCACGGGCGGTGCTGCCGCCATCTTGGGGGGGGAGTGGGGGGGCTGTGAGGGGCCGCCTCTGCCTCAGGTGCGGAGCGTGCTCAAGCGTTTTTTTTGTGTTTTTGTGTTTACCGTCCCCCTATTACCAATGTCACCCACGAAACCATGTCCTCAAGCACCACGTCCAACCTCTCCTTGAACACCCCCAGGGACGGTGACTCCACCACCTCCCTGGGCAACCCGTCCCAGTGCCTGGCTGCTCTTCCTGAGGAGAAATGGATCCTCATTTCCAACCTGAACCTCCCCTGGCACAACTTGAGGCCATTCCCTCTAGTCCTATCACTAGTAGTCTCCAAGAAAATTGAGACTGAGCAAATTTTACTGCAGGACATTCAGGCAATACAATCAGGCCCTCTAGCTTCAATTCACAGGCTCAAGGACCATCACTTCATTTTTTTATATTTTATTTTTAAATCTGTCCAAGGCAGATTCTAGTAAGAAATTAAAAACAGACATACCAACTGAGGCTTCTACTCAAGCACAACAGAACAAGTCTCCTGTTTCAAAATGACATCTCAAAAAACACACCCCTGCTTTCCAGTTATTTGTGCTCTCTTCCTCTCACTTCCAGTGCAAACATCCCTACCGATCTAACATCCTTCCTTGACAAGAATGCTGTAACGTCGTAGATAGCTGCTTTGAGAGAAACGTTTGTTTCCCTAAGAAATACTAGGAGTACTTAGACTTTTAATAAGTCTAGAATATGAATATTTTTCTTTTTAAATACCTTATCCTCTGAATGCTCTGAGGAAGGTTGGGTTGTATGTGCCAACAGCAGGCTCCAGCCTTCCTGAAGGTGTTGGATAACTGTGGCACTCCACATCAGTACATAATTCTGTTCATTCCCTGATGTCTTTATTTTGGGCAACAGTTTCACTGAGAGGTGAAGACATATCCACAACACATAAGCTGCTTTACTTACAAAAGTCAGGGGTAAAAGCCAGAAGATTGGCACAAATTTATAAAGAAGAAAAAAAAAAAAAAAAAAGGATCCAAATACCTCCAATGCAACTGGCCAAAAAAAAAAAAAAAAGTCAAAGTTATTTACTGTTTATGTAGCACCCATGAAAATAGTCATTTTTCTGTTGTTAAACTTGAAGAGAGTACTCCCTAACACTGGTTTAGCATAGCACTGAGGATCGGCGATGGCCAGTACGATGCAAAGAACCACACAAGAATGCCACTGCAAGATCTAAAGTTTTTACTTCATCACCAGTTCTCCAATTATTAAAAAGAAAACCAAATCACTTTCACAGCACACTGGGAGAATGTCACATGTAGCAACACAATATTCTGCTTGAAAGAACAGCACCAGAAACAGCAATTTAAAAAGTTGATCCAAACTTCTTAATTCCAAACCACCCAACTAGATCAGTTCATCTTTAAATGTGCTGGAGGGAAAACATTGCTAGACTTGCTAAAATAAGAAGACTGGCATTAAGAATAAAAGCATGGAAGAAAGATGAATAGACTTTTCTCTGTTCCAATTGTAATCAAAAAGCTTAACTTAAAAGTAATTCTGATCACTATTTAGTTTTCATAAGTGTACGATTATCTTCTACATGAGTAAGAAGGTTTGGTGCTCTACCCAGATTTTCAGTGCAGACGCAAAGGTTTGAGCGTTTGTTTTCTTGACTTGCACTGAGTTCTTGGAACTACTTGTATATTAAGATTGAAAGCAACTGATTTTACTCTTTGTTACGCATCTTGGATGCAGCTCTCAGGACTTCCAGCATATCACTAAAGAAGTCCTCTGCAGGTTGGATTCAGATCAGTTTCTCATAATACCCAATTGTATTCACAGAGACAGTTAGAGCCAGACTCCACGTACTTTTAATGAAAAGGTCCAGACTTTTCTTTCCATGTATAGACGTTGTTGTGTTAAATTAACAGTTTCATGATTACAGAACAGTTTGACTTTTCATTTTGCCCTGGGTGAAGGATGAAAGGCTCATTGACATGGTTGCCATACACAATTTTTTGTTTTTCAAGTCGCAAAAGGGAAAAAAGGGGGACTCTTTTTTGAGTCTGCTTTCTCACTAACTGGTTTAGTTGATCTAAACTTTTTTTTTTTTTTTTTAAGTATAACATATAAGCTCTGAATGACACAAAATGTGACCACCTCAGCCACGTTAGCCTAATGTAACCAGACAATTGGTGAAGCTGTCAGACCATCCCAAGTAGTGACATTCCATTCCCGCAGTGCCAGCCTGACGTGTGGGCTAAATTAAAAACAAAAATCAAACAAGAAAAAACAAAACACTGAGGCATCACCATACGCTCACTGTGTTTTCCATTTTGGCATTCCCAGTCAACCACTCTCTCTTGACATCGGCAGTTGACATTTACCACTGCACTAACATAGTCAGAAGCAGCATATCTGTGTTGGTTTCTCGTGGTTTTGTTTTTTGTTTTTTTCTTAAAAGCAGCTATACAGCCAGTGCTATTCATCATAAATAGGTGGGTCTCCATCACTTGAAAACGTGGACACTTTCTTTCCATGATTCTGCACGTGATCTTCATTTCTCTTCTCCAAAGCTTCAATCTAGAAAGCCAAAAAAAATAGAAAAAAAAACATACTGAAATCATAAAGCCAAGCTGTGCCTGAATGTTCCTAAATAGTGTTAAAATGTACCTTTAGATGACTGATCAGGTATATACAATAATTTTATTTTAATGATTCTGTCACATGTGGTGCAATACGCTTGGGAAATACAGCTTGAAACATCTGTTCTCAAAAAATTAGTAAAAGGAGCAGCGCTCTTTTGCAGCTTCATGCTATATAACGACTGAAATGCATGAGCTGCAGGGAAGACAGAAGATTCTTAGGACTCCTGGTGTACTCCCCAAAGTACAAAAGCATCCCTTTATCCAATTCTGATCATCTCCGCTGTAATTCAGCCAATCCACCAACACTGGAGAAATTCCAAGTGATATTAAGATTACAAAGCCACTGTAGTCGTTGTCAGCGGTGACAGTAGAAGACAGTTATACTTAAACGTTTTGTGCAATCCAAGTAACGCAGTCCTGTAGTTTACTTTAATCTTCAAATTGTTATGTTTGGAATACTTCCTCTTGTACTCCAAGGGAGGTAATTGTAGTTACTAAAGTCAAAGCCTGAAGTTTAAGGATGGGTGGCTCAACTTCACCGATACACAAACAGTATGTCTTTCCCATAAAACCCGTAGGCAAAAAGATGACATTGAACCCACACACACACCTAAGCTCACAACACAGTCGGAGAGGCAATTTTTGTTTTGCTTAATAAATTCATCTTGGAAAGTCTAAGAAACCCTCGTGACTATTTCACTTTGTGTTTCCTTTACCCCTTGATCAGTTTGAGGACCTGTTCCCCAAGTCAAATGTTCCAAACCTGCTACACACTGGACTAGCATAAACCTGTGCTGTTATTAAGATTTGAGTAGAATTGCCATACAGCCCTTACTTTAACCAGTAGATGTGGAATTTTTAGTTAACTTCAAAGTATTTGGTAACAGGACTCATGCCTTGAAGAGGCACAGCCAAAATTTGAACATTAAAAGCAAAAGGTGACCAAAGATTCCTATTTAGATTAGCATGGATTCAGACGTCTGAGGTCACGCTTAAACATCGAAAATGCTAGGCTATAAATTTTAAATTTAAGGAAGTAAAACCCTTAAACATTAACAATAAGCAGAAGTTTATTTATTTATTTTAAAACAACTCTCCTTTCTCTGTGTAACCTTTAGTATATGTAAGGAAAGACAACAACGCTAGCTTTTAAATTAAAATAGATCACTACATTTCCCTTCACACTGAAAGGAGCAATTACATGCAACGTGGACCTTTCATACGTGGGAGCAGGGCATCAGGAATGGGACAGGGAGGTCTGTGAATCTGAGTTTCTGAAAAATGTTTGTATGAGGAAGAAATAATGAAGTTTTAGAAGGGGGATGGATGCAGAGTAATTGCTGAAATTAGACTCGTATTAATCATACAAACTGAACTTGGAAAGTTAAGGTATTGCAATAGCTACTCGCTAACCAAATCAAGATGTTAAACACGGAAAGTTGTACCTCTTCTATGAAGTCTACTTCGTTGTCAGCTGTAATATTTAAACCTGAGACAGCGTTGAAGAGCTCACGCTCATTAAGTGCTTCTGCCACACCTCCTTTCTGGAAGAACTAGGCAACGTAAAAAGGAGACATTAAACACTTTACAAAACAAAATACTCCTTTTTCTTCTACAAATTACAACTAAAGTTTTTAGTCAAAATGACATTTTTGCTTTTGTTTGGTAGCAACCAAGAGAAGTTCTAATTTCCACTGGTACAGTTTTATTCTTCCATACTTCTTCCTTTTCAGAGAACACCGTCAGTATGGACAACATGCAAGAATAATCCTACGCATTTCCAGCCACAACCATTTTTTTTGGAGTTGTGTTGGTTGATTTTAAATTAGTTCTGAATTTCAATGATGCTGTTTCAACTTGGAAAAACACTCAGCGTAACAGACGATCGTCAGACAAAGAGGTCCTACCTGTGAAACATTCCTACAGTCTCTGAACAAAAACTCAAGTCCGTGAGGATGGGTGGGCTCCACAGACTGACTGACATCGATAAGCCAAACCTGAAGGCGGAGACAGCGATTTGTTTTGTGTTAACATTTCACATCGGATGAAACCTTTCCTTCCCACTTTAAAAATACCCTCACCTTGCCGTCATGCCAAAGCATGTTGTATTCACTCAGATCTGCATGGACCAGGTTGCACTCTTTATACAACTGCTGCATCATCTGCAAGGAACAAAATCAATGCGTGAATCAAGTGTGCTAAGTGTGCTATTCCCAATGATAACATTTGCAGGGTGAGCACAACAAAGTGTTTCCCCACCCACCATTTACATTGTTTCTTCCAAATCTTCAGTGAAAAAGCTTCACAGGGAACTACAGTTTTGGTAAGCTGCCAGCAAACGAAGCTTTTATCACTGAGCTTAGCTTTGGCAAGCGAGAAGAATCAGTCTCGTAAACTCACGTCAACTCTGCCAACAGTCCAAGTGCATGAGAGAGATAAACGTGTTCTCTAAAAATACCTGTCACTCTTACCCCCATTGCATAGGGGAAAGAAAAAAAAAAGTCTCAGTTTTAGATGATGAATCCTAATTAATATCCATATTTGGTTCATTTAAAACATGGTTGTGTTGCTCTACTGATCTCAAGATTTGATGTACAGACCATTCACAGTACCAAGCTGCTGGGGGCAGGGGGTGTTGTTTTGTTTGCTTGTTTGTTTATGACCCTGGGAAGCTAATGGAGAGCAGACACTTAGCAGGTATGTGTCTGAAACAATTACAGTAGGAAACAGGAATTAGAACATTGCACCATGCAATATTCTAATTCATTCTCTGAGTATTACACTAGTTAAAAAACAAAAACAAAACAAAACAAAAAAAACAGGGGAGGGAGGTTTATTCACCAAAGTGTGTTTAAACATTGTAAATTAAGTATTCTATAAACCCAGAAGGACTTCAGAGAACTTTCTAAGCCAATTACTGGTTCTGTAAAAGGAAGACTACTTGCTCATGACTTCCCTGCTACCAAGTATCCTTTCTGTCACCAAGTTCCAGCATGTTTTCTACTAGATTAAGATTATTTATTTGTATTATTTCTAGTGCTTAATTTCTCATTTATTCTAAGTCACTCATTAAACAGCAGTAAAATAAGCCTTTGGACTCCATACTTTGAAGCTGATGCAAGCATCCTGAAAAGTAAATAAATGCTGATTTGTCCTGTAAGTTATTTACCCAAAAGAAAAGTACAACCCAGAATTGGAGGAGAAATCAGCACTGGCTTACATTAAGAGTCTGATAGTAGGCCTTTTTCATATCTTCACTATTAAGTTTTACATCCTTTAGTTTAGGAGCTGGGACTTGATCCTGGCCAATGAAAGACATAACCAAGATGTGTTTCTTAAGGATAACCACTTGAGGACAAGGAATTCCTGCATTTTGCATTCTGTGAATCAAAAAATAGATACTGATTAAGAAAGAAACACCAAAAACAAAAAAGTAAAATTAAAAACCTAGAGTTCTAGTTCCTGCTTGCTCATTTCCAAGCTGTGTGTGAAGAACTCGATCCATTTCTTTGAAACAGACCAGACTGGTAATTGATTTATATAGACATATTCCCCCCTCTCTATTTCAGATTGGATAATTCAGACTTTAAAGCCATAAGCAGGCCTAAAAACGCTAATGGAAAACTAATAACTTTTACAGCTAGAGCCTGGTAACTTCATGGTCTTATAAATTCTGCTGCCAAATCCCTGAAGATGTTGACAATTCATTAAATTGTAAGAAATCAGAGGGTATGCTAAAAACAGAGAAGAGGAAACCAACAGGCATTTGACTGTTTTTTTTTTTTTTTTACCTTGTTAAGTTATGCATTTCTTTCTCAGCCCACATACGAATAATCTTTCGTGGATTCAATTTGCTGAAGCGGTCTTTAAATCTGTAGTCATCCTTGATGTATTTGTCACGGTTCTTGAATTCATTAAGCGTCGTTTTAAACACTTTAATGGCACATTCTGGAGGTATAACTTTATCATCTTCAGTTGCACTTCTCATGGTAAGAGTTAAACACATAACAAAGGTAAGTATTCACATCCTTACAAGCGAATGTATGGTTGTTCTTTTGCCTTTCGTTTGTTTTTGGTTTGTTTCTTTTTTAATACATTGCAAGATATAGTGGTTTTTAACATGCGGGGAAAAGACCTGAGTTTGTACTGAGTTTGAAAGCCACTTCAAGTTAAGTTTGTAAGAGTTCTACGATTAAACTTAGATATTGAATGTTTGATTTCTGGAATTCTGACCATATGTTGCTCATCAAATAGGGTCCATCTCCCAACTTGTGAATATTTTAGTTAAGTATCATAGCTAACAACAGTCCTGTTAATGTTAATTAATGTTAATTAATATAATTACATTGACTATGTTACAAGAGAAAAAAAACTTGCATCATTACAGCAATGGCAGCGCCACAGTGTTTTGTTAAGCAACTTAAAAAGGCACTGAATTCTGAATAAGCAAAAGAACACTCCTGAATATCATTCAAGCACATGTCAAATAAAAACAAAAACAAACAAAACAAAGCAAAAGAACAACAACAAAAAACATCCCCTTCAGCTCATGTCTCTCCTGATGTCTCTAAACAGGTTATCTGTATTTGGGTTTTATTAGTTTCTTCTCAACATGCATTGAACTAGAGGTGTTTCCTCATCCCAACACTATTCTCCAGGTAAACCAAAAGTAAGCAAGAGCACCTACACTGAGCTTCACAGATGGAGCTGGTAACACAGTGATCTCTATGTAAAGACAATCTGCAGGTAGCCTAAGATCATCATGATGGCCCCCTAGTGTGGGGCAAGTCAGTGGAAAGAGTTCTCTGAAATCTCAAGATTTTTTTGTAAAAAGGAGTATTTTCTTCTACAGAAAGTCACTGTGGATTTGATCCTGTTCATCAAATGGTCTCAAGGAAGACAGCAGGAATTTTTTGACTTCAAAGTTGGTACCATTTGGTTTTCAGAATTTATCATCACCTGCATACACGTGAATAAAACCTCAAAGTCTTAGCAACAAAACAGATGCAGATTGTTTGTATATTTTGTGGTTTCTCCCTTTTATGCCATCTCTAACACTTCAGTGTACCGTGAGTACCAAAAAACATACTTACTTTCCTCCATATGCATGAAAAACAACAGATTCTTTCCCTGTGCTGATGCAGCCTGTGATGGTCTCCAGCATCCCAGAATTGACCATCTTGTACAGAAGTAAACGTGTTTTAGGATCCACTGCTTTCTCCTACGGGTAAGAAATGAACACTCAATTCATTAAAACAATCCTTTGCTTTACGTTGAGTTAGAATATTTATATACTACTAGAGTCCAACTGGGCACAAAAAAAAATAATATGTTAGAACTCTCTTAGTACTTAAGAACACTCTGTAGTGTTTTCAAGAAGTCTTACACATGATGAACCTAATATCCCAAATATTATATTCATTTTGTATGAGCTACAATGAAGTAAAACATTCAAGTTTGAAAGAGTCTGCTCCAAACTTACCCTTTAAGCCTATTTACTGACTTCCAAAACTACTAACTAAAATTTACTTGGTCACCTTATTTTCCTGAAACTTGCTATGAAGATGTTTGGAGCCACAAACTTCAACCACAGCGGATTCATCCTCTAGAGAGTTTCTATAAATAATTCCTAAGCAGTTTACTCATTTTAGTCGAGTATGAGACAGGTTTAGAAAGAAAAACAGTAAATACTGGAAGCTGTTTATTCTTATTTTGATATGGCTCTCACAGTTAATGCAGCTCAAATGAAGACAGACTTTCTCTAGCAAGAGCTAATATTATCTTCTTCGTCAATTATATCACTTAATTGTTTTACTCAAAATGGTTACATTTCAAGGAATTACCAAAACAGTCTTCCATTGTTACACAAGATGAAGAGCATAAAGAAACTTCAAAAACATACAGCAGTGGAGTGCTCCTTCTTTTCATGGAGCCTTGCACTTCGACGTTCCTCTGAGTACGCGTGCTGCTTTAAGGCATTGAAGACTTGATTTGACAGCTTTAAGTCCATCCCAATTCCATCTCCAACTTGGAACCCAGGAGCAAACTATGAGGAGAAACATCAGAAATGTAAATATTGTTATTAGCCGACACCAGAAATTGGCACAAGCAAAAATTTCTCCTTATGATCTGCAAATCTAGTTTAAATTGGGACTTAAGTGACAACATTCCACACAGTGAGTTTCACAACATCCAAAACATATTGCTGTAAACTCAGAACTTGAAATTCTGCCCAAATTTGTAATAAGATTACCTAACATCCTGTAAAACAGCAACTGCAGCATCTCCTTGTTTGAAGCAGTTGTACCAGTTACATTAAAGAAAAGTGAAGGTAGGTACTGTGGGTACGTAAACTGAAAAGCTGTACATCAAACCACTGCCTGAAAACAAGTTACTTAGTTGAGCAGGCAAAATTAATGTAAACGAAATTAGGTTGGATAGATACACTTCACAGGAATATCCTTGATATCCTATACTTTATTTGCCCAAGTACCACACTTGCCAATAGCTTTGTATTGTCAAAACAGTTCTATGCAAGCTCTTGAATCGTGTTATTAACAAACTATTATTAAATTAACAACAACAAAAATCAAGTCAAACTGGCAATTTGATAACTAAACCAACCACTGCATTGCCTTCATCTGATTTTGAAAAATAAGTAATTAAATAAAATTAGCATCATATACAGTAGTAGAGACATCACTTCTTTGGGTAAGTTACAGCATTCCGCATTCCGGTTTCACATGCTAAGCAAAATTCCCCTAAGCTTTCACTTACATTTTCCATACGCGCTGTGTTCTTTCTTCCACATACCACTTCATCGTGTTTAGTGGTAATGTCTTTTCCCTTTCCAATGAAGCCCTTCTTAGGTGTAGTAGTAGGTTTATCTGCCAGCAGTAAGAAAAAGCCAAGCTTTACATTGAAACAAACATTATTAATGCTAAGGTTCCACAATGCCCATAAAAATTATATATAGCTTTATTTACTGAAAAGAATAACATTTTAGTCCTATTATCTTAATGCAGTCTTATCTTCTCTTATCCTAAACACGTCAGATTCTTGCTATGTCATGACTTACTTTTAGGTATTCTCTGGAGTGTCAGACAAAGTAATATTCAATGTTTTGTGCAGATGCCCCAATATATTCTCTATAAAAATCAGATTTCAGCCACTGAAGCTAGAATACTGGAAGACAGAAGCCTTAAGTTACCCGCCCAACTTCCTGCATAACACCTCCCAATTAGGTGACCTGGTTTTCCACAGAATTAGTGGAAAAGTTTCTTCTTACATTAAAGAAAACTGATCTTATTTTTATCAGCTAAAGAAATTGTACTGTTTAGAACAGCCACATACCTGCCCTGTAAGGATCGTGACGGGTATCCTGCCAATCAACCTCATCCTCTGAACTGTCACTGTCAAAGGGATGCACCTTCCGATAATTTTCGAAGGATATGGAGACTTGAGAAAGAAAACAAATAAGCATGTCTGTAATTATCAGGGATTTGCTAAGTCTTCACAGCTCTGTCAACTGAAGTAGAATGCCACTAGAATGCCTCCAAAGCCAAAATATTTCTTTTGATTAAAGTACCTTTGCTATCTCCGTTGAATTTCTTCTCTTCACGTCGAAGCTGTGCGTCATATTCCCTGTCAAATTCCATCTGCAGCATCTGGGCTAGCATTAGGTCACTAGAAGTGTCAATATTTTCTCCTGTAATAAAGGGTCCTTCAGCAACACTACATAAAATGAAAAAATGGATTCAAAAAATTAAATGCAGCAATCTAACCAGAAACATCGCTTTATAGCATTTCACCACTCTATACAAAAGATCTAGTGCAGAGCTCTGTAGGAACTAATGGATCTCAAATGCCCCCCAGATTCTTTTTACAACTACTTTGTTGGGCAAATTACTTCAATACCTTTGTTTACCATTCTGTAAGAAGCATGAGGCTCCATTTTTAAGATGTCCCTTATGAGAGAGAAAGAAGTCATACAGCTAGAAACATATAAAAATAAAATATATACACTATATATTAAAAATTAAACCAAAATCAGCGTTGCATTGCTCTGCTCCACAGAAAAGGCCACAGGCAGAATTTGTATGCATTTAGAACTAGTAAGCTCTGGGCCACAATTAGAGCTTCCAAGTACAGGGCAAATACGTGTGATATGCATAATCTGACAGTTTTCAAACTAACCATTAACAAAACTCCCTAAAAGAGGAGAAAAAAACATTTCTGACAACTTCTCTCAAACCATAGCTTATGGACTGGCTTAAAGCAACCAAAACAAGGCGAAGAAAATATCCAGAAAGGAGGAGTGGTAACAGAGGATAGTTTTTAAAGGAAGAGTTGTACCTGGGGAAGCCATCTTCACTGAAGGAGCAGAGTTAGGAAATACTGGGCAAGGCACTTACTATAGTGCTACGCTATAAGCACAGTGCACAGAAGGGGACAGAAGATGGGGATTTACAACTCTGGAGATGACTAATCCGGGGTTTAAACTTACGCAACCACTTCAGGAAAAGCAGCATTTTCTTCTTCCAGTTGCAGCTCTTTCGCCAGCTGTTCGCTCATTACCTCGGCGAGGGAACACGATATCGATGCAGGCTTGGGGGCTCCCCAGGGACACTGTAAATAAACATTTCGTTCAAGCCAGCAACCCCCGTAACAGGTTAACAGCAGTGCCTCTAGGATAAGCTGAGGTAATTTTTAAGGGCTTGTTGAGTTTTCTGAGTTCACACACAGCGCGTGTAAAAGTTCGGGGGGAATAACTGAAATCACTGGTTTATGGGCAATGTCCTCCTTCATTTCTGGACTTTCTGAAGGGAAAACCACGACGAAGGCGCCCTCGGAAGCCGTGAAGCCCTCCCCCAGCTCGGCTCGCTGCCTCCAGCCGCCAGCAGCGCCTCAGGGGGCGGCAGCCGCCGCTCTGCCCCCACAGCCGCCCCCCGCCCGCCCTCACCTTGCTCTGCCAGCCGGGGCCCGGCCCCGCGTCAGGCACGGCGGTGGCGGCCATCCCGAGCGGCTCCATGCGAGCTGGCAAGGCCGGGAGAGGCGGCGGAGGGAGGGAGGGAGGGCGGGCAGGCGGCTCCGAGCGAGAAACCTTCCGGGTCCTCCCCGCCGCCCCGCTCCCTCGCACCGCCATCTGCCGGCGGGCTCCGGAGGGACCCGTGTGGGGACGGGGAGGGGACAGGGACACAGGGACACGCATGGGGACACACACGGGGACATGGGGACACACACAGGGACACGGGGAGCAGCCGCCGGTCCCTGCCGAGAGCGCCCGGGGAAGGGCGAGGAGCCGCCGGGCAGCCTTGCTGATAGGACAAATAGTGATTATAAATGGTCCTGTGGGGTGAAGTTTGCGTGATCTGAGGAAATAATGAAGATAAGGGGAGGGAAAATAAAAAGCCTAAGTGTACAAATCGATTTGGTCCTGATCCCGTAGCTCAAAGGACGAGCAAACAAATTGACCTGATCCGGACCCTGTAACTCACCGTAAATGCAGAACGAATACAAATGGTTCCTCTGCGATCCTCCACCTGTTACACCCCTATGGCAAACGCAACGTTTACCCGGAAAATCATACGGGGTTAACATGTCCTCCTGTCAGGCCAGGGGCATTTTGCTACCACACAGCCACCCCGTGTGCTTGCTGGAGCCAGCAGCAAAGCGATGCCCGGCAGCCCCTCAGGTCTGGCTCGCTGCTGACCCTCAGGGGCATGGCCCCAGCCCCTGGATAACCAGGAACCAGCCTGGTTATGAGGTGGGAGAGATAAGAAGGGGTCTCACAGCCCCCTGTGTGGAGAAGCTCCCCGTGATGTGGCTGCCAGGCCAGCCCCAGCAGCCGCCACTTGCCTTGACTCAGGAGTGGAGGATCGGCGTTGCCGGCCAGAGTTCATCTGATCCGTCATTAGCCACCAGGACGATGTCGGGTGTCACAATCACCAAGGCAACCTGTGACAACCACTGAGGCTGGAAGTCCTCAAAAAACAAACAAACAAAAAAACATTACTAATGACTTAATATTCTTATGTCTTTTATTCCGCTTTTATTTTTCAGAAATGAGTCTTTTTCACATTCTTCAGTTCTGCAGTCTAATAAAGGAATCAAAGCCCTCCTCAAATGGATATTACATGGTTGAGGCCTTGATCCCATGACCCCTTAAATGAATGGATCAAGCTTTGAACTAAATTGCACAAAGAAGAAATGCTATGTAAAATCACATGTAAACAAAATCATTTGCCACTCACTCACATCTCCTGGAAAAAAAAAAAAAAAAAAAAAAAAAAGCTAAAATCTAGATAGAGCAGAAACTCCCCTTCGTGTTACTCAAAATATTTCTAAAGCTGTTTAGCAATTACTGAATATGTAACTCAAGTTAGTTATGATAAACAACATTGGCAGCATTTTTTATCTTCATTCTTTATCCCACGCCTTAAATGATTTACAGTAGTTCAAATCTGCCTCTGCATTTTCTCTAGGAAAATACATCTTTGCTCAAATCTCCCAGTTTTAATAAAAAACACCTCAAGAAACATGAAGAGAGATATCAATGTAATATTTTGTATGAAAACTACACTCCACTAAATTAAAAAGTAAAAGTTATTCTTCTCACACGCTTACATCAGTCTTTGTAGATCCAAGTAAGCTTTTCTTATTCTTTCTTAAAGCCTTACAGGCTGAATTTATGGCACAATGCAAAGTATACTTTTGTCTGCTGACTGATTTTCAGAGCTCTTGAACACAAGATCTATGAAATGGAAATGCTTTATCATCTACACAATCATGTCCATTGCATCTGTTACTGTGGCATGTGAGAGATCACTGCTGTCCAGGATGGACCAAACCTTTCAGCACAAGAAATCAGATGTCTTTTTTGGGCCAGCTCCTTACAAACCACACAGGATTGCGTTTCATGGAGCAAAGTGTTTGCATTTGTCTTGGATCAGTGGGGGCTGTGAGGCCCTTGAGCTTTGACTTTGCCTTTTGAGGCTCAACTTAGCAGGTTAGACGAGCTCATACCATGGGATGGATTTGCCCTTGCTCTACCTGTTAGTTTCCCTTCTCTCTCTCCAATTTAGGCCATGCTCACCACTCCCTTATTTGTGCTGCTTTCTTCAAAAACAGGGTGCACATGTACAGAGAGACCCTGTACTTTGCATTACGTGAGCAAAGTCAAGATGAGAACAGCACAGGTAGGGCATTGCTGATCAGGCAAGAGCACGGCTGACCTGTGATGTGATACAAGAATGCCCAGGACTAGGTAGGACATGTCATCCACTGCTTCTCTGCCTCCCTGGGTTATTTATAGTTTACACATCACCGCTGTGCATAAGTACTGCTGTAAAATCTAGCTGTTTGCAATTATTTGCTACTTTTTTTTTTTTTTTTTTCCCTCTAGGTAGGTTCACTAAATGAGTATCTCCCAACAGTGTAAGTTAAGCAATACAGGCTACAGTTTATGAAATGACTTACCGTTAAATATCTCGAGCTGCCGAAGGCAGAGAACACACAGATATCTCACGTTGAGCATTCACATAATATATTTTACCATAGAGCTTGTCATTGAACAAATATAGTGTTCAAATATTACAGCTAAAATTAAATACAAAGGAAGAAATGTATGCTTGTTAAGATTATTTTTTTTTTTTTTTCCAACAAAATGGCTGTTTTCTTAACTGTTTTCTGGAATGTGTCCTGTAACTGCAGATATAAGAAAGATATTCTGCTTTTTTTCTGGTTTACAATAAAAGAAGTCCCAAAAGATCTGTTAGCTTTTCTTTACTGAAAAGTACCCCAAATGATTAATTTTTCACCGCATAAATGAGAAGTCTTTTTTTTTTTTTTTTTTCCTATTTTTACTGGAAAGCCACTTGGATATTTAGAAAACAGGAAAGGAAATTTGTGTTGCAAAGTAGGAGTTTTTTGAATATTTCATGTTTGTCAAATCCTTGAGTTAAATGCACACTAGCAAAAACAGTTTATTTTTTAAAGCAAAAAAAAAATCTTATCACATATTCCCTAAGTACAGATGTTAATTTCTCTTGATGATGCTCTCAGTTTGTCATCACAGTGATGACTAAAAACCAAGCAGGTCAAGAACACAGAATGTAATTCTATCCGTAACATGTTGTTGTTGTTGTTTTCCTCAAAAGCGTTGCTTTTCATTCCACACATAACACTGAAAGAGAAAATCCCACAGACTACACCTCCATTCAGCTTCAATTTAGCCAAACACGGGCAAAAAGGTGGGCTGATACGTTTAATAGTAGATTTGTAAGTGTGATGTTTGAAGCTGGAAGAAGTGGGGAGCAGAGCTTGTCAGAAGCGGGGAGTGGAGGCAAATTTTGTCTCTGGGCTGCATCTCTGCGAGCCCAGAGGTGTCACAGAAGGAGCGCATTCCTTAAGTGCAAGGAATGGCAATTACCAAAACGAAAAATTTGTCATAATAAGCTTGCAATTGATGTTAGCGCCGCCCCGCTCATGGCGGCCTCGCCCCCTTCAGGAGGAGGCGCGGCGGGGAGCGGCCGCTGCCCCGCCATGGCCGCCGCGGGCGGCTGGGCCGGTGCCCGATGTACCTGAAGCGGCCGGCGGGCGGGCTGGCTTTTTGCCTCTTCTACCTGGCGTCCTGCTTCACCAACAAGGTGAGCTGCTCCGCAAGGGGAGCCCGGAGTAGACCGGGGAGGCGGCGGAGGCTGAAGCCGGGGCCCCGGGACACGTGGCGGCTGGCGGCCCGGCTCCCGGCCCCTTCGCCTCACGAAATGGGGGGCGAGGGGGTGGTAGCCGGGAACCCCGCTAAGTAGAGGTAGATCGGGGTCCAGAGGTGAAGCAGAGCTCCTAGGAGGAGATGTTGCTCCTACCGAATCTGCTGAAGGAGGGGTGTTGGCTGGGGAAGCAGAAAGGGGCTGCAGCAGCTGCCAGGCTGCCTCCTGTGTTGGAAAGGATGCTTGGCTTAACTCAGAGGAAGCTGGAAGAGCTTTGATGTAGGGCCTCTGTTTTCAAACTTTTGAGTAGGTTTTAACATAATGAGGCTGAAGATAATCAGAATATACACCTTCCATTTTCCCCAGATGACATATAAATGGAAGTGGGGGTATGGACTTGCACAGTTACGCCCTCCCGATTTAAAAACCAATTGCTACTTCTGACAAATCTGTGCCTAACACAACCCCTTGTGAGCCAACGTGCCTTATCTCTGTGTGTATTGATGCCAGTTTCTCAGTAACACGCTGCCACCACCTCTAAAAGTGACTTTGCCAAGTGCTCAGTGTGGTTTTGTCTCTGCTGAAAGCTTTTGGCATCTCGTGTTCATTGACAGCTGCTGCTGGCTCCTGGAGGGAATGGCAGGTCCCTTTCCTTTCTACTAAGGAAGCTCCAGTCGTTCTTCTCCTGTGCACAGATAGCGTCCTTGTTCTTTATCACAGGTAGTTGTTAGATCCTGGTTTACGTATGGAAAGGCCAATGCATTTCTGTCTCATAGATGCATATGTATGTGGGGAAAAAACGCAAACATCCATACGCAGGGACCCTAACAAAGCATGCTAAAGCAAAGACACAAAGCCTACTTCCACATCTGTGCAGTATATTACATCACCAATGGGCTTTATGGACAACTTCATGTTTTACACAAAACTGGGTGAGCAGCGTTAGGTAGAGATGGATTAATCATCAGGAGAAAATTATCTCAAAGTTAGCGGTCTTAATCCTGCCAAAGCTTGCCTCTGTGGTATGATATGATTTTAACGGACAAGTCCTCGTATCTTTTTGTTCCTGTACGTCCTTTTCCCGTTCAGTGCAAAGTGTGCCGTGTGCTCAGCAAGTAAAAGAGCAACTCGGTAGGCATCCTTCTCTCCAGTGTTCAGTGTGTCTGCTCTGTGCCTCACGAACTTCAGTGTCTACTGCCTTCCACGGTGACGGGGGCAGCATCCAGCAGTTCTGACACAGGAAAAGAAGTTACAGAGAATGTTCAGACTGTCTCTTTTTTTGTTTCTCAATTTCAGTAGGGGCTTCTTGTATTTTGTTGCTCTTGTAATCGCTTGTTAATGTTATAGCTCCGTGGATGTTTGACGTCCATTAATTTGGTGTTTGTTTTCCAGTATGTCCTGTCTGTCCTGAAATTTACCTACCCTACCCTTTTTCAAGGGTAAGTACCGTTTTAAGAATACAATCCTTTGAAAAATGACTTTAATTGGTAAATGTCCTGCTGTTCCATGCTGAAGCCAACTTGGGTACTTCATGCTGTTACTGGCTGTTGCTGTCCAGAGAACGAACTTCATGAAATCTTGGTAAAACAGACATTAATTTGTCTTGGTTAACTTTTAAACATAATGATGGTAATGTAATTAGGATATATAGACCCCATAATTTCTTGTTTTTCATGGAAGTTTTATGCTTTAGCATAGAAAAGTAATAATCATAGTATAGCCCGTCTTCATGGTATATGGCTCTCATGGATAACAGGCAGATTTGGTGTATTCTTTTTTTATTGTGCTAGTGAAAACTGACCTTAAACCCATCTTTAGGCATACACAAATACAGTGCTGCTTATTTTCATGCTTGGCATTTGTTGTAGCTGTGTATTAGCTGTGTAGTCCTTATGATACCTTAATGACTGTAATGAAAAATTTAATGCTTTCCCAAGTATTCATAGACAATCAGTACTGTTAATAATTTGTGAGACAGTTAGTGAAATTCTCTCCTCTTACATTCAAGACTTCTCCCTTTCATTCTTTTGAGACGCTGGTAAAATCTACAGATGTTGGATATCTTTAATTCCTTTACTGTTGCTTAGCGTGGTTTACATTTTTGCCTGACTTGCAGCTCCAGGGCTGTAATTGACTCTAGGAATAATTCACCTGGCAATCTCCATTTTCTCTGAGTATACTCAGCTCCATACACAATGAATGCTTCCTTCAGTAAACACACAGGCTCCTGGACAAGGCTTTTAGCATATGGGGAAAGGATCTTGTGTAATGTATGTCAAACATGAGTGTGGTAAGTCAACAGTAAGAAACCATATGCTCAATGACAAGGAATTGCTTTATGGTATCTGTGTTACCACAGTTACTTCCTTTTTCCTGTTATTGGAAATGCATCTGAGATGCATCTTAGTAGTTCTGCTTTTTAAAAGTGACCATTCCTTGAAAATTAAGTGACTTGGGTGTGCTTTCATTTAGTGCTAAGGTAGGTGAACAGAGGGGCAAGAGTGTTAGGCCCGCTTCATGTCATTACTGTTTGTTGATGTGGCTTTTGTTCCCTCTACAATGTAAGAGAATATGACAGTAGTGCTGAGGATAGGAAATTATTACAAGCTTCAAATTCTGTCCATCAAAATATGAGATGATATAAAATTCTTCGTGTAAAGTTGATGGGAATTCATCGGTGGTTTGGAATATAGAGCATGATCAAGCCTGCAGCAAACAAGAGGGGAATCTGGCTTTTAAGCTCTGAAAAGTCTCGCATCTGAAAAAGGTCAAGTGAGCTGTGATAGCAGTGTTGAACCTTCATCATATATTTATGGACAATGTCTGCTCTAACAAGGGTTAATTGTAGGTAATGCTGCAAATAGCAAACAATTGTCAATTTATGTGTGCATGAGAGATTTTTTAAAATAATTGCTTATTGGAGTGAATGGGAATAATCAATAAACCCATTTCTATACCTGTTAATGTGACTTAATGCTGTTGTGCAGTATCTGTCGTGTTAAATGCTCGAATATTTTCACCCAAGAAACACCTCTCTGTAAACCACTAGCCTGGAGAAGGAAGCTGATCAGTTGTTTTACAGCTTTAAAAAAAATTCACTGTGCACCAGTACTAATTTTAACCTGCAGCCATTGCTAAGGCCTCACATGCTATTTTTGTAGTACAGTAAGGAATATCTTTGTGATAGGATAAATTATTAGATAGGTAAGTTGATTCAGAACACGTGTAATTGTGATTTTCTCTTTGAAAAGGTGTGTAACAGTGTTGTGGTTTATATGCAGTTATCTGTCTGTGAAGATGTTTTCTCTAGATGCTCTGAAGCAGAAGCTCCTGCAGCATAATGATTTGATTGTTGATGACACTTAAGTTGGTGCTTGCTACACAAAATACAGGGCAAACATGCCATCTGTGTTCTAGGGACTGTGTAATCTAGGCCCAGCATGAATAACAATGAAAAGTCATAAAGCTCATGCTTGAAATTACCAGGACTACACGCTTCGTCCTTGGGGCTTATTGGTTCATCCAGCTGAAGTCAGTCTGAATTCTGAAATCATGCTGATTTGCTCTAACAATGACAGTTTATGTATGAACAGCTATCTATCTCCTGTCACAAACCTTGCCTCGCTTGCATCTTTAGATTATCATGGTTATAACGGCACTATTATTATCGTTAATCTTGTTTTGGGAGAAACGGTAAAATGGGTAACATGACTAAGGTAATCTTGGTAGATGGTTCTTTATAAAACATTTGAAACATGAGGTTGGAAGGACCAAAGTAATAGGAAAAACTGGAGGAAATAAAGGTCCAGAAAATGAAAGATTCAAAGAGGAATAGTGCCATCCCAGATAACCTGGAGAAATGGTAATAACTATAGTCCTGGGTGTGCTCTGAGAAGTTTTAGGGATCAAGAAATCATGCTCCACAGAGTTAAAAAAGACAAACAACTTAGAGATAATGTTTGTTTCTATTTCAGGTGGCAGACGTTAGTCGGTGGACTTCTGCTTCATATCTCCTGGAAGTTGGGCTGGGTGGAAATAAGCTTGTGTTCAAGGTACTGTGGGGTTTTCACTATCTGATAAATGCTTATTTTCTGTAGTTGAGTTACAGCGTGGTTAAGTTGGTTGTGGAAGTTGCTAACTTGTTAAAAACATAAGAGTGCGCATGTGTCTGTGCGTTCTGCCTCACAAGGATAGGTGAGGTCTTGTGTTTCAGTCTAATGAATGTTCAAGGACATGCAGTTCAACAGGTTACTAATATAAAGTGGATTCAGTTTAACATTTGGTAAGATAATGAAAAAAGGAAGCCATTAGAGAAGACTACAAGCTAATTTATCCAAGCATTTGTCTGCATCTCCTCCCTGAATTATCTTAAAAGTACATAAGAGAAACCTCAGTAATATTAGTTAAAAGCCCCCTTTCCTAAAATCTTAGTGCAGTGGAGTCAGAAAATCTAATCTGCCTTATCCTCTGTAAGAGGTGTATGATTCTCATTCATGGGACACACCCTTACGTGTACCTCCTGTATTCATAAATGCATGGCAAGAGTAGCCATTGCAGTGCACAGGGTTGGTATAATAATTAAACTCCAAATTCAAACGTGCTTTGTTGGATCGAGATCATCTTCTTGAACTGAGTGTGGCTCAAATTAGAAGAGTCACCCAAAATACTGTACTTTGTCAAGATCCTTTCCATACTATGGAATGTGACACATCCTTTATATTTCACAAAATGTCATGATTTATAAGGTGGCTTACCTACAGAAATTGTTGAATCCTCATCACTGGAGATATTAAAAAAAAAAAAAAAAATAGTGAATGACCTGAACAACGTGGCTTAAATCTGAAGCTAGAGTATCAGGCTAGATGACTGCCAGAGTTCACTTCTTTTTTTTTTTTTTAATCAGTGATTCTGTATTAGCAAATGAGAGCTGATAAATTTTGTGTCTGGGATACAAGCAGTTGATTTGCAAAACTGAAGCTACTCATTTAGAATGAAATCTGTGTGTATGTGTGAGAAGAACCAGGCTAAGCTCTTTTTTTTTTTCCTCCTGTGTGCAAGTGACTACATCACCCCTGAAACCTAAGCAAAGTTGTAAATGGAAACAAAATTTAACTTCCGATCTTTTATCTTTATGTTTAGATAAAATGATATTGGTGCTGAAAGCTGTCATTGACGCTGGTTGAAGCAGGATTAGGTTCCAATCTTCACTTTAGTAACAGTTACTGATACATATTGTTATCAGATGTATCTATTGTTTGTGCATGTTTTGTCTCCACAGTACAGCATGAAGGACAAAGGAATACAGCCATCAGTAATGTCCTTTTTCATTCATCCTTTCATCGCTAGATGAGAAATTACTTCTGCTTTAAATCAAGAAAGTTAAGAAGTCGAGACACCACTAGATGTCAGCATACACTAGGGAAACCGATTTAAACAAACCTTGGGAAAGCTTTTTTGTAGTTTTCCAGAACGTGCATTTTGTATCAGCTGTGAACCAAATGAAATGACCAGAATTAAATGGTGTGTTTTAGCTGTAATTCAGCTGAGTTCTTAGGTGTGAATTTAAATCTTTCTTCAGAAGAATTAAGTGCATGCTTTGCTGAACTGAACTTGTAGCATAGATCTCCTCTATTTAAAAAACAAAACAAAACAAAAAAAGAACAACCCGTAGTGTTTCAGAGCTTCTGCCTGCTGTTTCTTCTCAAGATCCTTTCCCCTGCAAAGATATTCTCCCAGTGGTCTGGAAAGGACATTTTTTTTTATCCCCTCTCTTGAAGAATGTTGGTCTCTGGATCTATTTTGTGTATGTACATGTAGGATATTTAAAACCAATATACCCAGTCATCAGTCTTCTCATACTGGAAATAACAAACTGCTACCCATCTGTGTGTTTCTACAAAGTCTTGAATATTTTTGTTCTGAAGGCTGATCTCGTGCTTTCTGAGCCAGTTCAGGTTATCTCAAAGTATTTCAGAAGAATTATTTTATTACATAGAGATCACTGCCCTTTGTCTGAAGGTTATGACAAAGTCAGGAATACTAGCTTCGCAATAAAGCAAATAAAAACAGGTCCTCAGTTCCATTAAACATATTATTTAGAGTAATTTCTCCTTGGTTTTATTTTTTCATATGCTTCTCTTCAGTACTGCAAGAGATGCTTGCTGTCGTTGTTGCTTCTACAGGGTGAATAGTGATTGTCTGCAAAACTTGTATCCAAAAGAACTCAGAGCCTTGCTTAAACCAAAAGCTTCAAAGAATGGTTTCAGGGAAACTGCTTGTTGACTTCAGTGGGCTTTGGATCTAGCCCCACAACCACAAACCCGTCAGTTCTTTCACGTCACTGAGCTCGCCTGCTCTGCACGTACATGGCTGTATTGCCAGCAAAGGAAACTGCTAACTGGTTTGCATACAGGACAGATCCTTGGTGCTGACATATTACATCAAACATGCACGCATTCTTTTTCAGTCCTGAAATTCCCACTTGGCAGCATAAAATTCTCTTTTCACATCCTGGGAAAAGGATCTGAAGGCCTTTTCCATTGCACTTCACAGTGCTGCACTGGAAATGGAGACATATTTCGCATACCTAGAATTTAGTGGTGGGGAACATGAAAGAGCAGGATTTTGATGCTCTAAATGGAAATTCAGTTTTCAGCTTGTGTTCCTTCTTCCCAGCCCTTCATTTCTCTTCTTCCCTTCCTTCTTTCTTGAATTCATGCCCATTCAATTTTTTTGGTGATGTGAAATCGTTGGCAGCGAGGTATGACAGTTTTAAATCCTGGTCTTAGTGAAATTCCAGTTGAATTGTGCTTAGAAGGCACAGATTCTCAATAAAAATGATGATGACAACCGGAGGAAAAAAAAAAACAGCAAATGTTTATGCCAGTACAAGGACATAAAGACCATGTTTTGTTACACTCTTGTCATTTTTTTTTTTTTTTAATCAAATATATTGGAAAATGATATAAAGAAAGGAAACACTTATTTTTTTTTTCCTTGTCTTAAAGCTTATAGAAATCCTTGGGCATGATGGATCTTCATTTAGACTGGTTTTTTTTTTTTTTGACCTTTATTTGTCTGTTTTTTGGTATTTAATGAAGTGTGTTGCTACAGTGGTAACTCTATTTTGACTCTTATATGCTAGTTGGAAGCATAATCCAAGCTGATGAATTGCAAATAATTTGCCTTAATTTTAAAGAAACAGAATTATGTGTTAAAACTCTGCCTTTAATTCAAGGTTTAGGAAGAGTGAATGAAGGTAACATTGTCTTCAGTCCTGGGAAACCGCTGATTTAGTCCTTTAAATTGCTATCACTTTTTTCCTCCCTTGCTCAAAATCTTATATTATTCTCTCCGAAGTTTACCCCCTACCTGATTCATTTTTTTCCTGAAGTACCAAGATCAAAAAAGGAAGGCTGCAAATGCTGAAGCCCCTTCTCAAAACTGAGACCTGACCCGACTGCCATAACGAAGACTTAACAAAAACCCACAAAACACCACCGGATCAATCTGCGATGATTTCATTCCTCCATTAATTGTCAAACTGCCTCTAGGAGATTGGCTTAGTCAAAGGAGTATCATTAGGAAATCTCAAGAGACAGGCTCCCACAGAGACAATCTGATCTTGAGGAAGGATCTCGTTGTAAATCTGGCTGAGAAACGAATGTGTGGGTGGGCAAGTGTATTTGTACATAGTGCAAATGTGTGCTGTCTGTGCAAGTGCGCCATTTTATGCCTTCATTTGTAAGGCTTTTTTCTTCCTTTTACAGTGTGTCAAGGAACTTACTGAAATGGAATTGCTCTCCCTTAAAACCAATAGGAGCAATTGCTATGAAATAATTTTTTTTGGTAGGAGAGCAGCCAAGGAAAAAGTACAAGAAAAGAACTAGCAGAAATCCTGGCTATCTGGGGTTAGATGAAGTGGTTCATTTCTGTCTCAGGGCCTTCTTTAGTAAGTGGGAGGAATATTGAACAGTCAGACAATAAATTTAATATGCACACTTTTGAATATATATATCTAATATTCCTTGCAAGTAGGTGTTGCTGGCTGCATGTAAACAGAATGTGGTGAAGTAATGCAATTCTAATTGTTTTCACAGGTCTGAAATCCTGTCATGGCTGCCTGCTTCAGTACTTTTTGTGGGCATTATTTACGCTGGCTCTAGGGCACTATCTAGATTGGTAAGAAATGCATGAGTAGAAGTCAGTTCATTACTGCCTCGACTTTTTTGAGCAAACAATGTTCCCTTCATACAAGGTGTTTAATGATGTTCTTGGGTTGGGGGGAAAGAAGGGAGGAGGAGTTCAAATAATACGGAATCTGTTAATGGTCCTAGAATGGTCCAATCCAGTCCTACAAAGTGTAAAGCAGTAATAAAAACCATAAAATACCTTCACCTTTCCGTGGTCTCTCTGACAGTCTGAAGAACTCAGCATCTCTCCAAAATATTCCAGGTTTTGCTGACAGATCCTTGGTAGTCTGAACTGTGCAAAGAGGGAAGAAGTTACAGAAATTATTAGCTGTATCTTTGCAAAAGGGTAAATGGGACACATGTCTGTGGGAAATGCTTCCAGGAGGAGGATGAAAACTATTTCAGTGAGAGGCTTTGAGGCTTTACAAGATTTGAGAAAATAAATTGAATGTCCGGAAGAGATTATGGGAGTGGTTAGAGACATTGGACTGATGATCCGTTTCAATCACAATAACCTAGCAAATGTTTATTCAGGGGATATCAAACCTGCTTTCAGTGAAGTTGACTGCCTTTTACTTAAGTGAGCCAGCGTTTCTCAAAAAAGTAAATGTGATGTTATTTTTTTTTTTAAAGCAATGTTTTACTGCTGTTTCTGCAAGAAATAAGTCTGCAAGACCAGATTCTCCTCTAGTCCTCTTCTGTCATTACACCTTGGTTTGATTCCAGAGCCAGCTCACTCCTACCAACTCCTAAACCCCCAAAAGGATCAAAAGGGAATTCTTTTTGGACAAGATTCTGCTTGTGGTAAACATCCTACAAATATCCCAGTGGAGAGGCAGGGCAGAAAGTGACAGATGGTCTTTGTCCTCTTACCAATGCAGTGGGTCTCATCTTAGACCCCGGTGATCTTTGTTAAAGCCTGGCTGTGCGCTCAGAAGCCACGTGCCTCCAGATTAGCTCTCTCTCATCGTGACAGCATTTACTTCCTCCTGCTTCCTTGGCAAAGCGAGTTCCAGCTAAGATCTGTAAGAAGAGAGCTGCCTGGAAACAGCGATAAAGCCTCGGCAGTGGCACCTTTTCTGCCTGCTCACCTGGGAGGTGGAGGAGGCCCGAATCATATCCTCTCTGGCTATTTCTTCTTTCACAGTCCCGTAAATTATATCATTTCCATGCCTTCCCTGCTCCATGGTCATTCAACAGTGAGATGCACTGGAGTGGCAGAGGGCCTGTGAATGTTTTTTTTTGATTTTTATCCCAAACCGTTCATCAGGAGCATCTCCCATTTCTGCATGGCTTTTTGTTCATGGATGAGGGTTTTGAGGCCTAATTCTGTGGCCATTTTAGGAAGAAAGATGGGTAGTTTTAGGCCATAATTAGTGTATAGTTCCTTGTACTGGTCCTAAATTCAATACGTGCCAGCTTTATTTACAGTGACTTTGCCTACAACAGTTTTATGACATGATGAGAAGAAAAATGCACTCTCCCGGTCCTTGTACCAGAATGGCTCACCTCACAGGTGTACTTGAATGAAGCGGGTTTGTTTCCAAAGTGGAAATTACATGAACTTTTTGGACCAAATCCAGGGATGCCCACTTTCAAACACTACTGTGTACTGCCAGGGCTGTAATATAGTCTCTATTTGTGCCTCTCCTGAGGGTCGCTGGCAGTTCTCCTGCCCAAGAGTTCAGGGCTGGAGGAGGGCTGCTTAGCTCTGGACTGTGATGCAGTAGCAGAAGTATGCAGAACTGCGAGGGGAAGGTTGGATGGAGTCTGTTCACCCTGCCTGTCCAACGAGTAAACCTTTCTCTTTGTTAGCGTTAAGTCCACTCACAAATTAAAGACTTCAAAGACGGCAGACATATGGAGAAGGTTAACAGGGCTAGGCAAACTGGAGCCGTTGTTGGCTCCGAAACGCATACGGAAGAGCCAAAAGTGGAGCCAAAAGGGGAGAGGGAGGAAAGAAAAACCCAACAAATTGGCTTCACAAAAGGAATAATGTAAATTTTGCTGTCAACTGGCCTTGTGTATGGTTATTTCTTTATAGTTACTTGTATTTCCTATCGTGTCAGGCTCAGGATGCATATGTTAGATAATTGTGTTTCATTGTGCTTAGCTGTCCAGCACCAGGGGTGAGAACTGGTTTTCGGGAAGGGTGAAGCAGGAGCTGACAAATTCATGCTAGTTCTGTTTGTGTGATTTTTCATTCCTTGCTAATTTAGAGGTGTTAAGAGTTACCTTGGTGAAACTGCTGTGTTTATGGATCCACCCCAGTTGTCGTTAGGGCTTTCAATGTTTATTTAGTGATCCTTATCCGGCTTTATGGGAAAGAAAAGAAAAATACAGCAAATACAGATTTCTGATCACAAAGTCAAGACAAGGAGGTGCTTGCTGTATGATACTTACAAGGCAAGGGCATCACTGAGAAATTAACTCATTCTCTACTCGTGATTTAAATACTACCCATAAGAAGGGAAATACTGCTTCCTACAACTGCTTTAGTCTTCAGGTTATCTTAATTGGAGCAGAGAGTTGCTTCTGTTTCGCCTGGCTGAGAGACCATGGATCTGATTTGGAGGAAGTGTTAGGAACCACTAATTCAAGTTGGTTTTGCCTGGGGCGATGGGTGTCTTACTCATTATTGTTATCGCTGGGGTTTGTTGCTTAATGATTTCATATTGGGATGGTGGCCAGATGCCTCCTTGGATATAATTTCAGCATCACTCGTGTGTGAACTATTATATTTCCACCCTAATTTCTGGCAGCTCTTCCTAGCAGGAACAGAAAGCAATTGCCGAAAATAATCTTCCTGGTGGTTTTGTTGCTAGGAGTAACACTGTATTCTTAGTACCCGCAGACAGAGACGGGAAAACTAATGAGAATGGTTTGCTGTGGAGGCTGTGGGCACATGAATTGAGAGGCAAAACGTGTGGCAAAGCTTGCAGTGGTAGCTCTGTATGAGCAAACAGACCGAGCACTCAAAAGAGGGAGAAGTGATTGTGCTCTTGGAATGGGACTAAGTCCCTTTTAGGAGATATGACGTGGGTTTACAATTTAAAAACAAGCAACACAAAACCCTGGGGCAGGTAGCCCTAAGAGGAGCACCCATTCCTATGCTGGTGACTGTTCTGAGTTGATTCAGGCCTTTTTTCTTTTTCTCTCTCGCAACGGCAGCCAATTCCAGTGTTCCTCGCCATACAGAACGCGGCAGAAGTCATAACCTGTGGCTTCCAGAAGTTTGTGCAGAAAGAGGTAATTGGTCTATTAATTGGGGTATTCAAGGCACCTCCGGTGATATAACTGCCCTATAACAAAGCACCTCGTTTCTTTTTACGTAGGCATTACTGCTGAGTGCTTTTCTGCTCTCGCTGTGATAGCAAGTCCCTAATGAGTCCCAGAGAGAGACTTGCTGTTGACGAGTATCTATATCGATGTTTTAATTTCCTCTTTAGTTGATGAAAGACTGCAAGTGCATATTGATGGTTTGATCTCTGTTTCAAAGACTGGCTTGGTCTCGTGCCATATGAGACCATCTCTCTCATGCTGTATGTAAGAATTTCATCGTTTGAGCTAAGGGCTGTTCTCCAGCCTCTCGTCCCCCAGTCTGTGCAGATATCCAGGGTTGCCCCTTCCCAGGTGCAGAACCCAGCACTTGCTCTTGTTGAACTTCATGTGGTTGGTGATTACCCAGCTCTCTAATTTGTCAAGATCTTTCTGCGAGGCCTCTCCACCCTTGATGGAGTCAACACCTCCTCCCAGTTTAGTATGACCTGCAGACTTACTCAAAATACCTTCTTGTCCTAGTAATCCAAGTCATTTATGAAAACATTGAAGAGAACTGGACCTAAAATGGAGCCACAGGGAACCCCACTAGTGACTGCTCACTTACCTAATGTAATTCTGTTTACTGTAACCCTTCGATAGATCACATCTCCACATGAAATTTTGGACAAACAGTGTGTTTTGGGATTTCTTTCTGAGTGCTTAAGGATTTGTTCCAATACCTGTTAAAGTATTGGAACAACTGGACAATTCCTGCTTACTTTAATAAGAGATTTTTTTTTGTCTCTTCAGCTACACTACAGGAGATTTTTCTTTTTAGGCAATGAAATGCTTTTTTAATTGTAAAAGCAGAGAGCTACTGTGTGAGGTAGCATGGGGAAATCACAAAATCATTTCTGCAATGGCCTATGGCTTGCAGTGGAAAGTGTCTTCCCTTCATTACCTCTGCTGTGCGTATAGAAGACAAATAAATGGCTGATGTTTGCTATTTGTAACAAGCTGAAGAGGTCTGAAAGGTATAATAAGGTATATCATGGCATGTCCCTGTGGCATATTTCCCTGTCTAGTGTCCCTGCCAAAGTGTTTTTATCTTTTTCTTCTAGCTCACATGCTTCTATTTAATGTCTTTGAAAACAGAAGCATGATGGGGATGGATAATGCAAACACGGGTCTTGCTAGGAGTCTTCTGGGGAACAATTTTGGCCCAGGGGATTGGGAAAGTCATGAATTTGGACCAAGACTGGTTTGTTTTGGATGATACCTAATTAATTAATGATACTTAATATTTGAGTACATACAAAATGCAGTTTTGGCATACTTGAAGATGTGAGTGAGGATCAGGTATTAAGTTAGCGACTGACTTTAGGTATACTTACTGGTAAATAACCTAAAAATAATAATTAAAAAAGAAAAAGGGAGTAGGCTAATCTGTAATTCTTGTTCTATTTTTTTTTTTTATTTTTCAAAATAAATTTGCTAAGCAGTACTCAAACATAACAGGTTGTTGAGTGTTCAGTGGCTTTTTAATGTGTTTGTTGCAGGAATATCATCTGTGATCACATGGATTAATTTTTTAATCATTTGTTCTTTTCTACAGCAGACCTCTCATCTGAAAGTGTGTAGGTAAGTTTTAAAAACTATTCAGATTCAGACTTGTTTTGGCTCCAGCTTCTGTATTTGTTTCAGACAGTAGCACATCAAAACAATGAAGAATATTAAGACACATTCCTGTAGGCAGTGAGTCTGAATTGCAACAGAAGTAATTAAACGTTTTTGAAACCATTTTTTAACAATTGCTTAAATAGATATTTTTTTCTCATTATTACAAATAAAAACAGCTAGAAGGGTAATCTTCCTGAGTAACATAGCAGTGACTTTAAGAATGTTTTTGAAAATGAGGTGGAAATCAAGTTTGATAATCCAGTGGATAAAACAGTAAGAAAAAGATGATGTGATAGAAAATAGCTAAAAATGCCTTTCCTAAGAAAGAAGAGGTGGGTGACATCCAGCATCATTCTGTTAGCACTGATACACAACCTTCTTAATCTTGGTTGGGCTTCAAAAAGGGGATAAAGTGACAAACAGAAACTGGCTATACCTGTATTAAAAGTTTCATTCTTCCTGCCTATCCTCTTGAAAAAAGTGTCCTCCGTGCTTTGTAGTCTTTAAGCTGTACTTAGAGTAGATGGTTTTGGTTCATATGTTAGTGTGTTTGGAGGCCCTGTCTTCCTACTCCCTCCCTGATGTTCCCATTAGCTGACTGACTCATTTACTGCCTTATTTTCACTACTGGATTATCTTCAAGGACACCAGGTTTTGTTTTGTTTTGTTTTGTTTTTTTAATCTTATTTATTCTGTCTTCTGTGTCCCTGCAAAGCAGGAAAATGAGCTGCAAAAGCAAATATCCACTATTATTAATAGTGATTGTCCATAGAAATTTTCCACCTGCATTTTCTGTGTAACCTGTAGAAATCCTGACTCAGCCACAGTTTAAGGTTTTGTTTAGTCCAGCTCCACGGACTAGGGGTGTTTTGTGCTGCTTTTCTTATACAACATTGTTCTGTATTATTATTTATGAAGCGTGTCTGATGTAAAAATTAATTTTGGTGGCAGAAATTGCTTTTTAAATACATGGAATAAAAATGAAGTAAACAAAGCATCGCTGTAAAATCAAGTGGAAGTGTCCATATTTCACTGGGAGTACAAGCTTTCAGTCTTGTTTTTTTTCTCTTTCCCACAGTGTGCTGTTCCTTCTGGTAGCAGCAGTGTGCCTTCCTTTGTTTGACACACAGGTAAGCTCTGTTTTTGTAAAACAGCTCTAGCTTGACCTTGATGTTTGTTCTCATAGAAGGGATGCAGCTTTTACTTGTAAGCTAGGGCAGGATTCCTGCAAAGGAGTCGTTAAGTGTGGCCTGTTGCCTTGTTGTAATCTTGCTGGTTTTAATGTGTTTGCATCCTGGTAAAAACCTCTGACCAGTGCACACACAGAGCTCTTCAGTGAAGCCAGTAGCAGAAAAGACCTTGGTGTAACTTTACGGTACAGAGTAGAAATTGCTGGTGTATAATCCATCTTCCCTGAAAGCAGACATCAAAAATAGGCCGGGTGAATTCCCCTCAAAAATGTTTATTTCTTCCCCATTGATTGAGCACAGTAGGCTCTCTTCATAGAATGTTCTTTCAGGATACTCTGCAGTTCCTGAGAGCCTTGGAGAAAGAGACTGCTTAGGTGCTGGAGAGGCTGAGAGGAGAAAAGAAGCAAGAGAACACCGCTTCCAAGACCTTAGTGGTATTCCTCTGATCCCTACAGCCCTCTCTGATTGCCAATCCAAATGTCCAGGGGCAGCCAGAAGTGAACTTTTCTGCTGAGTGAAAAATGGCTGTGATACAAGAGTAAACAGGCTGGAGTTCATAGTCTCAAGCTGTTTAAAATGGTGTCTATGTCTGAAAGAAACAGAGCTGTCCTCACCAAGGCTGAGAACCTGGGTAATAGGATAGATACCTTGTATATGCCAAATTTCTAAGGGGAGCAAAAAGGACTTTAGTCTTCTCTAGACTTTCTTCTCCTTACTTGTAGCGTAGCTTTGTGAAGCTAACTGCAGGGAAATGGTAATACCTATGTTTATATGAACATGCCTTAATTTACTTAAATGTTCTTTATTGCAGTTTGATCCAAACGGTTATTTCTGGGCCCTAATTCACTTGATCTGCGTTGGTAAGTCATTTTCTTTTGGAAGGAGATTTCTGAAGAGTAAACATGTTGTAGAAGCAAATCAGCTTTATTGTGAAGTTATTGATATTTACGGGTTTTGATGTAAGGGAATAAAGAAGGTCAGTAAAGAAAGTGCATTCCTTTTATAGCCTTTGTGTTGAAAATAAAGGAATAAGCTAGATACTGCAGTCAGTTAATTGTGGATGAGAAAACACACATACAGTTTTAATCAACACTAAGCCTTTCTGGGAGTTTTTAATGGTTGGCCTCTAAGAGACGCTTCTCTCAGGGGGGAGAAGAAACATGAAGAAAAACAAATAATATCTTTATTGCACACTCTCGTTTCATTTAAAAGCCTATAAAAAGTATTCTAAAATATCATGGAATATGCTCCCAGAGGAAGGGTGTTGAAATGTTGGTGTTTTTGATGCAATCATATGCGTTTTTAAAAACAAAGAAACAACAACAAAAAAGAGTTGCATGACCTGTCGGTATTTGTATGCTTAAATTTTGTCTTTTTCAGGTTAAACATTAATTTGGATAAACAAAAATTCTTCCCTGAAAAGCTAAAAACAGGCCTAAAAAATCTGAAGAAAACCTGAGTAGTGATACTTATAACGTTAAGTTGGATTGTAAGGGATTTGTATTTTGTTCTTAGAACTGCTGTAAGACCGACTCATTCATATGTTAAGTCTTGTCTGCAAATTAGGGATGATTCCTTCTTTATTTTGTGTATTCCTTTTGTAAATTTTTTAGGTCAGAGGTCGTGTGTTTATATGTATTTGTGTCTAAGGAGGTCTAGAGATTGCATGCTAAAAAAGTTGTATACAAATAAGAAGTATTACTTTTTCTGTAGGAAATGTCATGTGGTAATTGTTTGCTTACTTAGATAAAACAACAGTCTAAGGATTTTTCACTTCAAATACTTATTTACTATAACTAGTGATGTTCCTGCTTTCTCAATTGTTTCCTTTGTAAGGCATTGCTAGATCAGAGGTGGAACTCTGCTCAGAACCTCCAGGAGCCCTAATCTGGGTTGTTGAAATGTGTAGGAAGTGACAACATAACATTTATGCTCAAAATACATCTTTTTTTTTTTTTCATTTTGCTTATTTCTGAGGGAAAGCTGTTTATGTTGCTGTTGAAGTTTTTATGTAATTACGTTTTCTATCAACTAACAAAATGATGCTGAAAGAAAGGGTGAACAGGTGAATGGACTTACCACATAATTAAGGTAGAACATAGAGGAAGGGTATGTTTAACTTTTCAGCTTGGTTCGAAGAGAAATGGTAAAAGGGAGGAAAAGGTATGGAAGAGGCCTAAACAACTAGAGCCGGAAGCTGTGTTATTCCTTTCTTGAGTGCTTAAAGCCTTTTCCAAAACAGAAATGGGAGATAACCAAGAGGTGAGTAGGTAAAGATTGCAGAGAGCCTGGACAGCCAGGAGCTGAGAGAACTGCAAAGGGCAAAAATGGCTCAGAACCAACAGCTATAGGAGCCTATATAGATGAACACATCATAGAAGGTACCCAGAAAAATAGTGAAAAATGGGAAGAATGGATTCTTCAGCATTTCATTTACATAGACATTTGTGCTTCCCTCCCCATTTTTTAGTTTCCATGAGCTAGAAGTCATCTCTTTGGAAGGACTAGCAGAAATGTGTAGCATGAGGGTAATCTGAGGTGATAACACTTTGAAAACCATGAATTCGGAGCAATAGGTTGATTTTACTCATGATTTACTCATCCTTTGTGCTCTGTTGCTAACTGTAATTTGAAGGGCTTCCACAGCTGTCAGTACCAATGACCAGATAAGCTGTTGTTTGTCAGAATGATTGCATCTTATGGTAATTACACATCATTTCAATTGCAGGGGCTTACAAAGTATTTCACAAGCTCTGGAAACCTAGTTCTTTCAGGTATTGTAATTTTTTTTTTTTTAAAGAAGGAGATTGCTATCAAAGAGGGTTGATCTATGTAGCAGTCAGGTAAACTGTAGGATCTCTGCTTTATCGGGATGAACTGGATCGCTCTTGGTTAATCATTAATGACTTTTACAAGAGGAGCCTTGTTGTTGATCATCTTAAGAATACCATGCAGTTATTGATATTTATACTGCTAATGCAAACACTGAATTAATTTTAAACAGTGTGTTATCAAAGGATGATGACTCAATCCTGGAAAAATATCCCCTCATTACTGGCGCTGGCATGAAGAGGAAATGTTAGTTTCTGTTAGACTTGAAAGCTGCAAGGTTTGTCTGTGTCAGTATCTCCCAGTGGGACACAGTCTCAAAAGTGTTTAACAGCTGGTGAGTTGGTGCAGGCTGTGAATATCTGAATAACTTAAAAACCTGGAGACTTTGCAACAACTTTGCACACTAGACCTTCAACCATCCAGTAGTTTTCAAAGCAGGTGCATTGTTCACACGACACATTCATGGTGTCTGTAATCTGCAATTGTCTGTATAGGGAAGGAAGTGTTGCCACTGTATATTAAGTGTATGTGTGCAACATATGTATAGGATATGAATAAGCTCATTTATTTCAAAACCATTTTCCATTTTTGTTTAAGGGGTCTAAATTTTGGTTAAGCTCACCATATCTTTACTTTCAACGAGACTCCCATTGGCAGAGTAACAACAGAAATAGTGTGCAAAAGCTGTGTAGGTTAGTATGCTGATTAATGTTATGATATTAATAGTTTGTTTATAATATAATACATATGCTATATAATTATAACGTGTATAATGCAAATATGTTGCAACATTACAGTGTTATAATACTACTTCCTATACTGAGCTATTATATCAAGTGAATGGCATTACTAAAAGAACACTTTTTTTTTTCCCCCCTCTCTTCTCCTCTGCTAGTGAACTGGACCAACAGTACATCAATTATGTATTCAGGTAAAATGAATAAGCCTTTGATACACTATTGTTGCTTTTGTGTTGTGTATGCCTTCTATTTAACCATGTCTTGTTTAGGAAACTCAGAGCTACCACTACTTAAATGTATTTATTTATCAGGATGTTCATTGGAAGAATATGGCTTAGCAGCTGCATGTTTTTGGCTCTGGTTGTAGGTGGGCGTGCCAATATACACCTGGGGAGGTAACGAGGTGTTAATTACGAATTTTTAATCACCATGTGCACAAGTGATCTATCTTTTCCAGAAATAATATTTACTGAGTAACTCCCTGGCAAAACCTCCACCACAGAAAATCAAACTTAAACTAAATTGCCAGGGGGAGAGGCAGCGATTATAAAAGTACCACGTGCAAAGAACACAAGCAGTAACCGATGGTTGAGAGTGCCGTTAGTGCGATTGAGTAACTCAGACCTTGAGCCGTTTTTCTGATTTGGAGATATAAAACTGGCTTGTTATTTTGTAGTTAGTAAAAGAGCCTGAGTCACAGACCAGAGTCCCCTGGTTGGTTTTTGTTGTTGTTTTTGTTTCATTTTGTTGTTTCTGGTTTGTTTGTTGTGTTGTTAAAAAAAAAAAAAAAAAAAAAAAAATCCTTTCCCCAAAGAGCTCCATAAGCTGGAGCATTCAGTGGTCATGGCTTCCACTAGATTTTTGGGAGGCTTTATTTGAAGTAAGACATAAAGAGACTACTGGATCCTTCTCCATCCACTATCACATCATCTTGTATATATTGATCTCTTTTCTTAAGAATGGTAACTAAATTTGTAGGAGAATGCTCTGGGGTATGGATGTGGAGCTCTAAGGGAGAAAGATGGTTGAAAGGACTGAAATACATAAATTGGTTGGGGCAGAAGTGGAACACAAAAAGAAGTTAGGAATAAGCACAGCAAAAGTGAAGTTGAGCTTGGCCATTTGATTAGATGGATGTGTGCTTTAACCTCATTAAAGATGCCTGATAGGAACGTATCAGGGACACTGGTGTGAGATAGTTACTTAACTTAGGTTCCCATTTATCTTATGAGCATCATCAGCATAACACCATGTATCTCTTCCTATCATAGCCCAATCAGATCTTCTATTGCCATAAAAAAGTAATGCAGGCCACTTGGGGTTTGTATGGTTCCAGTGTCTGTTCACCAAGGTCCCATGTGTTGACGGTACCTGAATATCAATTTGCTTGAAGTAGGCTCTTGTTTGAAGTCAGTTGTTGTTTCCTATTTAGTGTGAAGTGCAAAGCAAATCAATTTTACTGAAGGGAGGTAGTTGTGTTTATTGAACTGTTTCGAAGAATGTTTGTCATGGAGCTTGCAAATGTGCTGCTATGTACAGAGTTAATCCACAAAGCCTCGAATGAAGTATAGCTGTATGTTTAATGTTGAAGTATGAAGGAAGAATCAGTAAACAAGCGGTAAATTCAACTTATTACTATTATTTTTAATTTGTCAGCTGCCTCACTGTGGCTCTTGGTTGTCATTTTAGTTGAAAACTGTATCTGGGCCTGACCCTTTAAGTTCAGATTTTGGCTGAAGGCCTCGATTTTGCAGCTTCGATTGAGAAGTGAGATCTGTGTTCCGTATGATGTTAGCTGATGGTATCCTTTGAAGTCTGTGAAGTTGTGTCCAGCAGAGAGCAGGAGTTGCACATTGCATGGAAAGGATGATTATGGATACAGAGGATTTTGGAAAGGAGAAGCTTCTCAACTAAGGAACTGTGAAGTACAGTGGTGTGTATTTAGAAACTTAAAATATATATATAAAAAAAAGGCAGAGAGATTGTGCAAGTTGGGAGGTGGCTTTTTAAGCGTCTCATTAAAAGCAGAACTGTGTTATTAAACCTTGAAAAGATTGTTTTATGATCTAAGGGTCTTAAAGGTCAGCATAGCTTGTGAGATGATGGTGCAAAGCAGTTGCTGGAAAATGGGTGTCTCGTTCTTTGAAAAGAGGAGGTGGAAGACCGGATGCTCATATGTTTGTTTTACATCTCTTGAGTATCCGTGTCTCTCTGTCTTTCTGTATATATTTCTGTCTGGTAGAGAGCCTCACAGTTCATGGCACTTGGGCCTCAACTTGTCTAGGGAAAACAAACAGCACCACGAGCAGTGGAATAAAGGACACCTGGTTTCTTCCAAGTTTGTGTGTTGTCATTACGGCCGTCATGTCTGATAGGGTGTGACATTTGGTGGCAGCTCGCTCCTTGTTTGTGACCTTGGTGAGGTGCCACTGAAGCGAAGGCCCTCTGGTGTCTAATGGGGCTGAGAGGCTTTCTGCCACCAGAGGCACTGGCCACAGGATTTGTCCCTTCATGAGACCTGTCAGCATGGAGCTACCTCTGAAAGGTCTGCTGTTCTCCAGATAATGGAGGAAGCTGGTCAGCATGTTTGAGAGCCATGTAGGATGGCTGACAGACACACGGTATGGTGTCAAGAACTTAATTTCTGTAGAAAAAAGTCAAAAATACTTCAAGTAACACTGAATGGAAAACATTTTACTCTGAACTCTGGATGAGCACAAACTTCTTAGGCCTCTTCTCACACGTAACTAGTGATAGGACAAGAGGGAATGGCCTCAAGTTGTGCCAGGAAGGTTCAGGTTGGACATGAGGAGCCATTTCTCCTCAGAAAGAGCAGCCAGGCACTGGGACGGGTTGCCCAGGGAGGTGGTGGAGTCACTGCCCCTGGGGGTGTTCAAGGAAAGGTTGGGCATGGTGCTTGGGGACATGGGTTAGTGGGGACATTGGTGGTAGGGGGATGGTTGGACCAGGTGATCTTGGAGGGCTTCTCCAACCTTTGGCTGCAAACACAGCCAAATAGTTTTTATCATCACAGGATCTGCTTAAACTGTTTCTGTCAGTGCAAAACCAAAACCGTGCTCTGTGTGGAGGCACTGCCTGGGTGGAGCAGATTCAAAGCTCTGAACCAAGCAACTGGATGTTATAATGCAATGCACCAGGGTGTCAGATTAAAAATACATATATTTAGATTTAAGAAAAAACAACTGTATTGGATGCTTCCAGAGGTGCAGCTGAAATTAGCAGTCTCCTGACATATGCTGTCCTTGTAAGCCCTGTTTCTCATTTCAAAATCTGAAACAGTTTTGTGGGGGAGAACATCTTAAGTTCGAGCGTTAGCAAATGTGTATGGACAGGAACGTCCCAGATCTGAAGAAATACTTGTTGGTGATGAAAGTGTGGTGGTGTTCTTACTTCATCACTTCCAGCATGATTATTCAGGGGATTTTTAAAAGGGAGCCTGGCCAGGGACAAATGTAGGAGAAGGAAAGCAGAGCTGTGCTATGCAGAGAAAGGAGGAATGATGTTGCTTCTTAGTGCCCAGACCGATCCTCCTCTTCATCCCTCTCCCTTTTGTTGTCCCTCTCATCCTCCAGTCTTGTTCCCAACACCCTCTTTTACCACAATGTTGTATTTCACTGCATTCTGACTCTTGTGCTTCTGATACTTCCTACTTACGCTTTTTTTTCCCTTTTCTTTCTTTTTTCCCCAGTAATCTTGTATTTTCTTTTATTCCTTTCCAGTCACCAACTTTTCACCAAGGCAGGAGCCAGATTTCTCTCGCTAGCCAGCTGGCAAAGGCTAGCGTGAGGCGCAGGGTAGAAATGTCTACCTGGCACATGGAGGGATGTATAATGTGTCTTAGGAGTGTGTTGCAGCTTGTCTTGGGCTTTCACCTGTGGTGATGCAGGTAGAGATACGTTACTTCTTGGGGTGAACTATTAGGTGAACACTAGTGGGTACAATTGAAGACCAGAGAAGCAGAAAAACCCTGCATGGGAAACCTGCTGTGGCCTGAGGTCCAGGCTGTCCTTCTGGAACCCCCTGGATCCCTGATTGGCTTTTATAAGTCTTTTCTACTGTCTTTTCTACTGATGTTCTGGTCAGGGCAGTTACAGCACAGCTTTAATGCCATCCAACCCTTGTGCCTGAACCTTCCCCGCACTTTACAAGGATGAAAACAAAACCTTCTCCATGTTTTCCTTGGATTCAGGCCTGGGATGTCTGCTATGGTTATCAATCCCTCTTGGTTGCAGAAGGAAGTTTCTCTTAGAGCATTTCCCTATCTCACTGTTATTTTGTTTTAAAAGTAATAATGCAAAAAGCAAAAGTGGAGAAACACAGGTTAGTCATAATTCATGTTGATAGTTGTACTTCCAGATCCCTGTTGTCTGCCTTATTCAGTCAATAATGGGTACCTGAGGTTGCTCATTTACAACAAGCAAAATTTTCTAACCATCATGCGTGCTGGGAGCCATTTCCAGCTCTTCCTCTGCCTGAACTTTTCATCATGTGGCCTTCTACTGGCTGGGTTTGTACTTTACTGCTCTTACTGTGCCCAGTGACCTGTAAGAATCGCTGGTAATTAGCAAGGGAAACTGCCTAGCTTTGCCATTCACAATATTAATGAATGTCTTTTCACCTTCCTAAGTGCAGTGCTTGCTGCTTATCAGGGAAGTGGCCTCTCCAGATACTCTTTTCTCCTTCTCTCTCTTGTCCCTTGTGTTCGACATGGACACATGTTGTTGACATGGACACATGTTGTTGTCTGTAGGAAGCTCTAGTTCTGTTTTGGAAGACATACGCGCTTCTCCCATCCTATAATGCTCTAGAGTATCTTTCTGTAGCCTTTTAAGCATTGAAACAATGTGAAATAAAAAGTTTTGGGTGAGAAAAAGAAAATAGAAATTTGTAAGAAGAATCAACAGTGCTGAAAGAGGCTCTGTACAGCCTGTACTCCAAACTCGGAGTATGAAGACCATGTAGGATCTCAGAAGTCTTAAGTAATTCTCCAGCAAAAGAACTGGTCACAGCAGATTTTCTTGTTCTCTTATATCTGTGTATCACTTGGGCTGGTACTTCGTTTTGATTTCATGCATATTTTTTCTTTTTAGAACTCGTTTAATTTCAGCATTTGATCTTTTTGCACGTAACATTTTTGGGCATGAAGGTGCAGCGAATGTACAACTGCTTGCATAGGACTGGGTATTTAACTCTTCCACAACATATGGACATTTCTACAAAGCAGACGTTTGTGCACGCTGTTGAAATTCGTCCTTGGACAGAGGGTCGCTCAAGTCTGTAGTTCCCTATACATTCTGCCTCAGTGTCACCAGCTGGCTGAACAGCAGCTCTGTTACAAAGGGCTTGGGGAGTAACAGGGAATGCTAAAATCAACCTAGATGATTTATCCAAACTATTTTAAGAAGAAGCAGGTAGTATAATGTGGAACAAAAGTCATAAACTGTAGCTTTGGTGATTTGCAAACTGGACATCAGGAAAAACCTCTTTGTTAGGAGGGTAGAGTGGCCCTGGAACAAGTTACCCAGAGCAGTGTGGAGTATCCATGCTGGCAGATTTTTGAGACTTGGTATTTTCAAGCAAAGCCACACAAGACAGAGGACATGATAAACTATTGGCAATAGCCCTGTTGCAAGTTAGAGGTGGAACCCTGGAGATTCCTTTCCAGCTACATTTTTCAGTATTATTTTTTATGCCTCATTTACTCTATATAACTGAAATAGTTTTCACCATGAAAAAAAAAGCAAAGCTGTCATTTCATAATGTTGAGGCCACGTCATAACTACTGTAATATATAATTAATCTTTTTTTATTTTTCAGTGTGGTGTTGTTGGCCTCTGCATCCCATCCAGCAGGTAAAATGGTTTGAGTTGCTCCTTTTTTTAGGTTTCTGTAGTGCCTTTCCTTTTCATGAAAGTTTTTAGAGGCTAAACCCTGTGGAAGTTAGCTGTGGAATTCAACTGCAGTGTGACTGATGATGTGGTATCTTGTAGGAAGAAGAGAGGAAGGTACCTGACACTGTGTAATTTGTGTTTGATATTTGGTAATATCTTTCTTAACTGCCCTTTGCAAAGAAGCAGCATAGGGCAGCCAACAAACAACAGCTTTTGAGGTGGTATGTGGCAAAGAACAAAGGTTCCCTTCCTGAACGTGTCCGCTTGAGAGCAGTGCACCAGTGCTCCCGATAGATCTGAGCTTCCCTCTCTGTGTTTCCCTCAGTGCTATGCAAAGATTTTAGTTTGTTGTTTTCATGAGATGCAGCCCATCCCTTAACCCTGTGGCAGGATCTGAAGTAGCAAAAAATCAAAGGCTAAAATTGAAGAAACTCAATATTTGATGGTGGAAAATACTGCTCTCGTACAGGTTTTTTAAGAGTTAGAAGGAAAAAGGTGTCTGTCTGTTGCTTTCACTAGAACACTTGCTCAGTCAGAAAAATAAAGCCAAAAACATCTAAGTAAACTTGAATTCCCCCTTTTGACTGGTGGTTTGTATTATGTATATAGCATTTCCCCACCAGGATAGACAGAAATGCTAGGGAAGTAGGCCTGTGTTTCAAAAAGTGAAAGGTGGAGCTGCATCTGCATCTGTAGGACCCAAGGGATGAAGGAGTCCCAGGAATTGTTGCTACTAAGAGCAGCCAGGGCCCAGGTTCCTGGAAATGCAAGTACTTGAGAGCTCTGCCTGCATCTGGGAGAACTCTCTTAAACCTCTCGACTTGTTCTGTGTGACAGAGTTCAAATTCCAGAGGAAGAAGCAGCCAACATGTATCTGTGTTTCCTGTTGCTTCAACAGGAATCATCACAACCTTCTGAGCAGAGTGGATGCGAGATCTGTCTAGCCACTGGGAACTTTTATTTCAGCAGGATCAGCTGTATACTGGCAAAGAATATTCTTATATTTTGTATAATCCCTTTCCTCCTTTTCAACCAAAGGCTGAGACTGGCTGGAATCAAGGTCAGGGAGAAATCATTAAGCACACTAGAAATGTGGAAAGCATCACAAATGAAAAGTCAGCCAGCTGTAAAGGCTCAAAGGAATGTTAAACCAGTAATGTTCGTATAATTGCTGTTCCCTGCTTGTAACAGTGGTAATTTTTTTTTCCTGTGTTCCACTGAGTGTATTGCTTTGTCCCTCAGGTGATCTCTTCAGTGCCTTGGACTTTCCATTCCTGTACTTCTACAGATTTCACAGCAGTTGCTGCGCCAGGTAACCTCTCTGTAACAGGGCATGTGAATGTTTTCAAATTACTGTTGAATTCCAGCCTTGGCTCTTGGTTTAAAAAAAATAATTGGAGCTATTCTAGTTTTTACTGGCATAAGCCAATAAAACTGCAGAGAACATGTGGCAATGCATTTGAAGGCATAAGATTTAGATGTACTGAAATTTGTGCAAGTGAAGTAAATGTGATTGTTTGAGGGAACCAGGAGAGCTCCCAGTCACCAGCAAAGTAGTTCTTACCTAATGTAGCAAAGCTTTGATAAATAGCATCTCTTAAATGCTTCCCAAGTTGGATTAGCCCTTGTAAAACTTGCTGTTTGCAGAGATTACAAAGTATTAGTCTTCAGCACCGCATGGGTGCACATGGATTTATTTCCTTGTACATCTTGTTACTTGGCAGAATGCTTTTTGGGGGTAAAAGGGAAAAGCTTTAACAAGCATCCCTTTATTTTGAGTAGCAAAAGTTCATTGCCCAGTAATGTAATTCTCACAGGACAACATAAATGTTCACTATAGGTCTTAATTATCTCATGTAATTTATTCCTGTCCTTCCTCTCCAGTCTTTTGCCTAATGGAAGTATTTTCGTTTTAGAGAGGGAAAAATGTTTTCATACTAACTGATGGTGCAAATGTTTCCTGATTGTTACGTATTTTCTGATTTGTATCTGGATTCTCTGTTAAAAGGTGTTATTTTAAAATGATTGTTAAATAGTTCCTCTGTAGTTTGTGGTACAAAAGTCATTTTTTTCAAGAGTGGACTGCACGTAATACAAATAAATTGCAGCTAGCTATCAGATAACTTGTTTCTCAATAGCTGGTGAACTCTGTTTCTTCTTGAAGACAAGTGTAACTTCAGGCACTAATGGATATTTAGCTAGCCCAGACATACTTCTCTTTTACTTCAGTATAATTTTACCCCTGTTGTAACCTCCTGCTTCTGTTTCCATTGCCCCAGCTTCAGCACACATCCTAGATAGCACTGTACGCTACACTTTTCTAAAATAATTGGAAAGGAATAGATGGAGAAACAAGTTGCTTACCCACATCTTGTCATCTGGTGTCTTGTAGATGGAAAGGACTTGATGGAAAACCCGCACAATTTAAAGGGTGACTGGTGGGGCTAAATGCACCACCTGTGCAGAATGTCTGAAGCATTAGAAGTTAGGCACAAAGTGCTCGATTTATTTAATGAAATAAACCGCTGTCTAATTGTGACATCAGTATTTCAGGTATGATAATTATCTGTTTCACTTCTTATGCCTGAATTAGATGAAATGCCTTCAAATCGCTTTCGACTCAAAGCACTTTTCAGCAGGGCAGAAGGTACAGAACAAACTGTAGCCAGCTACTGAACTTCCAGAAATATGGGCAGTGCTGCTTCACTGAACTCACCGATTTCTCAGGGTGGGATGCTCTCCTGCTCAGTTCTTCATCCTCTGCAATGGGCAGCTGAATTTGGTTCTTTTATCACTAAAGCATCATCTGCTTTCTTGGCTACAGGCACAGCAGGTAGTCCTTTGGGGTCTTGTGTTATGCCAAAGTGTAAGAAATTGTAGCACCTCCTACTCCTCAGCTGTTATCTTACCCTACTGCTTGGTGTATCAAAACCACCTGTACTAATGTGTGGCTGAGAAATGATTTCCCACATGCCCTGAGCAGGGAACAGCACTTGACTCAGGTGTTGGAGCCCAGCATGGGACTTCTAACCTGGGGAGCCATGATCTTCTACCCATTCTGCTACTGCAGAGGGGCCATCAGCTGCCAAGAACAGCACACCAGCCAAGGCACTTTTTGCCTCACCACGTGTGTGCCCTGTGGATCCTATCTCTTTTCCCATGCAGTTACCCACAGCACTTCATAATGTCCTGTGCCTCATAACCTAGTAATTTGTGCCACGTGTATTTTGAAGTCCTTTTCCACTCCCTGCTTGCTGGCTTGTATTGTTCCACTGTTCACAGCCAGTGGATTTTAAGTATTTTGCAAGTGGAAAAAAAAATCCAGAGCCAGAGCTTGTCAGCTTTATGAGGTCCAGTGAGATGTGGAACAGCTCCTTCAAGAGTACTTTTGGCTATGGGATGGGCTATTGTCCTCTATGGCTTAAGAATCAAAATTCACTTAATTTTCAGCACAGAGCTTTGGAGTGTTCTGTTCCTGATGCTATTGAGTCGTCTGTCTGTCTGTTACCTGGTAGAGATGTATTTGGACTTTTTGATTGGAATTTAGGCTTCATGAAGCTTAAACAACTTGAAAACTCCAGGCAGAAAGTTTCCAGTGGTTATTTTTCAGTTCAGCCTCTGTGTGGAGGTTGGAGTGAGTTAGCTGCCAAAAGTGTGGCTTCTGTTGAAATTAGCATTGCCTTTATTCAGAGCTGTTTCAATGCCTCAAGTTAAATATTTGACCTCATGTTTCCAATAATCTCTACTTTTCTGATTATGCAAGTGCATTAGAGACCAACCATAAGACCCTCAGACTTGCTTTACTCAGACTCTAGTCACTGACTGAACAAAACCCCAGATTTGCTGGATATAATGTAAGCCCTTGTCAACCAGCTTGCTTTCTCCAAATAAGATTAACGCTGCTTGAAGGGTGCCTGTTCAGTCCTGTGGTAGAATTGAGATGCTTGTAAGATTCTGCTTAGCTGAAATTAAGACACTTTATTAATAAAGTTTTCCCCATCCTTTGCAGCGGGCTGTTGGGATTCCTTCTGATGTTGCACACAGTGAAGCTAAGAAGCAGCACAACCTCAGGGCAATATGCAGCGTGGAGTTTCCTTGCAAAGGTAAGAGAAGGACCATCCCAGGAGCACAGCAGGTCCATGCATCTCACAGGAGGACAAAGCAAGTCCTGCATCTCCGTGGTTTCCCTTGCTATTCCCGTTTGACACTTGCAGAGCCTGGCCATGCAACCTGCTCGAAGAGTTTAGGTAACAAATATGGTAAATCAGGATCGTTAGCTAAGGCAAAATGCTGTGTGCAGACTGAGTTCAGTGGAGCTGTGCTGATTACTGCAGCTGAGGATTTGGCTTGCTGATTTCAGGTAATACAAATCAATACCTACCAAAGCTGTCCTAGAGAAAAATGTGCTTCATGAGAGCGTGTGCACCAGACATTGTTCCCAGCATGTCTTCCCAGAATCGAGAGATAAAACGATAAAACTTGTTTTGTGAAGATCAATACCAGCCCTCCCAATGCCATCATCACAGGGCAGATGTCATTTGCATTGATATTAGCAAGGCTTTTGACAGTATCTGCCGTAATGTTCCTATATCCAAATTAGCCTGGATGGGCACTCAATTAGATGGTGTTAGGAAAAGGTTCTGCACTGAGAGGGTGGTTGGGCACTGAACAGATTCCCCCAAGGAAGTGGTCACAGCACCGAGTCTGCTGGAATTCAGGAAGTGTTTGGACAATGTTCTCAGACATGTGGTCTGATTTTTGGGTTGTCCTGTGTGGAGCTGGGAATTGGACTTGACAATCCTGTTGAGTCCCTTCCAACTCAGGATATTGTATGGTTTTATGACCAGTCAATAACGCTGAAGGACGTGGTTACACTCTGGACCTGGGCAGGCTGGAGAAATGGGATGACAAGAGTCTTAAAAAAATTTAGCAAGAACAAATGTGAAGTCCTGCACGTAGGAAGAAAGAGTCCCTGGCAATATTACAGGTTGGGATTGGCTGGCTGGGAAGTAGCTCCGTGAGAAAGGATCGAGGGATTTTGGTAGACAGGAAGCTGATCGTGAGTCAGCAGTGTGCCCTGGCAGGAAAGAAGACCAAAAGTATCCTGAGTTGTATTAAAAGTAGCATAGGCAGTAAAACAGTGGAAACAATCATCGCCCTCTCCTCACCGCTTGTTAGACCACATCTGGAATGGGGAATCAGAGAATCGTTTAGGTTGGAAAAAAACTCCCAAGATCATCAAGTCTGACCATCAGCCTGATGGTTGGAGTCCCATCACTGAAAAATGTCCCTTAGTGTCATGTCCCCATGTCTCCTAAATACCTCCAGGGATGGGGATCCCACAACTTCCCTGGGCTGCCTGTTCCAATGCTTGACCACCCTTGCCATGAAGAAATTCGTCCTAATAGCAAATCTAAAATCAATCGTCCTAATATCAAATCTTGCAGAGAGTGGTGAGGTCTCCCATCAGCCTTCTCTAAGCTAAACAATCCCAATTCTCTCAGCTGTTCCTCAGAAGTCATATTTTGTAGTCCCTTCACCAGTTTTGTTGCTCTCCTGTCCTGAACGTCGTGTAATTGAGCTCAGCCCATCGATCTACTCTGTCTGGCCTAGAATCTTGTTTTGGGACCCTCAATACAAGGAAGACTTTGATAAACTGTAGCGGGCTCAGCAGAGGATCACCAGGATAGTCAGGGGGCTTGGAGCACATGCCCTCTGGGAAGAGGCTGAGGATAATGAACATAAGTCAAAATAAGGCAGCAGTAAAGCTGTTACCTTCAACAACAACAAAGTATCCTTGCACAACATGCATGTTTAGAAGCTGTAGTTAAATTATTATTATTTTTTCTTCTGGTGGTGACAAGAAGGCAGTGCTGTGGCTCATTTTTGCTTCGCAAACTGTTTCATGCTGTACAAGTCGTATGGAGTTTCTTACCCGTCTGAATTTCTCCCAAGCGTTCTGGCTGCAGATTTTAGTGCTTTAACTTTCTTCTAGCTCCTTGGTAGCAAGTCAGCTGATCTCAAGCTTGCTTTTGCATTTTTGTTCTCTAATGCTCTGGGCTGGAGATGGGAATAGCTGGCTCTGCTCGTAGGTATTGTGAATAATGAGGAACGGTTCTGCATGTGGTATTTATGACCTATCCCCAAAAAATTCAGGCAAGGATGTGTTGTGAAATATATTTTAAGCAGATTTGGGTGCTTCCCAGCTGAAGCGAATCAGAGCCACAAGGTCTGGAGTGGATCAAAGCTTTCCCAAAGTTCAAGGACTTCTAGATTTGTGGGGGTTTGGCCAGCTCTAGATAGAAATTAGACGAAGGTTTTTCTAGCCGCTGTTGTCAATGAAATTCCGTGCTTTTGTAGCAACTAAAGATTTTAGCTTGTATCACAGATAATTTAATCTATTCGTTAGTTTTAAGGGGTCTGTGTGCATGTGTGTGGTTTAATTACTCATCTTGCTTCAGAAGGCTTTTGTAACAGAGCAAATCAGTCCTTTTCCTCCTGTAGCTTCTAACCCAGTGCTCAAATTATATGCCCCCTCTTGAATTCAAAGAGGGGAACAAGCAATCAGGACACCAGATCTGTCTGTAGCTAATTTTCCCCAAAGTAGCAATTTCCTATATGTCTTTCAGTAGTGTTTAAAGCTCATGGCAAGAATGTTAGAGCTCACTATGAGATTTTTTTGGGCTCAGTCTGAGGCAGTATTCAGGACGCGGAGGAGCTGCTGCTCTCCGTGCTGAACTGCAACTGATTCTGGAGTAGAAGGCAGTGAATACTTAAAAAAAAAAAAAAATAATAATAAAATAAAATAAAAATTCAGAAATACTGTGTGTCAGTTTTAGAACAGGACCAAAAGGGACTGCAAAGACAGCTCCAGATGGGCAGAAAGCAACGAGCTGAAGCTACCCGCGAAGGCAGGGGCTGATCTACCAGCTCCTGCAAGATCCTCATCAGCTGTTTGGTAATTAACAAAGCACAGAGTTACACGTGGAGTGGTTAGGGAGAATCCTATCTACCTGATCGCTGCTGCTGCTTCCTGCAGGTGTTTGGAAGTGTTGTAACTGCACGCTGATCCAACCCAGCACTGCCGAGATCCGAGGAGCTGTCTCAATCACATCATAAGTTGTGAATGGAGGAAAGGTGCAGAAAAGCAGTGTTTAACTAGCCCTGTAAAAACGTGCTTAAACCCAAGTGTGTGACGCCCTTGGGGGGGGGAGGAGGAGGAAGTTAATGTGGATAAAGATTAAAGATAGAAACTATTTGAATCTGGACTTGCAGAATGAAATGAGATCCAGTGGAAAAAAAAAAAAAAAAAAAAAAAAAAAAACACTCCGGGTAACAACAGTGGCTTTGCGTTCCCACATGAGCATTTTTCTTGTATTGAGTAGTGCCCTAGATCATCCTCTTAATCTCTCGGTCTGACTGGAGTTTTCACCAGCAGTTGGAAAGGAGCAGCTTTGGAGGCCAGAGTATGTTTATCCTGCAAATGAGCCAAGAAAGGAGAATGCTGAAGCCCTCAGACAGCAAGCAGCGCAGGCCTCGAGGGAGGTGCCGAGGATCAGAAAATGTGTTTTCCATTTGGGTGCTTTGTACCTGTGTGACTGATGAGCTGGGGCTGAGATTGCTGCCACCACTTCAGGTCTCATTAAGTGCCCATACACCGATGAACTAGCCATGAGAGCTGGCTGGGCTCCTTTAAAGATTTGAGGAGACATTCCTTGTGAAGCCCACATATTTGGCCTCCCTGCCCTCTAATTTTTCATTCACTTAAAAGCTGGAGCTGGGTCATAACTTGTTTTTACGATCCTTGCCTTGGCTCTGGCAACTTAATCGTTGGATGAGGTTTTTGAATTCTTCCCTGTAATGATTTTTGACAGCTTTCTTGTCAAAGCATCGCTCTGTGCATGGACAGACAAAGCACAGGCTTCATCTGTGTGTATGGCCCTGCGTGATATCTGCAGTGACAAACACGCCGTGCTTCTGCTGTGAAAGCAAATAGCCCGTGCATTAGTCATATCTGTATAGATTTCCGAGGAATGCCAAGAAAATCGCTAAAGTGATCTGAAAAAACAAACAAACAAAAAAAAAAACTTTCAAGAAGCCCAAGAACTATGGAATGCTTTGTCATAGCTTTGCACAGATTTAATCCCCAGAAGGGCAAGGATTTGAAGTTCCACTAAGTTTTCCTGGTTTAATTTGAAAGCTGTGCTGGTATCACGGGTCATGTACTGGAAAGAAAAACTGGAGATGCTCGTATATACAGACAGAAGCAGCTGGTGAGAACGCTAATGAGCTCTAACAGTGCTGTCAGTGAGTTTGTTTATGTTCAGGCTGCCAATCTATATCTGGTGATGAAACCTGCTAGGGACTCCAAAAAGCAGGCAGCAGAAAAACTTGAATCAGGAATAGGAAGGAGCAGTGGTGTTTCAGCACTTTGCTAGAGCGAGATACTGGTTAGTTGTGAATTTATGCTCCCATTTTGTATTTAGTGTTATCCTAGTGAAGCTTGAAGTAGTGAATTCAGCTTATTTCCAACAGGAATCTACTGAGGCACATTTTATAAGGAGGAAGAGTAGAAGGGGAGGGTCAGTGCATGGTGCATTTTGCTTTCTTCCTTCCTCCCTCCTCTGACAAAATAATTGAAGTAAAGTTGCACTGAATTTTACCCTGGTTTTACACATTAGCTGGAAGAAAACTTCGTTTAATCAGACCAGAAATATGCAATTCTTTTCTTTATGCCCATCCTATGCCCAATTATGTAATCTCCAGCCTATCTGAATAGTGTTGGAGGCTCCCTGCTCCATAAAAGCATCTCCTGACAGCTGCTTTGGTTCCTTGTTTGTTAACTTTAGAAGTGGTTGCCCCAGGTCACTCTGTGTTTAGTGCTGGCTGCCAGACATTGCAAAAGTACTTTTGGAGAAGCATCTGAAAGAATAACTTAGCCATGGCTCTGATGTAACTAACTGTAGCCCGCTGTACTTACAAACCAGCATTTTAGTTCTCCCCCAAAATACCTAACAGCTCTTCAGAACGTCTCCTGTGGTCTTTGATTTTACATTTTGTGCCTGTCTATCTGCTTCCTAGGTCCCTGTGGTGTCCTGAAGAGAAAGGATAGAGTAGATCCATCTTCATATCAGTGAAAAAAAAAATGGATAACACTCCTAGAGATTGGAAAGTGCTGATGCTTTTTTTATTAAAGCAGAAAATCTATTTTTTCCTGCTTCTCATAAAATGGAGAGGCCACAATTGTGAATCTTCTGCGTCTCTTAGCCTGGCTGTGCTCACTGCTCCTCTCCACAGATAGCAATTGACATGGGAATTTTACCTACTTTAACTACAGGGGCAAACCAACCAAGAGAAATAAAACAAAAACAACTTTTTCCTTATTTTTATAGTCTTAAATCCTTTCCTACAGCATTTTCTCCTATTTGTATTTCTCTTAATTCCTCCCTTGCACTGCTGCTTAGCATGCAGGTGCTATAAAATACTCTAGTTGAGAATGTCGGCTCCTTGCTTCTGCTGAGGGATATTTCCTTGCAGAGAAAGGTGCCACTGCAAGAGAGTCTTGCCATTGGCACCCGATGTGAAGCAAATGGCTCTCCTTGTGCATCTCTGCCCTGATGGGAGAGGATTCTGGATAAAATATTGTGTTCAAGAGTTTTATACGTATATCGTAACCAGAACCAGAATATGGTTGACTGTCTGAACGTGCCCATTTAGTTCTGTTGCAGATTGAAGTAGTCTCTTCTTCGTGTGCTGCTGTATGCAGGCAAACATCTCTAATCTGAGAGAGGGAGTTTCCATGACCCCAATTCTTCTGTGTATGCTAAGAAGTTGTTTTATAAATGTAGAAGTGAGCTTCTTCCACCTGCATGCCACATGTACTTTGATGCATGTGGACGTACGCACACGTGCATAAACATGATTAAGGATGCTAAAAAATCTTATTAATTTGTGCTCAGCCTTCACCGTATGAAAAACATAACTTTATTCTTGTCACATGTATTTGTCAGTCACCATAGGGACTGTAAAATACCTTGGCAGAGAAAGGGTGTTTCTCAGCTGAGCCTGATGAGCAGGTAAGGTAATCAGCGTGCTCTTAACTGCATCTTAAAGGTCTGTAAAGCACCCCAGTTGTGGAAACCTGTAAGTGTAGGTTTTCAGGTAGTTCCCATGGATACAGCTTGATAGTTACGTCGTAGCATCCAGCACTAATTACGCCATGTAATTGTTGGGGAGAAATCAGTCTCCATAACAACTCCTCTGCGTGCTCCGTGACCGCTAAGCGCAGTGGCGCAGGCTCCCTGGGGCACTAATACAATTTAAGGAAGCTGTCCTGTAAAAACAGCTGAGACTTACTGGAGATTTTGCATCTCCAGGCAATGGTAAGCTTTAATACGTATGTTAACAGGTGTTGCATAGGGTTGCATTTGTGTATTCACTACAAAATGGCAGCTGCACAGCTTTTGGGCACGGCTGGGTAAGTACATAAAGTTACGTGACATGAATTGATAGATTGAGCCCAAAAAAGATGCTCTGAATTAGTTGGTTTTCTTTTATCTGTATCGAGCGTCGATTTAAAGCGCGTTGCATACACTTGGTATTGTCATCCTCCTGCACATAAAGATAGCTGCAGGACTGCTAGCTGGGAGTATGTTTTTCTGAAGCTATTTTTTCACCCCAGCCCTTGACACACTCCCCTATGTATTTGGTAGTAGAAAATGACAGTTTAAAAGCAGACTTTGTCTAATCTAATGGAGGTTTGAATTGCGGAGGATGCAGGTTCCTTGGTTCCTTGGCATAATAGGTTCCTGGTATCCTGTGATGTTATTTAGTTTCCTGGAGTTACTTGTATATGGAGAGCCGAGGCTGGGAGATGAATCATAAGTGTGACAAAGAGAAGACAAAGGAATAAGGGCTGGTTCAGAAATTGTTTCCATCAGAAATGTACTGATGTAAATAAAAAACTTACATGGGAAAGCCATGCGTTATACAACATACTGATGTCGAAGGTTTCAGAGCTATCTCAGTGTAGGCTTCCAAAGAGGAGCAGAAAACAGCCTCCTTCCCCTTGCTGGTTCCTGGTTCCTTCCAGGATCGGGATCACCGGCTGCCTTTCTGGTTCTTAAAACCCTTCATGAGTGAGGTGTCTCCAGAGGGCCTCACAAACCTTGAGCCTGATCATTGATCTCTCTGATAGGCACTCGGTGCCACGCTCCAGGTTGCTTTCTTCAGAAGCTTCTCATGGTAGCAAAGTGCTGCTATCTGGAATGGGTCTGCCCATCTCCTTCCCTCCCTTCCCCAGCTCAGACCCAATCCTTGCAAAATCTCAGGTGTGTTCATCTCTCCGTCCCTCTCTGGATGCTTTCTGAAGGATTAGGTTGTGACTTCTGACAAAAGTCAGCAAACAGCCACAGGGCTCTGGGGGAGGCAGACTGAAGGGTTTATGTCCCCTGTTTTATATCCTATCCCTAAAATACCTGGTGCTCAGGGAAATTACCTAAGCTTCAGATGGTCTCAAGAGATGACTACCACCTATTCCTGTCCTATCCATGGCTAGCATGGAAAGGAAGAGGGCAGAGTTCAGCTTTCTCTGTGTACATTTCTGTGAATGCTTTTCCAAAGAGGGCAGGAGGCAACAGGTTGTCTTGGCTGCTGCTTCCTCCCCTGTTCGAAGTGACGGGAGCCCACAGACTGTAGTCACTTCGGCCACTCTCTTCTCACACGCGGGACACTCACATGCTGCTGACACCCACAGAACCAAGTGCATAACCTCGTGACATTGTTCATAAAAGGCATTACTCAAAACGGGTTAGCTATGAGCACATTTAAAAACATTTTTCCAAGTATCGCTTTTTTTTTTTTAAGGTTTCTGATGGAATATTTTGACCTTTTGTAACAGCGAATGGTTAGAAAGCCTTGGAAAGGCTTTTGTTTTTGAATGGAAAATTAAAACCGTGAAGAATACCAATTCTTTGCAATCCTTAGCATAACAATAATAACAGCATGTTGATTTCTTTCCATTACATCATTGCTAAAACAGCATAAACACACCAGAAAATGGGAAGGCAGAGACTGTGACTGTTGTTGGGTTGTACAGAAAGGGGTCAGCAGGAAGATTTAGTTATCTAGTCTGGGAATTGTTTGCTTATAAATTAGGTTTTCCCAAAGGAGCCGTGAGATGGGAAATACAATAGGAAGTGGACTTCATACATGCACAGAAATACCAAAACTGTGCGTGTTGTGGGGGAGAGAGGTTGATGGAAACTTGCTATTTTTGCTAACAGATTAAAAAAGTTTCCTATGCTATTTTTGATACTAGTGATATCCCTACAGAGCTCTGAGTTAGTCACGACAGAAAATTGTTTCACATCTGATAATATTGACGGGGATCATAAACACTTCAGGTGTTTCTTTGGGTTATATAAGAATGGAAAAAGCAATATAGTGCCCTTTTCACACCTAAAATAGTCCCCTTAAATTAGATGTCCTCACTGACTGTCAATATCCTTGACTGCCTTTCAGCAGCCTTGTGCTAGCCATCCAGCAGCAAAGCAGCATGCGTGGGGTTCACCTACAGCAATAACACTCAGGGGCACGGGTAAGCTTCACGAAATTCATAAAATCTCCCAGGTGCTGAACTGGCAGTGGCCTCGGGGTTGCAATTTTCAGCCCGAGCCCCTCAGACGATATAAAATGGCAAGAGCAGTCCCCGAGCGTGTGCCCTGCATCTGCTCAGCCTTGGCACAGTGGGTCAGGACACATCAGGGGCATTCAAACCAGCTGTGGACTGAGCGCCCACCTGACTTTTGGGGAGGCATTCAGTTCTTTGCATGTATGGAAACATGCTGATATAGCCTGTAATTTATCTTTGGCTCTGTTTTCTCCAAGAAGCTCAGGTTAATTTTCCTCTTTTTCGTGGATCCAAGCTGCTAAGAAACTTAATCACTAAAACCAACTTTTTTTTTTTTCCTTCTGGATGCCGGCTGAGCCACTGCTGCAGGAGGTCATGGCTCAGGAATTACCTCGTCTCCCACCTTCCCTCCAAGATCCTGACACTGCAAGGTGGGCTGTTACGGTAAAAGATCCTGCCAGGTCTGGCTGCTGGCCCATCCGCTAGATCCCAGCGTTTGGGAGGAAGACAGACACAGGCAGATGCTGAGCTCAGTTCTTCACGAGCAGCCAACTCCTTTTGTGCCAGATATAGATAGCAAACTGTCAGCTTGCCTGTTAGATTTGCTTCTTCAATCTGACAATGAAAAAGAGGGTCTTCTTGCCTGGGTTATCGGCCTTCTCTGTCTCTTTATACTAACCTCTATTTCGTAATCTCGTAAGGGTTAGATGAGGTAAAGAGGAACTTGGAAAGCCAAAAGGCTATTGCTGAGCTTAATGTAAGAGAAGTGCATTTTATTGCAGTATTTTACAGTGGCAGAGCGTTGAAGGAGCTGGCCATTCCCCAGAAATGAAAAGCAATACTTCTCAAATCAGGCAACAGAAATACTTCTTCAGCAAGTTGTGCCATATTACTAACCAATACAATTCAAGGAAAAAAAAAAACAAAACAAAACAAAACACAATTTGTTTTTTTTTACAGGTTCAGATATGCTCAGATGGTTTCAGTGGCGTGGTCCCTGGTGTTTTTTCAGCATAAGAGAACATTGTTTGCAAATCTTTGCAGTACAGAAGTGAAATAATAAGTGAAATAAACTGTGTGCCAAGGGGTGTAAGTCCTATATAAGCTAAGGTCGATGTGCAGATCCCTCCTTTCCTCTGATGTGCACATCAGTTGCAGACTTGCTGCATTAGGGAAGGATTATAAATCCTCCTGATGACTCTGACATCAACCACGGCTTGATGAAACAAACCCTTGGTTCGCTGGTTCACTCCAGCTGGTGTTTGGGATTTTTATAGGTAGAACACTTCCCTGCTGCTGTCGTTGCTGTTGGTAAATGCTTGCTCCATTACACAAATATTTAATAATTTGTATAATAAGAACAAGATGATTATGAAACCTTGTCCTGCCAGCTTCTGAGCTCAGAGGTTTCAAGGGAGAGATGAAGTGGCAGGAGCAGTTTAAGGCCATTGCAGTAGTGGGACAGAAGGTAAGGAAAAGAGACTTGCTGAAAACAGGCTGAAATAAGAGAGGAAAAGTACAGTTCAGCATTTCAATGCATGAAGCTTTTACAGGAAGCAGAAGGGGTTGGGACTTAATATCACCTAGAAATACAAATATATTTAATCTATTGCATCTACACATGCATCGGCAGTCAATCTTGTAACAGCAAGAATGGACAAAGTGCTTCTCATCAAAGTCAAAGACAATCAGGTATTTGGTCTAATTAGGCCTTTTCTTATCCCTTATCAAATGACCTTCGTTGTCCTTCTTTGAGAAGGCTTCGGCTGCTGCCTGGATTGTGCCTCTCATGCAGAACCTAGCAAAATAGATGCTATTAGTCTGGGTCGCAGACACCCACCTGTTTGAGTTGTGATTGATAGCGATTTCCTATCAGCTAGGCGTGCATCAGGAAGAACACGGGTGAATTGTGCATCATTTCCCCTTTTTCTCTTCGATACAGGTGAATACTGAGAGAGAGATCAGTGTCTGGATTACGTTTTCAGCGGTCACATTTAAGAGAAATATTTAAGTAAAAATGGAGTGCTGTGCCACAACCATTCTACACTTCATAGGCTGGAAGTTGATGGCATGTCACCAGCTACCTTATTAGTCACAGGAAGGGAAAATGTAAGTTTTTGCCATTGCATCCAGTAGCAGAAGGCACGTGCTTCTTGGTTTTGATTTCTCTTTATAGGGACAGAAATCTGATGTTTGTGTTTGAATGACGAAGATAGGCTGGGGTAGCTACTCGATGTCCAAAAAGAAACAGCTACCACAATCATCAACCAAATCTAATATTCTGCAGAGATGTTTTTATAAAGTCTCGGGATACCTTTCACACCTTTTAGGCATTCAAAATGAGTTTGGATGTACCTGTAATTGTCTGGTCACATCTCATCAGTGATGCAGGTTGATATATTTCTATGCTATATGCAGTATGTATGGGTTTGTGTGGCTGAGAGCAGCAGGACAGGTGCCACATACCCCTAAGGTGATGGCAGAGAGGGATGTCTAGAAGTGATTTGGAGGCAAGATACAGATGGAGGCTTTTCTGAGCCCTTTCTGCGTTGTAGGATGGGGGTGGGCATACAGCTGGCTTCCAGGATGGCCTGGTAATGACAGCTTCAGCATCCCCCGATGGCTCATTTTCTCCCACAGCCAAACTGCTAATGAGATGCACATAGTGCAGGAACAATGGCTTGGCCACCTTCGTCTCATAAGGAATAAAAAAAAAAAAAAAAGAAGTTAGACAACAATTTTGCAGTTGATATTCTGGGTTAAAATATGATGCAGATGGTGTTCTGGGTTAAAAATAATGTATCATATTAATCTGAAAAGATTTTATATTAGTCCTGGACAATGTATTAATATAAGAGGACAGGATGCTGAATGACTTTAAGGGACCTGATTGATCCACCTATTGCTTCAGATTTTGCACATGTAGGATCAGGGTCTCGTCTGTCTTGATCATCACAGCCTGGAAACAAAAAGTACAAACAAAAAATGGCACTGAGAAAAATCTTCTTAAATGCGATAGAAAGCAGAGGCTGTGTACCTACTTCCCTAAGTACTGGAACTGCATACATACAGGTGTGGAGATGCAGAGGTTTCTCATCCCTCTAAAATCATACTAGATGTAATTAAGAAATCTGTTTTCTCAAAGCAGTTGGAAAGCTAATATGTAAAGATACTCTTCTGTGAGACAGAGACTGCTCTTTTGGCTGTTGGTTAAAAAATAAAATTAAAAATATCTGATGATTCTGCTAGACAGAACATTTATACTGCTTCTGTTCTGGAAACATTTTAGATGGCAGGCTTCTGATTTTGTTATTTAATCTACTCTCCCCCTGTTTTTAGCATGTTTCATGTTTTGAATGCAACATGTAGGTGGTTTTAAGCTGGTGAGAAGTTAATCACTATGAAAGTCAAATAGATTAATTACGCCAGAACTGAATTTTATCTTTCCCATTAAGTGTGCGAATGCCAGGGCGTGTTTAAGCACTGGCTGCATTTGAGTCACAATAATGGGAGCTAACCGTGCTCTCTTGAACTGTGTTCAAAATTGATTTTGCCATTATTATTTTAACAACGCTCAAAAAAATAGAAGTACAGCACAGAGGAGGAGCAGAGCAGAGTGACCAAATCCCCTTCGAGGAACACGTACTTCAGGGAAGGTGGACATCTGCGCAGGCGTTTAGGCAGACATGAAGCAAAGGATCTCAAAGAAATCTGCTGTAGCTGGTAAGACTTCTGTGTGGCCAGATCCACGCTTTGTGGATTGTGAAATTGATGTCACCATGGTGCCAGCATCACCAGACCATCCTTTTTACAACCTGCTCAGGGTGTGTGTCAGGAAGGGTTAAAGGGTTTTCTTGCTTCTCCTCCTGACACAGCTTCAGGAGAGCTGAGCAGAATCCACCTTCTATGAGCAAATTTCACCTCTGGATGCTGTGATGTTCAAATTCATTGCGATGTCTGCTGAATTCACGCTGTGGTGTGTGCTGGAAAGGTGGCTGTGGCAGCCTCCTGTGAAGTCCATCAGGGAACAAAAGCCTTTAGGGTACGTCTGCACTTCGGTCAGACTAAGGGTAATGCAGCAGGCATGCTCAAGTTAGCTTTAAACTAATGAGCAGAACCAACAGCAAAACCTGCTTTGTTTTTCCCCCTTTTCCACTTTGAGTGGTTTCTTCCCTTGTTTGGGCTGCTCAGCTGTTCAGGCAGGATTATGGCATTGCCATTTCCTTTTGGAAGGGACAGTGTTTTGGTGCTTCGAGGCCAGAGATTTCATTATTTTTCCTTGCAGAAAGCTGCTTAAAATCGTTCCTTGTCTGTGAAACTATGAGCACTGCTCCTTCAAAGGGGCTGTGTTATCACCTGGAGCTGTTGGGTTAAGCAGCATGTTTTGTCTTTCCTTTTCATTGGTGACAACAGACCCTCAGAACAAAGTTTAAAATCTCTCTCAGGTCTTTTCAACGTGTTGGTAGATACAGGAGGCTTTACAGGAGAGTTGGCTGGAGGAGCTCTGCCCTCTTTTACTTTATTTCTTTTAACCAGAGATGGACTTGGGCACCTTAAAGATGGTTTACAAGGACGCTGAGCTTCTATAAAAGATGCTTCTTGTAATAGGCAACATGCTCAAAAGCTTCTGGGGAAATTCTTATTTCTATGGTAGATCACCCCCAAAGTGACCTGAAATTAAACAGTTCATGCAAGTTTGATTTTGGTCTGGTTCTGCTTGCAGGATTTCTTCATGTAGTCTGCAGTCCTGGGGAGATCCTCTGTGCACAGTACCTACAGCTGTTAATGGTGCTTTATTTTGAGTGTTAACCACTGGAGTAAAAAAGTGTATTTATTTATTTCTCTGTGATTTTTTTTTTTTTTGTATTTGATTTCTTTCCCCTGCTTTATTCACAATTAATGCAGATGTTCCTGACTTCAGTTCTTCTCCCACCCTATCTTGCAAGGAAAGGTGTGTACCATGGTCGTCAGCTGATAGAAACGGCTTCTACTCCAGCTGAGATGAAAAACACGTGTAAACGAGGAGGAATGGTGTTAATAATAGCTCAGGAAATGTGAATTATTGAATATAGATGATAACATAAGATTAACTGTTCTTTTTTTTCCTGTTCTGAGGATATTTTTTGTTAAATCTCCCTACCTCGCAGAGCATTTCATGTGTGTGCATATGTACACACGCTTACTGCCAAGTAGATGTGTGTACAAAAGAGATGTAACAATAACATTTGATAAATTATTTCAGTGGCTGTCCCTCGAGAAAGAAAAGAATGTGTTGTTACAGCTTCTTGCCCACTGTAATTTTTGCCTTTTTCATGTTAATGTATTATCTTGGTGTAGCTGCTTTCAGCAGCACTAATAGCGATCCATTTCCCTGGCGATTTTTGACAATTATCTTAGCAGCTGGTTAAAACATGCAGAAGAGGGGCAAAACAAATATTATGTCTATAAAAAGCTCGGCATTGCTTTAATTCCACCAGCAGAATGAAAACAAAGGTTACGTACATCAGAAGCCTTTTCCTGCTGTTTTGAGAAGATGACCTGATGATAAATCGGAAGATTTATTTTGAACAGTGAGTGAACTTGATGAGCCATTTCCAAACACTGTCTTTTGGAAGAAAATATGCGTTTTTGTAAGGACAGAGGTTTTGGCAGTTTGGAGAAGCGAGGTTACGAGGATTGGCTGTGTGTACACAAAGTCAGGAAAACTTTTATAAAGTATTCTGCGTTTGCTTGCAGCAAGCACTGTGTGACATTTAACTTTGCAGTTTAGCAGTGAATCAGAGGAAACGTACTTCTTATGTGGTATGTACGGATACAGTTGTACTATTAACAAATCGCGTTCGTGTCTGGACTAAATCCCCCGTATCTTTCAATTCCAGATAGGAAGATTAAATCAGAACTTAAATTCCGAAAATGGCCTCATCTGTGTTCTTGGCTACATAAACAACATGTTCCTGAACACCTCAGAAATGTTAGATACTCCAAACCCAGAGCCAGCTTTTGCAGCTCGAAAATCTTTCGCTAAGGTACTCGTGAGGTCAGGGATGGAAGGGATCAGTGATTGCTCGCTCAGGAATGACAACGTTTGTCTAGCCAGTACTGCCTGGGCTGACCTGGTCAAGGATTGACGCCGTGCAGGCTGTGAGACAGTCACGGCTGCTCGGTGGAGAATGAGAGGCAGCAAAGGATGTGTAGTCCCACATTGCTGCATCTCCCAGGATCCAGGTGTCTGCTTCATCAAGAACCAGGCATCCTAAAGGTGCCATTGTCATCTCCTGTCTTTAAGCCACGTGTCAGACTTAGCAGAATTTCCTTATGTTTGGTGGTCTAGAAGTAGGTATAATTGGGAAGCTGGACCAGCTGTAATCTTGCTGTTCTTAAGGTTCCTCAGCAAGGAATTACACAGCCTATGTATTTTGTTTTGTTACCTATAGAACTGTTTTCTGTCTTTTTTTTTCCTAAAAATAAATGATTTTTTTTCCTAAGTTTTTCAAACAACTTTTAGTAAACAAATTTTGCTTTCTCTTCTGAACACGTGTTGTCATCTGACTGTAAAGTGATCAGGAGAAAGGAGGGGGTCATTCACATCAGGAATTGTGTCGCAGCCTGTCGAAGTTCTTTGGGAGCTTTAAGTTTGTGGTAACAGTGCTTCCGTGCGTTCACGAAACACTTCAGCAGATTCACAAACGCAGGTGCTGAGAGCACGTTCTTTCCAGTGCCTCCTCCTTGCCTGTGAGAGGTTGACTTTTGCATCTTGGATGTGCTCCTACTGTGCACCAAGTTCTTCCACGTATTAGGGTATTTGGGCTTGATGCACCTTACACTGGTACCGAGCACTTTGATGATGCCATTGGTCTTGTTGCCTCTTGTGTCCCTCGCAAGGCTGCAGTTATTGCCTTTAGTGCTGATAGATTTTGTGAAGAACTGGAACTGTTTCTGATGGAGACAGCAAATGTACTCTGTCATACCCAAATTTTTGTTTACTTCCAAAATTACTTGTAAATGAATCAGCGGTTGGAACTACAGAAATAATTGAGATGAAGGTAAATAGGTGTTAATCGAATGTTCCCTTCAATGCATGTTGTTTCCACGGAACAGCAGAGTGACGTGGTAAATTTAATATGGTTTATTTTAAGAAGCAACCCCCCCTTTTTTTTTTCTTTTCCATTTTTGTTTTCTTTTTGAGCAAGAAAGGTTTTGAAATGATTTCTTAAGAACAACTCCAGCTCACATGGAAATGTTTTGTTAGATGATGCTGCACTCAGATTTTTTTTCCTAATCGCCGAAAGCTGTGTCAGAATTTTGTACAAATGTTTGCAGTATAAATGCTTTTAAAATGGCTTTTGCATGGTCACAGTTTCTACAAGCACGTCGGTAGCCAGAGTTCATGGAAACTATTCCTGTGTCTAAAATTGTTGAGGTTGAACTGTACGGTCTGTATCATTTGGTACAATTAGTGTCCATATCATTAGGTGGAATTTGGACTGTATGTCAGAATCTCGGGGGCCTTTGCTTTAAACAGGCTGGCTATGCCTAATGAAAATTTTCCTTTCCATCTCCTACTTTAAAGGATTCAGCAGATAGATTTGGAAATTGCTAATTTAATTTGCCCTTTACTTGGTTTCCTTTGTCTTGCAAGCTTGTTCCTTTTCCTAAGGCATCTCAGTGCCTAGGAGGACAACCGTGACCTTTAAAGTGAAGAAAGACATTACCACACTTTGCCTGATTTTTATTCTAAAGGACATTCAGGACATCAACGTAGGTGTATTTTCTTTTTTTTAACTAAGTACACGTGCACTCAAAACACTTCAGGAAATGCTGAAGAGCAGTAAAAGGAAAATAATCTTCTGAACTTTATGTCTAGATGTCAGAGCCTTCCCCTGGAACAAATGATAGGGTTAGCTTCCCCTTTCCACGTTACACAAACAATCAAAGGTGGACATTTTTAGCAGCGTGTTTTCCTTTTGTTTTGCTTCTTTTTTTTTTTTTTTCTTGCCCATGCTTATTTCATGTGCTATTCCAGCCCACATTTTGTTTCTCTTTGGCACTGAGGCACTCTTACATAATTTTTCAGAAATACAGGGGTGTTCGGCAGCAAGTCCAAAAGGCTACAGCCTGCAGTAGCATTTTTGCAGAGTTTTGGGATGATCGCAGTAGAATGGGGTATTGTTTTCAATAAGGCCTGTGCTCACTGGGTTCTTCAATGCCTGTTTCTCTGCTCCTGGCCTCCTCTCAAGTTTCTGATAAACATGACTCTACAACGGAGTGGGTGACACAGCTTTAACTTCTGTCCCTTCTCACTTACTGCCCTTCGGTGGCCTCACGCCAGCTTTACATTATCGCCCCCTTCCCCCTCCACCTATTAGGCTGGGGCTGGAGAAGCGATGCACCAGCCTCTCTCCTGCTGCTGCTCGTGACCTGTGGACTCACAAACCTGTCTTTGACAACACAGCCGTGGTGAGTGTGGTGTGTATTGGCTAACAAATCGTTGGCTCAAGCTCCATTGCACAGAGCTTACTACGAAGAAGCATTTACTTCCCCGCCGGACACGTATTAATGTTACAACAAGTCTTTAGGAGATGAAGGAGTGAGGTTTCTGCTGCATCCCCTGGGAGTCCACTAGACAAACAACTGTTAGGAAATCTTAGCTGATAATTATTTAAATGTTTGGTTTCTTAATTTCATCATTTTCCTTGGGCAACTTTGTATTATCCTAAATAGTTCCCTTCATTCCTCGGCGCTTGTGTTTCCCAAGTATTTGTAAATCACTACCAAGGCTTCCTTTCCCACAGGCACTGCTTATCCGAACTGTTGACTGCAAATCAATTCCTCCATCTAATGACTCTGTCACTGTTCTCTGAACTCTTTCCATTTTACATTATCCATCTGGCAACAAAATGTCCAGCACCGAGAGCAGGCTGCAGATGTGGTAGCTCCGTAGCTGCTGAGACAGGGATCTGCTGCAAACCATCGTACCTCAGGGGTTAGCAGTTTCTGGGATTGGTGCTACAAAAATATAAAGTCGTTTGTCCCCATTTTCTCCACCCAGGACATTTGAGGCTCTCATTCTCATCAGAAGTGTAAGGCTCTTGAAGCCCAGGACCTGACTGGTCTTCCCCAGTCCAGTTTGCTGTTGTCAAATAAAAGCCAGCAGGTTTCCCCACCAGACCAACTGGGATGTGCAGTAAAGGGACCTTCTGCTGTAGTTCCCTGCCCTGCGCCCCACATTCTGTACGAGTTAAACTTCAACTACAGCACGTGACTGTCATATTATGTCCTCCATTACCTCCTGGCCTAATGAGCAGTGTGTTTTCGTTGAATTTTAGGATGGTTTGGGGTTGGAAGAGGCCTTTAAAGGTCACCTAGAGCAACGCCCCTGCCACGGGCAGGACATCTTTCACTCAATTAGGTTGCTCAAAGCCCCGTCTAACCTGAGTTTGAAACGTGCTTCCCAGGGATACCTCGTGTTCTTGCTCCGAGCTGGTTGCACAACTCTCATGTCCCCACATGTCGGGTCTCTTCTGGCCTGCCTCACGCAGGGCAGGGGAGAAAGGAGGTGCCTCTGCAGAGGAATTCCACCTTCAGCAATGTTTGACTGCTTGGAATAGTCTCGTTGCATTTTTCCTGTCATTGACTGTCCATTTTTGGACTCTAATTGTTATAAAAGCAAAGTGAAAAAAAAAAAAATGTGTCTGCATATATGGAAATTTAATTTCAGCAAAAGCATTTCAGTTTTCATTTGTGCTATCACAAGGTCACTAAGTTGTTGTTTTTCTTCTCCTCTCAATTTTACAGGTTATCACTGCTAGCTTATCACCACTCTTCTTTGTCATGACTGCTAACGTGCTGACAATTTCTTGGTAAGTACCCATGTGAACATTTTTCTTAACGGTAGAAATGAATTCCCACACGGTGTTGCATGTGGAAATACGTTTCAAATGACAAACTCTATTAGTGCTAGTAGTGTTGTGCACGTAAGGAGAACCAGGTGTGGTGGATTCGGTACAGCAAGATGAATGGAAGAGTGTTTCTTCTCCTTCTGTGGGAGAACATTTCGGACGTTAAGCACCTCCACAATTCACTCAGCATGTTTTACAGCTCGATAAATGGATCCAACAGGCAAATAAATGACCTCCTCAAAGTCATACTATAAATCAGAACTGGACGTGAAGCGTAGGAGTCATGGTTTGGTAACAGTCTTTTTAGCTGATAGAGTGCATTCAAGTTTCTGAACAGCCCCTAGTGCTGTGTATCCTGTGAATGCATAAATAGAAAAATAAACTACTGCTAATAAACTTTTTTTTTTTCCAAATCTGTATCTGGATTTTGTAACATTGGGCCACGCACTACGAATCGCCTAACCTGAGGTTTTTAGGTACTGAAAGTAATATAAATAATGAACGTATCTGTATCATTAAAAGAAACTTTGCTTTGCTGCCCTTAGGCCAGTATTACGCTTTCCTGGCTACAATTAAGAAGTATCTTTATTTATTTTCAAGTTCCATTACTGTTTGTGCCTCGGTAGTGCCTTGGCTAAGCTCTGGAAATATTCTTAGATGATAGCAGCTGCAAAGCACTCATGAGATCATTAATCACGGAGGTTTTTAGCATTGCTCCAGTTTTGTCATGGACGATATCATATGTTAATTCCTGAGTGATGGGCAAGTGCAGTTAGCTGTCACTCCCACAGTAAACAGAAGCCAAAGGATTTGCCAGATGGTAAACCGAAGGTAAATAAAGGGTTGGCATCCAGCCATGGGTTGTAGATCTGCTTCATCCCGAAGTTAAAATGATTGTTTCTATTGGCCTAGTAATCCAGTTAAGTAAGTTAAGTATGGATTGCATGGGCTGGTGCATACCTGAAATTTCCAGTCCTGCAGAAAGGGATTCTTCTTCTCCGCTGACGGGGGACATAAGATATTATAAACAATTTAAATGCAGATGCATTTTTACAGGATAGTGTTGTACAGTTTAATCTTTTGTGTAGGATTGCCAATCTAATTTTTAGAGTGCCACAGCGCGATAGATTATTTTTCTAAAGTCTTTGTCAAAAATGTTGTAGAGAACACGTAAAAAGGAAAAAAAAAAAAAAAAAAGTCATTTCTAGGACTCCTGGTTTTAGTTTTTCCTACGTGCATTGGGATAAAAAAGAATCCATTATCCAACCTTAGCTTCCAGAGGCATTAATGCAGAGATGTGTTTAGAACTGGTGCTGAAATCTCGGCAAGACGCGGAGTTAACCCTCTCCGAAGAGAAGTGCTCAGGTGGTTGGTGATTTCAGGATTTCAGGCACACAGACGGGTGTGTTTTCGATCATTTTGACAAGCCTGCAGCCCTCGCAGCTCCTTGCTGGCAGTCCCACTGGGGAGGCCTTCTTGTCTCCACGGCAGGCTGTCAGCACCCACCTCCCCGGGCTGCCTACCGTGTAACTGGGAGGCGTTGTGTCACGGCTGTACGATGTTTGTTCCTCCCAGGAACAAGGGGAATGATGTGATTTTTAAAGCAGCTCACCAGAACTAATCATATAAGCGAATGTAATGCTATTAAAGACCAGAGCCTTCAGCTTCACATGCATTTTTTTTAGATGAGGGAAAAAAAAAAACACTCTTACAAATGAACTTCATAAAAGTTTGTTTTGTTTATGAAGTTCATTAAGGAGCTTTTCTGTTTCATAATCTAACTAAGCCATGAGGCTAAGATGAAAGGTCAATGTGCTTAGCTTTGCACTGGTACAAAAGTGGAGAAGAGTCCGTGTCCTAGCATATTCCTCTCGGATGTGATAGCAGGAAAGATTTGGGAGATTTTAACTACTGCACAAATGCAGTTGGGTTGATAGATTATTTCAGTGACTGGTTGTGTTTGTAAAAAGCATTCGTCCTCATTTGGATTTATGACATTCATCCTGCTTCATGCCTGAGTCTTGGCGAGAAGCGTCAGAGCCACCGCTGTGCTGCGAGCAGCAGGGGAAGGAAGTGCCTGGGCACGCGTGCTGCTTCAGCCAGGGCACTTCTCTTCCACCAGCTTCCTTGCAAAGAGCAGCAAACACAAGGATTTCTACCGGCCTCGCCAGGCCAGTGGCAGCTCCCCAGAGCAAAATGCTTTTTCCAGATCTGCTCAGCTCACAAAACCCAGGCTTTACATCTCCTTCTGCCTTCCTTTCCTTTTCTTGCTGGCATGTGGGCATATAGTTACTCTCCTGACTACCTGCAATCTTCTCTATGTAGACTTCTGTCTTTTCATGTCATTACCATCAGCCCTAACATACAGCAAGGGTAATTTCTGGTGAGATCTGTAACACAAGACATTTATTTTTTCAGTCTCTTATCCTGACAAATGAAGAAGAAATCACCTGGGATACTGTCTCTAGGTTGAAATGCATTTAGACAAATTAATACCGTTCTCTTAATGTCATGGTGTGCTTGGCGTTGTACCAAGTAAAGGGACTTGCCTGATGCTGAATTTGTGGTTTGCTTTGTTTACAGCCTTGTGATCAGTGGAGTTGGAGAAGCCTTGCTTGTGTACACTGAAAGGACAGGCACGTAAAGCGGAACCAGACCTCAGCAGCTGGAAAAGAGCTGACTTGCAGCCTAGAGAGCCTATCACGAATAAAATGCAGCAGCAAGAATGAAGAAGTGCAACCAAACACAGGGAAAAAGGCTTTTTATTTTTATTTTTTTTTATTAAGAAGGAAAAACTTTGCTATTAATAGCGCTGGTAAGAGGGCAGCATAGCTGGTAGGATGATTAGGAGCCTTTGCCTCAAAGCACAAGATTTCTGATTGATGTGGTAAAGGAAAAAACTGTGCTGTCTCATGCCATTGGCCTTGTGCAAAAACCTCTCAGTAGCAGCTTTTAGCACAGGGAACTGAACTCAGGAAAAGCAGCATTCTCCACTGGATGCTCCCATTTTATTTTTTTTTTTTGTTGTTGAAAGCTGACAGTAGGTTATACCAAACAACGTCAGAGCCCAAATCCTGCCTTGATTTCAGTATCAGGCAGGACGGACTTTGTTCCCAACTGTTCTGAGAGCAGCAAGCCGCTGCGCACAGGTCTGTAGTCACGTCGTCGGAGCTGGCACAGTGACCAAGGCCACGGGGCTTCTGGAGATAATTCCCTCATGGAACTGCGGTGGGTTGACAGCTTTGCCAAATGGGGAAATCAGCAATAAATCTCAATGTCTGTAGTGCTTGCTGTTTGTGTATTTTTTCCGCCTCCCATTCCCCAATATTCCTCTTGAAGTCTGTGAATTTTTGTCATCTGGAAGGGGTGGAGGCAATTGTTCTGTTCCCAGCAGTGGTTTGTCTCTTGAATTGTTGCAAGAGGCAACAAAGATTATAAAACTTGAATGGATGTCATAAAGAGTCTAAGGCAATTTATCTCAAGAGTTCTTAAATTTAATTTCTGGTTGCTTAATGGATGTTAGAAATCAGCCTTGATATATTAGCGCCTGGGAAAGCAATTTATGTGAAAGCGGTATTAAATGTTGGCTTGGCAGTATTGTGAGGAAGGTCTACACGGTAAAAGGAGCTTGATAACAGATCTTCAACGAGGAGACGGACTTGTCCCACCTGGCATTAGATATCTAAACTGCAGTCCCTTAATCCAAGTCGACAAAAATTTCCTTCATGGTCAGTGGAAGGAATGGGGCGCCCTCACAGAGAGGGGAACAGCAGTGCCTCAGGAAGGAGACCCAGGTGATGGCCTCCGTTTTGCAATTGGAGCTGGAACCTCTGCTGTGGGAAAAGCTCTCCGTGTACCTCTCTTCTTGCATAATTTTCACGGGTAGGTTGCAGTCTGGATTATTTTTTTTTTCCATGCTCTCATTTGTCCTACTCACAGCAGCACACCAAACCCCAGAACACCCGTTTGCCTGACCTGCTTCAGAGGGGGATGACCCCTGTGGGAGGTCGAAGACCCCCTTCTGCTGGTCTTGGAAGAGGGGCCCTCCCAGCAGCATCTCCCAGCTGAGAGCAGACACAAGCAGCGTGTGTGACACAGAGCAACGCGGTAATTTCCTGAGGAAACCATGGCCTGGTCCTTAATTCAGCCCTGCCTCAGGAGGAGAGAGATCGCAAGGCTAAAAACCACACCTCGGGGTTGCTATAATGAGCTTTGAAGAAGGAAACCTCTGAAGTTCAAAGCTAAGGTTGCTGTCACGAGACTTGCTAACAGTTCTGATCAGTAATTTAGCCAACAAAAGGCAGAGTATTTACATTGAATTGGCTTTTTTTTTTTTTTTTCTAGTCAAAGATACCACGAAACAAAGATCTGAAGGAGCACAGGCGCAAGGATGTTGATTCCTAAACGCATAGCAGTGGTCCTGTAGTTGAGCTGGTGACAAACCTCATTTTTTCCAGTCTCTGTCACCTCAGGAACCATCTGCAGGCTCAGCACCTCTTGGGCCACCAGCGCGTGGGACCAGAGAGGGATGGGGCTGTGCTGCTCGTCCCGAGGGCAAGCGGATCCCTGGTGGCTGCCTCATCGCGCTGCTTTCACGTCTGCTGCTTCGGATCAAACCACTCTGGCAGGGATAGTGCTGAATCATGCGGTACCTTTTTGATCTTATCTTGCTTAGTTGGCTCGTGGCGAGGCTCGTACGATCTGCTGGGGCGGCGTAGAGAGACCAGGCGTGGGTCAGGGGAAGGAGACCGGGGGCAGGACTGGCAAAAGCACAGGTCGGAATAGTTTTGTGCCGGGAGATAAAACGGGAAGAGATTTTCTCCTGAAAATGCGTTGCTTCTTTCTTTCTTTTTTGATTAGGGCCCATTACAAATACATGGCTGGTTAGTCCCAGAAAGCGATTAAAGCAGCCCACGAGGGTTGTGTAACTATTTCCATGGCAATTGCCTCGTGTGAGCGTAACCCTTTGAGAGCTGTGCTTTGGCCTTGTGTAAGCTTTGTTTTCTGCTAGAAAAGTGGCTGTTTGGGGAGAATACTGGAGAAAAGGATGGGTTTCTTGGTTGTTGGGGTGGGAGTGTTCCCCTTCCTTGCTGTTTTTTTTTTTTTTCATTTAGTGTCTCCATTTTTGTTCAGAGGCTTCGGATGCTGGACAGACACAGAAGATACAAATTCCATCACGGCAACTTTTCTTCCCTTCTTGCACTCATCTCTGCGCCCTGTCTTCAGCACGGGCGCTCCGTGGGCTGGTTGTTGATGATGAGGAAGAAGAACAGACCGCGTGGGGATTGACACCGATGGCCGTAGCCTCAAGACCTGATGGGCTGTAACCAAAGGAAATAAATCTCGAGAGCCTTACACAATGCAAGCCCGCGTGGCTCAGCCGTGTCGCAGTGCTGCGAACAGGCACGTCCTATGGGCGAGTCGCTTGCTGCAGCCTCTCAGATGGAAAAAGCCTCGTCTGTATTGTTTTCCATCAGCTTAAAGCAAACAAACAAACCCATAAACCAAACCCTCTGCGGTTCTGAGACCTGCAGAGAGAAGCGGTCTGCTTCAGCAGGGCGGGCGCTGCGCTGCAGGGCAGTGCCACTGGAAACGGGGACGGGGGAACCCTCACCCTCCCGATACAGAAATGGGTGGAAAAGCTAGAAAGTGACTGTCCCTTCCCTTCCAAATCTCTCGTGTGTTTTTTATTTTTCTCGTTTACGAAAACGGGGCACAGGGGCGCCACTTCTGGTTCAAAGTCTCTCTTGTGTTTTTTTTTTTTAATTTTTCTTGTTTATGGAAATGTGACACAAGGGCACCGTTTCTGGCTTGAAAAGTCCTCTTTGAAATCACGGAAAGTTGATTTTAGAGGAGCGAACGCAGGGGACAGCAGCGGGGGTGTTGCTGCGTAACCTCTGGCTCCCAGCATCTGGGGCCGTAAGCGCGACTGCCGGGGAAACGCTGCGACTTTCCTCAACAAGAGGAAACGCCAGCCTGTCACGACGTGATTCAATAAACCACTGCGAGTTAATAAACCACGGTGCCTCCTAAACTGATGCACGTTGAATCTGTTTCCCAGTCGGTCACGATACACCCTTCACCTCCTGCAGCTGTCAGGCTCCAAGCAGTGCCGGGAAATGGACAGCACCAGCTGCCCTTCCCTGTAGCCCTTTCATCCAAAGGTAAAGACTGTAAAGGTTTATGGCTTGTAGGGGAAAAAAAGAGAAGGAAACGCACTCTCAAAGAGCCAATGGTGTCTTTTCTGTTGGTCTCCTTCCCCGAGAGACTTCGTGAAATCTCTTCACGATGATTTCTTTCGTGAGCTGGCAGTGTGGCTGTCTCACCTCAATAGGAGGGTCCAAAGTACTCCGAAATATTTCTGACCACTCCAAAAGCACGCCCCTGTATAGGATTCTGACGTCATTTTCCAGGCGATGGTTTAAAGACAAACAGTAGAACGAGCCCATGGCATGCATGGGATTTCAGTGGTAACATTCTCTCAAGTTTTGGAGTTTGGGGTGTCTTTCCCTTTTCCCTTTCCTTCATACTGGTTTCCTCTCTTCCTATTTCCTATGGCAGCCTTATGTAAATCAATATAGTTACAGTTACACTAAAAATAAATATTTTTTTAATTTTCTGGCTCATTGCTACCCAGTTAACTGGAAAAAGAAATATATGAGGATAATACAAAATCAATCAGTTGCTTTAAGAACAGGAATTCTGCCTTCTTTGCCAGATGATTATTCACCTTTTTTTCCCCTTAAAGATCCCCTTGGTAGGATCTGCGATCATTTGCACTTTGAGAAGTCCATTTGCTGATTTTCTGGATGCAGCCCCAGGGTTTCCAGGGCACCCAGGTGCCTCGATGGGCTCCCCCAGTGTCCACAAGGCCTTCAGCACGGGTTGCTGCTACGACTTCTTCCCTCTGCTCAGCTGCTTAGTTCAATGAGACCACAGGATGATACCGCTGGGACTCCTGCCACCTTCTGCTGAGAACAAAAGCAGTGGGGATGCCCGGGTGTCATCAGGTATGTCTCAGATCTTCAAGAAATTAAGGAGAGGGGGAATAACTTGGATGGTTAGCGAACGGAATGGCACAGTGAGAGCTGGCCTCTCCTACACCTTCAAAAGATCAGCTCAGCAAAGTGCCTGACCTTCCCGCTGGTAAGGAACATTTCAGCTTCTCATCCTTGTGGCCTTGCAGACTTTCATGCTGCCCTCCTTGATCTTTCCAGCTAAGGATCTGCTCTGGGTCACCGACTGCCATTTCTTTAACATTCGTCCACAATAATCGCGTTGCCGCCATCGATTAAATTCACCAGATATTTTTCTTCCTGGCCTCCCGCAGCTTTAATCTGAAACTTTCCATTTTCCTGTCCATGGACACCATCGCAGCCTGAACAGAGTCCAACTTTCCACTAATGGACTCAGCAGGCTTTTAAAATAAATCAGACAGAGGGTGGGGACTGCAGCTCCGGATGCCGCGTACGAAGGAGTCAGCCAGCCCCAGCTCCCTGCACTGCACGGACATCTACCTGCTTATCCGTGGGTTTATTCAAATAAGACGAGGTGAACCAAAAGGAAAAAAAATTTAAAAAAAGAGCACTTTACAGTCCTGGTCTCGTCTTTGTGGGAATTGTAATCTTTACCCACAGAAATACGCCAGCTCCCAGTTGGCTTCCAGTCTGCGCTCCTCACCAGAGAAGGGTGTTTCAGGACGGCTGGGAGGATGCTGCTCCAGGAGAAGGCCTTAAATATCGAGCTCTCAGAAGCCCTCTGGATGCAGCTCTTCAATGATGTGCATCTGAAAGATGTGTATTTAAATGACTTGCTTTTGCTTGAATTGGTCTAGTTTTGGCTAGAGAACTGCTCACAACAGAAGAGAGGTTGCAAAAAAAAACTGTTTAGAAAATGTGCTGGACTTTGTCCATCTAAAATGAGTGCTTTGATGTTTCTTAAGATGGTTGTGGTCTACAAAGAGCTACGGAGCAGTTAGTTTGTGGGCTGCATCACAGGAGGTCAGGGTGTAGAGCTGGAGGTCTGTACCACCAGCTCCCTTTCGGCCTAGAAAGCAGAAGGTAGGTTGGTGGCGGCCGTAGTTCAGCCGTGCTTCAGTACCCTCTTAGGAAGGAGATGGCCTTTTTTAAGAGGATATGAATGATGATAGTGCGTGGGTAGTCACTGTTTCAGTTCTCCTTTCTTTAGGTGGGCATGTTTTCAACACGCCTCGGTTCTCCCTCTTCCTCTAGGGATGCTCACGTGGACAAATGTGGCAATGGCCCCTTCCACCCTTTCTCTCCAGACCTTTCCCAGTGAAAAGGCCTGCTCGTGGCAGGTTGATCACACGGAGCTGACTGCCTCGCTAGCTGTGCTCTCACCCACAGAAGCAAGGGGATGTGAGGAAGGTGCCTGGGGTTCAGCCCTTCAGCTGGAGGCATCGCTCTGTAGAGACCCCGCTGGGAAGCGGGGCAGGACGGGGAGGCAGCAGGCTCCCGACGGGTAATCCAGCTTGGATGGCAACAACTCAGTCATTTTTGTCACCCCATTCTGAGTGGGATGAGAGCAGTTTAGAAATAAAAGCCTTTTATCTGGCTTTTTAAAACTTTGTAGATACTGTGTTACTACAGTTTTTGTTGTTGTTGTTGACTTTTTTTTTTTTTTAATCTTTTTAAACTAAAAATACAGTCAGGCTTCTTTGTTTGCCAGCAGAAAATATCAACAGAAACCACAGACTCCCATTGTTTTCTGCAGATTTGTAACTTCGTGACCCATTCCTTCCTCCCTCGAGCAGAGTTTCAGACCCACTCAGCCCTGCAGTTTTCCTACATCTGTTCTCGGTGCTTTATCTCCTCTCCCCATCCCAAGCAGCTGTTTCTTCAAGACAACACTGAGAATCTCCTGAACCAACGAGCAGGATCCGTTCCTGGTAAACCCCTCTGTGATCACACGGGACATGCCAGTGACTGGTAAATAAACCAGGCTGCGTTTTCTCCCCTTCTGCCTCTTCACCCTCACTCTCTCCCAGTCAACCCCAAACGAAAACCCTCTGGGAAGCAGTGGGGAGCAGGTAAACTCGTGATTCTTGGCTGTGTGTGGTGGGATGGAAGGGCGAGTAGGTTATGGAGTACAAAGGCTGTCTCAGGGATGCAGGTGAATTAAAAACGAGCGTGTTTAAGCCTAATGTCAGCGGATCTGAAGGCCTGGCTTGCCCAGCTTCTCCCTTGATGGCAGCACCCACCGATGACAGCGAAGGCAACACTTCACTGGGCTTGGAGGCTTTTCTTTTAACTCTGAATAATCTCTGTGTGCTGTTTACTGATCCTCTGGGTGGGTGTTTGCTGCCAGTTTATCCACGATGCAATCTGGAGAGCGTGCCAAAGAAGGTAGGAGAGTCAAAGGAAGGGGAGAGACCCAGAGCAAAGGGCATGGAGAAGCCGGCAGCAATGAGGGCTTCAAGGGAAAGGCAACAGCTTAGTGTGACTGGCAGCTCTCCACACGAGGGAAGAGAGTCGCTTGGGTGTTTTCCTCTCACATTTCATGGTTTTGCTGCTTTAGAGGGCTGTTTTCTTCTCGTGTCTCCGCTCTCCTTTTAGCATCTCGTCTAACCGAATACCTGAACGTTGTCGAGAATATCCTCTGCTGCTGAGGAGCCGCTGAGCCCATAGTCCCCGTGGGGGAAGATTTCACTTTCAATTAGGTGAAATGCTGACAGGATTTCAAAAAGTTACCAACTAGTCACAAGTTAGACTGAATCCAAAGGCTCCTCATGGTTTGAGGAGCCAAGTCCTGGAGCTGCTGTCCGCGCGGCCTAGCAGGGGCCAGGCCCTTCCCTGCCCTAAGGCAATGCTCGGCAGGACGGCGGGAAGGGCTGCGTGACAGGATAGAGGAATTCAGAGGATGGCTGAATTAGCTTCTGGTGGTCACCAATATTTAGGTCTCTCCAAGGGATGGAAGATTTTTCCACTCAAGTCAGCAGCACCTCCTTGCCCTGCCTCGCTTTGAAGGCCGTTTCACAAGACTTCAGTCCCTGCTCTCTGCCAGTGGCTCTCAATATTGGTCCTGACATTTGCCACTGGGTTCTGGACAAGATTATTTATTCATTTTTTTGGTTTATAGTGCATGGAGAGAGGCTTTTTGAGCTCACCAGGACCAGAAGTCCTGTAGGCCGAGGCACTGCTCTGGCTGTAGGAACTCGCCGTGCAGCCGGAGCAAGGTTCAGGATTTCAGAAAGGCCTCTTTACGTGCAAGCCTCGTTGAAAGGACACATCTGAAGTTTCTCCTTCCCCTTCACTTCTTTCCTCTGTACTACGGAGTTTAAAATGGCAGCCAGAAGAGCAAACCCAGTCCAGATCCTCCTCCCACACTCCCTCCCCCTTCCCCAAAGGCGCAACCTGGGACAGCTTTCGGTCTCGAGCAGCGCTGTTGGCGTTGCTGCTGTGATTGCTCAGTCTCTCGCTTCTCTCAACAACTTTTACATTTTTTTTTTTAACTTTTTTTTTTTTTAATGTTGTTTCTGTGTTTTTAACGTGGCACCGGGTGCCAAAATCCACTAGCGCTGTGGGAAGGTGTTATCTTCTCCTAGCAAACTGCTCGCTCCTTCCAGGGAAGCTAGCCCGTGGGCTCCGTGCTGCGTGGCTGAAGCAATTAGATAAAGATACTTCATTTAAGCACACTACGGGCTATCCCAAAGAAGCCACTGCCTGTTTGTGGGTTGTTCTGGAAGCTCAAGGACAGCTTGAATAAACTGGTGGCAGGTAACGGGGTCCAGTGCTCAAAATCACAGTTCTGGCAGCCTGCTGCCTGTGCTATGCCTGGTATGGGGCTGGCTGCGCATTTGAGTAACACCTGGCCTAAACGTGAGTGGCGTACCCCAACTTCTCCCATTAACAAGGGTCATGAGACTTCACCCTGTGAGACATCATGCTTGGGGGCTGGCTTGTGCCTCGTGCTTCTGCACATGGCCATCAGAGGGTGATCTGGGCTGGAGGAAAGACCCTGCAAGTGGGATACGCGCAGGGAGATGAATGTCAGGAGATGCCCTGCGCCCTTGGGCAGTCGTGCCGCTGGCTTATTGCTCGGTACCTTGATGTCCCAGAGGAAGACAAAAACCAAAACCACTTGACACATACAGACGAGAGAGCTGAATAATTTTACTTACTGTCACTGGTGGAAAAGAGCGTTCTTTTCAAATTTTTTTAAAACTTTTATTATTTTTTATTTTTTTTTTAGAAAAAGGAAAAAAACTCTGCATGGTAGAGTGTATGGTAGATAATTTCCAAACAGAACAAGTGATATGGAATGGATCATTTCCCACACTATTGAAAGTTGAACCTAAAATCATCTGTAAATCAACACTCATTACCATGTAAGACAAAGGCAAACAATCAATTTTTTTTGTTGTTGTTTAGTACAGATTTCTTCTGTCGCTTCAGCCTGAATTTTCCAAGGGTTGGGGAGAAAGGGGGGGCAAATGCTGCCCGTTGTCCTAACCACAATTGTACTGACCCAGCTTTGTGCTTTGAGATCTAGCATCGTATGGCTTTATATACGTTCCCTAAGTGAACAGTGCAACATCACCATCTGAAGTGTTCATTCCACATTCAAACTGTAACTCAACAGCACTCCCAAACCCTTTCCCGCCCCCAAAATGACGAAACCAAAAAGCAGAAAGTCTCCAGCAAGCAGATTTCCTCCCAGAAATCTGTGTAAACTGTAGCTCAGGGTCGGGTAGCAGCACAGAAGACAAAAGAGGTGACAGCATGATTCAATAGCGTCTCTAAAGACTACTGTAAGACTGTCATTCTTTAGTCTGTATCTTGCAATCACAATTTTTTTTTTCCCTGCAATACTATAAAGCAACATAAAAAAAAAAAATAAAAAAATCGAGACTCAAAAGCAAAATGCGGAAGCCTTTACAGAAAGGTAAAGCTTCCACTTAGCTTCGAGTGGTCGCTCTTAGGAACAGATCTCTGCCATCAGAAGCAAATCTTGAATGTATATGCATGATTTTGGTGGGGAGGGATGCAGCCAGGGGTGGGAGGGCCTCGTAGCAGAGCCGCTGACGGTTTTGCTTTGCAGCCCAGCCGGCTACACCACTGCCCGGGGCTGAATCAGCCGAGGGGCAGCTGTAGGTGCTGAGCACTGCAGGCTCTGGGCCCTTCTCCTCCGGGGCTGCCGGGGAGGGAGGCAGCAGGGAGCAGGAGCGACGCGGGGATTGCAGCAGCCTGGGGAGTTGCACCGGGGCGGGAGGTGCACGCTTCTCTCTTTGGCCACCCCCCCAATCCTGTTGGAATGTATCTGATCATAATTAGGCAAGTGTTAGCAATAACTGTAAGCCAGCCCAGTGGCCCTCCCCCTTAAAATGGAGGGAGAGCAACAGCATCAAGCGAATTCCCGTTTGTCCTGACACGTTTCGTACAACCTTTCCAGATCCTATAGAGTATTCATACGCAGGCGTTTTTCATACTAGAATTTAAAGGAGTCAAAGCTGGTAAAGAAACTGGATGTTTCCTGGCCTAACTGAAGGAAATAATAAAACCGGTTAAAAGTAAAAGCGAAAGAAAGTAAGCATTAGTGTGTTTACATCCTCTGCTATGTCCCACTTCTCTACGCTCTGCTCACAAGCCCTTTCCGTACTCTGAGCAAGCACTCCCAGACTTAGAGAGGTAAGGCTTCAGCTAAAAATCTCCTGCTTGAGATTTTTTTGTTTGTTTGTTTCAATACCATCAGTGTAAGCATCTGACTTCACTGGATCCGTGCGGGGCATGTTGAGGGCAAGGCTTGTTACTGAGTGAATCTGCACAAGAGGAGGTTGGAGGCGGGCGTAACCCCACCGCGCAACGATGACAGGACGGTGTCTGTCGGCGCGGCGCGAGCACGGGGTGCACGTGGCATCGGGGAGCTCGGCTGAAGCTCCCCTGGCTTTCTGGGTGTCCTGTCGGAGCCACGGAAGCTGCAAGAAGTTTTCCTGTAAAACTCCAGTATTGAAATGTCTAAAGGAACTGGACCTTTAACTCGAATGGGCACGGGTTTTTAGGTTTTGCACAGTCAATTCTCGTTAAAAACCAAAACTTGAACAGCTGATGCCCTTGCTGTTGGAGCCTTAAGACACCTGTTATACTGCTGAGCCCTACTTTTTTTTTTTTTTTTTAATAAAACACTGTTTTAAGATACAGCACAATAAATGTGCTTATTACGCACTCTAACATAGAGCACAGAAATACAACACTACAGAGTGCAAGTCTAACCATCTCCACAGTGGGAAAAGTGCGAAGGTTAAAAATATGCATGTGGCTTAACACAAGATATTTTTTAAAAAACATGACATGGAAATCTCATACTAATGCTTTCGTCTTTATCACAAACACGACTGAAAACTTATGGTCAGTTGCTGATCCTTCTCTCGTAATAGTAGTGTCATCCTTTCAAAGGTAAAATGTTGGAAAGATCAGAGAATTAAAACAACAAAAAAACAAAACAAAACAAAAATGTCCAAAAATGATCCCATTTACCACTTTTCCAGTAGTTATGTTTTTCAAGAAGTAAACACGGAAGGTCGCCTTGATCTTCGCCATCAGTAACTGATCCACGCTGAGCCAACCACCTGCACCGAGATCAGGCCAGTGGCACGCACGCACACACACATGGATGCACACACAAACACCCCACAGGAAAAAGTGCACTTTCAATTGCTGATACAAAAATAGATTGGCACATTCTTTTTTTTTTTTTTTTGACACAGTGAAGATATCCTCTTTGAAAAGCTTTTTCACAACGTCAGGGAGTCCTTTTGTAAGTTGCAGCAGGTCTGTAGAAAAAGCGCTATGAGAATGCACTCACGTGGGCTTTCGGGGTTTGTGTGATTGAGGGAGGGGTGGTAATGAAGGACGCCCTTCGTATTTCTGTCTGACTGATGACAGGTAACTTTTATGTCTGTAGTCCCCGCAGGCAGGGTCAGTTGCCACCCAGTTTCAGCACGTTCACCGTGTACCAACATCTCAGTCTCTACCTGCTCTGAGAAAGTAATGACACGTCAATTTGTCAAAGCTGAGAGTCTTACGTCAACGCAGTGTCTCCTATCAGTCGCTGGAAAAACTGGTTTGGAAAGGGAGAGAGTGAAGTGTTAGGAGTCTGATTTTGCATTTCCAGTAGTAACTGCAGCTCAAGAGAGCCGAGTGGGAACAGTCCAGAGCCCCTTCCCAGGAGGGCAGCCAGTGCTAGGAGCTCTGGATCAAGCGTCTGTAGTGTGGCATCACTTCGTGCTCAGGAAGGTGGAGAGCAAACTCCAAGGCCACCAGCACTGGGAATTCGAAGGCGATCAGCTCTCGCCTGTTCAGCCGAAACTTCTCTTCCAGTTTCTGCAACAACAGGAAAAAAAAAAAGACTTTTGTGAATGAGGATTTGACTTCCTAGTGCTTGCTTACAAATGACATTATTAAAAACATTGAAATAAGCATGTGCTGCTGTTGTTAAGCATCTGCCTTGCTGGGCTTGCAAGGCTCTAGATTTTGAAAATGATAGTTGAGGATTTCTGCTTCTGCTTCTGAGAGTTGATCCTTACCACCACACTGTTCTGCAAGACTTTTAACTGACCTAAACGTGCTGAGCAGCAGCTCATGACCACACAGTCTCATGTTGCTTCGTATTCCCCCTTCCCTTACTGATCAGCAGGTGATGAACTACTGGGATGAATCAGATGCACCCACTTCTTACTGGGGAGGCTGTTTACCAAGTTCAGCCAGATGTGCTGTTCTTGTCATTTCACCCATTCGAGGATTTTCTTTTCAGCATTAGGCTGTGTTACAAGGCCCTGTTAGGGCAATTATTTATGCTGCAATTACGTATATTTGATTGCAATATCTCAGAGGCAAAAGGTGTCATCTGCAACGACTGTAAGTAGAGTATATACTAAAAATTACTATTGTCAAGGGAGACGAGATGGGTTTCATAGTTGACTTTCTGCTGTAATGGACTTAACCTCCCATCTGGTCTGCTGTTTTCACTGGATTTGGATGCTAGAAGAAGGCAGCGAGCTGTTCAGGGATATTCTCAATACCACCCACTTGTCCCCCCCAATTTCTTATGACCTCCTGGGCTTGCTGCATCTCTACCCACTGGATATAATGAAAATCTCAATGTGACTTAAGGGTGGACCAATCTTTCATGGTAGCATGAGGCCAGACCTTCCAACTCCCTCTCGGTTTATTTTTATCTCGTTATTTGAAGGGCATCCTAACAAACTTGACTGTCAAACCAGTTCTCTGGCTGTGGCAGAAGGGCGTGAGTCCAGTTCTGCCCCCAGCCAAGCCCCATGCCTCTTGAACTGAGGTTGGTTGTACTCAGCTACCTCACTGATTTTCTGTAGCATTAAATCAGGTTGGTATCTCAGTTCTTGCAAATGGACTATGGAATAACACACCCCTCTGTCTCTTAACTCTTTAATATGGAGTGGCTAGAGACCAAACATCTTCCTTTACAAAAAACAAGTTGGGATGAAGTGTCTAATGGAAGTCACATCCTCTTGACCATATGCTTCACTTGATGAAAAAATACAACCTGGTAGTCTATTACGTGCCTCCTCTAGTTAGTATGTACCTTTACCTTTCAAAGGAGAGTCTTCACTGACACTCTTAAAAATGCAATTAAAAGCAAAATGAATTTCCTGGAAGTTAACTTTTGTATTGACAGAATGGCGGTCGGATATATCTCAAACGTCACAATATCTGACAGCAGGGTCTTCAATCATGTCAAACAAGTTTCTCAGTCCTCTGTTGTGACAATGATCTCTCCTGCTTCCACACAAATGTAAAATAAAGGAATGTGTTTAGCTAGTTTTAGAGCTGGCAACCTAGAGGTGAGCATGACCACCGATAAGCAGGCTTGTGGATAACACACATTGGTGCTTAATGTAGAAGGGGCATTGGAAACGTATGGATACCTACATCTATAAGATGTTTGACTTCGTGTTTTCTGAGGTCACTGCCAATTTTGGCTGCTAAAAGAACACAGGCTCCAGCACAAAGCTTTCTATTCTGCTTGTTCAGCTTCCCCTTGAGAGCGAGCTTCTCAAAGTAGACAAAGGCCATGGCTACCGTGGGCTCTTCAAAACCACATTCTTCTTGAGCAAGCTTGCGCATCTCTCTCTTCAAGCTGAGTAAAGAGACCAGACAAGTGTGAACTGCATGTTAAAGCATTTCTCATTTTACCATAAGAGTCATTATTTCAGAGATTCCTGCTTAGTCAAATGGAAAGGAGAAGGAAAAATGTAATTTACTGGGCAGGTGCCTAGGCTCTATTTCAGGGACATGTTTTAACTGCATGTTTTGACTTCATCTTTCCCCTTCCTGCCCCTCCCCAATAGGCAGTTGCATCAAAGTATAAAAGTAATTGTAAAGCTTTGACACTTTTAATAAAAATATCTCATCAGAACTCTTAAGCTACATACAAATTATTTAGTAACAACAGATTTGAGTGCTTGTGATCTATACGCAGCTTTGCAGTTGGTTATGGTTGGTCAAACCCAACCTTGCTACGTAGCGCAGAGCTTTCCAGTTACAGAGCAAGGAGAATCAGTATCCTGGCCACTTCAGTCAAATGAAATCATCATTACTTCAGTGAAGCAGTATGTCTAGCCTGCTACACTGGAAACTGTGATGAAATATTAAAACTTCGCTGTGAAACTGATCACTTGTTTTGCTTCTGGCCATGCTCTCTGAACAAATCAACATTCCTCCTTCCTCAGGCTCTTTTTAAACTAAGTGCATATACTCAAGATTCTTTTTTTTTTAATGTTATTTTTGTGGATCTGATAGTATAGTGCAAGCCCAGCTCATATCCTCATCCTCTCAGATGCTGAGTTTGACACCTCAGTGGTACACGCTTGTACCTTCACCTATCTCGTTCACTCAGCCCACTAATCAAAGCAACCATCTGACTTATTCTGCACCTCTGCAGGTCACTGCTCCTGGAAGGTCAGTCAGTGCTGTGAGTCTCTTCATGTACAACAGTGATGGCCCTGAGACAGCTGTACCACGTGGCTGCCATAGCAAGCTTTGCAGCGTACCTTCTTATTTTACTGAGGGTTAACTTGATGTGAGGGAACTTCTCCTTAAAGGTCTCGTTCATGTCCTTCTTCAGATCTGATGGCTTCACGTAGTCTATGACTGTGGTCTGTAACACAAGGCCAAGAGAAAATCATTCTTTTAGTGTGTAACAAACAAGATCACTCAGTCCCCGAAAGCAAGGAACACCAAACGAATGCCTGATGATTTCAGAGAGGGGAAGAATAAGCCTGAAGTAAGGTAACAATTTGTTTGCGACCGCTCCATCAGAACAAGCGACCTGAAATCTGAGATGAGTGCTGAGCACAAACCCCAAACAACACATACCTCACTACTTCCAAACACTGTTGCAAAGGAGTTTATGCCAAATGTGGGCGGGTAAAACCTAGCTGACAATCCTTGTTATGCCAAAACAAGTCATCACAATAATGTGATGACCAGATTTTGTGTGTGGTTCTGCAGCATATTGCCAGTCTCAAACAGACTCCTCAAAGGATCTGCTGCTACAAATTGCTGACTACTGTGCTACACATTTGTGATAAAATAGGTAATTAGCCTAAATCCTGGGTAAATCAGTGGAATGCAAGATAGCAATGCTGTCATAACTTACACATGAACCGGACAGAAATACTGAGTTAGGACCGTATTAGAAGTGCACAGTTTGCTTACTTTACACTGAGATTCCTACTCCTTTTTGTCACAACCTGACGAATTTCCCTCAGACAAAGTTTTTCAATAATAAAACATGGAAGGGCTGGGGAGGACGGAGTGTAATGGCTCCGGAGAGCAACTGGACAACTCTTGGTAGCTGATCACGTCCTTGGCTGGGTCAGAAATGAGCATGAAGAGGAGCAAAAGGCAACACACACAACAGTATCTGAGGTAAACACGCTGATATGAAGAGGAAAACCAACTAGCCACAGGGAGTCGTCACAGTCATACACACGTTTTAAAACAAGGGCTATCCTGCTGTCTGCCTTGCAGTGTGAACAGCATCGTTTGTCCAGATAAACTGCCCCCCGGGACACCCTGGCAGATAATTCTGCTGGGCACGTCAAGTTGCCTGCTGTTAGGTATAAATGCTTGCAAGCCCCCTCTGACACAGTTACACGTCAAGAGCCAGTCCAGATTTTGCTCAGTAAAGGGGAAGATTTATTACAAAGCTCTGTCCTATTGAGGAAGGCTGCCAGTTGTACCTGAGGCAGAAGGGAAAGGCTTCAGCTGAATGTGTGGCTCTGCCTGTTTTCAGTCTTGCTAAAGGTGGAAGGAAGGGAGAATTTGGCTGAATGCACACAGAAGACTTTGCCTGGGTGTCTCAGAAAGTCATTTGCTTGTGGGAGGCTCTGCTTGCAGCCTGCAGGGCTCAGACCTCAAGAGCTGCAGAATGAAAATCTTACCCATTTCTTTCTTTTTCCTCTCCTTCCTTTCCCTGGGATTTTGGTTCCTGCTTGCCTGCTCCTTGGTTTTGGGGGTTTGAGATTTTTTTTTTTGCTAGAGGATCACCAGCAAGTTGGGTGCTTCTGACACTTAAATGGATGTGCTGGGAGTTCTTCGTGGTATTAAAAAGGGTCCTCTTTAGGACTGCTGTAAGAGGACTACTGAAAAAAGCCATACAGCATGCTTTAGACCAGTGCTATTTGCTACTCAAAATACAGAAACGTTGGTCCATGCCTCACTTATTTGCAGAGTCAGGAGCTGCTGAGCACACAAAGGTTACCCACTATTAAATCCAAAGATGGTTTTAGTTACCATCAGCACTTTTTTTGGTTGTCTTGGGCAATCCTAGAAAGAGCAGGCTTGGTGCTACCGTGCGAGGCTGCACTATACCTTATTTCATGCCTCACCGCAAACTTAACTGCCCGCTGTTTGCTCTCCGTTACCACAGAGCTCCTTAGTTTTATCTCAATTATCTCCCACAAAGCCATCGTGGCTTTTTTTTTTTTTCTTTTTTGGCAGACCTACACTCGGCTCCTTCCAGGTAATCATCTCCCCTTGCACAGAGGAGAACACACAAAAAAACCAAAAACAAAAATAAAACCACGACTTGAGTGTGCAGGAAAGAAACCACTTTGCAGCAGAAAGCTGCTGGTGGAGGGAGGACCCGAGCATCCCCTGTTGATTTTGTAGGATGGCAGGGTTGGGTTGCTTTCACCTCCAGCACAAATGCACCCGAGTGGCTCCGGAGTGGCTGGGTGAGCCCTGGGCTCCTGCAGCAGCCCCCTGGGTGCCCCACCTGCTGCTCTGCAGGGATCTTTGGTTTTACCTGGGACTCCTCCGGCTAAGCCGAGGAGATCTGCCAGCATTCAGCTCAAACCTTTTTAGAAGATGTTCCCCCTTTTTTTTTTTTTAATTTATTTAAAGCAAAGCATTCAGAGTCTTGAGAATAAGCAGGCGGCTTAAAACTGAAAATGGTAACGAGGTACAGCTATTTTTAACCGCAGAGATTTGTCAATTTTGTCCTGGCGATAAGGATCTCTCCCCCCCCCCCCCTCCAACTCCGAATGCTGCTGCTTCCTGCTAGACAGCAGTCTCTGCGATATAAATCACAATAATGAAATCCAGATGAAAGCTGGTGTGTGCTGTTTTTGATTCATGTAACAGGATAACAGCAGCATGTTTGAACACACTGGCTCTCAGGCAGCTGTCTCGTCTTGTCAGTGCCATGCTGGAGAGCTCAACTCACTGCCCTTATTCTCGAGAAAAGGAATTGTGCAACTTCTTTTTTTTGTCTTTTTTCCCCTGATTTTTTTTGGCAGCTGCTGCAGAATCCTGACTTACCCCTGAGCAGCGGGATGCCCCTTTCTCAGCTGGTGCCTGTAGGAGAACTGTATCTGGGGCTCTGCACACCAGAGGGGCAGCCCTCTTGCTGCCATGCTGCGTACCTGTGAAGCTAAGGAGATGCCCAAGCACCCTCTGTCCGTCCTTTCCTGCTGGAGCTGCCCTCCTGCACCCCATGAGTAGCTCAGCACCGACCCTCTGCTGCTCCCTTTCCCATGGAGAGGGAAAGAAAACGGGCTGGTGGAAACCCCAGCCCATGTGTGAGGCCAAAAGCAAGGCCAGGGTGCCCCACGAGGACCAGCTGGGATCGTCCTGCTGAAACGGGAGTGCTCAGTGACCCCAAGTCATCGTTTTGCCACCTTCTCTGCTGCTCAGCGTTTACTCTTCCTCTGCTTTAGGCAAATTTTATTTCTCTTGGGCTGTCTGTGAGTTAGTGTCAAGGAAAAGACATCCCTGTAAGCAGAGCTTTGTCTGTCTGGAATAGTTCTGGTATTGCCTTACCTCATTCAACACCGATGCTCCAAATTCTAGGAGGGCATTTTAAATAATCCCCTAAAAGGGAGCACGGCGTTTTTCCATCCAAATATACCCAATTACATACAGCGTTGTTCCCTAGAAGGCAGGCAGTTTGCACTTCCAGGGCTGTCAGCAAGGCACTGGGAAGCGCCCGACCATCTCTCCAACACTCTAATCTCCAGTGTTTGGAGCTCCTGTCATCCAGCCCCGTCTGTCTTGTTTCTCGCAGCTGATTTGCACAAAACACGTCTCACTGCAGAACTCAGAAAAGCTCCTCTGCGAGCTCTGCCCGTGTCCTCTGTACACAGGTCTGCAAATGTGTGTTTTCATTCGGCGATGGAGGCTGCACAAGACAAATGAAAGCTTTGATATATGGTAGCTGACGGACGCCTGGCCGACGTGGTGAATGCTCGGGCTGCAGCCTGCGCTCTGCACGCTTTCTGCATGGCTGGCAGTTTTGAACTTGGAGGTTAGGCTCGCGTGTTATTCACACGCATTTTCGAGCAGCTGCTTTCTCATAGGAAAGCTGCATATATGGTTTCCTACATACAGGAGGAGGCAGGATGCCTGGAATGGTTGGAAAGACTGGCAAGATGAAATATTGCTGAAAACAAACCCTGCTTTGGCACCTTACCAGTAAAAGATGACCTAGCCTTGGATGCCTCCATCTCCGTCTGAGAAGATGTAATTGACATATCCAAGGGACTTAACCTGAAATATTTAGCATTCCACAAAGCAAATTGCCTCAAAGCTGCCCCTTTGAATGAAGGTACGTGGAGTGATGCCAGTTTGTTTTTACACAGTTAACACCCTGAAAGCATCCCCAATTAATACAGCGTGTCATTGCTTCAAACTACGTATTTACTGGAGCCTCAGCCAAGTATAGCATCCAATCCATACAGCACTGGCTTTAAATATGAATATATACCACCGCTGTGCTCCTCGGCTCCCTGAGACTTTTGGGTACGAGGCCAGCAGCTGATAAGAAAGCAATCTGGAGATGCTGCTTAATTTAAAACCCCGGAAGCGGCTCGAAGCCTGCAGTGACGACATCAAAGGGCGCTTGCTGTAGCGAAGCACTTGTGACCTTGGTGCTCCTTGTGAAAGACAGTAAGGGGGGAGCGAGAAGGCAAATGTGCTCGATCATCATGCAGGGCTTTTGTTAGCCTGCACGGATGGAGCAGCGAGCAGTTCTAATTTTAAAATCCCGCTGGAAGACTCATATTTAATAACGCAGTTCGGCTGTGCCTGACACGGGTGCTGCGCCTGGCAAACGCGGGCTGATGGGCAGTGAGAGCTCTGCAGCCCCCTGCAAGATGCTTTTCTTATTAGCAGCATGTAGATGTCGATTTGTTTTGATATAATGAAGCCAATGCGCTGAAACTGTCGTTAAGGACCCAAACCCAATTTCCAAGGGTATCCCTTGGGCATGGATAGATGGATATTGCAGGGATGTTATCACACAAAGTCAAGATGCTACCGATCTGAGGCTTTTCTTCCTTTTCTGCAAGTTTTGGCAGCAGCCAGCAGCCAGCTGAACACGCTCCTGTGTCTTTGTATTACCAACAAAACCCAGAGCTGTGGGGGTCATCCTCACGTGTGCCGCAGAGGGGGTTTTCTCCTCCTGTTTGCTTCTGCTTGCAGGAATGCAGGGAGGCAGTGAGGATGCTGGCTGCACGCTGGCTGACGTGAAACGCTAGCAAGGAAGTCACTGCTCTGCCTGGTAGCTCGTGGAAGTTCCTATTCTGGAGAGATTTCAGAATCTGCAAGAATTCCTGTTTTAGCAGTATCAGCCAGGAAGACATCTGTTAACCATGACATGATGTTTTTTTCCCTCCCCCCTGCCTCCTCCAGCACGAATTCTTCTACCTCTTATTGTTTATATTGTGTCAGAGCTTGTAGCCTCTCCTACAAGGACAACATAAAGGGAAACAATTTCTCTGGGGTACACCAGAATTTGAACACGACTAATGCAATGAATAGGAGTGGTGGGGTTTGTGCTAGAAAAAAATACAAAGCTGCCTTTTCAGATTTGTTCCCTATCAGGCTGTTTGTGGGTATCTCTTTTAGAAATGCTACCGGGAAGTGCATACCCTTTAAAGCTAGGGACTTCACTGCAAAAAAAAAAAAAAAAAAAAAGACCAAAGCAAAAGCACTTCTTCCCCACAGCTATCTTCAAAGAGGAAGCTCTGCTTTTCCTTGAAAACAAGGACTTGCAGTTCCAAATGCTCTGCAAGTCAGGGCTAATTCAGCTCAGGAAAATTATAAGCCCATAAAGTCCATGTACGTGATAATAACCTTGGGCTCCACAAAAAAGGAGGAAACTGCCCGTCTCACAGGCTCGAGTGCAAACCGCGCTCATGTCAGAGTAAAATCCAAGCAGGGCCACACATTTTTGCTGTCTTGCACCTTCGGGTAAAGCCTGTGATGTTTAGTGAAGCAGAATTCAGGCAGAGCTCAACAGCATTTTACCAGAGGAGCAATCCTGGCCCGCAGAGCACACGTCGGGCTCCTGGGTGTCAGCATCTAGCCTCGCTCTTCTAAAACACCGTTTGTTCAGTTTCTTGTCACACACCTTGCCCCTTTAATTGCTCTGACATCCACAAGGAGGGGGGTAAAAAAGCCTACAGGCTTGCAGCTGCCAAACATTAATGCAAAACGCTGGCCAAGTAAGGGAACTTTAATTACAAACTGCAGCTCTCCACGCACGGCGCTCACACTGGAGATGCTCTCAGCTGCTCCGGCACCCGTGGGAGGCAGGAATTGAAGCTGTGTTCCCCTCGGGACCGCAGGCTGCTGCTTTGGATCCGTGTGTACAGTAGGTCGACAATGCTGTGGTTGCTTTGCAGGAGTCTGCTAACGCCAAGATGGCTGTGAACCGCCAGGAAAAAATAGCACAGGTTTCTCGCTGCCCTCAGACTGCAATTTGCTTTAATTGCAGCATACGCTGGGTTTTGTATTTGGAGAGGAAAACGCCTTGAAATTACAGACTATTACGCTCCTGTTCACACTGATGTGAGCTGCAGGGAGGGGGAACTCCAGCTGAGTCTAGGAAGATGGATGCGAGTGAAGTCTTCCGCATAGGCAGTGTGGCCCTCTATCACCCAGCTCAATGCTTAAGCTCTCCTTACTCGCAGCCCAAACTGCAAAATCCTTTTTAAACCTGCAGGGACGCTCTGGCACGACCTTTCCTCCCTTCTCTCAGCTGAAGGCAGCACCAGCCGCTTGTGAAATCCCTCAGCCGAGCGCAGAGGAACAAACACCCACTCCTTGGTTCCCTGTCAAGCTGTGCAGCTCCTGCCTTGCGTCACGGCGAAATCTTGGACCTTGGACAAGAGAGCTCTTGGCACATGCCAGCTATTCCCGCCACCAAACGAAACACAGCACTTCATTTCCTTCAGTCCTTCCTCAGATTAGTGCCTTGCTTCCGAGAAGGAGCAAAGAATGCCACTGGTTTTAAGGATTAGCCTTCAAGTCCATTTTTCGCCTTGAATGTATCTACTCATACCTCCGCCACAGGGGAAAGCCCGGTCAGCTTACTGCAATAAAAGCTGAAACGTGGGCCTCAAAATGTTGTGGTTAACCAGCGTACGGAAAAGGAGGGCAGCACACACCCGCTGCTGGGCAGAGAGCTCCCCTGCAGGAAGCTCTCCCGGCTTTCTCCTTTTGACTCACCTGCCCACGTCCACCTCAACGCCAAGCATCACTGACTTTGGGCGATGTTGGAGGACTCGGACTGTTTGTTTGGAGCGTACTTCCAGCCTGAAGAAGGTTGGAGTCACAACCACGATTGCTAAAACTACTTTCTTTTTGGATGCCAGTTAACAAGGAGTTTCTGTTTGAAGGAAGGCAGCTCCCTGTCCATGACAATAACCGTGTCAAAAGCTAACAAATATTTTCCTACCCAGACGGGGCTGCCATAAAGGGTTGACGCTTTGTGGGTTGCCAGCCAAAAATAACTTGCCAACCCTGAACGTAAAGCTGGCTGAAAGTAAGCAGAGGGCATACTAAACTTCTCACTTGAAAATTTAACCCCCACACATACAACTGCGCTGTGTCTTGCTACGTTTCTGCTAAAATAGCAGACCAAATCCTACGGGCTTGGTACAACTGCCAAAAGGCTACAGAAGTCTCTCACCAGAGCAAACACCGAGTTAGGGCTGAGATCAGGGAACGGTTATGAGTCTGTTGTATTATAAGCTTTGGATATGGTGAAAAACATACAGGTTCTGCTCATAATTGCTGCAATTAAAGGAAGGCTATCCCATGATGAAATAAATATCTGGGAAACAGTGTCTCTACGAGACACTGAGGTTCTACTCCAATGAGTAGACGATAAGCATCAAAACACAACAGAGTTTCATGACTTCAGAAAAACCCTAATGGGCATTCTCCTATTTTGTAATAGATGCCAATTAGAGGAAGTATAAATTTTCCTCTGAACGAGAGAGAATGAGTGCATTGTTCAAACAAGCCTTTCATCTAAAACATTTATGAAATACAGCAGTAATAAAAGCACTTACTTTTGTAATACCTCCACAAGTTTGTTTTTACATGTCCCAGTAAGTAACTGTCATTGAGAACAAAGCATTCCAAACAGCTGTTATTAGTAGATTAAAAATAATAATACTCTTCTTAAAATGCAGCCAAATGCAACCTCAACTTTCTAAATATTGTTACGAACATCTATCTGTGCTGCACCACCTCGTTTTGAGTATCACTTACCATATAGGAAGGAAATATCAAAACCCGCTTGTGTTTGCCACACGGCCACTGGGGATCATCTAAAAGATTGGGGTCATATTCAACGTAGTCTCCCAGGTCACTGCCTGTAAAACAATGGCAAAAAAATAACATTTCTTAATTACATCAAGAAATCTGTAAACGTTAACTGGCAAACAAGTTCAGTGGTAATGCACAAAATGATCTTCGTGCTGGCTGATTGAAAGAGTCAAAAAAATGTTGTGTACGTCGCTCTAGGTACTTCAATAATAGTAGAACTTGCAAAGATACAGAGGACCTAAAGCTTATGAATTACCTGGGAAGTATGAACTTAGGGCTTAGAGAAGTGCACAATTATATGAAACTCCAAAATTAAGCCACAGTCCAAAAGTCTGCCAAACACATGAGATCCCACGTACCCTGCCATGCTCAGGGTGAAAGGAGAGTGAGTGGGGAAATTTTCTTGACTTTTATTCCCAGAAACGAGCTCTCACATGTTTATGCAGATGTTTTGATTTGTTTCATTTAATATGCCAAAGTATCCTAAGCATATAGTGCTTTGGCGTATGTTTTGTGCCCGGTTTTGTAAACACAGCCCCTTCCAGCCTCCTAAAGGTCACAAGTACGATTTACACCTTCAGCTTATGACTATCGTGTTGCCATTGTGTACTTTCCACAGCAAACAGCAGTCATGATGAGCCTTCTGTGGGAGGCACAAACAATGCCAGTTACACAAGGAGGCATGCTGAGCGGGATCAGGGGCTGGCAATATGACAAGGGACCAGCGATTGTGTTTACTCAACTTTCCATGATCTGTAAGCCAGCTTTACTGAGCAAACAGGCAACAAGCGTGGAAAAGGGCACTCCAAGCTCTGTGTTACCTACCCCAAGAGACTACATTTTGCTTAATTTAAACATCAAAGGGGTTAAAACATGGCGTGCCTCCACCAAAAAGCCTTCGTAACTGCCTACCTGTGCAGCCTGCTCTAGGGAACCTGCTTTGGCAGGGGGGTTGGACCCGATGGTCTCTTGAGGTCCCTTCCAACCCTACAACTCTGTGGTTCTGTGATAATAGCTGCCCACTGCCAGGGTATGCAAGGCTATTAAAACAAGCTTCTTGGTAAGTTACCTGCATCAATGCTCCCCTGGGTGCTGTTAGCTCTTGCCAGAGAAAGGCTACGATGGCTTGCATTGCGAAATTGGGAGAAGGATGAGGTGGAGTCTATTGTGTTCCTCCGGGTTCCCAGAGCATTGGTTGGAAATAGGAACTGTGTGTATGAAACCGTCTAAAAGAAAGTCAGAATGGACAGAGAGTTACTATCAGCCCAGCTCAGCCACAGCAGGATCCCTTTGGGGCATCCCAGTTTGAGGCAGAGGAAACCAAATTAGCAGGGGATTTTCTGGATTTGATAGTTAGGCACAGATGAATAAACACTAGTCACCTACATTTGCTTCAGTGTAGTCACTTTATCCACACAGAAAAAGCTTTTGCCAATGCATTAATTCTTCAGCAAAACAAAACTACAAACACACACGCGAGCTCTAATACATGGGATTTACAAAATCCTACTCAAGGGTCAGATTTAAAAATACGTCGGGTTTTTCACTGGGCCTTCCCTGCAGCAGATTTCAGCTGTTTCTTTACTGAAACGGCATTCTTCTGCATGGGTCCCTCAGCACAGATCAGCCACAGGCAAATCACCTGAACACTGCTTAACGTAAGCACTTTCTGTGGTATTTCTGTCCTTTAGGATTTGGTCTGGCACAGTCTTGTTGGTGTCATAAGTTAATGGTAATGGTTATGGGAGATCATTTACTACCTGCCAGCATGGACTCAGTGTGAATGAATAACATGTGACAAAATTATTTTCAGAGTGAACCAATTCTCTGCTTGCATGCTTGGCCAGAAATAGACTATGTCTTGCTTCTCCTAGGTTTATTTTCCAAAAATAACAGTATTATGAAGAAGAAAATGAGTCTCAGACTCCAGACTGGTTTATAAGCTGGTCAGAAACGGTATCAAATAAAACACGCGAGCTTTAATTTATTTATAAGCAGACAGATTGTCCTCAAAAATTTACTCTCTGGGGTCTGCACTGTCACTTGGTTAGGTGAGCACACCGTGTGCAGCAGCGTTGACCTAGGGCCCTTAAGCCTTTAAATCCAGAAACAACAGCAGACTGGATAAATACAACGACAAAACATAAATCAGGTTTTCAGGAAAAAAATAAATGTTTTCGTATGTGATTAAAATAATCTCTTCTCTACAGATTTGTTTAAAATGGATCACTTTCCCCACAAAAATCATAATTGCTTATTCCATTTCAAATGAATGCACTCTTGGGGTTTGACATGCTCATCAGGTTCATACTGTGTCCTCTTGCTCTTTCGGACAAATGCAATGTTAAGTGAGATTTATTGTATTAAATAAATTTGAAAGCCAGCAGAATTACAGCTTGCAGCTATCACCAGAAATTATTTTTGCCTCTGACAATATGCTCTGTGCTGATACCTCCTGCTAGAGCCAGGGGAACACCAATTTAGTAATGCTCCACAGACTCAGACGTTGCCCGAGGCAGGTTTCTTCAAGGAAACTGAGTGCTTTGACAGCTAGGATGGTCCCCTTGAATTTCTGCTCATCTTATTTACAGCTCATACATTCTGCGATTTAACTACTGTGTTATGCTGAATATTGTAATTTATTTAATTATTTGTGCTTGTTCCGGGTTATGCCATGTTCTTCCCTAACAGAGAAGGAAGCGAAGCGTCCCCACCTTCCCGTCTGCTCCGAGCTCCACTCCTTCAAGACCGATGATCTCCTTCAGACACACTCCAGCAGAATGGCACTGGCGCCCACCATCCAACTTCATATCCCTGGGGAACAGAAACCAGAGCAGAGACAGCTCTTCAGAAGCACATCCTATTCACTTTCCGCCACGCAATGGAAGCAGCATTAATCCTAAATCTACCAGTGCAAAGCACAGACAAGAGATCCAATAAACCACCATATCTGATGCTCCTAAAATATGTGTCTAAGTGCCTCCACGCTGTCATGCAGAAAAGCAATTGCCCACAGAAGCCTCTGGGAGGAATTTCTGCACCCCCAAGAGCAGGAAGGTGTCTAAAGCTCAATGAATTTGCTCCTGGAGGCCTTCAGGAGAAATCCACCTCTCCCTCTCACTTCAGGATGGAAACCTGGGCTTTAGGGATTTACAGATCCTCAGTCTGTATCCCATGCTTTAGCATCATGGATGTGAGTGAAGATAAAAAAGACCATGAGCAAATTTGTGTTCCGCAAATGGCTACTGTATGCAACTCCAGAGTATTTATCTTGTGGTATTTTCCTGGATGATTTCTGCTAAGGTCCAAGTACGTGCTTAAAAGCCTGTGGGAGAGATGCTGACAGGAGGCTTGGAGAAGCCCTGCAGGCTCTTCACCTGACTGCTGGGCTAGCTCCTGCTTTCTCTTTGCAAGCCCTGTTTCCCTGTCTTCACTTTAAACCTTGCCACTCATTTTATTTCTCCGAAAACTGGCAATCAGTGAGTTCCCAATAAATCGTGTACCTCGCTCCTAGAAAAATCCCTCTTGATTTCTTGACTGGGGTTCGCTTTGCACAGTGTCATAGCATCATTCTCTTTCCTGATACCATATTCCTGAGAAGCTGCACAAATAATTAGGTAAAAATAACCTTCTGTCAGAGGCAGCGGATTAGCCTCCCTGTTTTTGCACACAACATGCTTGAAGGAACTATTTCTTCTAGAGATACATGCTAAGCAGTAACCATTTCAGCAGGTCTTATCTAAGAAATGAACACGTGACTTGAGGAAGCCCCCAGATCAAAACAAAAATCTGCATTATCTTTGGCGATATCAGGATAATTTAGTTCACTTCCTCAAAGACAGGGGAAGAAATAATGCCCTTACAGCTTTGAAAACAAGTCACGGACACACTCCTCCGTGCAATTAGCAGAGAAGGCTGGATAGCTTTGTTAATTCATTCAGTGAAAATCTGGCATCGTTTACAGAGTCAGCTCAGCAGCTTTTCAAAACCAGAGTGGCTCTGGGGACGTAGGAGAAATCACTCTGGGAGCAGAGATCAGGGGCAGCTCCAAGTGTAAGCATGCACAGGAATGATTCCTGCCCATTAGCCGGAGATCAATCAAGACTAATCCTCCTATTTTTCCCATCTTTCTTCTGTTTTTAAAAGAAACCTCTGCCTTCAGGACCCTGTAAGCAACACTGCAGTTATTCTCCCTCATTCTAAGTGTTTTGTAAGGGCCACGTAGAAGTCCTCTCTACATCTGTCCTTAAATTTGCAGGTAGCATATATTGCTTGTGTTGTAAAACAGTAATAAAACATCACTGTTTGTGGAAAAGCCCATAAAACTGAGAATTTAACTCACTCTCTTGAGGAAAATCAGTACAAACCAACCCTCACTTTTTTATCAATGTTCAAATGAAAAGGATCATCCCAGCTTATACACCTCTTCTCCCCGCTGACAGAAGACATTGTTAAACCCTTGACAGGAGATTCCTAGGTGAGTGGAGCTCATCCTTTTTGAGTTCCCTGTCACTAAGCCCAACAGCAAGCTAGTCAATTTTTTGCAGGGAGAGTGATTTTTCTTTTCTTTTTTTTTTTTTTTAGTGATTTTTCTTCCCTCTCCTACTACAGCAAACTTCACAAATGCCTCAGCAAAGCTTGTGCTGGATACCCATGATCGAGCTAGCTAAATAAAATAATAACAAATCCTTTCTGGGTTGTAAACTGGGGCAGGTTATGGTTTCTCTTGTGGGGAACTGCTGGTAACAGCAGGCTACAAAGCACTGTCCCAGGGGTGCTGGGGCAGCTTCCCCACCTGGGACAAGCCCCGGGGCTGTGACCCTGCTTCTGGAGGAGCCCCAGCACAGCTTCTTCCTCACCAAAGCCCCCAAATCCCCAAACCAGCTAGGAAACATCTCACATTTGCTCTCAGGATCTGAGCCCTTGCGTGGCACCATGGTCAACAGGCCCTACACACGTGTGTGGGACAGGAACTTGAAAGAAAATCAAGTGTTTAAGTTATTTACGTTACCAGTGGCACCGAGGAACTGCACAAACCGATATGCAGTAGTAAAAGCTGTTTACAAAATTCAGAGTCGGAAGGATGGCCCCTGCCAAATAGGCTTTTAAGCAAAGAGAACTTCCTTCCTCCTCTTCCTCATTTTTGATTTTCCTGGGTTTTGTTTTCCGAAAGTGCTTTTTAGCAAAATTTTCCAGCGATTCGAGCAGACGCTGAAAAGCTAAATTAAGTCACAGGAACATAATTTTGCTAGCTTTACTTTATTCGAGCAGGGAAAGCTGAAGGAAATCGCAAGATCAGGATGCCATTTCCACAGAAGGCAAAAAACTTGACCCCAGTTTTTGGTAATGTTTGGGGAGTTACCCTGATTTACATAAATGCCCATGCTCTATTTGTGCGTACCATTTCCAGAAAGCGTGCTCCTGGGTGGTGTTGGAAACTACACTCAAGACTGAGGGAGAAAAAGCAAGTTAGTTTCACCACCTCATTTTCCTGAACGGTACTGGGTGACTTGTGAATCCAAAGTTGTTGGGGGATGGTGAAAAGTTTTACCAAACAGGTAAAAGAGAATCAAAACAGGAATTCTCAGCCTGTGTCAGGCAAAGATTAACAGAACATAAACTGAATATAAACTGTATTATATATATAAGTGAATATAAACTGCATTACCTGCTCTTTCATGAATAGAACATCTCTTTAATGAGCCAGACCCTGTGCTTTGACGTGATCTATAAAGCCCCATGCAAGAGTCCTGCTGGGCGCTTGCTCTTTAAGTGTCAGCAACAGTTGAACACTTTAACTCGTGAATAATTTAGGAGTCCATTAAATATTAAACACATTTCTAGATGCATGAAAAAGCCTTCTACTTTTTGCGAAAGGAACCTGATATGCGTTACTTAGAGATGCAACCTTTTTGTGTTTGTGCTTTATGCTTAGTGATTCCTGACTGCCCAGATTTATTCCAAAAACAAAGGCGGTTCATGGGATGTCAAAAAAAAAAAATCCTGGTCTTATCCCTCACTGTAAATAATTTCTACTTATTGTCTGCGTTTATAGGGACGAGGACAATGAAAACTTTGGAAAAGATGTGCTGCCCGCCAGTTCTACAGCAGAGCTCCGACTGACTGAGACTGCTGGCTTTAATTGACTGCGAGTTTTCAGATCCTAATTGCCATTAGTGTTGCTAGAACAACATCTCAAGCTGCAATTTACCGGGAAAGGAGGTGGAGAAGCTCGTGGAAAGATTGCTCTAATGGGCCAGCATCCTTTTAATCTCTCCAGACATATTCAGGTGTCAGCTCTCATCTTGATGTTTTGCCCGACACGGAATAAAAGTTCAGAACTGAAGCCTATTAGCTTTTGGGATTTATCACTTCATTTCAATCTAAGGGAACAGGAAACCTCATAAAAATGAGCTAATGGTGGATCTATAAAATTCACCTGTGAGATGATTAGTTTAAAAATGCCATGCTGTGTAGGAAAAAAAAATCACACAGATTTCGGTGTCCTTCCATAAGTGTGTGAGGTGCAGTGTTTCAGGTGCAGTGTGTGAGACAAGCTCATCTAGATGTTCCTTTTTGCCTCATTTTGCATACGGCTTTCTTCCCCAGTTTAAACACTGAGGACGAACAAAGATTTGGATAATGAAACCCTTTGGGAATGCCTGGCCTCTGGGCTCATTGATCGCTGTGGCTGCACGTTATTTGGGATGATGGTATTGAAAACTGCTTGCTCGTCGTATCATTGAACTCCTTAGTGTTCTTGTCAGGACTTCAATGGGCAAAGTTAAATTCGGTGATGATTTATCTTTAGAAACTGGATGAAACTGGTTTGCAGCAGTGCTGAGAAGGACACAAATTCTTTTTATCTACTGACTTAACGCTTTACTTCAGAAGAACGATCGATTTTCCGTGTTCCAGTCCATTTGATTACTGATACCGTATTATTTTCCTTAACTGGAGGCAGGTTTAGCCAGATAAATTCTTATATCTGGCTTAATAATTCTTATAATTCTCCTACCAAAGAGCAATATTCAGCAGTTATCCTTTCTGCAGGATAAGTTTCTAACCCCTTAATGAATTCAGTGCCATGAAGAATACAACACGAGGCGAATTGGCTGTTTTTGTGACACGCACTATCTGATGCTCTGGTATTTTTGTACTCCAGCTCATTGCCTCCAGCCTCAGTGACAGTCAGCCACTCTGACCCCACGGCTGATAGCTGAATGTCAAACCAGCCACATTGCAGTGCCAAATCCCTCTGATACCTCCAGCTCTCCTCCTTCCCCGGCTCCTTTACATTCAACTTCTGGGCAGAGCTCTACAGAAACTTGGAAGCTCTTAAAAGGCTCTAGCAACATTACAGAATAAAAATGCTAGGATAGGGATGATTATAATCTGTGAATTAAAAAAAAATAATAATAATAAAGCTTAGTTTTTGTTATTAACAAAATCCTAGCCTAAAAAGCCCCTTTTCAAAAACATGTTTTTAAATTGTGAGCCATAAGGACGTGTGCCAAAGAAAAAAAAAATATAATAAAGCAACAGAATTATAAAAACAACCAACTTCACTGCCTTTTTCTCCTGGAGGAAGCACAATACGGTACCTTTTTCCTCCTTTGTAACACCATCAACAATGACAGACATACATTATCATTTCCTTTTTTTTGGAAATGCTCAGGCTTTTAGAATATGAATGAGACCTGGATTGCTCTCGGACTACCACTGAGTCCTGCAGGCCACTTGGAGCACCTCCAACATCGCCCAAGAGGATTGCCAGAACTGTACTGTCAAAGTCAAAGGAGAAGTGGTGCCTAAAGAAGCCCCAGGAGCACGTAAGCAATGGAGAATTGGAGTTTTGTTTGTCAATGTTACTGCAAAATCCCCGTTTGGTAACTTCCACGTGTGGGCATGTTTCACAGGTGAGCAAGATTTTGCTCAGCAGCAAAACCCAGCCTGTGAATACCTTTCAGCTGCGAAGATCTCCAGCACATTGGAAAAAAGTATCAGCTGCCAAAGTGATTCTGCAGCTCTAGTAGCAGCCCTTGAATTGCCTTACCACTAACCTGTGCACCACACAATGATTTCAAATGGCATAAAAGCATCATCAAAGGCAAGCATTCAGCCAGTATTAGCAGTGCTGCTGATAATACATGCCTCTGCAGACTGGCCTGTAACGATAATGAGAGTTTGTGTGTGTGTTAATTTAATAAGAAAGGCAATAAAACTATCATGTTGTTCACAGTATGGAGCAACTCCCTCATTGCTGCCCTTAGCCACCACTAAGCAGTGCACAGGATCTGCTAACTTAGGACTTCAGAGGCCAAGGGAAGGCAGCTGGCAAGACTCCTGCTTCTTTCAGCTCCTGACATGCTGTACAACCTCCCTTACGCTCATTTCACCTGGCTATGCCTGCTCGTGCAGCTGCTCTGGTGGTCTAGATGGGGGAAGAAAAGCAAGCTCTGCTCCCATCCATTGCCCTGCTCTTGGCCATGGAGACTGGCGAAGCTGTGCCTGCCACCACACCACCTGCAGAGATGTGGGCAGCCTCACCGTAACCAGACCTGAAGAGGAGAAATTACGGCCCAGATCCACACAAGTACCTGCCTCTCAGTGGTTTCAGCAGCAGGAATGCATCTCGAAACCTTTGGGAATGAATCTCGGCAGTAATTCTCCCCTTCCTCTTGCAGAAAAGCACTGTAAGCCAGAGCATTAGTTTTCCACCACATAAAAGGTAAGGACAAAATTCTGAGGACACACAATTCCAGGGATAACGACTGTTCATGACTTATTTTTCTCCCCAACACATCACTCTCTATACTTTTTGCTTCTCTCCAACAAAACAGAGAGAAGTAGAGCAAATAATTTCCCTCACCAGCAACCCCTGCACTGCTCTGGAGCATGCTTCCCTTCACACTCAGCTGTGTCGGCAGGAGCTGCCTCTCGGGCAGGTTTTTATAACAGAACTGTTGGAGCAGCTCAGCTGCCAGCATTGGTACAGGAGGACTCTTCTCTGCTGCCTGCCACACAGCCAGGGCTGGCAGCCTCCCCAGGGCACAGCTGTGCCTGGAGATTTCCTCACTGGCCGTGGAGCCTGCAAGTCAGAGCCGAGGTGGAGAAGCAGCAGCAGCTCTGCCCTGTGCTCCTTGTCACAGCAAGTGGTGTCCCCTCCATGTCCACCCCGCTCTCCCACTCCTCCCAGGGCTTACTCCATCCGCTCTGTTTCATTTGAGGACAGGCCTGAAGTTCCCTGGATTTATTTATTTCTTCTCCTCACCCATTCAGTAACATTTGCAGACCACAAACCAGTCGGAACAGCTGCAGCAGTGATCCAGAGACACCCAGAAAGCAAAGCTAAAGGGTGCTGTCCTTGCAAAGCTTCAAAAAGGTACCGATGTCTCTCCCCCCTCCTACCACGCATCCAAAATGTGCAAAGCAGTCAGCAGCCGCTGTGCAGCCCGAACAGAGCGGCTACAGTTCCTGACATACTGCCTCGTCTGTTCTTCGCACCAGCTGTTCCTGGAAGGAGGTGACATTTAATTGTTTCTCTCTTCCTCTGATGCTTTGGAAGAAGGACAGAGGGCTTTTTTTTTTTTTTTTAATCTTGGCTTTTTAACCTAGAGAGCAGGGCTGGATTGCTGTGTGCAGGCACTTTCTATCTACTCACCCCAATCCCTTCTTGCAAGCACGGTATGAGACATTATATATTGAAATAATATTTAGACGTGGAGCTGGGTTCATTACTGCTGTAATTTAGAAGATGTAACCAATCATCAGCATTTCAAAATATATTCAGTTTTCAATAAAGAGGCAATTTCCACAGGGCAATGACCATAAATGAATGACAGTGCACCGAAGAAGAATGAACAGAGCTGCCAGTCTGTCAAGGATTTGCCTGATGTGTCATCCCTGCTTAATTATGGGAAAAATTTTACTGTAAGACACAGGAGAGCAAGTCAGCTTTCCTACACAGGTACCTCCTTTCCTGTCTGCATTAAAAATAATCTCCCTTTGTTTTGAATTACTGATGCACGAGCAGCTTGTGGCGAACAACTCTCCAGAATTAAATAGATGGCAGAAAAAATTTGAGCCACGTTCACCCTTTGTGCTCTGGATGAATTTCATTTCTATTTGTGGGTTTTTCAAAACCACCTCCCCGTATCATCTGAATATTTCCCCCAGATTTGTGTCCTGCAGGCACTGAGCCAATGCCGGCCACAGGCAGCTCTCAGCTCACTGGCAGGAGGCCACGCTTCAAACCTCTGCCCCAGAGGCACGGAGCTGCCGCCAGCACGGCCCCTGGCAGGTCGTGCCCCAGAGACTGCGAGATGACATTTCCTAGCTAAACCCAGTTTCCTCCACTTCTGCAGTTTCACTGCAAGAGGAAAAAGCCTTCTCAGTCTTTGGAGAAACTGCTTCAAATCCAGATATCCGTCAGAGGTCCAGTGGCTCAGCACTTTCAGGGCTGTCAGTCAGCTCCAGGGAAGTCGCTCAGAGCTGCTAAGAATCTGGATGGCATCAGTGCCAAAACAATCTGTCAGCATTACCACAACTCTCTTTTCACTAACTGAATGATCTGACCACTGCCTACAAGTACAATGAAAAGCCATTATGGTTAGATTCAATTATTTCTCTGTAGTAATGCAAGTCTAGATACAGTAACACCATAGGCATGTGGGAGAACCAGAAAGTTAGCACTGCTTATAAAATAAAAGCGCTGTCTAAAATGCATGTTTTATCAAAGATGGGTGAAGGCAGAAGAAACAATACAGGCTGTAGGCATTTTTCACGAATGCAGAATTCAGGAGGCCAGTTTTCTCCAGTTTAGTAACCGAAGATACCACAGCACAGATAAATAAACTGGGAAGCGAGGATTGTAGTTTTAACCTGGTAACGACCCACGATGCAAACGTTTCTAAATGCACTCCTCTCTTCCCTTCTCGGAGCAGATGTTTCAAAGCGTTAGCCTCTGTCATGCTCTTGTCCGTACCCAGCTCTACATGCAGGCCCAGAAAGACTAGGTAGGATGTGTATAAGTATACATACCCGACTTGGGTACAGTCTCGATATGGCAGCACTGAAAATATGCTACAGAAGGATCTTCTGCTGCTGATAAGGACTATTCTAAAATATAAAAGAAAATAAAAGAAATCAAAGACTAAAATTTAAAAATCCCGCCACAATAAGCAACAAAGCAACAGGTGTCATTGTCGAGGAATTCATCAGCACAAAAATTCCATCCTCACCCCTTCTCCTCCAGCACAACGTCTGTCTCCGTTACTAGCTGTCAGGACTGGCTCCCTCCTCCTGTGAAGATGGCTTGCCTTCGTTCATTACTCAGCTCAGCATTTGGCTACATGGAAGTGTGATTTGTTTGCCTGCACAGAGCTGATCTCAGAATGCAGGCAGCTCTAACAGCAAACACCTCGTGCTTTCAACCAGTCTCCAAATCTCTGCGTCATCTGCAATATGGGTGGCATTAAACTAAATACCTTAAAGCAATCTATCTGTTTTACACCTGCACTATAACCTTGAGCCATCAGCCTCGGACATATCATCAAGTTACATCAGAACAACCCTGAGGTCAAGGCCCACTTTCCATAAAGCTACATGGACTTCCAACAGCAGCATAATTCAAGTTTTAGGGCAAGAAGCCAAGAGAAACTTGATCAAAATGTTAAGATATGCAATAGCAATAAATAAGTGATTATTTATAAATATACCAGCTTTCCTCATTAGCTTCAGGACCCCAGCAGTTGTACAACATACACTGAAAAAGACCCTTCTTTCCCCTAAAACTGGCCGACAGACTACGTCCCCTCAAATCCCTCTTAGATCTGGTGATGGTCATTCATACACTTCTAACCTGGTTAGTGTAACAATTTACCTGTGTTTCACCTTCCTGAAAGTCTCCACCTGTGGTCCAGAGTGCCAGGACCTATTGCTAGGCTGGTTGTCAGGGCTATTTCACTTCCTCACTCTGCTCTTCAGCACTGATTTTCCTGATGTTGTCTGCCACGGGTCTCTGTGGTGAGGGGATTTCACCCAAATTTTTGTCCTATACTGGTCAACGTTGGATGATAAACCCTAGCAATCTATTTTGTTCTTTATCGTCTGAAAATCACCATATACATCTCTAAATCTTAAACCTTTTACATTCTTTTAAGGTATTGTTTACTTATGGGAGCAGCTTGGCTTAGTCACATTTCTTGGAAAAGGCTTAGGTTCCCCAGGGAGCTGCTGCATGCAAGTATTATCTCCTTGGAAAAATGCAGAATGATCAATTTTCCTTTTCCTGGATCATTCTATTATAGCGATTTTATTTTCTTCCTTAAAAGAGTATTTCAAAGCAAAGCAGTATTTACCCTTTAATAGCAAAGGGTTTCTAATAATAAACCCATGTACAACATTAGGAAACTCTCCTGCAGCAGATATGGAGTTCTGTAACAGCCCTTACCTATGGCAAATATATCTGATACGATGTCCCCAGGGTGCTGCAGTAAGTTATAAAGCAGGGAGAATAATTTTGTCACATTTGAGAAAGGCAGGCCACAAGGAGAAAAAAAAAAACAAAAACTGGCGTATGATTAATTTTGTGCTTGCCACTGTTTATTGCTGAAGAGTTGCTACTCACAACAGCTTGCTTGTTCACTGAAAGCCTCGTTTGCTGATGTATGAAACTTGGCACACGTTTCAAGGCTGACATCAGAAGGCCTCCCGGAATTCAGAGAACCACAGCACCCACCAGGCATATTCCCCCACTCCCTCTGGCTGCTTCTGGAAATCCAGCTCTTCCACTGATGCCCTACAACTCCCTAAAAAAAATCCTCTTGAAGGAAAACAAACTGGTGCTTTCCACGTCTTCCAGTGGAAACAGCAATGGGAAATCACCAGAAACTTGCTGCGTGTATCAGAAGGAATCAGATCAGAAAGAAAACAGAAAGCATCAGCCCAGCCTCTATTTTTTTTTCAGAATTCTTTCCCTTGGGAATCAAACACTGTCCCTGTTTCCATGAAACGGGACCTTCACTACATAAAGATCTTGAAGAGAGGGAGATGAGTGCATAGCCTCTCCCAGCAAGGGCCTCCAGAGCCAGGCTGCCACAAAGCCTCTGCTTGCAGGGCTACTGGATAGAGGCTGGTGCCAAACAGACTTAGGAGCTGGCCTGGAAGAGAACCAGGCATGGCAGCGGTCAGAAGCTGATCACAGAGGGAAAAACAGCATTTTATTCAGAGGTTTGACGATACGTGTGGAAACCAAATAAATCTGAGGGCTGACAGTGGTTTGCTGGACCAGAAAATCCAGATATGTGTCATAAAGCATGCTTTGGAGAAGAAAGTGTGGGGGAAGCTGGCTGCTCTTCAGGAAAATAGAGTTATTGTTTATGAGAGAAAAGCATTTTTCTGGATTTCAGCTCTTCATCAGTGTCTACGATGCTGTGCAACTGTGATTGAGCTATCTTGGATATCAGAAGCAGCTTGACTCAGAGTGGGTTTACGTGCCCTGACTGCCATTGTGCCATGTAGACACGTTTAAAATTACTTCGTGAAAAGGTTTCTACTCTCTAACACTCTCATTTTCCCAAAAAGTTGTACTAATTGCTATAGCTTTGGGAAACCATTCTTTTGCAAGAGAGCTCTGACAACGTGCAGCTGTCTGGGATTGTAAAAGCTCACCTCCCAGTTTCTTTAATGAGGTCTGTACTATAAAACTACAAAACTTTACAGAGCACAAGGCTCTCAGCTGTTAGTAATGCCCTCATATGTCACTGAAAACGTCTGAGTAGCAAGACTTTGCTCCCCTGCAGGCAAGGATGAACACAAACTACAGGTCTGGACATCACCCTACAGCCTCCCAAGTTTATGCTGGACCTATTTAAAACTGTTTGAGAGTAGTGAGGACACACAAACAGCCAGCCTTTTGCTGTGCACGGGTGCATCACCACCGTTAAAAGGGCAGCAAGACCTCTTGTAGCTTATGGGTCCTGCTTGGTTTTGGCACAGAATCCTACGCTAACGAGAAATCGCACGGAGTGGGAGAGGGGTCTTGTTTTACTGCTATATAGGATGACCCCAGAAATGTTCTTGTCGCGTTCTCACCCTGGATTGTTTGCTCAGGTGGCTCACGTTGCTATTTTGGTGGCCCGTTTCTGCTAGATGGGACATCTTCTGCTTCACAGCTTGTGGAAGGGACCACCACTAAGCCTGCTGAGTAAAGTCCCTAGGTCTCACAGGGTGAAACCACACACCGGTGGCTACATTTGCTAATTTGTAGGACGGGTTGGCTTGTCTTTGTCTTTTAATGGGCAAATTTATTTTGTCTTACTTCACAAGATTGCTTTGATAGTGCAGTCTAGGAAACCTAATTTTCCCCTTCCTTTAATAAGCCACATCCCTACAGATCTGAAGAAACTGGTTTAACCAGCGCACAAACCTATCAACAGGGAGCCTTACAAGGCATCGCTGATATGCTGCGGTCTGGGTACAGGTGTTTTTTCCTCAGTGCTCAAATACCTGAGCTGTTAACTTTAACCACAGCCCGTCCTGCCTTTGTGCAGGACTGCCGAAGGCTCTACCCGGAGTATCGCTGCTCAACACGTGCCACCTCCAGGGCTGGGAGGGGAAGAGCTCTCAGCACTACAGGACAGTGACTTATCAGAGGTTAAGAGCCCCAAAAGGGGCAGATCACAAAAGGAAAAGGAGCCCTGAGCTGTCACCCACACCGCATGTTTCTTTGCTGTGAAACCTGGCCACGTGCCAGTGGAACAACTTGGTCTAGTGCCAGTGAAACAATTACTGAAAGCACTAGCTATTTTGAAGCCTAGCTCTCAAATCCTCCGCTAAAAAACACACTAGTGTGGATGCTTTCAAAGCTGAGTTCCTCAAGTCAAGCCACATGAAAGGCTGTCGTGCAGCGACCGAAGGGTTGCAGGTTTCAGACAGCTCAGGGAGCCCAGCTCAGCCTTCCTGCACGACCACACGTGAGCTGCTTGGGACGAGGTCCTGGGCAAAGGGAAGGAGAGCCAGGAGGATTTCCCATCCGTTGCAATACCTGGGGCTCCTCTGTGTCACAGGGAGCTGTGGAGGACACCAGTATCAAAGGTCCAAAGGGACTGAGCACCTCTGCTGATTTGGGGCTGAGTACATGAAGCACATTGAACTGAATTTCCAGGGGCCCCTTTCAGCCCGAATGCCAACAGCAGTGACTGCAACAGCATCCAGCCCCCCTGGAAAAGCAGGGTACGTGCTCAGATTACTTACTGCTGGACTCAGCCAGCTTCAGGGAGACAGAAAGTATTGCCTTTACATTTTATTTTTAGCTAACATCGCTGTGGCTCTTTGTCCATAGGATGGAAAGCATTTAACGAGCTGTGTATCTTGTTCTTACTGTATCTGTCCTGCAGATAAAGGGATCCTTATTATGATTATGGAAATATTCTGGAAAACTGTGTCTGCTGATAAAGATAAGGAGCCAGCTGAATAACAAAAGCTTCGGCTGTGTTTTCTGAGCTACAAAAATATTCTGTTGTTATCAGACATAATGAGTGACGTAACACAAATTAAGACAAAATGCCGCACATAACCTACACATACATTTTTGCAACGGCTGGAGAAAATGAGTGATTCTGTAGATCGTTTACAAACCAAGTGTTTTTTCGTTTTTTGACAGGTAATATTTCAAGTTTATGTCTTTGTTTTATATGCATATCTCAGGAATTACTCATTCTCTGTGAAATTTGCATAATACTTTATAAGTGTGGAGGTTTTTTTTGCTGTAAGAAATTCCTAGAGCACGCATATATTTATGCACAAACCAGGCTAAAATTAGAGAGCTTTTTTTTAAGAGTTTGATTACACATGTATTCGTTGTTTAGACAATAATCGTCTGCTAGTCAGACAATAGTCAAGTCAACAGCTCTGCACACAACTGTCTGCAACAAAAGCTGTTTCTAAAAAACCCTCATCTCCCAGAGCCGCGCTCTGCAGTATTGATGTTGATTACTACCTTTCACTGCATTCAGTCGTACATCTGAGAATAAAGGCAAGGAAATTTTTCTTCTAGCCAAGTGACACCTCCCGGAATTCGATTCATAAAAACTGTGGTTCGATGTTATGTCAGAATTTCTATTGATCTGGTTCCACATTTGATTAAAATCACCGACTAGACCCACAAATCACTCCCCAGATGGGGCTCTTGGCCACTACAGTTGTACGAGGACAGGTATGTGCAAGGGTCAGCTCTCAGCAGGAAAGCTCTGTCTATGTGAAACCTGTTCAGGTAACCTATTCAGGTTTGGAAGGACAAGAATAATATCATAAGGCATAAGGGAAATAGGCTGGGGAAGGAAAAAAAACACAACACAGATGTCTTTGTAAGCAAGGTGGGATTATTTTCTCTTCTGAGCTGGATGGCACTGGAATAAAGAACCTACTTGGTTGATGGGAAGAAGACAGACACTGTGTCACTGAAGCGAGGGAAATCTTGGCTGCCTGATGCTGCACTGGTGCCTGTGGCTGCAATCTGGGTACTGCACATCAGAGTGCAGGGTGCACGTGTGACCACAGCCACACCTTTCCATACATCTCCTGGTGTCCCCACGTACCCTTTCTGCCTACGTCTGCCCTGAAAAGAAGGATCCCGCTTGTCACAACCATCCCCACCTGTGCATTTACAGAGCGCTCTGCAGCTGGGAGGACACAATGGTGCGATCAGAACCTGTCACTTCTATAATTCATCTTGTGAGACTTGGGATAATCTTAATACCTTTCCCTCCAGCTGTTTTCTTGAGTCACTTGTCTGGTAAGCCTCCTTCAATAGGCAGCCCTGACAACCCAGCGAACCCTGTGCTTACCCTTGCACTCGCTAATAGCTGTTGAAATATCACTCAGCCATTGCTAAATGGGTTCCAGGCAGGTTCAGCCATGTGCCTCTCTCACTCCTAGCACCTGGCACTATCCTCAAAGCGCTGGAACCAGATTATGCTCCGCTTCCTGACAGCACCACCGATCTTCCTTTTCCACAGGTATCTGTATTATGGAGACACAGGTCCTAAAAATCAACTAGCACTGCCTTTGACTTGGATTTCACTCAAGAAAGGAGCCTGCACTTTCACAAACTGCTTTCATGGCCCGTATTGACTATACATTTGGTAACAGGCAGTGCTTGTTGCACTGTTTCAGGGGGATGCTGAACCTCCCCATGCCCCCGTGCCCCACAAGTTGCCTTTGCAGAAGCAGCACAGTACCTGCCGTTTCTGGTATCGTGTTGCCGCATGTTCTTGATAAAATGGACCTTCTTAAAGTTCTTTGGTCTGGGTGATCCTGAGAGAGTCCGACATCTGAAAAACAAATCGGTTGGGGGAAAAAAAAAAAAAGAGCTGAGTTCCCTGCTGTACAGCTGAGAAGTCTACACAAAGGCAGGAAGGAAAGACTAGACAAATGATTCGAGTCACCCTGTTTTAGGAATCAGCAAGAACAATGAAGACAATAAGTCTGGAAATGTGACAGCTCGAATTAAAAAAAATATTTAAAATAATAATAAGAAAAGGCACCACCACCCCTCCCTTCACGCAGAAAAACACATAAAAAAAATCTCAGCGAAATAAAACTTCCTGTAATCCGTTGTGACAGCTTAGCTCAAGCTTTGGGAGGGGAAAAAAAAAAAAAAAAAAGTAAAACAAAACCTGGTACATCTTTCTGCATTTTTTTCTGCTCACACCAACACCCACACTTTCGTAACCTCTTTGGCTACTGATAAGGGAGCTGCTGAGGAAAGTTCTTTCTTGTTTTAATTTTAGAAAGACTTAAAATCTCTTATTTACAAGGATAATTTGTATTTGCTTTTAACTCTAAATATCACTTTCCACGTTCCTGACAGCATAGAGAACAACAGAAAATAAAATGAATTACCTCAGAGAGAAATTTCCCCTCAAAGCATCAACGCTTAAATCTATTTTACATGCAAACACACTTCTTAAAATTGCAATTAGAGAAAGGAATTGCCAGAGGAAGGAGCGATGAGACAAACAGCGCTCCCTCCCTCCTTCCAGCCTTGCTCTTTTTAATCAACTGAAAGCACAACGCACACTGTGAAAGCTCTCTCCGTTTCGTCTCGTTGCTGTTCTGTTCCAAGTCACAGAGCACAGGCAGTAGCGATAACTCCCCAGCTCGGTGTGCAGCCAGGGCTGCAGGCACTGCATCCTCCATGGGACTGAAGGGAGAAGCAGCTTTCTCTGGTGCAGGGGACCCCACGAGCCCATTTTTTCCCCATCCTCTCCTATATGTAGACAGAGTTCAGCTTCCTGACCTCATGAGGCTGTTCTGTAGGACTGAAACCGCAGCCTACTGGTCCCAAGCACCAGGGGCTGCCAGTCCCCATTGCCGTCCCCAAATGCCATCACCATGCCCGGCCAGAGCCCCAAGGGGGGGAACCCCACCACCGTGCTATTGTTGCCTTCCCCTGCTGGTCAAATCCCCGCAATTCCCTCGCCCTATGGCTGCAATTAGGCTCGTTTCCTTCATTGCAGGAAAATACCACCGAGAGAGCGGTGCTACCAACAGCTCTGCAAATTAGCAAATAGAAACGTGGCCTCGCCAGCCACGCTTTGCTTCTATCTTTTGCCAATTAGATGCGTTTGAATCATTTATGAGGGCGCTTCACAACACGCTGGTAAGCGTTCAGCAGCGAGCTTTGTAAAAATAATCAAGGCTTGGTAGCGGGCCAGCCGGTAGAGCCTCTGCTATGAAGTCTTTGCTTCAAGGTGGGGAGAGACAGCCAAGGTGCGTGTGGGTAAACAAGGCCAGAGGCTAAACACCAGCATAAACCAGCTGAGTGACAGGGCCCGGGATAAAGAGACATTCAAAATTAAGCTGCTGCCTAGCCGAACAGCTGACCTGGAAGCCTACCACACGCTGGTCAGATTACTGATCGGCCCGTTTCTGAGCTGTTAAAACAGTTGCTCCGTTTTCCAGCACTCCGGAGGATTGCCGGGTGCCTAATTGCTGCAGTCCCCAGAGGGGCTGTGGCCTCTTGGACGCAGAAGTGAAACCGCAAGGAAGCTGATGATGTAACGTGGATGGGAGAGGATTTAGCAATGAAGCAGCAGCCACGAATCAGCACGCAGGGACAGTGACGTTGGCTGGTGAAACAAGATGTGTGTGCTGAGAGAAAATCCTTAAAAATCCATAAACAACAATGATGCTAAAAAATTACTAACCTTAAAGGGCTTACTTTATTGAAGCAGCCAGGAACCGTGTAATTCCTATCACCTACCACCTCACAGGGTGTGTGACATTATAATACCTTTACCAACATGAAAAATGCCTTAATGTGTACATTCAGCTGCTTCTCAGCACGTGCAGGGACAGCAAGCCTGTCCACGTATGTGCCTCACAGACAAACAACCAGACAGGGAACAAATAAAATCACCTCCTTAGTGGGGCATTTTCCTCAATGTCCTCCAAAGTCTCCAGAGAAGATCGCTGGGAGATCAGCCGACGTCTGCAGGGAAAAAACACAAAACATCGCCACCGGTTAGAGTGCACAGCAAACTACTTGGAGCTGCTCTTTAGAAAGGTTCACAAACCAGAGTTATGTATCTGAGCCGTATGTTTGGGTTATTAACCAAGTTTCTTTTTTTTTCTGCTTATCATATTAAATCCATTTGATTCCAATCAGAACCAAACTCCTGTATCAAAACAGCAACTCAAACTCCACCTTCCCAACAGGTCCTTCTCCTTAGTTTGGGCTTTCAGGTTTTCCTTCCTTTAAGGTTTAACACCCACCTCCAGCAGCCCCTCACTTGCTGTGCTACAGCTTGCAGTATCTTAAGTACAGGGTCTTTGACAGAATAATGTGGGTTTTAAACCAGTTTGCTACGGTTGAGTCAGACCCCTCCCCACCGTCACAGAAAGGAAGTTGTGAAGGAAATCTTATCACTTCCAGCTTTCTGATTGTCCTGGTGGGCAAGAAGAAGCCCCAGCACCCAGCTGCACCCAGGCCTCCCCCAAACCACCGCAAATCAGGAACCGCGTGTACGACACAACCCACCCACGAGCCCTGTGGCTGGAAGGCTGCTCACTACTTTATTCCCGGGCTGTATTTCCACAATAAATTGTTTTCACTGATGCCAGCGTAAGCAGTTTCTAATCCTTCTTGCAATTTGCTAGCCCCTGCAGTCGCTCTGCTTCAACTGTTCCTGCAGCCGTGCTGGAAATCAGATTACCAAAATGTTTTCGGATCAAAATAACCCCGAGGGTCAGTGATTTAGTTTACTACTAGGTCAAACACCAGATTTCTATCGCTAACCCCCAGACAACACATTGCAGGACACTCTGAATGTACACGCAGGTTTTCAAGCATTTAGCAAATCATAAAAAAAAAAGAAAACCTCAAACAATTTCTAAAACAACCAAGTGTGAAGCATAATCCTATTAGGAAAATATGTAAACCTAAATCCCCTTGGGCTTTGTCTAACCTCGAATTTCAGAATCAAGCCCTGCTACAAGATAGGATATGCCTTCAAACTGCTAAGAAAATATAAAAAGCCTATATTTTAGGGTGTGCTGAACTTGCTGGCATGTAAGAAGACAGCAAATACCTGTCTCCTGTGCCCACAGATGCTCCCTCTGCTGCATCCACAGTCAGAGGACATAGAGAAGCTCTTCTGGAGAGAAATCCAGGTGAGGAGGAATCCCCCCTCTATTTTCTGCATGGGTCCACAGACAGAAGTTGAATGTTTCAGCCACCAGCACCACTGATGCAGCAAATGAGAGCTGTTGCTTTAATACCTCTTTGTACCCTATATGAGGCTTTATGAGCCTTCGATGGAAGAAATGAAGAAGTGTGGGTCACACAGAAACCTCCAGGGACATGCAGGGATATCACAGCGTCTCTCATCTCTCCCCAGAGTTGTTGCTTTTCATCAGCTGGGCTCCTGGCACAGGAGCACTGCTGAGGATTTGCAGCACCTCTGCCGAAATCACTTCATACTGCCCGGCAACTTTGCTCCGAACTGCCTCTCTTCACTGGAGAAGCTCAGCAGCAACGAAGTAGGTGCAATTATTCCACTTTTCAATCTTTACTTTGAGGCCTAATTAAGCTGACCTAAATACCAGCGTTTGTAAGCCTCCCGCAGCTGGATGTTACACCAGAAATGGCAACTAATGAACTTACCTGCTGTGAGCTGACTCGCAGCCTGTGCCCCACACAGATGAGGACAACTCATGTTTAATATTTAAATTCTTTTTATCACATTTCAGGTCCTTGTGCAACTGTTACATGGGCGCAGAAATTACTAATATGCTCAAACCAAACTCCGAACCAAATCCAAAGAAAGAGACTGAAGAGATATTTGATGCATTGGTGTTTCAAAGGGCTATTTTCTAAGATATTCATGACCCTGGTTGCATACTTGTCTTTGTCCAGATGTCTGAATCCCTGTGGAAGTTTCTTAGGACTTAGATGTTGTCTGTTTCTCCTCCCCTAAGTCAGATTAATGTGTGGTCAATGTAAATGAATACGAAGAAAAAATGAAACAAAGGTCTGCGATGAACAGAGCGGATGGCCAAGTTAAGGACTCTGCAGAAAGATTAGCTGTAACCAACCTGTCAATCTGTGAAAAATTATCTTCATTGTCAATTGCTGCAAAATACTCAGCTCGATAACATTAAGCCTACGAAAGCGTAAGCCCCTTAAGACAGGAGGTGATAAAAAAAATGGAGCTGCAATCAGAACACTGGATAAATCCATCCAGGAAGGAAGGAAGGAAGACAGCAGATGATAATCCACGAGATAAGGAAAACTAAATCCATGTGTAATGACTTTCTAGCGCAGCGAGGAAATCGGGAAGAAAGAGCTGCATTTTAAGTATGTTTTATTTCTGAGAAACTTGTGGGTGTGCATCCCCCCCTGCTCTTGCTAAGGTTACAAACCTACAACAGCTGAAGAGAGCAGAGCAGGTAGTGCTGGCGTGCCGAACAGCAAGAACAGTTTTGGGGTGTGCTTGCTGTTGACCTGCTCGTGAGTCGCTCTCGCCCTCTGGATGCAGTTTTCACTGGGATCCCAGCTCATTTTCTTCCAGTCTTTTGCCAGTATCGCACAGGAAGGCAAACGCAGCAAAAACAAACCCTGAGGCTGTTAAAAATTACCAAGGGCATACTGTGCATATGCACACGTGCATAGAAAAATGGGAGATGTGGTTGCTTGCAGCCAACTTGCACAGTGCCACTCCAGATATTAATTCTTAGCCCTGCTAGAAGGCATGATTCTGGGAGGAAATGTATTCAACACCAGGCAGTGATAAGAAATCTCTGATGAAGGAAAAAAAAAAACAGGGTTTAGTCTAGTCAATGGGAGAGCAATCACCAAGTGTTGTTGAATCTGGGGCCCCTTTTCTTTTTACCTTCCCCAGCTGGGTTCCCAATTCACTGAAGGCAAATCCTGTTTGAAGCTTACCATCTCCTCCCCGTAGCAGCTGCCTCTGCACCCCGTCCTCCTCCTATCAGCTATACCCAAGCTCTAATGAGGAGCTACAGCTGCAATTCACTCAGATTCACTTAAAGACAGCGGATCTCTCCGTGTTCCCGAAGCGCCTAAAATCTACATCCCCTATTATATGTACCCAGTGATTTACAGATTCAGGCTTCACTCTCCTGCCTCTGCAGCAACGTGATAGCTTTCCGAAGGCTTGTGAGCAGTGATTTACGTTGAATGTGCCAGAGCGCTGCCACAGCTCTATTTTTCAGAACAGCCATTACCTCATAACCTAACACACGTTATCGTGGCAAGACATCATCAGGCACCAGCTTAATTAAAGACACTCAAAAGTAGCAAAGGAGCAAACAACAAGATTAATTGTCTGCCCTACGAAAACAAGGGTGCTTGCCAGAGCAGATACTGTAGCGCTAGAAAGAACATATAAATTCTTCATCTTTATGTCCTTTTTCTACTCAGACCATAATAGTCTTTGTCTGATCAACAGATAAGACCTGTCTTGTCAAAGATCTAACAGGTCCTTCATGTGTAATTTCTGTCTGACAAACTCGGTGCATTGTAATGTGATGCATATCAACGGCTGTCCACAAAGAGTGTTGCTCCCTAAGAGCCTGATCTGAAGGATACCTGTTCCTAAGAGAATAAAGAATCAATCCTAAAATTCAGGACACTAGTTGAATAAGCTACACTCCAAAACCAGCTTTTAAATTACCAAAATCCAATGATGTATTTTAGAGCAAGCAAATGTCATAACTACGCACTGGGAAACCAAGGCTACAGGCAAGTGATGCCATAACATGTGGAAACACATACACACTTCTGAAAAAAGCCTTTAATTCTTGCCTGCATGCGTAACTATACAGTTAAGACTGTTGCCTTGTCCTGTTTGTTTTCCCTGAGTTCATTCGCGGTATCTCTTCGATTACCTCCAGTTCTAAATTATAACCGTGCCTCCAGATGTGCATGCTATCTGGGAGAACACATTCTGCAAATTAACGTTAGATTTAGACAAGATGTGAATGGGGACCAATAAATCTTCCCTCTAAAAATACATCTTGGACATTATGAACTGCCTGGATACAATTCTTCTGACAGAGAAAACAGGAGCTCCCCATGTCAGCAGCACATAATGATCAAACCGAACAAGTGAAAGCTAACATGAGGTATTTTGTGTTTGAGAAATGAGCCCTGGCACAGACGGTGACAATCGGTGCATACTCTGGATCTAGTTCTGGGTACATTTGCCACAAATTCCCTCAGGATCAGGCGCTTTTCTCACCATCCTATTGCATACCCAGGAGCAAACACTGGTCGTGCCCACCTCTCCTTGGCCACGTATGCTAAAGCCCAAGCCAATGACTTCATACAGTTCAGAGACATCCAATATTAGGTAACTTAGATATCTAACACTGGGTATACTTTTGGGTATCTGTGGTAACATGAGGTACTGCAAGGCAGAGCAGTGCCATAATTTTAAATATTAACACATCAGCTGGGCTTAATGCTCTCTTGCCTGCTAGCCCATGTTTCAATGCCAAAGGCATTTCAGTAGAAAATCATGTGTTTACTTAAAAACATATCTGCAGTAACAGAGGCCAGTTTCTAAAATGATAAGATCCATCACGAAGGCAATGGGAGATCCTTATAGTTAAGTGTAACCGCTCTGACACGTCTCTGAGCTTGAGCCTGGGGCTTGCAAGAGGGAGCTCAGTTCTCTCCTGCTCTTCTTGGTCACGACAGGGCCTGGGGCCAGCCAGTGTGGCTGCCCTGGGAAGAGCAAACCACTTCCTCTTCCCTGTCACTGCAATGAGGTGCAGTGTTTCCTAGGTTGATCGAGGGAAGCAGAATCAGGAGATTAGATCATTTTCCTCTCCCCCTGCTGAGGTCTCCTGCTCAGCGTAGCATCCTGTAATTGGCACACTCCCAGCCTGAGGTTCCTCTCCCCTGGTACATGCCTCTATTAAAAATTGAAATGTTTTCAGGAGCCCGTTCACTCCATTCAGAACACGTCGTTCTTATGAGCTGCATGGTGAAAATCCAGCTACAAGCTGAAGATGCCTGCGCCTCTCACTGCATAGCTCTGAGACCTCCAGCCCAGGCACCTGGGCACTCTGCTAGGCGGGGCCTACTGATACTTTATATCATCAGGGCAAGGAAAAACACCTCAAATGGGGCTGACTGGCACTATGAGGAAGGGGCACAAGACCCAGATTTCACGTTTGTGTCTCCCCTGTGCTGGTTCAACCCTGAAGCACCATCTTCACTGCCTCCACCTACGGCCAGGCCCGAGCTGAAGCAGCAGAGGCAGTACCTCAGGCACCGCTGACCTGCAGACGCAAGGACAGGCAGATCTCTTCAAAACACACCAGTATTAATAAAATTCAGTGCACCAAACCACCCCAGGGGTGATTCCCCACATGTTCAGCCCCTCTTCACCTCACCCTAAAGACATGTTGCGTTCATATTATGCCATGAGGAAGGTAAGAGGTTGGGGGAGCTACTGCTCAAGTCACAGCGACCTACCTCAGGTGTTTCGTGAGGCGGGTCGCTGACCTGATCTGACCCAAAACACACACAAAAAAAAAAAAAAAACAACATACAAACGACACGGGGGCCAAGGCTTCTTCCAGAGGTGGTGCTGCTGCCTAGCCTGCAGTCATTGTGAGAGGGCTTGGTGATAACATAAAACAAAGCCCTTTGTCATCTGCCTCAGCGGCAATTTGAAGGCTCTGCAATGAATTCGCAGCTCATTAGCAATGAATTTAGTTGATGAAAGGTTACAAGGAACCAAGGACAATTGTTACAGAGCGTCTCCAGGCATTTTTCCCGGCCGTCAGCTCTCTTTTGCTAACCAACCACCACCTCTTGCGCTCTCCAGCGGCCTGCTTCCTCATAAAAAACCCCAAAGTATTGCCTAATGAAACACACAAAGAGCCCTTCTCGTGCTACGGGAGCCCATTTCAGGATTCCTCTCACACGCTTTGCTCAGGGATGCTCTGCTGTACAAGCAAGGCAGAGGAATTTGGAAGGATTTACAGATTAATCAGCCGGAGGAAGGATGTGGGTTAGGACTGCTCGAAGTGTGCTCCTCTGGGATGCTAGCTGCAGCTCAGCTTACCACAGATGAAACGAAACACGCTTTGGGAATGCAAATGAACGAGGATGTCACAAAAAGTAATTCAATTTGGCCCAGCAGGGATTTGAATTTGGTTAGTTACCTACAAGATCTTTATTTAACCATAGTCCTGGCACAGCATCCACTAGGAACACAGATCTGGAGCTCATTTACTGCTATTCTAAAAATTCGGCTTGATAACTTACTCTGAGAATTTTGGGTCACGTTTATATTATATATATGCGTCTCTCTATACGTACACTTGGTCTGTAACAGATCTGCAGAATAGGGGGATCTTTAATATACGTAAAAACAAGGGCAAGGTTTTCATTCATATCACCAGTGTGGAAGAGGTAAGTGGAACAAGACAGCTAATTAGTCATTCTTCATTTCAGTCCTCAATAAGCACAAAGAGTCTGTGGGTTTTTTTTGTTTTGTTTTTTTACTGCAAGCATTATCCTACATCAAACAATTTGTAGATAACAAAAATAAGTTCTCTTCCTGAAGGCACACCGGCAAGGAGTTTGGTGTAGAAGATGAAACAGCATTAGAAATTAACTGCAACACTTCTTCCCTTCCCCATCCGCTGGAGTGTGTCCATTAGGATGCCTTGCTAATACATAACTATATTACCCAGCCTGACAAATTCTGCCCAGTTGGCTGTTTCGGTACTAGACAGCACGAGGCATTAATAGCTGACTGCCTCATTCAAATGAAAGAAGACAATTATCAGATGTAACTTTCACAATTAATACTACTGCTGCCAGCATTTTCAGCCGAGATTGGGTTCTTTTATAGCTCGTTTGAAGTCTTTAGGGGACGTGTTATTAGTACATCTGTCCCGCTGTAAACATAATTATCATGCGAAGCTCTATTTATCATGCTGAGCAGGAAGCACTTTGTATCAGCCTTTCAGCTTGAGCACACTGATAACCAGGCGAGGGAATTTAACTGCCCCGACTAGCCAGGACCGTGCTCGCTGCCAGGAGTATTTCTGTCGCTTCCCCGTCAAGCCCAGGGCGATTTTCTGAACAGGCGAACAGCTCGTGCTAGCCTCGGAGCTGGGGCGTGTTGCCTTTCACACCGCTTGTTTGTCTCATTAGGCAGTTTAATGTTCTCCCGTAATTCTCTGCTCTTCTCCACGACTGAGGAGACTCCTCGTACATGGCCAAGCTAACGGAGCTGGCCTGGTACCTAACAGGTACAGACAGCAGAGCTCTTTGGACATTTCAGCCTTCAGGTACCCGACAGCACAGCTGCAATACAGGCGGTGTTTTCTGCTCGATGCAGTGGAAAGAAAACAACATAACAGCAGAATGAGAACTTAATTATTTTTCTTTATCAGTTCAAACGCTCCTTTTCCTTGCCTGTTCCTGGCGGCACACGGGGGACTTACAGGATGCCCTGCACATGATGGCATCTGGCTGCTGCAGCTGAGGGCTGTGGGGGAGACCAGGTCCTGATGGAAGGGCTGATCAGAAAGCAAGCACTGCTTCAGAGAGAAATTATTTCCCTGCTGATGAATGTGTGATAAAGGGTACGGAATATTTTTAAAACGTGGGAGAAATTCATAAAGCTAAACCGAGACAACTGCCCCTGTAGGCTACGCTCACGCAGAACAACCACATATCCATAGAAACTACCAAATTCACCGTCTTAATACACTGACCGATTATGGATTATATTTTAGGCAACTTATCCTGAGATCATCCTGGTGTTTCGTTTAATTTTGTTGAGACAGGGTGGCTGTGAGGAATGAGCTAGCGCAGTGGCTCAATCAATTATTCTCTTTAAATTGAAGAACTGTACATATCCAGACTGCTTAATCTCTCCCATACATCTGCATTTGCACATCTTTCTTCTCTGAAGAGCTCTCAGAAGCTGAAGTTTTAATCACAGGACTATTTTTGCCCCTCATTTTCCAAGCTGCAGTAAAGCTGCTGCGTGACCTAATCCGATGGCAAACGCACCATCATTATGCAGTGGCTTCGAGGCAGTTGTACCCTAACTAGTCGTAATGTTTCTTATTACATTTCTTGTTTTTAATCACTGACAGACCAGGTGTCTTGTGCCCAATTAGAGCTATCAGTCTGCACGCATCCCTTTACCTGAGGTCAGCAAATGACTTGTTGAAGTAAGTGCTGCACGGCGTGAACAAAAACATATTGCAAAGCCCTGTCTGAACATTAACCCCCTCGGCTATACCCCACTGCACAAAGGCTGTGAGCAAAGCCAAACCTGCTTTAGCTTACACCAAGCTCGGGTTTTGCTAACAGAAAGGAGCAGGCCAAAGGGACAGGCTTGGGTTCCTAACAGCAAAAAATAATAAGAAGAAAAGGCACAACATAGATGGAAGGATTCATATAGAGAATCTATAACTAGATTCTCTAGCTATAATTAATGACAGATTTCATTAATATTCACTTATCTCATTTTTTGCTTTTAGGCTTGTGTCCCACTAACACAAGAACGGCAGCGAAGAAATCTCTCCTATTAAAGAGCTCTGCTAGGCGTTTGAGATGACATACAGAGCGTGGCCATACAGTTCTCCATCCTCCACTACCCCCGAATTTTATGATCCAGAATCTCTTTCAGCAGCCAGCTGCGGACTGCCACCAGGGGAGGAGCAGAAGGTTTTCTGTGCTAACAGAGAACAGAAAAGGTAAATCTCAATAAAGAAGGTCCAGGTATTTTGCAAAATGATCCAAACACGTAGAGTTGGCAGTCTCTCTCCTCCTGCCCATGGTGTGGCACTGAATGCAAAAGCCCTTCGTGTGTAAGGGTGGCACTGTGCCCATAGAAAACACCTGGTCCCTTAGTAGAGGGGTGAGAAAGAGGGATGCAGGCACTGTGCCACACAAGGCTGCCTTCCCAAGGGATGCTCGGCATGGCCCCGTGATGTGCCAGAGGGCACATGGAGGCTTCCCAGCATCAGCACCAGCACCCTGTACCCATAAAATCTCACCCTGATGCCAATTCGTGTGCATCTGATGACCCCTGAGCACTGTCGAGTTATTTGCAGGAGATTGTGCTGGAGAGAAAAAAAATACAGCAGCCAGGAGAAGAATTAATGCGAAACTGTACCAAGGCATCACTAAAACGATGTATTTATTGAGCACATTACAGCGTATTTCCTGAGCTCTCTGACCTATCTTCAAAGGAGCTGCTTTGGATTCAGATCTCCCGGTTATATTTGACAATCATTTAAGAAAAGACTGGGGAGACCAACCCATTCAGTTTAATTTGCAGGCAAACAAGCCACACATCACTTCACGCACAGCAAAACTGCCTGTTTTCCTGCAAAAGGGTTGCAATTTTCCCAGCAACTCAGCACAGTGGTTCTCTGAAACAGAGAAATCGGTCCTGCTCTCCAGCGTGCACAGTCAGGAGACGCTGGTTTATGGTCATCAAGTTAAGAGCTCCCTCAGGCAACACAAAGGCCAACACCCCAAAAGACTGGCTTTTCAGGGCAGCCCTCACAAAAGCTGCTTCAAGCTGCGTACATCATGCAAACGTGAGAAAAATTACGAGGGCAAACTGTTATCCCCCAGCCAGACTCCTGGCTCGCGTTTCTCTACCCAAAGACAATTAAACGAGAAAGCCTTGAGCACAGATCTGTCTCTGCAGTGCTTTGAGCTCCTCCTGGCAACAGGGTAGACGGGGAAGTCATGAGGAAAACAGGAGGAAGAAGGAAACTGCTGTGTTTCCTTTCCAACCTTTTATTTGCTCCAGAAGGCTTGTTCGCCCCTCTATGCATGCAGCAAAGCCAGGACCTACTTTCTTTTCCTCTTTCCTGGGAAAAGACAGCCAAAAAAGCCCTGCCCTTCTTCACTATAATAAATAGCACACCCTGTCCCCGCTCTGTCTGCTGGGGAAGCAGCTTCCACCTGGACTGCAGAGTCCTCAGCAGAGGCGTCTTTCACTCCCTGTGCTCCTGCTGCTGCCAGTATTTCTGTTACCAAAAAAAATCATCAAGTCGGACAAGTCCAGGTATCCCAGTCAGAAACATCACGACTGCCTCCGTGCCCCACGGAGCAGATTAGGGGCAGCCACCCCCTGGCCAAGCCGGGCTGCTGCTGGCTCTGGTCATCGCTGCTGATTCTCCAAAAGTGGAAGGCACGAGGGACCCGTGACTCTGTTATTATCCATTTAAACAACAAATACAAAGCTAAAACATATAAAAAATGCATGAATTTCTGTGAATCTTTGAAGAGTTTTAACTTTGCCTTCTGGTATGTAGGTCTATCAGGCTTTTTAAAGCTTTGATTCCGAAAACTAGAGACTTTGTCAAGAAGACAGAAGACAAGGAGATGAGACTGAGCACCTCCCCTTCATCCCTGTGGTCCAGGAACTTTAAAAGCCTCAACCATACATTGCAAGACTTTGAAGTTGACGATACTGGAGTAAGACCCTCTGCAACATCAGTGGAAAGGAGACAGAGGATCCTTTGTTGGAGCATGTGATTTTAGAAATGTTGCTTCCAGTTCTCATGAAAAAACATACTATAAATCTTTAGAAAGTGCTACGTCACTGCTTAATTTGTCCCTTGCTCCCCAGTTGTCCTGAATGAGGAGTGGGATGTGCATGCATCTGACACATTGCAGCAGAGATTACTGAACCGGCATTTAGGGCTTAACCACTGTTGCACTTCTGCAGAAACCTCAACTGATGGGGCTCTTGCTCAAACCACTCTGCGAAACTGCTCGCTCACTTTGACTCTCTGTTAGGTGATCACTTTCGAAGCCAAAAGCAACTAGCTGCCTGTGAGAGTAAGACTGAAAGGAACCGCATGTGTTTGCAGGATCGGGCGCTGTTTTTATAAAGCCATTTTTCAATGACAAAGCTCATTTAGAAATTCTTGTTTCAAATTAATCACCTCTTTCAAAAGATGTAACTGAATATACTGCAAGAGAGGATTTACTTTAGAACAGCCTTGGCGGTGAAAGCAGACAGAAAAAAAAATAATCCATCTTTTCAAAAAAGTAATTAAGACATTTAGATGCTGCAGACATTAAATGCAGACTTAACAACTCCGATATAGATTTTTGGTGATTTTCATGTGAAATGGCTAACCTTGTAACACATCTTAGATCATCTGACTTCTGTGTCTGTCTGCATATTCAGCATCACAGCCCCAAGCTGAATAAACACAGGCAGAGAAGAAAGAGATTCTTGTTTCCTGGTAAAGCTTATTGCAATAAAGAACTGAAAGCAGGGCAAAAGGCCCATTCAAAAATGTGTCACAAAACACTTCACCGCAGACCTAGGGGCTTTGTTGAAAGGAGGAAAAAAAAGGGGGTTTGAACAACAATATTGCCTAATGGGATTACGCACGCACAGCATAATTTCCCATTTACAATACAGTACCAGCGAGGGGTTAAACACCAGCTGAAGTCCTACCTGCACCGGTACCAGTTATATCATCTCATGCCAGACATTAAGCAAACAAATAGAGGCTATAGACCACAAAGCTGTTACTGAAAACACTTAATCTTCCGAGGTGGATATCGGACAGGCAGTTAAACAATCAATATTCCTTTGAAAAACATTACATTTTATTATCTGTAAATACGCATCTCTTTCTTTTGTCTCTAAAAAGAAAAACAGGAAGCATGCGCTTTTGTAGCATACATTTATGGTTACTTAAATCTGTCAAAAATAAAGTCGTACCTGGGTAAGTATTACACAGAAAATAGCATCCTGATGGCAGAAAATAGTATCCTGATGGCAGTACTACAACATATGAAGACAGACTATGCTTAGGATCCTTCTGAACTTGTTTGCATACAGAAACTTGTCTGTATTTATATTAGCCAGAAAGGGTACCAAGACAGAGCCCCTAAACCCAGGTATTTCCCCTTTCCAGTTCATACCCTTGTTTTTTTTTCTTACCAGGCACTCTGTTTGAAATATATCTGTAGCTAGCCACAACAAGCATGCTATGCTTTGAGGGTTTTCAAGAAAAATAAGTTCGAAAACTAAATCTGGGAGTAAAAACACTGCAGCTCTAGACAGGAAAAACCCTTCAGCAAGTGGAAAAACTTATCACCTGTACCTAATAGAGAATATTAAGGGTATAAACGTGGGATAAAAATCCTTGCTTTTAATGCAACGTGAACATACAGCCATCATTTGGAGGAGAATATATTTAAAGCTGTCATAGCACAGCTCCAGTCCTCCTCCAGCAGCCCTGGTCTGGCTACTTAATCCCGACACAGGGAAATGATCCAAGCAAAGTCATGGAGCAGAACAGGGAATGCGAGGGATGGACATCGCTCAGTTACCTTTGGTAGAGCTACAGGGAGGACATGGAAGATTTCCTCTCTTTGGCATGACCTGTTAGCTGCTGACTGGAAAACAGGAGATGCGTATGCCTTTATTTTTCCTCTAGAAACATCTTTAAAAGAGCCCGTCCAGCAAAGAAACCAAAAGTACACTTCCGCCGCTGCCTCTCTGAGTGCCCAACCAGCCGTAACATTTTCCCTCCTCGCTGCAAGGCTCTGCGAAGGAGGAAGTTCAAGTGCAGCGACCTGAAGGGGGGCAGCCCCGGACAGCAGCGAAAACCAAAGCACGCCCATCTTTTCTTCTTTTGCTTCTGCCCTTCCTTTGCCTCCTCGGGCCTGAACATTAATGAAGGTGGCTAAAACAGAGGGCAGAGAGGCAGTGCTGCCCACAGACCCCCAGCACGACCCACCACGATGCCTCCTGTGGCATCTGCTCACGTAAAACTCACACACACAATTTTACCTCCTTACTTCCACTGAAACAGAAATTAGCCACACTTTTATAAAAGTTTTTTTTGCTTTTTTTTTTTGAATGAGAAAGAACCCCCCCCTCCCTCCAGAGCAGAAACCACTACTTCCTCACACGAGCTACATGCACGCTGCTAAATACAGCACAGGACAAGAGAAAACGTGTGTTGGGTATGACAGCAGAGCTCTGTGTCGATCAGACTTACGGACTGTCAACATGTGATGCCGAATTTTGAAATTTCTACTTTCCTGTTTCACTTTTTCCAATAAACGGACAGGAAAGATGCCCGTTGGTGTGAGGCACGGTAACACAAAAAAAGTCGTTCTTGCTGAATTTACCGCGTTACAAAATGAAGGCTCAAAAAGCCCACAACTGGCCAGCGAAAAGAAAACAAGTGGCCAAGTGCTCTTTTTTAACAAGTACGAAGACAAGTTTTCCCTGCATTTTTTTATTTAGTTATTGTTTTAAAAAATAATCCTGCCAGATGAGAGCTTGGAAGGGAGGTGAGGGACCCGTCCCCAGGTCCAGGCTGGAGCTGGCCTGAAGGCGCACAGGGCGGACATCTTGTCCTCAGCACCAAGCTCCTGGCCCTGCCCTGCTCCCACTGGGCTGTGCTGCTCATCAGCACGGGCACAGCCTTTTTGGATTGAGGAAACCCTTGAGAAAACCCACTCCTCTCACAAAGGCCCCACATTCGAGTAATTTGTAGCTCTGACGGTTCGTGTTGAGCTTTGTTTCAAGGCGTTGGGTGCCTGAACGCCTCACACAAACAAGATGGAGCACGGCCTGGCGGGACGGACTGTCACCTCACAGCAGGACGCGGGCACATCGACTGAAGACCTGACTAAACCTCTGAGATATCCTTGCTCCAATTTTGTTTTCATTCTAAACTTGAAGGAAACTTGAAAAGCAGCAATGAAGATTTGAAGAGCAATCACAGAATCGTGGTCATACTTTGTTAGCAAAGCATGATCTACACCTCAGTTTTCTGTTTGTTAGGGCCCACACACCTCCATGGTTTAAAATGTAAAAGACTGGTAGTTTTATAGCCTCAGAAGCCGTATTTTGAGTTTTATGAGGAGAATTTTGCCCATTTCAGCTGATACATCAGCACAAAGCAAGCTCTCTGACCCACTGATTTAACCAGAAGTGTGCTGTCAGCTTCAATAAAAACAGAATCGCAACTATCTCCTACAACACCAACCATTCCACCCAAAATTGACAGGGAAGACAAGTATACCAATGGGAGCAGGGCTGGACACAGCAGAAAGCAAAATTTGTGAAAAAAAAAACATAAAGGGAAAACACATGCTGTCTTTTTAGAGTGAGATTTTTCAAAGGAGCCCAGAGAGTTCCTCAAATTCATGGTTCAGAGACTCCTTCAAAAAATCTCAGCTTGAATTGCTCCGCTCTCTTTAGCCCGAATAATACAAGACAGACATCTAATCCAGAAAAAACACTGAAGAAGTGAAGCCAGTTGTTCATTACCATAACCCCCTATCTTGGGAAAGTGGATACGAGGGTCAAGAGCCTCTCAAAAGCCGTGCTTCTTCTCGCACATTTAGATGACACAAAACAAAAAAAAAACAAAAAACAAGATTGTGCTGAAAGGTTCCCAGTTTGTATAAAGCAGCACTGCAACAAATGCAAGCCTGCTGGTTAGACAGAAGACAGTGCCACCATCAACCATGGATAGCGTGCTCATTTACCCAGTAAGATATTCAAGACAGGCAATTGCTTGACAGGTTGGAAACCTCATCCCTGCACCTAAAATAGAAAGGACGGGCCTGATCCTGTTCTTACCTGTACCTGAGCAATTCAGAGACCATTCATTTCCAGGTGCCTCAACCTTTGCAAACACACAATGGTTCATGAGGGCTTTTTCAGCCTCTTCTTTTCCATCCCCTCCTCCCTTCTCAAAGTTAATAAATTCCAATTACAAGCCCCATCTTTGTGAGGTGCCCTATTGCAAAAAACTGAGCGTGGGCTGGGGGTTAATTCGTAAGTGATATGGCAAAGCAGCAATGGGATTTTGTACAGCCCTGAGCACAGCATCGGTACCACACTATAAAAATCCACTGCTCCTGTCACAAGGCTACACCCTTGCAGGAGATGAAAGCAGTGAGCTCACAGACTTGCTGGGAGCAAATACATGTTGCCATTCACATCAAGCATTCAACCTTAACACAAAGCATGAGGCTAGCACCAAAAACTACCACTGCATTAGCCTTGAAAGTGCCTGTTTAAGGGTGCTGACAAATTAATAAAAAATTGTCTTTTTTTACTTTTAAATGCATTTACTCAAACTACACTCCCTGTTACACCCTAGCCCTTATCTTTGACTTGTATAGCCTCAAATCAATAAGGATTATATTGAGCAAACAAGAAACCAGTATTTATAATATTCCCTTTAAAACAAACAGAAGCACAAAACCTTTGACAATGAGTACGTTCCTTAAAATAACTGTGCAGACACTTTTGTTACTTGCAAGGCTGAGTTCTGCAGTAGCTGGAGCTGCTTCTAAAATAGAAAAAACATTTTAGCTGGAGGTAAGTTACAAAAAAAAATGAGGATTTTGCAGATAAATTGCGGAAAAAAGTCACTATGGAGGTACTTAACAATGACACTTTGTTCTTCTGTAAATAATCCTATGTTTTTAAGTAACCAACTCTTATCTGTGACTTTTTCTGTATTAGGTTATGCTAAAAGATGGCATTCTACAGAACAGTAAACACCACCATTTAAAAATCAAACCCAGATTTGGTTTAAGTAAGAAATTAAACATCTTCCTGAGACGTATAAAGGGTTGAAAACAGGAGGCTATGTGAACTCTGTTTTAGAAAGCATAATTACACCTTTGTATTTGAAAGACTGTTCTCCCAAGCCTATTAATAGCAGGCTGCCATCTTTCCACACCTTTTTACATAACGTGCTGCAGTACCTGCTCGACTCACCTTCCCAAGCAATCACACCGCGCTGTGCACCGTAGCATCAGCAAGCTGTTTTTCCTCTCTTCGTAGTCTCCGAAAAACACACTAGTGTTTTACGATGATTAATTATGGAAATGACATCATTCTCTTGGAGAAATGCTGAGTACTATGAGACGGGCTGAGTACAGGGGGGTGGAAAGTATAGGTTCTGTGTACACACGAGGGTGAACAAGAAGAAGCAAGGTATAGACCATATTTGTGTTCCTGACCTGAAGATCTGAGATCTGCTCTCTCCATACGTATGCATGCATGTGGTCCAAGCAGGCCCAGAGGCAAAGGGACTTATGAGAGAGTCATCTCTTGGTTCCCCTTTTTCCATCCCTACGTGTTTCAGACAAAACCAGACGTCCCTTCAGGTGACAGTGGTCCTTCCTGAGCACTGTGACCATACCCTAGGTCCTTGGGGTGGTGAAGCTCTGCTCTCCACTTTCTTTACTGGGACTTGCTGGTCCTGCACCTACAGTGGCTTTTTCTCCATCCCAAAAGGAGGAAAAGAAAGGATGCAGCACAGCGGGAAGAGGACAGAGGGAGGACCAACCTCCCTGGGCTGCAGAAGGCACAACCTCAGCTTTGAGGACAGCAAGAGTGCCTATGGGTTGATATTTGCCACCATCCTGCAGTATCACTTCTTTTGCTACATGAAAAACTACGTGCAGATGTGTCCTGTAGGGTCATGTACCCACAAACAGGCTACAAACCAAGAGGCACTACAAACTTTTTAGTGCTCGCCATCCTAACCAAAGCCCAGAGAAAAAGAAAAGCAAGCAGAAAGGTTTTCCCCTGTTTGTTCCACGGGTCTCGTTCCGGTTGAATGATGTGGGGCAGGGAGAAGTCAGCATAGTGTCACCTTACAGATTTTTCCTGTTACACAAAATAAGAGGATTTTTCTTTCCTTTTGGAGGAAAATTTATGCTTCTTTTGAACGCCTTTACCTATAAACTGATGTGCCTATGGCTGATTTGTCTTGGCAACACATAGATTTGAAACCGTAATCGTATTTGCCTTGGTAATACGATTACTTGTTGGAGCACCAAAATGCAATCCATTGTTGTCTGAAAAATTAGTAAAAATAAAGTTACCTAGATTTCAATTTTTTTTTTCTTTCTTATCCCACCAATATTATACAGATAAATCCCTGTTTTTGCGAAGATTCATTTACATGTGTAACTTCATACCCTGGCCAAGTAATTTCATACATATGTAAATGCATACTTTGGGCTTTGCAGGATCCTGGGTCAGAAAGCACATACCTTCTTTTGCCATCCAAGATGAGCAGAGAAAAACACATTTCAATGGTGGGGAGCGAATCTTTTTGTCCCCTCGGACTTGAACTTCATAAAATTACTAGCCTAATTTGTAGTAACATGAAAGAAAATACAACTGCTTGCTAAGAATGTGTTGTTTACGTTCATATATAGGCTGAAAGGGCTTTTATGAGAAACAAAACAACAACAAAAAACCACTTTGTACAGAAAGGAAACTAGCCTTTGCTGAACTTTCCATTCACTTCTGAATTTTCCACAACAGAAAACCTTCCTGAGGCAAAAAACTTTGAAATGTGGCAGTGCTAAGAGCAATGTTGACTCTGAAACACATCATTAGAACAGAAAATATATTTAACATTCATGACAGGAAGGCAGTTCCTATGCACATAACACAGTAGCCACTGTAAAGGAACCTCACAGTCCCTTAAATATATCCTCTCCTACATCTGCATATTGCAGCCTGAAAAGCAAACCTGAAGACATGTGCCGGAGAGATTCCTCAAAGCCTCCCACTGGCACATCATGTTTTCTCCAAACAGCAGTGAATTTCTCCACTCCTAACCGATTTGCTGAGTTCTTTACCCTTCCTCTTGCGGCAAATAAAACTTCTGCTAAGCCCCTCTCACAAAATCAAACGCCATTCCTTAATTTTTTCAGCATGCTATTCACAAACTGCCAAATAATGTAATTTCTAGCAGTCTTGCTTCTTACAGCAAACTGGCACGGGGGTTTTCAGCCAGGTTATTAAAGCAGCCAGCACCTGCTGCGTCGCCCAGCCAGGTGTCTCGAGGCAGCCCCATGCTCCTATTTCCCATACTTATCACGGGGTAAGTTTGTGTCTACCGAGGTTTCAATGTCCAAAAGTTCCAAAAAGTAAAACCAAACTTCTGTATTTTCAGGCTAAATTAGGCAGATGAGCCTTTGTGTTTAGTCCAGAACTTGCCTGAGAGACTACGGACAGCTGAAGGAAGGAAAAATAAATACATCAAGGTTTGCTTCTGAATCATCATTTGTGCTTCTCATCTTTACCTCACATCAAACTCTCCACAGAGCCTCCATCCAGCCCACCTGGCATTTACTGCTTTGAAACTCAGGAGCCATGGAATCAGTATTACACGAGATTTCTCTTTTTCCTTTCATACAGAATATTTGGATTCTTGTATTTGTATTTTAGCTGTTTTCAACTGCTCCAAACTAAGCTATGTCCTTCCCCAGAATAATTCTCAAAGTCATAATAATTACAGATTAAAGCATACTTCCTATCCGAAAGCTGTCAACAAGCTAGGATCCGTCATTATCCTGTCTATCTACCATCAAACCATGTTCTTGTGATGGTCTGGAGGGCTGCTGAGTCACATGGATGCTCCTGATTTTCACCACACAGGGATGCCTGCAGAAATACTGTGTGACAGAGCGCCGTGTAGCTCGCCCATGACCAGAATGGCCAGCCTGCCTGCCTGCACAGGAGCTTTGTGGGTGATTGATCTGGCTTTAACGCCATCTCACTTCCAAACTTGTCAAGTTCTGAGACTTGTGCACAGGCAGCTCTGTCTTAGCATGCGTCTGTCTATAAAGATGTCTAATTAATTCCCTCGCAGTCGTGTACACCACGTTCTGTCCCAGCTCCTCTTCAGAACTGACAGCAAAGGGTTTTTTTTTTCCCCTTGTCTGATGAATATTATCTTTCTTACTGGCGAAAGATGCCTGCTTAGTATTATAATAAAACCTGAAATACGCCAGAGCAAACAGAGCCTGCAGGCTGTGTGCATGGGGACAGCAAGTCCTCTCCTGGGGGTCTGCCCTCCGGGAGCTGCATCAAACACTTCGGCGAGGACAAAAGCAGCAGGATACCGATGCCACCACCAAAACAGCCCTTATTATAGAGTCTTAATCCTGTTCTTGAACACTCTTTCTTTAGGGTGGCATGGGATGGCCATTTAGGTTTCTGAAATGATGACAGGAGTCACCAAAGCATCCCCTCTTTTAAAGGCGGCAATGATTAGCGGTACACAAGGTCACACACCTAAGAAAAGCCTTAGTTCAGCGTGTGCACTTTCCATTCACTTCTCAGACCATTAAATTGCTGTTTTCATGCTGTTCTTGTATACCTAATTCCAAAACTCTGGCTGCCTGAAGGGCTTTGGGCTCAGTGAATAACCAAGTCTCGGTCACACACAAAAGGTCCAATGCGTTTCCAGCAGCTCCTAAGCAAGCTCCCAACGCTGGCATGACCCCGAAGGGTGGACAGTGCCCTCAGCTTGTTGTTCTGCTCCTCTTTCAGGGCTCTGCCCATCACACACTTGTTTCCAAGAGGCTCTTCTTTTGCCCCCGAGGATGCATGGTGATCCTGGGGGCTTCCTGCAGCTCCAACATCTTCTGCTCGCACCTTGTGAGCCCCACAAAGGCTGGGCAAGTCTACAGATCCAGCATCCCCCCTCCCTGCATCTCTCTGGATGAGGAACAATCAGGCCAAAACCCGGCTATTTAAAACAGGCAAACGCTTTCAAATTTTCAATAACAGCCTGAGTACTTACACAACAAAACACCGGAGCAGCGAATGGAGACCTGGAGGAGGAAATTGCCTCCCCTCTGCATTGTCAAAACTGAATGAGATGGAAGGTGAAAGGCGCGGAGACTTTCTAATGGGTAGAAACAAATTGAATCTTTACGAGCTTTAATAATCACAGATTAATTCCAGAATTAGTCAGGAAGTGAGGTTTGTTCTGTAGGTCAATAAATTCTGACGATAAATCCATCTGAGCCACGGTAGCTTAAACATCCTTTTGACTAGATCCCCCCTCCCAGCAATTACTCAGCAAATACTCACTGATTTGTGTCCTTAGCAAAAGCACGCTTGCTTCTTACAACCTGAGCCACTGGAAAAAGTCGTGTATGGGAAAGGAAACTTCAGGTATGGAAATAATGGTGTTTCTTGTAAAGAAAACTACGGCAAGAAGAATTGCAGACGTATATAAAAAAAACAAGCATGTGGACGGGATCATTACCTAACCTGCAGCCTCTGGAATGACTTTAAATGGGTGTTGCTGAAACCTTGTTCCACAGAGGTCCTGCCTGGTTCAGACGAAGCCATTAAAACGAATTATGAATTTGGCACGAAGGAAAGCCATGCCACGGTCTGGCCCTAGTCTCCAGCAGCATCCTCAGCCGCCCATTCACCATGTAACCGAGACAAACTTCTTCAGCACCAGACCAAGAGCCTTCGGCATCAACACGCCAACTACTGACCAAGCGCTTTTTCCCCCCGTTTACGTGTAATTCCACCCGAGCCTCCAAACACGGCCTTTTTTTTGAATCCCGACCACATTAATGATAACCCCTGTTAAACATAAACCAGTGCGCAACTACACACGCGTAAAAAAATATATAAATAAATAAAAAGCCAGGAAACTCTGATTGTACGTTCACGATGGCTTCTGCAAACGCACCCAGGAGCTAACAAACCCCTTGATTCCCCTCTCAGCTCCCCATCCTCCTCCAGGTGAGGAGGAGAAGCCTGTCCCGGGTGCCTCCCAGCCGCAATCAGACGTGATGCGGGGGGCCCCCAGCATCTCCCCCAGACCCCAGCACGGCCCCGTCCAGCCCCGTCCCGTCCCTTACCGGGAGCGCTGCAGCTCGAAGGCGGCGGCGGGGCCGGGCTGCCCCAGCTCGCAGCCCCCTCCTCCTCCTCCTCCTCCTCCTCCCTGGGGGCTGTGTCGGCCGAAGGGCACGGGCAGCACCCCGGCCGTGAAGGAGTTGAGGCGGCCGCGGCTCCCCCCCGCCGCCGCCGCGGCGCCCAGGAAGGCGGCAGCCGGCACCTGCACGGCGGCGAAGGCGTCCTCCTCCTCCTCCTCCTCTTCCTCCTCCTGCTGCTGCTGCTGCTCCTCGTCCTCCCCTCCTCCGCCGCCTTCCTCCTCCTCCTCCTCCTCCTCCTCCGCCCCGCCGCGGGGCCGGGGGGGCTCAGCGGGCGCGGCCGGGGGGCTGCCCAGCCGCGGGGGGGGCTGCGGCGGAGCCTGGCGGAGCCTGGCGGCGGGGCCGTCGGCCGGAGGGGGCGGCGGGGGCCGCCCGTCCAGGGAGATGCTGGTGAGGAAGGACAGCGCGGCCTGCCTGCGCCGGGGGTCGCTGCGCGGCGGCACCGCCGCCAGCCCCGCTGCCGGTGCCGGTCCCGCTGCCGGTGCCGGTGCCGTCCCCGCTGGCAGCGGCCCCTTCCTGGGGCAGGGCTCCGGCGGCGGGGCTGGCAGGGCTCCGGCGGGGCTGCCGGGGCTGGCGGCGGCCGCCGCCATGGCGTGGGGCTGTGCCGGCCGCCCGCCTCCCTGCCCTGCCCTGCCCTGCCCCGCCGCACGGAGCTCGGCTCGGCTCGGCTCGGCTGGGTGCCGCTGGCGGTGCCGGTGGCGGTGCCGGGCTCGCCGCTAGGGCAGCGGGCGGGCGGCGGGGCGAGGCTGCCGGCGGGCCGGCGGCGGGGCCGCCCCCGAGGGCCGCATGGGGCTGCCGCGGCTCTCACGTGCGGAGCGGGGAGCCCAGCACAACAAAAGCCCGGCCAGCAGCCCGCAGGAGGAGGAGGAGGAGGCAGGAGGAGGAGGAGGGAGGAGGGTGGGTCTCGGCGAGCTCCCTCCTTTCAACCTCTCTCTCTGCTGCTTGCTTTTTTTTTTTTTTTTTTTTTCCTTTCCCCCTTCCCTCCTCCTCCTCCTCCTCCTCCTCCTCCTCTTCTTCCCTTCCTGGATGCGTGGGGGCGGGCGGGAGCAGGGGAAGGTGGAGTCTGTGCCCGCATGGCCTGCCGCCGCCCTGTCCCCTCCGGCAGCACCCCGGCCGGGCTGCTGGCGGCTCGGGAAGCACCTCACAAGCCCCTCGAGCCATTAAAGTACCATTAAAACACCTCACTAGCCCCCCCAAACCTTTAAAATACCTCACAAGCTCCTCAAGCCATTAAAGCACCATCAAAACACCTCACAAGCCCCCCAAACCTTCAAAGCACCATTAAAACACCTCACGAGACCCAAAAACCTTTAAAGCACCATCAAAACACCTCACAAGCCCCCCAAACCTGTAAAGTGCCATTAAAACACCTCACTATCCCCCCAAGCCATTAAAGTGCCATCAAAACACCTCACAAGCCCCCCAAACCTTTAAAGTGCCATTAAAACACCTCACAAGCTCCCAAAACCTTTAAAGGACCATCAAAACACCTCACAAGCCCCCCCAAACCTTTAAAACACCTCAGAAGCCCCTCAAGCCATTAAAGCACCATCAAAACACCTCACAAGCCCCCCAAACCATTAAAGCACCCTTAAAACACCTCACTATCCCCCCAAACCTTTAAAGCACCATCAAAACATCTCACAAGCCCCCCAAACCATTAAAGCACCCTTAAAACACCTCACTATCCCCCCAAGCCATTAAAGCAGCATTAAAACCCCTCACAAGCCCCCCAAGCCCCCTTCCCTCACCGCCTTCTCCCCAAGCCTTCGCGCTGCCCTGCCCAGGGGCAGTGTGGTTACTCAGGGTGCCCTCTCGCCCCCAGCCCCGCTGGCCCGAGGCCAGTCCCACGGCAGCACGAGGCGCCTTTGGTTTCTTCATCGCTTCACTCGCTCGGCTCAGCCTTGCTACAAGTGTTTTTGTCCCTGCGTGAGGGCTGGGTAACGCAAACCCCAGCACACACGGTGCTTGTGAGGTACCGGCGTGCACCTCCTCCAGTGACATGTGTTATTATATCCCCGTTACAGTGTGCTGATCCAGCCCTCTCAGACTGTCACAGAGCAAGCAGTGCCCCCTGTGATTTCATCAAAAGTTTGCTGATTTGAGCAACAAAGCTGCGGGTTTGGTCACAGAGGGAAACCTAACGCTGTTAGTTTTGAAGAAGCTACGGACCCAGGTTTGCCTTCCTCGCAGAACTGACCTTGTGAGCATTCAATGACTTTACAATCAAGCTCTGTGACTCGGATTGATTCGTGAAAGCTTGGCCTCTACTCACCCTGAGTGCCACAAAGCCCTGCCTCTGAGGCCCCGATGTCCCTGGGGTGGGCTCTGCAGGCTCCTGATGCGATAAGGATGCTGTGCAGGCAGCATGGATGGGAAATGCTGGGGGAAAGGGAGCGCCTCCCAACCCCCAGCTCCTCCCAGATCCAAGGGCTATTTTGAGGTGGGCATCCCCACTTCAGGCTGCTCTCTTGAGGCTTCAGCTGGTGCTGTCTTCCCTAACAGATGGCACCGGTGTGCTTGTCCCTGTGGCGCATTGGGGCCGGATGGTTTGGTTGGGAAGCGGGTGGGCCTGAGTGCCGGCCTCACCTCCTGTGGAGAAGCTCAGGGGCCTTTCGAGATGGCTCCACTTTTAAAAGAATTCAGGACTCTTTCGGGGAGGACTCCTGGGCCACACACAGGGAAGTGCCACAGCTCCGTAGCCTGACAGTCAGCACGTTCCCTGGGTGCTGACCTCTGGTCCGAGGACTACTTCTGTGTTGTAGGTCCTGAAACTCACGCCTTCCACATTACAGCTGTGTGAGGCATACACTCGTTTTTTACCTCTTGCATTTCTGGCAGGAAGCAGCCACAGTGCGTTTTTTTTCCCCCGGAGCTCAAAATCTTGCTATGGCAACTGAGTTCTGGAGCGTATTTTCCAAATCCAGCCTCTACCAGGAGATAAGCATGGTAAAAGAGAACCACCACCACAATGACGGGTGTAGGTCCCAGAGGTTGGTCTAACCTGGGGCAATTTTGATGTGTGCAGAAGTGTGAGCTCCTTTCACAAAATCCCCCTTGTGGTAGGATAAATGTGAGCATTATTTTGCTTTGGAGGCATGACCTCTGCTCCAGAACACCTCTGAAGCTGTTCAAAATAAACTTGGGCACCTGATACACTGTGTGCAATTGGGAACGCTCATGTGGATGGTTGAGTTTATCGGACCTCCTTACCTCAAAGTTAGAGGGGCTGGGATAAATTGTAGGTTTTTTAAATTGTAGGTCTTTGCTAAGGTGGGGCATTCAGCTGAGGTCACCAGGTTCTTGTCACCTCATGCAGCCTTTGCAGAGCACATATCTGTCTGCCCATTAGCCTGACTTCCTCAGGGGACCTCAACAAATGCCCCTGTGGGCACCGTGTGGGTATGGACTGTCTTTTCCAACAGTGCTGCTGCTGATGGGTTAAAACATCCCTTCCACTGTGCACGAGAATAAATCCATTTGAGAAAGCAATATACAACAAGGAAAACACGACTTTTTCAGTCTAAAGCAAAGCTATTTTTGTTAATGAGTGGGGCACCACAGTACAGAGATAATTGGCATGTTAGAAATACCAGGTTCTCTAGACCTATTTATATGTTTAGTAGAGAATTTAAATGAATACATACAACCTAAGGTGAATGGTGTTTTGTTTTTTTTTTTTTTTTTTTCCCTGTTACTTACATCCTTTTGATCTGTGCTTAGCAGAGCTGTAGATGATTGCACGGGCTATAGGAGTCTTGTTTGCCGGAGGTTATGTGGAAATGTTAAACAAATTGACTTTGCTGGTTCAAACCTTTTTTCTTTGATGGGGAACCGGTGGTTGACTAGAGGAAATAGCAAACTTGAAAGGAAAACCAAAAAGACATATTCTGGAAACTTGCTCCTGTGACTGGTTTTTAAATCATTTTCCTCTCCAGTTTCTCTTCCAACCAACCATCTCTCCCCAAGTGCAAGCAAATGTTTTTATTTCAGAGGTCACAGGCTTATGCAAGTGGTTGGATGACAAGTGGTAATAGGAGTGGAAGAGCGTGATAACTTTTTTTACCCCATGCACAAAATGCTGGAAGAGAGAGAGACTCATCAGCTGTGGGTGTTCAGAGACAATGAGGAACTGGGGGAGCCAGTTGACACAGGTGAGTGGAGAGGCCAGGTTTAAAGATTTTGAGGAGGGTAGAGGGAGTTTGGACAAAAAAAAACAAAAAAAAACAAACAAAAAACAAACAAACAACAAAAAAAAAAAAAAACAAAAAAAAAAACCCCAACAACAAAAAAGTGAAAGCTCAGCAATTTACCACTCTGGGAAATGAGACTTTAGAAGTGGTGCCTCTGCCTTTGCAGGAAAGTGAATCCAAGTGTGGGAGCCTTATGTTTTCTTGGTGTCAAGTCTGAAAGGCCACAGATGCTTGAGCTGAAGCTGTGCGCCTGCATGGCTTGCCACCTCAAGTTAAAAAAAACATATTTGCAGGTGCATTGAAATCTTCGCCTGGAACTTGAGTTAGAGACAAGATTTGTACTACCCTGAGAGTTAACTCTGCAGGAATAACCGGTCCTGAGTCACCAACGTGAGTCACCCGGCCAGCGCTCGAGTGTCCTCAGCGCAGTGTTTGTGTGCTTGGGCGATAAAAACAAGTTTCTTATTGTCCCTGACACTTGTTAGAGCTGCAGGAGGAAGGCAGCTAGTGGAAGGAAAAGCAAATGCGATTCTCCCTTGCAGTTTTGACAGCGTTGTTTTCTGACTGTCAGGATCAGTCTGGTAATGTTGTTACACGCAAAGCTCAGCAGAGAAGTCATCTGAAGGTGGTAGTGCGTCACTTCTCTAGTTGAGAACAGAAGTGATAGTTACCTATGGTCATGGATCCCACTGTGGGATCTCAGCAGCTGGGCAGATTCCTGTAGCCTGTGAGCACACTCGCTGTGCAAGACTTCGGAGAAACAATAAATCAGCGATCTTATAAACGATTTGGCTTTTTTTAGTTCCTCCCCAAAGTCCCTTTTTGGAATACAATTGCACTTCAATAGAAGAAAGAAGTTGTAACATTGAAGAAGGACTTGGAATATGAATTTAATAATCCTTCTGCTTAGAAGGAGCGTCTGGCAGAAGTAAAATAGAGGGAATTTAAACACACTTCACTGAAAACCATAGTTAAGAATGGAAATTGGATAAAGACAGTACAAATTCTTTACAAAAGACTAATACTCCATCTGGATAGTGAGTCCTGTTTCGGTGCCAGGCCCTAACCTTAAGTCTGTTGTAAATTTAGCCTGATTCTCAGAAAAGCTAAGTACTTGCTTCCCACTGGTAATTTTTCAGGAGCCGGAGTGTTTTATTTTTTGAAGGCTGCCCTTGCTAATTGGATATAAAAGCCTGACACTAACATGCTTGTTGCCTTGTTTAAAAAACAGAGCTCCCTGGATATGCAGAGACCCACGCTTGTCTCTTCACCAGGAACCTAACTTTGTTTTCTTGCATTGTTCGAGGGTGTGTGCCAACGTTAGCCAGTTAATGTAAACTGAATTCTTATATGGCAGTGGTAAAGAGGGAGAGATTTGGGGTCGCCTAGCATTAGGGTTGGAGCAGTGTGGGCAAGATCCTGTGTGTAACCGGCAGGAAGCACAGAAGCAGATGCCCTTGGCAAAGATGAACCGGTGCCTCCACAGCTCAGCTGACATGCGGATATAAAGGTCACCAAATTAACCTGCTAATTATTTAAGATGTCAGAGGTGTGGCATGCGTGGTGTTTGTGTGCATGTTGCACCGCCTTGAAAGGCTCCCGAGGTCTTCGGTAGGCTAGCGGTACACGTGTGGGCGGTAGGGCCAATTTGGTAGATGTTTGTCTCTTAGAGAAATTAGGGCACTCTAGTTAAGTGGTCAAAACTGGAATATATAGCATTATTCCAACTTAAAGTCCCCTTAGGTGGGGCTGGTGGAAACAGCTTTTTAAGAAGACTACTTAACATTTGCTATTGTAACACCTTGGCATTTTCCGTGCTAGATCCTCTTCAGGCCAAACATTTTTTATTTTTTTATTTTTTTTTTTCAGGAAATTTTGGTCAAAATGGTTATGCCAGCTCCAAGAGCAGGAACAAGAAAAACACATTGCTTCGCCCACATTAGAAATTTGTTTGACCTTTCCTTTGAAATACCCGAGCATTCCTGCACTGAAACAAGAATTTAGGAGGTGGGCTTCTGTCTCTGAGGTGGGGCTGGGGAAGAAGGAGGGAGTGCCCTTCCTGTCAAAATCCACCCACCTGGGTCCAATTTTAAGCCTTTGAATCATAGCGTGCATGTGCTAGCTGGAGACTTAGTACTGCCTAGCAGCTAAAACTGCCAGTGATGTCTTCCCTGAGCAAGCCTCAGCCTCCTGCGTTTCCCGAGCCAGCTGAGTGCACCCAGACCTACAGGAGTGCAGGAAGGGATGTTCCCAGCTGTTCTGGGTCACGGTGGAGGCAGCTGCTGAAATGCGGGTTCAGGGCAGGGAAGTGGTGCAGAGGAGGGAGCCGTAAGGTTGGGTGCACTCGAATTTTTAATGTGACTCGTTCAACTTTGGCTCGGTTTGAGGATTTCTGTCTCTGGAGGTGTTTGTTTGCTGTAAATACTTTTGGATCCCTTAAGGACCCACACTAAAACAGGAGCTCCGTTTTACTAGTCGCTGCTAAAATGCTGACCCGTGCTGCAATGAGCTTGCAGGGTAAGTAGACAAAACAAGGAAGGTGGCCATGTCTGAGCTGCAACTGGAATGCAGCAGTTTCTGGCTCCTATTTGTGTGATTAAATGGGAACAGGGCCACACAGCTCCTCCCTCCCTTGGAAAACAAAAACTGTGGACACTTGTACAGAAAACAATCCTGGTCTCTGTTTGTCCTTGTCTCACTGCAGTTTCTTCAGATTTTTTTTTTTTTTATTAATTATTTTTAATATTTATTTCTTTCATAGTAAGTTGACGTAGGTGTGAGGTTCAGGAATGCAGTGGTCTTTATTCAGGTGAGGAACAGGCAAATGTCCTGCCTTCCTGGCAGTCTCCTTAAGCAGACAGATAAATAAAAAGCAGCTAGTAATGGCAGTAGAACAAAACAAGACTTACCACTAAAAAGAGCTTTTTTTATGTTTTTCGTAAAGTGACAGCTGTGATTTATCCCATTCTTTACCACTCTGAGATAATTCGGAATTGAATATAGAATCACTGGCTACTAAGATTTCAGTGGGAAGCCTGGGAGAACATCCGTCATCGCCATGGTGTTTGTTAATTTTTAATCACCTCGGGATAATTTTAAAACATAGCTGCAGGTTTCTGAAACATTCATGTGAGCAAGTCTCTAGGTATGTTGGCTGCCTAGGCTAGGAAAATCCTCCAGTTCACAGGACAGTCTGACCAAATTGCTGTGTGAGAGGGAAAATCCTGTTGACACCTTCTGAGACACGGTCTTCAATGAGGGTAAAAACATTAAATAAACAGCATCTGAAGTTCCCAAAGGGGCATGTTGGTGGAGTGTTTTACTTCAGAGGCTGTTGTGTGAGTTCATCCCGTCTATAAAAGTTTAATATCCAAGTTGGAAAAAAAAATAAAAAGTTCAAGGGATTTGTTTTTTCTCCTCTTGAAAATATTTAATTCAGTGTGAACGAAGGAGGCACATGGAAAACTTTTGGCAGAGCGAGCTGAGGTTTTGCATCTTCTCAATGGCATTTTTCTGCCTGTGTGCAATGCGATCCCCCGTGAGCGCCACGCTCCAGGATTTCAGGGCAAATTGTCAAGCCCTGTGAGCTTCAGGAGATCCTCAGCAGGTGGAGACCGTCCTCAGCGGGCAGAAATCCTGAAAGCTTTGAAAAGAAGCAAAGCAGGCTCCCCTCGCGCCACCTCGGCCTGCCTGCACAGGTTGGCCTGGGCCCATTCTTGCCCTCACGGTGGGCACAGGCTCTGCCTGGCTCTTCTCTGAGCAATGTCCCTGTGCAAGTGTTTGCCATGGGCAAATTTCCAGCATAATAATGCCCAGCAAGGTCAGCTCTGCCTCTTTCCCAGGGTGGCCAGATAAACTGGCACGGCACACTGAGGGAGCCGAAATGGCGGTGACCTTGGTGGGGCTGGGGCCAGTCTTGGCTGCAGGCCGGGCAGGAGGTGATAGGGCAGCTCCACTCCCCCAAAAACCCTGAATGGGCACTGCTGATGCTGGTGGGTGGATGTTTGGGAGTCCTTGTGGCCAGGAAAACTTTCTGAGGGGGCTGAGGCCCTGCTAGGGTGTGGGGACACTCGGAAATGGCATAGGTGGCCTGATCCTAGGAAGGAAGCCCAAGAGGTATGTCCGGAGAATGGGTTTTCTCCTTCATCACACCAAGAGGCATGTGAAGCGAGACCCCTAAGGAAGACCCCTAAATCCTGCTGTGTGCCTTTGTGTTGGATGGGGAAGGAGTCTACCCTTCATGAAGTTCAGAAAATTCATCCTCAGAGGAATGACCGGAGACAGCTGGCTGCAATTCAGGGGGCAAAACAGCAGCTCAATCCTACCCTGAATAACCGTAACTTGTTATATGCATGTCTTGCATAGTCTGATAGAGACTAAAACTGCTAAAAATTGTCTGAACGGGATGCCTTTTTTTTTCTCTCAGAAAAGTTTAGGCAGGAAACTGCCAAAAGAAAATGAGTAATATGAAAAAATAAGCAGCAAAAGAAAATGAAACAAATGCAAAAGTGGTCCCCTGGCAAGAGAGATCCAAAGTCTTCTGCTGTCTTCACTCCAACTGAGCAGCACCTTCATGTAATAATCTCTATGCTGAGATCAATGAGGCTGTTTAAATAAAAGAAGCGTTTAAATGTAAAAGAAAGTCAGAGAAGAGCAGAGCAACTGCATTCAAATCAAAAGACTAATATTCAAGCCTCCTTGAGCCCCAAGGAAGGGATAAATCCTTTAAGCTGTGAAGAAGTAAATGCTGGAGAAAGTCCGTGAAATCCATTCCAAAGTTTATCACAAAATAAAACTCAGTTAAGGGCCAGAAAGGACACTGAACACTTCAAAGAAGTGGCAATGTAGCAGAAGAGAACAGCTCTGCTAGCATGACATTTCATCTGTATTTGGTGCATCTGCAGGTCTTTCTGTCTGGAAGCTTGACACACCAGTAATTCCTTCTTCCAATGTGAAAATAAATAGTTTATTTCTAATTTACTGCAATGTCTCTGGAGGTGGCTTTTTTTTTTTTTTTTTTTTTTTTTTTTGTGCTAGCCCCTCAGGAAAGAAAGAAAATGTTCAGATACACAACAAAAGGAATTAACTAGATTTTGGCTGTATATGTATATATAGCCAAATACACACACATATATATATATGTGTGTGTGTATGCAAGTATATATATATAGAGAGATATTTCATTTTCCCCTGCGGGGATGTAATCCAACCAGATATAATAGGACATAATGCATACACTCAAACTAGAGCAATAGCAAGGATATGTAGCAGAACTATTCTGCTGGCTGTTTTTGGAAATGGTTTAGCTGTTTCCATCACGCCAGCATGACTGTGTTCCTATGGGAACAAGCTTCCTCATAGCAAGAGGCTTCTATAGCAAGGGGAGGTGACTCCTGGCTAAAAACTTGTTGTTTAGCACAAAACTTAATTCTCTGTAAATATTATTTATTTTTTTTTCCTGTGATGTTTGGATTATGTTCATTCATTTTCAGAACTAATTAAAATAATATTTTTTCTACTCTGTCAATGAGGCAAGATGCTATCAGCTACATTAAAAGTGTCATTAGGACTAGCTAGTAGATCCTCAATAGCAAAAGCTTGTTTGTACCCTCCTTGCTGGTATGGTGTTGCTTCCAAGAGCTGCATCCCAGTGATGGTACACTTTTGAAAGGCACCATACTGCAGGAGTAATCCCATATGCTTTAATAGGACTATAGGTGAATTAAAGTAGCAGTATTCTTTGTGAGGATGCCTATTAGAATCTGGCTTCATGTTAACAGCTGCCTTAAATGCATATCTCCTCTGAAAAACAAGGTCTCATGTCGTGTATTGTAAGAGTATTATTGTGTTGCTGTAGTGTTTACTTGCAGCAGGAGTAATGCTTACAGGAAAAAACCTTGGAGCTTCAAAGCTCTCTCAAGGATGCCTTTGGAAGAAGGGATTCCAGGGGTAAAATAATAATAATAATAAAAAAATCAATCTGACCCATCAAAGAATGAATTACTGTAGCCAGCTGAATACTTCTTTGAATCAGTATTGTGAGTGTTCATATCCTGAACTGAAGCTGATCAAATGTATCTGCTTAACTTCTAATTCCTAACTGTTAAAACTGCCAGCAAAGTAGCTGTTACGCACAGAAGTGATATGAAGGAGACAGAGCTTTATCTGTTGTTCTTTACCAGCAGATAATGAACGGACATACTGGAAACTGCAAGGAGGCTGGGACTCGAGTTTCAAGGCAAGCTTGTAAACTGGGGGGGAAATGCCCAGTAAGTGGAGTCGGATGCGCTGTACATCAAGGGTACAGATATAAATGATGTCAGTATCCTCTGGTCTTGTTTATATTCCTCCTGTAATCACTGCTGAAACTTTTCTAGTTCTGTTTTCAGTGCTGGCTTATCCCTGTCATGTCTCTGCTGGCATAGCCCTGGCTTTCCTCGCTGGTGCTCCAGTCTTGGTGCAGTTCTTCTTGTACCTCACTCGAGGTGCAGAGGGTGGCCATGAGGCATCCACCTGCTGAAGGCAAGGGGACCTTGTGTATGCCATTTCCCTTCTTATCCTTAAGGCAGGTGATCCTTAAGGTGAGCTGGCCCTGAAGAAACCCTGAAGGTGCACAAGACTCAGTGAACTTCACAGATGTTCAGAATGGGTTGGATTGGAAGGGACCTTTCCAACTTGAATCAAAGCGTTGATTAGTGCTGACATTCTGCCTAATATTAAGAAACCCTGGTTTAAGTTTCCACCTGCTCTTAACAGCAAGGGCATGTCGTCACCCCTCAGCATTTTCGTGCTTAGGAAGGTACAGGAATTGTACAGCCTAACCGGCATTTCAGCGGAGCCACAGTGCTGATAATATATCACGGAGCATATACTGTACCCTTGGAAACAGACGTTTGCAGTTTCTCTCTTTAGAGCGATCTTTATAGCTCAGGGGAGAACTACACAGCAAAAACATGGGCGTGTTAATCCTTTGTAAGCTTGATAAGACGTGAATTTGTTTGAATAGCCATCTGCTGGTCTTGAGACTTCAGTGTTTGCTTGCCGGCTAGAACAAGGCAGGCTGAGGGTTATTTTGCTTTTATTGCTGTATGTGAAGTACACCTGGATGCAGAGAAAAATAGGATGATGGTGGGCCGTGAAGGCTGAGACAATGACAAATGAGAGTAGGGCTGCTTTTCTGGGAACTTCAAATGCTTAAACTCAGCGTGCAAGCGTTTCTGGCGTAGGTATTTCTGAGGGGCATCAAGCCAAGTAGTTTTACGGCCAAATGTGTGGCTATTTAAGGAAATACAGCACAGAGCATGAAGAGTGGCTCCCGTGTAACATCATTTGAATTGTGCCTGATTTTTTGCAGTTTTGCCCCAGCTGAGAGCCACCAAGCAGGGCACTGTAACACTCGGTGCTGAACACGGTCAGGGAGGATCTTTCTCTTCCCTCCCCGCTCCGAGTGTTCCCGTGCAAGTGTTATGAAATGTAAATGCAGCAGCACTGTGTGGGTGAAGCCTCGAAAGCGCAGCTCCCCTAGAAGCAGGCTGGTAGTGCACGTGAAGCGTGCCAGCCTTGCTTATTCCCAGGATAAATGCCATCTCAGGGAGTATGCCAGGGTGCCCGGCTTTGTACAGGGACTTTCCTCTCCCCAGAGGACAGTGGCATGGGGCAGCTTCACCCTGAAGGCAAATGCTTGCACTGGAAGGAGGGGCACAGGTGGAGGAGCAGTGGTGTGAAGGAGAAAGAGGGCTGCTCTCCGCTGTGACCGCACCAGGGTGGTGCTACGCCACCTTCCCCAGGTGTGGAGTCCCTCGAGCTGGGAAGTGCCCCGCGCTCATCCTTCTGCCTTCCGAAAACAACCCTGCGTGCACAGCGGCTGCTTTCAGCAAGGCTGAAGTCCATCAAAGTGATCTTTAACGTGGCGTGACTGACTGAAGGGTTTTTTTCCTTTTTCATTAGCCGCACGAGGAGCACAGCACATCTGATGCGGGACACGGCCGTGCTTTGTCTTGTGCTGGAGCAGACCGACAGAGGAACATCATCTCAGCGCTGACTCTTCCTGATAGGGCTGATGGAGCTGTTTTTTCCAGAGAATTTCCAGCTAAGCTGTTAAAATAAACTTCTCCATGCAAGCTTGTGACTGGAAGCAGTCATCCTGAATTTGCCTTCTTTCTGTAACTGGGCTCTCCTCTGCAGAGCTTTCCCCTGAGTGGCTGAAATTACCCTGTGCACAGTCTTAGAGAGTACCCATACCTCATGTTAGCCACAAAACAACGTTATTTCAAGGACTTCAGGGTGTCCTGCCCCTGTGATAGTTACCTGAATGCCACCCACCGGCTGTATCGCAGCCTCGCGTGAACTGGATGATTTGTCGTGCTTTGTGCATGTGTTGTAATTAAGTCACTAGGCAAGAGGGTTGTTGTCTCTCTGTTTTTATTTTGTTTGGTGTGTGTTTTAATTATTTTTATTTTTGGAGCCAAGTTCTAAAGTCCATGTTTAGGGCCGCACACACTTAAAGTCTCCTTTAACTCTTGATAGGGGGAAAAAAACGGAGCCGTGACCTCCGAATGCGAGCAAACAGCCTGTTACGGCGAGCACACAGGGGGAAAAAAAACAATGATTCAAGGCAACAAGATCCTCAACTTGAGATCAACATTTTCACAAAGGCAGGGGGTAACAGCTGCCTGGTGATCACGGGATTAGATCCTCCTGCTGGTCCTGGGGTGACCTTAAATAAAAGCCCCAATGCCGGCATGGCCGAGGCAGGCAGGGGCAGGTGTAACTGAGAGGCATTACGAACACTGTGCTAACTTCCAAGATGTGCCTGTTGGTTTTGTTTTTTGTTTTTGGTTAAAAAAGCCTTGGATTTGTGCAGCTTGTTTTGTGCTAGATGTAAAAACACGCGCTCTTCCAAGCATGCAGCATGAATGAAAGTGAGCGCTGAATTATGCTGACCTTTCAATACGAAATTTTCCACCGGGTACGAGTCCAGGACAAATATTGATTGAACGATGTGTGTGTGTGTGTGTGAAGTGCGTGGCCTGACACCCGGTGCGAACTTCCTCCTCCGTGCCTGATCCCCAGCCGTGGCTTTAGGCTTCCTTTTGTACCCAAACCCCGTTTCATAACCGAGTTCCCCCCGCTCTTTGGAACCCGGGTTTCTGCGTTTGTTTGCTCGCTGAGCTGAAGTCTGTCGGGACATTTCTCTGTTTGGTTTCCTTGTTAGCTTTGTTGCCGTCCCAAATGGCCCGGGGCTGGTTTGTTCAAGGCTGTTTTTTCTGGGAGAGCTAGCAGAGGGTTTCGTGCTCCACAACTTTGCCGGGGTCACCGCGGGTGATTTTTGCCCCATTTTGCGCTGCTCACCCGCTCAGGCTGGTGGCACGGTGTGTTTGCACGTGTGATGGCCTCTGCTGCTCACTGCATCCACCGGGGCTGGGAAAATGTCTTCCTGATGGGAGATTTTTTTTTTTTCCATGAATTTTCGTATTTGCAATTCCTATAGAAAATCATGTATTTTTTTTTCTGAGGTCACAAGAGAGCAATTTTCAAAACTGCACGGGTGAGTTGGGCCTCCAATGTTTTATATATATATATATATACATATTTTAGATGCAGCTGAGTTTTTGGGATTCGGGGTTTATTTGTCTTTCATTCATGCCCTCACCAAAACCCCCGACGTCCAGGCCTCCAGATCCCGCCAAGGATGTGCACATCTGTGGAGCACACGTTGCTGCCTTCTGACCCTTACAAGAACCAGTGTTATTTTCGTCTCACGTTAATGAGAAATATTCGCACTGGTTTATTCTGAGATTATGATTCTTACTTCTATATATAATATATATTTAAAATATAAACATATGCACACTATATATATGCATATATATATATATCCCTTCCCCCTCCATCCCTCTTCCTTCTCTTCTCACAGCCCAAACGGTCCCAGCGAGAGGACAGCAACTTTCCATCACAAATGCTTTTCCTGTGACTGTTTTTTTGTTTTCCGAGCCTGCCACATGAAAGTAGACATAACATTTTCATTTCGGTTGTCTATAAATAAACAGAAATCTGACTTCCAGAAAGCCGCGTTTCGAGGCAGAAGGGCCCTCGTGTTCTCCACTGCTGAGCCCTGAGGTTGCGCTGGGACCCGGGGGTGTTCACGAGGAAACACGGACACCCCCACCCTAAAACACGGCACCAAGGCCTGGTTGTGGAAGAGACGGGTCCTAAAACAAGGCCTAGGGAGCTGCTTTCACCATGGCTTTTACTGTATTCTTTCTTTCAGTCGCAGCTGTGGTTTCGTGGACCTCCAAGCAGATGTGTTGGTCGGCCCATGAAAATACTTCTTTACCGTGAGGGTGGCAGGGCACTGGGACAGGCTGCCCAGAGAGGCTGTGGAGTCTCCTTCTCTGGAGACACTCAGAACCTGTGTGGGATCCTGCGTTTGGGTCACTGCATTGTCCTCTCACTGCCACAGGCCTGTGTCCGTGTTTGCTGCCCTGGTACAGGCCTTGGAAACCCCTGCGCACCTACACCTCTGATTTCACCCGGCTGTTTCGCGTTAGAGTTTCTTTACTACACAACACACAGCTGCTGCGAAGTGGGATCGATCTCCTGCCCCCTACAGAGCTGAATAGAGAGCCAGGCAGCCTCGGCCATGTTTCTGCTTGAAACCACGTTTCAGGAATTTTATATGGGAATTTTAAAGTATGACAGAAAGTTTAAAGGGTTTGAAAGCTTTCCATCTCTCTGCTTTCGCAAGACGTTTTTGTTTTTTTTTTTTCCTGTGCTTGTTTATGGGTTTGATGCTCAGAGCGACCAGATGCTGGTTTAGAAACAGGTCAGAATTCCCAGACTTGCAGGAAACACTGCCTGCCTTATTTTTCCACTGTTTAGTACCCAAAGCTGAGCATGTAAACTGTCCCTGTGAATAACCTGGGTGGTTCCCCCGTTCAGGGCATAGCCCTCTCACTCATGCTGAGGGTCCTCCGGCAGCACAAGCAGTGGGAGACCATCTGTGCACGAGCTGTGGGGACTTGTGCTAATATTGCTGCTTTGGTGCCACCAGAAGGTGCAGAGATAAAGGCAATAGCTGTGGGCCTGGTGATAAGACCATGACTGACCATCGACAGCGTTGTGGTAGTGAAAATGGGGAAATGGAAGGGTCTGAAAACAGAAGTGCAATACCTAAATGCGCACACACAACTAGCAGAAGGGAGGCGGTGCAAAAGAACTGTTAATAGGCCAGGAAAACCCTGAAATTTCGTGTGTTCACACTTTATCAACCCCCCTTGATATGAAGTTAAACACAGGGCACTTGGGAGCAGTGAATGAGCCTCTGCTATCCCAGAGCCTTAACAAATTCAATGGGTGAGTCAGAGGGCTGCTCAGCTGGGGCAGTTCACAAAACCTCTGCTTTGGTATCAGTCGTGGTGAAGGAGCTGTAGGTCTTTTATCATATAGTGTTTTTTTTTTTTTTTTTTTTTTTTTTTTTTACTTTTCAAAGGGATGCTGGATCTGAGGAGCATCAGATATTCTCTGTGTAGTCTGTGGGGTCAGCAACCGCGGAAAGAACTGCATTGCTTTATTTTCCTACTCTGTTCCTGACATTTTTCCACTTGTATGATTTATTCTTGGTTAGTATATAGCATAAATACATATATAAGATACAGCTACCAAAACCCAAGTGTTAAAAAAATGCAGAAAAAGAGGCAAGAAGGATTTAAAATGGGGTAACCCAATTTGAAATACTTGATTCACCAGTCTGAGGGCTCAAGGAAAGCCACTAGAGTAGGAGGGGGATAATCCGGACTCTGAGCCTTGAAAGCGGCTGTGGAACAGGCCAGGGTCTTACAAAAGGGTCTCAGCCATCCCCGTATTAGCATGATTCCCAAAGCTTGGGGAATCAGAGAATATTTTCACACCAAACTCCTTCTGCCAGTGACCCAACGTACTGCCAAGCTTTTTGTGATGGGGTGTGGATTACTTTGCTGTCTGATGGCTTAACTTCAGCATGCTCCGGAGCGTGCTGAGTCTCCCACCCTCTGCAGCAAAATCCCCCTCTGAAAGCACTTGCAGCTAGCTACCAAAAGCCTGGATCCAGCATTGTGAGCGATACGGGAAATGGCTGAGGGAAATACGTTACCAAGATGAAAGCAGACAAATTGCTTGGCAGGCAAACATCAGTTTTGTTCCTCAAAAGGTACGTAAGCCCAGGATTTAGGAGAGCTGAGCAGATCTGGAAGAAACGCGCAAGCTTCAAGGGGCATGACAGATATTAAATAAACGACGACGGCTTGCTTAAAAATAACAGCGTGCTTCGGAGATGATGAGTATGCCACAGAAGTATTTGAGAGTCTGGGGACCAATTCTTGTAGCTTCATCTGACAAAATCCACAGTGGCAGGCAGCTCGGCAGCCAGAAAAGCGGTGTGTGCGCAGGGCTGGGGGTTTTCTTCCTTCACCTGTGACAAGTTTTGGATCCCTGAAGTTCCCAGGTGTGCCCAGGAGCAGCTTGGGCCAGTGTGGTTGAGCATTCAGGGGCTTTGGCTCGGCTCCCTCCTGGTTTCAGTTCTGGGCTCCCTCTGGGAGTGAGCAGTGAAGAAGACCCTGAGCTAGCACCCTCTGGGAGGAAAGCAGGGTGGCACCTCTTGGTGGCAAACCAGAACTGTAGGAAAATCAAGCGTTGGCTTTCAGGAGACTCCTGCAGGTCTCGTAACTGCACGTTGACGGCAGCTGCCTCCCCCAGAACGACTCGGTGCTTGCTACAGCTCACGGGGGCCTCGCCTGGTGTAAAAAGTGCAACCAGGAGGTTATGGGGACATGGGTGAGAGCCCCCGGAGTAGGTCACGTCCAGTTTGCATACTCATTTGGAATGATCATTTGTAGTCTCTTGGTAATAAATGCCTTAGGTCTTAGTGTTCGTTTTCTCATGTCCTTCCCAGTTCAGTCCTAGGATAAACAGATTCTGCAGAAGTTTCCTTCTGAGAAAGCCTACAAGATCCATTTCTATATATGCTGAACTGGAGTCAGTTTTTGTCACAAAGGGAAACTATTTATTTTTTTTTTATTGTTTCAGTGCCGGTTCACATTTGTTGTAAGGAATAGAAATCCTTATATCAATGAACCCCTTTCTTTGGAGAAATCATAAACGCAATAATTTTAAACAGCCAGCATGGCCTGGAGACCGCCAGTACTATGTACAAGCGCAGACTTGTCTTCTAGAAGTACTGATCATTTAATAAATTGACAAACCTTGACAAAGCTTACACAAAAGCCTCCCTTGCTCATCCTGATGTGGAGAAGCCCCTTCAGGAAGCCTTGAAACATGCAGTGCGGGGTGACACCAGCGGGCACCCCAAGGCTCCCCTGCCCGCTGCTCTCCATACCTAAGGCAGGAAGGACATGCAGTGAAGAGCCACAGAGGCCACTCCTTTCTCAGGAACACACGATGCCTTTCAAAACTCACTAAGAAAATACCCCGTGTCAATACTCAGACACTGAGGAATAAGAGGAATAGTTTTTGACACCTGTCACTCTTACACTCTTAACTCTTCCAACACAGGCTTGAGAGGAATGGAGTTGTATTTCCAATGGTTTGGTGTGCTTATAGATCAAGGGAGAAGGAAAGGGAAGAACAACTAAAGCATATTCTTTGTATCTTTTCATATTTCCTTTTTTTTTTCTTGATTAAGTGTCAAATTATTGGGACTAAATTTCAGAAATTCTGTTGCTTTGCCTGAATGATTTACAAGGCATTTGACAATTCATTAGCAATTAATAGAGCGCTTTTGGCAGGCTAGCAAACCAAAGAGTGTTATTCATTCACTTGATACCCGGCAAGCAACATGCTTTAGAAGTGCATATAAAAAGCAGAGTGATTTCAGAGAGGGTTGTCGCGATGTGTTTGAATTTCTTGCCTTCTTCTCATCTGACAGTAATGATATAAACCGAATTGCATTAGGGCAGAGTGAAATACTTCAGTGAGTTTAATATTTCAAACCCAATTCTTTTAGATGTAACTTTGTGGAAGATCCTGGCTTTTTTGTGCCAAAGAAGAACGCTAATACGATTTGAGATACTGGATGTTTCCCTGGAATAGAAATAGCAAATTGACTTTTCCGATTTGCAAGGATCGGCGTCTTGGCTCTCCTTGTACTCATCCTTAGGCATGTGTGATATGGTACCTGCACTTTTGTAAGCTGACTGAAGTAAAAGAAAAGTTGAATTCAAATAATTGCCTCTTCTGGGCCATCTGCTCAACATTAAAAGAACATCAATTCATTATCCGATACACGTTATCAGAGATAATGTTAGCATTTCTTATTTTTTATTTTATGCTTCTTTTCAAATGCAGCTCAAATTCCCAAGCTCTCTGAAATGGTGAGTCATTAGGAATGTCATTTCAAAGACTGTTTTTAATCTCTTTATCTTTTCCCACAACTGATTTACCCAAGGGCACAAGTAAAGCACATGTAACAGATTCCCCAAGGTCCAAAAAATCATCATTTCTTTCCTATCTAGCCTTATTTTATTCGCACTTTATTTAAAACCGCCCTAAAAAGACTCGGCGAGTTGGTAATTTTAACTATGAGGTAATGGGTGGCTTTTATCACCACATAGATGTAAGACGATAACTGGCTCTGAATTTTGTCTCCTCCGCTTCTCGTTTCCAACATCTGACCCGCAGCCTGGTCTTCTGGCTATTTCTGCTGGCTTTGGAGTACAGGCACATAAAGCTCTTTTCTTTTCTGTCATTATATTATTTTTTAAAGCCTTCTCCCTGTGAAACCATTGGCTAAGTATAGACAATGTGAGGTAAGGTGTTAATTCACTGAATTCGTTCAAAATAGATATTTAAGTCGGTGCTGAAAATCAAGCATGAAAATTACATACATGAATCAAAGATTTAACTAATTTCTATTCCTCATTTTAAGGTCATTTTTAAGAACATCAAGGATGCTCTACGTAAACTACTCAGAAATAACAAGAAAAGGGCAAACTTCTGTATTTCCAAGACGTGACTAGAACGATGCTTATTCTTGCACTGTAGTCGAAATACATTGTTTCACCACCACATGAAAACTCTGATTAGCCTCTTCCATGGCCTTTTTTTGGCTTTGGAATGCCAACAAAAACCTTCCAAGGGCAACCAGTCTCCAGCTGTCCTTCTCACGGCTCCTGCCAGGCAGGGTTATCTCCCGTAACTGTTGGTGGCTCCCACCTGGGAGCCTGGGGGCTCTGCCACCACCGTGCTTGTGCCTAAATGGCCACATGCCCGACCACCAGCACATCCTGAAGATATTCTAAAGAGGAGAGGCAAGCCTTATGTACTAAGAAGTTGGAGAAAGAAGGCAATTGTAACCCAAGAAGAATCTCGTATTAATAGGACCCTCAAGGGAAGATTTGTCCATATTTATAGCACCCATCCTTTCAACCCTGATGGTCTGAATGCACTGCGTATTTGTATACCACATCCTCGTTTTAAGTCTCAGCACCCACCAAACCGTGAAGCTCAACCCAAGCAGTGCTGACACATCACTTTGTGACCAGTACCATAATTCACAGGACAACACTGTTCATGTTGTTTGCAGCACATCATTTTCCACGTGCTGGACACGTACAGGAACACAAACCGACCTCTAAGACTGCACGCAAAGCACAGGCTAGAGAAACGAGGAATTCTGGGGAAAATGCTTTACATTTTTGGCTTTATCCAATTAAATTGTTCCACCTGGGCATGAAGCAGTCCTGGTCCATCTTGCACTGAGTGGATCTTTGGGCTTACTTCTGTGTTGTCTCACTCCTTCCCTTGGCTGTTCATGCTCATGCACAGAAAACACCCCTGTAAATGTTATGCTCACGCTGTGCTGGGACAGCACAGTGAATCACTTCAGACCGAGCAGTCTTTCTGCTCTTACACATGGAAGGGAAAGGTATCGTTATTTCTTTCTCCAAAATTTTCCCCAGTTGAGCCATTTAAACTCAGCAAAGCCCTTCCTTCTTTGAGCATTGGGGCTGACGAGATCAAATTGACTTCAGCAGTCTTCCTAAAAAGAAGAGCCCACAGATACCCCAGGATGCATCAACAGCAAGAACTGCACCAACCTCTTCTCCCTCTGCTCTTCCTCCACCTGTATTTTGCTCTCTTATGCTTTTTTTTTTTTTTTTTTTGGACAGGATTCCTCATTAATCTACAGACAGACACCGTCTTCCTCCTGCTTCATTAGGGCTAAGCCATTCATCCTTTTCATCTGAGAACAGCAAAGTTCAAAAGCACAACTAATTAAAAGCAACTAATGACCGGGACGGCCTTGCAGGCAATGAAAGGAACCATTTGCCTGGGGACATTTTAACAATGCCTGACTTCTGTGCTCCAAGCAGCCCAAAAAACAGTTTATGATCAAAAGCTAACTTGTTTTCGGGCTCTCTCTTTGTGGATCAGGCAGATAGCATTTTGGATGCACTGAAGTCAGCTGTTTGCTATCTTCATGGTTTTGGGAACGGCTTTAGGCACTGGCTTGAAAACTAGACCACTATCGGGCCCGTGGAAGTGTCTTAACATCACCCACGTGAATATATGCTAGCAACTACTAATAACACAAGGGTGATGCTTTATGCTCCAGTACTACAGAAGAAACTGCTGGAAATACCAAGTGCTACCTTGGATCTAAGTTAAGAGAAGCTGACTTTCAGAAACCACTTCAACCTATTCCAACGGGGTTGGTTTTGACATCAAATGGATGGGTTTTTAGCTCCCTGAGGATTGTTACTATGACAGACTCTTATCAACAGACGGGTGGTGCAGGTACGACCCAACAGGCACTGCTATTCCAAGGTTCCCAGCTGGGTACCGATACCTGGATACACCTGAAGACAATCCCAACCCCCTTTTTCTTCCATTTCCTCTGGGCAAAAAATATGCATTATTACAAGATAGAAATATAGGTAAGCTATAACTAGAAATTAATACTAGAATTTACCACAAATAGAAAACTGTAAATGAATTTCTAACATTCGTCAGTTTTAGTTGTCATTTTGGTACACAGAAGTTGCTCAGACTTCTGTTATTTCTTTAGGAAATTCTCTCTTTGAAGGGGAAACCATGGTGTATCTCAGCTGTTGTTTCTATTTTTACTTCTAGATTTTTTTTTTTTATTATCTGATCTCATCAAGATGAAACTTGGTCTCAATAGTAAACATTTTTTTTCCCTGGCATTATTGCAGATGGACGAGAGATTAAATTTTTAAGGCAACTGAGCTCTTACAACGTTGGTTAACCAGAGTGGAAAGGGCAGTTCTTATTCTTCTACGTGTAAAAGCAGTTCCTTACTGTCCTCTAGTGGAGTAGCACTATCCTCACGAACAACAATGGACTTTCAAAAAAAGAAAAGTATTGATAAAATATTCATTTCACTGTATGTTGTTCACTCTTCTGTACCCAAAACCTCTGCAAGCTGCCTTTTGTATTTCAGTTGAAATACTAGCGACCTTTGAAGTAAGTACAAGGTACTATCACATGCCAGAGCCTAAATAATGGGTAATTTCTGCAAGCTTTACATCTGTGGATCTGTGGATACAGGGGATGTGATGATATTTAGCAGTGTAACTCTGAAGCATAGCTCAGCAGGCAGACACAGACCAAAAGATGGGGTACAGCACATTTTCAAGGGGAAATGGCATCTCTAGTAAATACTCTGGAATTTTGGCAGTATCCTAAGTGTAACGTGAACCTAAGTACAGCTATACTGAGGGGCACATACGGAGACAGATACTTCCCCTAGGATACTCTCCCAGTTTCCTGTAACCCAGACTTCAGGAATGCCTGAGGCAGCAGTAGTATCTTTAACACATTCCATCCTTGATGACTTTTTTCCACTTTATATTCTCTTTTTAACCTGCCCAGACTTTTTGTATCCATAATATCCTGCAGTGGTTCCATAGCCTAATCCAAAATTCAGCTGGATATGTAGAGAAATGCTCCCTTCTGCTTGCAATTGAGCCTGCTACCTGATGCCCCTGATGAGCAACTCTTCCTGTTTACAGATTCCACGCTTCAGGACTTCCTTGGCATCTGTCATAGCCCTTGTTATGTATTTCCTGTTCAGATTAAGTCTTACCTTCTGCTTTGCAAAGTGTGCCCTCGCCCTTGTTTTCCTATATTCCAGTTCTACTGGTGTCCTCTTTCACAGCAAATAATTTAGTCAACTTTCTACTTCGCCTTTCTTTCCTTCTCAAAACACTTAGGCTGAATGCAAGAGGTCCTAGAAAAACTCTTATAACCTCCTCCCTCTAAATGTGCATCAAACCTTCACAAACAGGTATAATCTATGAGGTAACTTCTTTTATACCTGCTGTGAGCAGAACTCTGTTTTGACACCTTCAAAGAGACAAAGACAGGTCAACTCTTTGCATATTTATCCATAGCTCTGCAAATCCTGCTCATCATATTTTTTCAATTAGCTCACTGTTTTCAATGAACCATAAAACTACTCATGCTGCATCTCCACTGATCTCTTGAGTCTTTAAAAATCTGGTGGCAGAACAGTCACTCTACTCCTCGAAGAGCAAAGCTGTTTTTACGCTACAAATTCCATGCTATAGCTAAGGGGTCAGCAGTTTCCTCGCTTTTGAGTCCACAGGAGTACTCCCCAGTGCCACCAACTTGCTGACACTCACTTCACTGATGTTTTCTGCCACTTCACTTTACAACAGCTCCTCTTACCTTTTCTGCAAAGAAAGTTCCTTAAGCACTTCTGTAATGAACATCGGTCAAAATAAAAAGAACATCACTGCAAAGAAAAATAATCCAGCTTTGTCATCTTACCCTTTAAACGTTCATATTACAGTGTGATCATTTACTGACTCACTGTAAACTTCCCTGTCTGACAATTACTTATAAATATTGTTTTAAAGAAGAAACTTTTCATATAGCCAATTTTACAATGAATTTTAGGATTTGCTGTGTCCATTAGTCTCCATTTCTGTTGTGGACACAACTTCTTTCGCATGGATTCCACCAACTGCTCCAAGAAATGAATACTGTTTACAGTTGTGTAAACATCTGCTGTCAGCACATGTTAGTAAACATAGAAATGACTCATGATTTTCAGTGTTATTTGGCTTTCTGCCTTTGCCACACAATAGGACGTTCATGTATGATGCTAAGGCAACAAATCAATCAACCAGGCAGGTAGGATGGTGACAGTGCCTGGGGATACACTAGTCTATTTTTCTGTAAGGCCTACGTTGTCAACCTAAGAGGGTTCTGTGCTTCTTCATGCAGCCTAGATTTTTTTTTCTGTTTTTAGGGATATGCCATAACCTCTCCACCAGCAGAACCTACAGCCACTCCTGTAATAACTGCATGAGGAATTACATGGTCCCATCCATCAAATATTTAAATACATTTTTTTATAAACACACAAACAAACGTCTAAATAAACTAAATATATGAATAAGAAGATATATTTATGTATACACACACTACATATAGTATATATGTATACAAATAAATGTATCTTCACTTCATACGAATATATAAAATCTATCTATACTTTCTATTCTTGTATTTTGGTTTAAGGAATATAAATACTTGCTTATTTTATGATCTCATTTTAAAAAAGTATTCTCTTTGGTTGAGCCTATCCTTGGTTGCATACTGCTTGCACAGTTCATTCTTCTCTGTCCTAGAACACTACTTTATTCCTAAGTATCATAGAGTGATCTTTGGCCTGTGTAAAAGCATTACACCTTGCCTCTGTGATACAGTATGTTCTTACTCTCCCATAAAACACGTCTACAGAATCCTTCATAATCTAGTGGACAGCAATCATCATTGCCTAGTAGAACTCCGTGCATGGCTGTCATCCAAATTTAAAAGTAACAATCCTTATCTTCTTATCAGTAAAGCACAGAACTGAGTACAAGCAGATGCAAATTAAAAAGAGAAAAATTGGATACTCCAATTTAAACAATGTAGAAACATGATGCTATACATTTTGCCCCAACATTTTAAGTAAAATGCTTAGACTGTATGGATTTCTATACTTCCAAACTATTAACAGTAGATACCTTTCATATTTAATCCAGTTTTATTACAAGTAGATAAAACTATTATTGCAATAAGAAAAAGGTTATATAAAAAAATCCAGTGCAAAATGAAAGCACCCTACGAAATCTGCATTTCTGTTCCCATCGCGAGGCGTTTAAGACCTTGCAAGAACAACTGTGATCTCGGTGACTTCAAAGAAGTTACTTAATAACACAAAGATCAGACAGGATTTGCTGAAGTTGTAACCGTTGACTTCAAAGAAGAAAAAAAAAAAAGGAGACTTGTTGTTTGACAGGTGCAAAAATTAATACAAAATGTATTAACACAATATGAAACAAACTTACATTAAATAGTTTTGTTTCCCGGTACATACTTCAGATTTTCAAATGAATTTTATAAAATTTACATATTTAATGAAATGATTTATCGTTGTGGAAAACACAATTCTCTATTTCAAGTTTATATTAGCTATAAATATCTAAGGACAGGAAAGATGCTCTTCCAGTTGCCCTACTTCCCCATCATTTATGTCTTCTGCTCTTTGGCTTTCGGAGAGAACATTACAGCATAAGGTTGCCGCCTTTTCGGACGTTGACAGGGAGCAAGATCCTCTTTAATATATCCTTAGAAGAATAAAAACAAAAATGAGGCAATCAATACAATATAACAACATACATAGCTTCTGTTTCATTGTTTGTTTACCCTGAAAAAAAACTGATTATGCCTCCCCCTACCCTCTCTCATAACTGGTTCTCACTTGAGAGAAAGTCGGAGATCCCAGGGTGCAGTATCATTAACGAAAAACTCAACTGCTTCCTGATAGATGGCTGCACGGTAATGCAATACCAACAGGTAAGACTGAAGAGAAGAATGGAGGCTACAAACTGTTCATCTAAGTGCAAAACCACATTTTTAATTTTCTTCTGAAAAAGATTTTATATAACGTAAGAGTAACAAGTATATCTGTACTGCAAATTCAGTTGGCAAAAACAAACAAAAAACACTTAAAAATGTATTCCCTAGTCACAAAGATGAAACTTTAGGCACATGCATTTCGTGGGTCTGAAGGGTACGTGTGTCTGTTTTGAGAGCATTCTTTTTTATTAGACTTGTCAATCTGGAAGAAGCCAAGCAGTAACCTACAGATCAAACACCCTTTGAACAGCTCTCTGATAAGGGAAGCGTATAGGAAATTTCTGTAACATGCTCGACTTCGCTAACAGTGACAGTAAGCAGACACTTTATGCAGATCAGTTACAGCATCTGGCTTTTGTCAAACACTTACTGTTTATCAGCAATAGCATCCGTTGAAGCGAGAGGAGTAGATTCTGACTTCATAGCTGGAAAATACTTTCTTTACAACCCTCAGTTATTTTAAAAAATCCAATTGGTTCAAGATACCACTAAGAAACAGAAAAAACACCCTACCTCCCCCCCTACTTCTGAGTGACAACTGCAATTGTTCGGTAGCCTCTCTAGTGTCCTTGCTGCACTCTTGTACAACATGTTTTTTACAAAGAAAGGGTAGATGTAAAGTCTGCCTTTAATATGCTGTCGAGGACCATTAACAACTAAACAGCTCTTATCCTAGCAGAACAAGAAGATTGCTCAGAAGCTCATTTTAACAAGCATGCAAGCAGATTCCAAATGGGTAGTAAAAGACAATTTCCCTAACACGGTACCTCGATTGCCTGATGTTATAAATGGACATGGCTTCGCATTTAGACCAGCTTCCTCACTGGCTGCAACAGGCACAAGGCGACCAAGATCGGAAGGACTATGATTTGTTCATCTTAAGAGATTTTGATCAAGAACCAAAGAAGGCTCTACAATGAAAATTCTCTCTCATTACCTAAGGCAAAAGAGGAATGGACAAGCCACAGCCAAGCCCTACCTAGCTGGACACAGAGGGAGGAGAGAGACAAGGCACAAAGGAAGTGGTGGTTCAGCAGTGTTCCTGCTGGACTGATGGATTCACTCTCCCATATGCGATCCCAGAAAAAGATTTATGGGCGAGGGGAAACTTTCCTGAAGCCTAACCAAGCCCAAGGAAACTTAATGGCCTGCCAATTTGGTAACTCTCTTAACCCTTCACATTGGCTACATTTTCCTTCACCTGACCTGAAACTGTTAAGAGAATGGGTGAAGATAAGTGAAGATTAATGTTTCGCAACCAGCATGAATAACATAGCTCACAGACAGTTCCTACAGGACTCCGTATCTCAGACTTTCACCACTTCTGAAGAAACGTACATATAGTACAGTACAAATTCACCATGTTTTAAAGCCATTAGTGAAAACTGATTTTTATACCAAACTCCAGGATTTAAAAAAAAATATTTAGGAAAGAACAATTTCCCTTGAGAAGTTAAAAAAAAAGTTAAAAAAAACACACAAAAAACAGCTTTTGAGTTTCACTAATAACCAGGATATATGCATCTAATCACATCTGACCCTCAACTTCTCAGTTTTCATTTTGTGCTAAGGAGCTCTCAAGATACAGAGGAAGGAGATCAGTGGTGCTGCCTGTCTCTCCTCACTAAGTTCAGCCTTTGCCTCTGAAAATGTTGACCCTGTTCTTGCTTTGCTTCAAAGACAAGTAGAGCTTTAGTTCAAGTTCCATAACAATTCCAATTATTTCTGCCTTCTCTATCGAGGTTCTGAGAAAGTTTCTCTATGTTCCCTTCTTCCTAGTAGTAAAGGTGCTGCTAAACAGAGACAATGTTCTTTCAAAATTATGGTTGCTGGTAAGGAAACAGAGCTCAGAAAGACTGGGTGAGAAAGGCTGCTGTATGAACTAGAGACAAATCCAGAAAACGATTTAAAAAAAATCAGCATTAAAAAGTGCTTTATAAGCCATTTTTCACACTAACCTCTTTCCACACAAGTTTGGGTGGAAGGAAATCCAACCTCCCAGAAATTTTCAGGTGTGTTTGGAGGAATGTAGCGAAATCTGTGTCTTGAACAGGCAGCTAGTTTCTTCTCTCTCTCTTCTTCTGGAATGTCTGCATAATACTGTGGGTTAGAAAAAGAAAAATCCAAGTTAACACATTTATACATACACAGCAACTGCTTTACATAATGACACTGTCAATCATTGTTCACCAACACAGTTACCTAAAAATAAGGGTGAGGATAGCCAAGAGTAAAGATTTGTTATCCCCATGACAAACATCTGGCCATTATCCTAAAAGTTTACAGGATTTTCAGGTTAAGCATAACCTTACAGTGGCATGTTTGTTAACTTCATATCTTTTAACATACCACAGGTACAAGGTTTTGCAGTGTGTATAGTTGCTTATGTCAACAGTTTGACTGATTTTGTGGGGCTGTGACACAGGTGTTGAATTAGATAGGAATTCTCTAATAAAGTTTCAGTTTACAGTTTCAAATAAAACAGAAAAAAATGAAATACAATGCTAAAAAATCACGCTGCAAGATTATTTGCAGTATCTAAACTTACCGAGCTTTTAACAAATCAAAATGCTTCCTGCTTTATTACCCTCAAGTTAGGTGTGAATAAAGAGCCAGTTTAATGTATGGTGATAGACCTCTGGGACTCCAGAAGCTACCTGGACATTCTCTAGAGCATGCTGTAAATTGACTAGCTACTTCTCCCCCAAACACCCCATTTCTTTTTAAAAAAAATCAGTGTCAGCAGAAAAGAGAAAAAGTATATATACCACCCTCCAAGCTTCTTTGCTGTGTGTTCCCTTAAGTAGCATCTTGAAAAAACAGATTTTTTTGGTGCAGTTCTTTAGCTTGGGATTTTAGTTTAGCATCTCCTAAAACAGCAACCTGACACTTAGATACCACAGGGTACCGTGGTATTTTCAAAGCCAAAAGCATTGTTTGGTTCAAGTGGCAAGCCAACACTCAGAGTCAGGATTGCACAAGAAACCTGGCCCTCATAGAAGTGGGGAAACGATTCCACCAAAATGATAATGTTATGATTCAAAAAATGCAGAATTAAAACCTCATTCAGTCAGCTGGAAAGCAGTCTAGAGTGGGAAACAGGAAAGGAACAGAATTTCTGTCAACAGAGATTACTTCCTGTCTCCACCTACTGGTAGTCTTTCAGAAAAAACTATTTGGAATCGGAAAAACAACAGGAATTTATTAGTGTACTTTACTAACAGATAGCAGGTAAAGTAAAAAATCTTATTTTGTGGAGGAGGGCTTTTTATTCCTGAGATATAAATATTGAAGATCATGTAGATAAGAGAGCAACCACAGGTCTGAAAACGCCAGTGACTACTGTACAAACCAGGAAAAGTAGCCTTGGTTCATCTTAGGATTCTATAGTCTGTGGGAATTGCAGCTTTTCCCCCAGTATCAGTTCAGATTTCTCGCCTTTCTACAAGAAGAGTGACACCAGAATATATTCTGCTCTAATAGCCCTCATTAGTACAGGAAGCTGATCTAGTAACATGTGGGTTTCCTGAAGACAGCTTACTAAAAATCTGCAGTGTACTGCATTGGGAAAGGGAGGAGTTAAAAGTTTATGATTACAAGGGAATATTCGTGGATCGAACAATGAAAAATACAGCAGAGTTTTTGAGGAAAAGAAAATGAGAAAAACACAATCAAGCTAAGTGTGCATTCAAAATAAATTTGAAAGCAATTTTTTTTTTTTACTTTAGCTTGTATTGGGGTTGGCAAAGAATGAGTTACGTATGTCTGCTCTACAGAAAAGTCTGCCGTTTTCTAGATTGAGATCACTATTCACAGCATCTGCAGTCATCACAGAACATTTAAGCTAGGTTTTTCTACATGTGTGAAGTCTCATCCTGCAGTACCTTCACCATGGAAGAGTTCTTTACAGAGCTCCACCTCTCTTTGCAGTCTCAAAAAGAGAGCAAATCCTTCAAACACTAGTCACTAGTTTAGTAGGTATTTACTCATTTGTGTAATCTAAACTTATATAAAAACATCTGACTCATTCTCCTGCTTAAAAGTGTAGCTAGACTTAATCACACTTACTAATGTTACTTTTACAAGCAGCGACTCCTCCATACAATTGTTCTCTGATCTCATCACAAAATCATTATAACAAGGCAAGACATCGTATCACATGTTTTACACTGTGAAGTGAATGAGATGCTTCCACCACGTTTTGTGATGAGGATTTAAAGGACTTAAGTAACTCTTTGCCAAGGCACAAAGAGAAGTGAAATCTCTCATATCAGCTCAGAAGGACAGGTAATCCCTCCCACTCTCACACTGCTTGTAGCACACGGCTGGAACAATTTACTGATTTTTACCCACTCCCTAAACATTTCCTTAGACTTCACACACTTCTCAAAACCTTATCACTAATAAGCCTAGACTTTTTTAAAGCATCATTTACGCTTCGTCTAACACTCCTTTTTTTTCACTGGCATTTAATGCCAAGGTAGTTTTATTATGGAGCAGTGATATAGCCAAGCATTACGCATGTTGTAAGACGTTCATCTTGAGTGGCCTAGACTAAAAAAATATTGTCTGAAGTTTAAAGTAGAAACCTAATATTGTAAAAAACAAAGCTCTTACTATTTGCAAAGTCACCATTCTAATTAAGATGCCAGGAAGTAACAAGACCTGGATAGACTGATCTATAGCTTACAGAAACAGGAAATTGAAACAGTTAACAGGTGTCTCTAAGCCCCCAAAATAGGCTAAAGTTGTTATTGTTGTTTTGTGGGTTTTTATTTTTTCCCCATCCCTTCAGCACCCTGTTTTCTTTCAAACTTTCTAAATTAAACACAATTAAACACCTTTTTTTTTTTTTTTCCTGAAAATGGTATTTATAAGTTGACTGTAAAACTTTATTTTTATTCAATGAGTTTTACCAAAGATATTTTTCAGGAACATATTTTTGTCCAAAATGCACTCCAATAAATTTCTTCAGCTAAGTAAATATAACTATAAAGTGAACAGCAGGAGAATCTATGAAAAATGTTGGTTCCATACAGGTGTGGAAATTATATGAAAAGACTCCGGGTATAAGTCACACTTGCAGCATGTTTACTTATTACATCATTGCCTAATTAACTCCAGCCCAAAAGTCTACTGTAACCAAATACATTACCAAATAACCTTACTATACATGGAACTGTGTCAATATTTTATCTTTATACAAAGTATCTGAAAGCAGTTCAGTAATTTTAAAGGAAGGGAAAACTTACGAATGGAAAACCCTAAAATCTCACACTTTTTCCCTGCAGAGGCAAATATTTTTTTAAAACATTTGTATGTATATTTACATTGGCACCTATGCTGGTTTAACTATCTGAAAACACAGACCCCTCAGAAAACAAGGAACAAAACAGAAATCAAGACGTGTATAATAGGAAACAGAACATACTTATTCCAGTACCTGTGAATTTCAGTAGATTTTGTTGAAGTACAGAAACTTAAAATCATTCTTTGACTAGTTAATGTATCTTTTAGTAACAAAAACTGGTTCAACAGTATGGAACTATACTGTGAGAAGTTTCTAGCTTCATACAGGCATTAAAAAAAAAGTTATATGCAGTTGCTACAGTTAAAAAAACAACAAAACAACTTGATAAACAGCTTTGGTGGACAATTTTTTGCTCACTTATGCACTGAAGATGACAACCAGACTCATAATTTCAGTATCACTTCCTAACTTAGATAGCAGAAGAGCTGGAAGACCAAAATTCAGAGCAGTACTTACTATTTCACATTCCTTACAAGTATGGCCAGGCAGTTTTCTTCTTTCTTCTTTCTTACGAATAACCTCAATATGAGGAAAATCTAACACAGTATTCTTTCTGAAAAGCAAAAATGTTTTCATATGATTGTACATTCATTTCCTCTGTACATCTGAGAAATCCCCCCCCCCTTTTTTTTTACAGTACAATAATGGATCGTTTCAAGAATGTATAGTTTCAAAAAAAAGAAAAATCACAAAATATCTACAAAACCCAAACTTACTGCACTTCATACATGAATAACATTATTTCTGTAAGGAAAACAGACCAAAGGTTTTTAAAATATACTATGATCCTTAACATACCCCCAGATGTGTCTCAGATTTTTATGGCTTTTCATAATATGAAAGTAAGTAACTTGATCTAAATTACTCAAAAAATACATCTTCTGAAGAATACATATTTTGTCTGGGACACTAAAGTTCTGACTCTGATTTCTGAAGGTGGAATATATGTTCTGGTTCAAGCACTGAACAGATTTACTTCTTTACATGTATTTTTAGCCAATGTGCTCTTTTTCAAAACCAGAACACACTAAACAATTCTTCCTCTACAAAGAAAACACGCTGAGGTGTTAAAAAAAAAAAAGAAAAAGCAAAGCCAGTAACTATTTAACTGATGGCCATCATATCATTATGAAATGAGGATTCAGACTACCAATGATGATTAGACAGAAAGGCAACAGAGGAAGCACTACGAGGTACAGTTGCTTACAATTCCTCATTTATTGCCTAGAGGAAGGGGAAGAAAATGCCAGAGATAAGGAAGTTTTTATTTGTACAAGCAACCCCTAGCCTCTTTGATGATAAACTCGTGCATGGCTACTTGCCTGTAAGAAACCGCATGGAGTACAAAATGCTTCATTCAACAGGGTTATAAAAAGCAGAAATACCATTCCTTTCATTTCAGCAATTAGGATAGAAATGCCTCTCAATGTGTTCAGTCGTATCCATATCCCCCCCTTCATCTTTTATCTAATTTACTGTGTTTTACCTGTGCATCTTCAGCTGCTAGTAAGCTACATACAAACAGCTTTGTTTTATGGAAGAACAAGTTCTCTATAGGGAGGAAATAAAGAACCTTAAAATGCCTGCTTTAAACAACCTCCTTTTATTTCTATTTTTATTAGGCAAATTACCTTTCATCACTTTTGAAATATGGCTCCACAAAAGCTTTCTGTTTGGCTTTATCTTGTTTATCCTCATGTTCTGTAAATATATATGAAGAAAAAAAATTATACGTCACATAAGGTTAACAGACTGCCTAGAGAAATGTCTGCAAAATGATAAGCTGGAAATTATTAAGAACTATAAAAATGCCATGAGCACACTGCTCTGAGGCAGCAGATTCAAAGAAAAAGTAGAAATAATAGAATTGAACCAGTGATCAAAAAGCATTAGTGGAAGAGAAGGGAAAGAGCAATGGACAAGCAAAAAAGATGAGCAGAATAGCAAAGGAAAGGTTGCTTAAAATACAGAATATTGAGAAATCTCAGTGTAGGCAGGGGAACAAAGGAAGCAAGCAATTGCAATCATAATTTACAGCCAAAAACTGGTGATTCCTTTAAGAGTTACCTCACCATACAGCTTCTATGTCAACTTCCATTACATCTCCCATATTTGTGTGCATGCAATGTAAACCAACCAACAAAATAATTTTCAGGTTGGTTTGTTATGCCATTACAATTCATGAACTTACAAAAAATGAACTCAGAGTTTAAGTGGCATATTTGTTCTCACAGAACAAAGCCTGACTTCAAATCAACTCTCGCAGTTTGATCAGTCTAACAAAGACAAAAAAAAATATATCCCACTCTTTAGTTTCTTGCTTGCTACTGTTATTCCTTTATCCTGCTCTTCTTCATGAAGAGTTTCTTTTTCATCACACGCAGAAGGACCATCTTCTGGTAAGCATGATTCATATTCTTCATCATTCGTCCGATCAAACATTTCTGTTATGGTATCATTCATTTTTTTTTCTCTTCCTATTATAAAAAAAACAAAAACCAAAACAACAACATAATGAACATCCACATCAGTCTCTCAACAATTTAAGAAAGCATATTTTGACTGAATGGATATCAAGAATTAGCATCCACTTCCAACTCCAGGAGTGATTAACTTAACAATACTGATACATTTATTCTTTCTGCAACCTTTCCATGAATCTTTTAAATGTGTACAAAACTCAAATTTTTCATGAAGATATCTTGATTCCATTTCTAAACTTTGATTAATTGCTGAATCTCTTTCATATACCTTTAACCTTAGAAGTACATAGATGAGATTGTTGTTGTTGCAATTCTGGCTTAAGCCAAGCAGAGGGAAATATTTTCTTTAGGTAGGAAATAAACTACATAAATGTGATCAAGCTGCAATGGCTTAAAATAGAAACAAACAAAGAAAAAAAAAAAAAAAAAGAAAATCCACCCCAAAAAACAACAATCCAAAACACTGTGGCCCACCCATGAAAAAATCCACAACCACTGTTGAAAGTCACTGCCCTGCAGCCATGATTCACCACTTACCATACATTATATGTGATATAAATACACCTGGACTTATTTGAAATGCACTAGTTCCACTTGTATACTATTAAAAATGAAACTGGTCTTAGAAATTAAATTGGTCATAGAAATCCTGATATGATTCCATGGCAAACTTTCCAAGCTCTTAGTTGTAAGCATGTTCACTACAGGTCAGAACATGGAAAGTGTTTAACGTCTTAAACAATATAAAAGTATGGTACTAGCTTTGTCTCAGAACAAACCTTATTTACACAAGGAAAGTTAAAACAAACAGACACCATTGATTCTATTAGGAAACAGACTTATCTTTGTGAACTGAAAAATAAATACGTGTCTTTTACTGTAAACCACTTCCTATAATCTAACCACACATGGGGAAAAATATTCTTTATTCTTTACTGCTTCACAAGAAGTGAAACAAAGAAGAAAAAAAAGTCTTACTTGGACTGCTTTCCTGGTTTTGCTCTTGATTTTTCATTTTTATTAGTACACTGTCACTAACATATGTATAATCCATATCAACTTCCCCTCCAATTCTTGACTGAGAACCATCCTGAATAAAAAAATAACGAAACAAGATAATTGGACTCAGAAGCAACTGGTATAGTCATTATCATTACTATGTATATAAAATCCTTTCATAACCGTTACTGAAAACTTTTGGACACTGTGGTATTTTTTTCCTGCAGTAATGTATTTAAGATAAAGATGTAAAATAATAAAAAGAGAATAAATTGTTTTAAAGTTGAAATGGGAAGTATATAGTGGGTGAATAACATTACTTGATAGACAATAAATTCCTTAAAGTTTTCATGTTAAAATTCTACAAGGAAAAAAATAAGTAGCAATGAAACACTGACGATTTTCAAAACAGTCAATCTCAATTCAAAACTCTTTGATAGCTGTCAAGCTAGACAAAGCAAACAAAGTTCAGGAAAATTCTCAGTGATCCTATTAATTCTAATAACCAACGTGCTCCCAAATCAAAGAAGGATAGTAGTCGTGATCTGTACATCTTCCATTACTTAGCATGAAGATATGTCACCAGGAATGCTTTCAATGGAAAAATTATGAGATTTAGAACATTTTGTCTTAACATAAACACCTAAATACCCTTAAGACCATCAATTTCATACTGAATACCACATGGCAAAGTTTATCAAGTACAAGACGGGTGAAATGTTTTAGGATAACTGTACTGTACTATGCATAAACAAATGTTTTAGGAGTGCAAACAAGTATCAAAGGAGCAAAGGATTTTTGTTAGCAAGTGGTTTTGAACTGCCCAGAATAAAGCTCATGATATTACAGAATCCCAGAATGGCTGAGGTTGTAAGGGACCCATCTGCAGAGCTGCTTTCCAGCAGGTCAGCCCCCAGCCTGTACACGACATGGGGTAATTCCTCCCTAGGTGCAGGGCCCTGCACTTGCCTTTGTTGAACTTCATGGGGTTCCTCACTGCCCAACTCTCCACGTCCCTCTGAATGGCCCCACAGCACTGTGGTGCATCAGCTACTCCTTCCTGGTTTTGTGTCATCACTACTTCTAGAGGCTTTTTTTCCAATATTATGGAACATGCTGACTTGGTGCAAGAGATAGTTTACCTTTGTATCAATCACAGTAACATCCATTTTGTACTGCGAAAGGTCAGCTCCTGGGTCTATGCTCCACTGAAGGTTTTCTAAGGAAGTTTTATCTTTCAGATCTGGACACAGAATATGACAAAGAAGATTAATAATTAGAATTAAACTCTGGAAACAGTATCTGATAGTATCTAAAACACAAGTTGGCTTTCTCTTCATCGATTCATCTTTGGTTTTAGGGACTGATTTTTCTCAAATAATAAACATACTCATTTGGTATAAATAATTTTATCTGAAGATTCAGAAATACATCTTAAGTTTTTTGTCATATTGAGGGAGGACACCATACCTTTGTGTTTGTATGTTGTATGTAATATTTAACAAATACTCTTGCAGGTAAAATCTCTGTACTGTGCAAATCAAGTGATATTAAAATTGGATAGAGCATTAGATCAGTAGGACCACAGAAATTAAGTCTTAGACCACAAGTGTAGAGAAGTGTCTGGAACAATGGTTCCAGAGCTGGCTCCTCCTGATTTGTGAACCAGAGGTCTAGATTACAAGATACATGACAATATCAACTGCTTAAAGATTTTTAAGCTTATAATGCAAGTATTTCTACATAAAATATGCAGCATAACATTTTAGCTAAGGAGTACTGAGACAATCCCAGTTATAAAAATACAAATTTTGAGGACTGGGATCACTTAAGGGAAAGAACATAACTTCTAAAGCAAGTATCTGTCAGAAATCTGTTCTTCACTAAAGGCACTAATAGGTCATTGGGAATCTTGAAAGACATGATGGCTTGTTATTATACTTAAGGACAGTTTTCAAACATTTGATGTAGGCAGTTTTAACTCACACTTCCTGAGATTTAATTTCAGTATGTTATTCACACGCTTCAGTAAGACACTGTGTGCAGCAATAACAACACTAAATAACTGAGGAAAAAAAGGTTTCCTAACTTGCCGAGTTTACAGCCGAATCCCTATGATATATTTATTATACAGGGGAGGAAGAAGAAAAACCTTATGAAGTACAGGAAATTATGATACAGGTTGAAAAGCCGAAGGTGATCTTGAGAAGTGCTGAATAGAATGAGACTAAACTGCGAAAGTTATTAACGTGGGAGGAAAGAAGATACAAAGAACTGTATTCAGCCACAGCATAGGTTGGCGAGGTTAGGGAATAAAAGGAACATTTTCGTTAAGTTACCTTGTTCGTTTTGCAGTGCTTTGTTTTTTGATAGTCTACAAGGGTTTGGCTGAAGCACAGATGCTGGTTCAGACTCTCCATGTCCTATTCTTGCTTTCTTTCTGTTTGGTACATGGCCACTGGGAACCTAACAACATATTGCAATTTCACTATTTCCCAAAACTTAAAAATACCATTTCAAAGGAGAAGGAAAAAAAAGTCAGAAAACTATACCTTTACATCATCAAAAAGTTGCTCTGTGTCCACAGTACTCGGCAGCGGTGCAATTTTGAAGGGAGGGATTTCTTCTTTCATTTGGATCTGGTTTTTCTTATCTGGAAATGTTTTTCCCAGCATTGCCTCTTGTATGTAGGGCTCCTCTCGTAAGTCTCTGCCAAACGAAGAGCTCTCATTGTTGGCGTTCTGAACAGAGGGTGGACCCTCAGGAAGGGGCTTCCTTAGCTGTGAAAAAACATCATGCAGAGTCACCTGTTTCAGTCTGTTTTTACAGGTCTCCTCACTCCCTTGTTTCTTCTCTTGACAACGAACTGCAGAGAAGCGATCAGACAGATCCAAGGGCTTATCAACCGTGTGTTCCCCGTTAACATGCTGAATATCTGATTGAAAGGGTACAGAGTTCTCTTTGTTGAAGGATGTTTTTTCACAGCTAAATGCATGCTCGTCTTCAACTTTCTTTCTCTTAGCACACCTGCCTTCTTGCTGCTTCTGGTGTACGAGAAGGAAATCACTCTTGATCACCTCACTTTTAGCTGCACAAGTGTTTCCACCACAAGTTACAGCCTCATTAGCATTCTTTTTCACAACCATTTGCCTGTTGATAGAGGCCTGGCTGATAACTGAGCTGATTTCAGTTCCAAGATTCAGTGGCGCAACAAAAGCAACATCTTCAGATTTTGATCTGCTTTTATGAGATCTAGAACTGGAAGGATTGTTGAAGAGGTTGGTTTTGACATTAGGCTTCAATCCTGAATCTAAAATACAAGGGGTATGACATGTACTTGAGTTGTTCTTCATGTTGCTAGAAGCTCCAAAAACAGGAGAAGCTACCTGAGAATCCCAGTCAACATGTGGTGGAGTACTCTGAGATGCATCTAAAAAACTGAATACAGTGAGACATTAAATAATTTTCTGGTGTACGCAGGGGGTTGGGGGAAGAAAGACCAACATATAAAAACTATACATTTCCTATCAATGTTCTGCACTAAAGCTGTTAGAGTATTAACTGAAATTATTAACTAGCATTAACTGAAAACAGAAGGAAAAAGAAAAAGGGAAATTTTTGGTCTAGGAAGTAAATATTGTTGTACTTAATGATGTAAAAGGCAAGTAAAAACAAACCTTGTCCTTCATTTTAGCACGGTGAGAAATTCTATTCCACATTCAGCTGAGAACCAAGGACAGAATTAAGTCTACCCAGGAATCTCTCCTGTCAAAGGGCTGCCTACCTTTCAATGCAGTGAAATGGAGGAAAATGGGAATGGCTGTGAAAGCAGTCTATCTAGGCTCTTGTACAGATCTTAACCATGACAACAGATTCTCAAAGCTTCTGCAAGTGAAGGAAAAATCTGCAAGGTATTTTTTTTTAAATACTCTTTTTTACTTGTGAACAATAAAACAAAAGAAATCATTCAGGGAGCGACTGTGTACATAGGAAGCCTGTATCAGAAGTTTGAGAGCAAAGTCCACAGTTTTGTATTTTATCAGTTCCAAATTACAACTTATTTACTTGAAAGAAACCCATATAATATCAAAATACTTAGTTCTGTAGCTTTAAAACAAACTGCTGTTTAGAACAATATTATTAATGAGTGGAAACACACCCTAAACTGTTGTCATCATTTCTTGATTCAGAAGCTGGATGTTGTCTTGAGTCTTCAGTCTGCATGCTCTCTGGAGCTTGGTTCACAACAGTACTAGTGCGGGGAGAATTCAGTACAGACTGTGACTCCTTGTGAGTGGTAAAGAAAAACAAAGAACAGAAGCATGAGAAGTTATTTGAGTTAGGAATATTTATGTACAAACCTAACATACCTGTAAATTCTAAGTCCCATTCAAACAGAACTATTCCAAACTCTGAAAAAGTAACAAATGAAAAGAGAAAATTTTCACCTGTGGCTTTTAAATAAATTTTACGGAAATTCAAAAGTTCACTTATGCAGATGTGCACACAAAGACATTTTGTCTAAGAAAAAAATTGTCTGTATACCATCATCTTCACTGTACTTACCAAGCAAAAAATTATTAAATAATCTCACCCGAGTCACCAGTCTTATCACCAAGTAAACTTTTTTAGTGTGTTAGACGTCACTGCTGCACAGAGGCTAGCAGACCCAAGGATTTACTCCACTGTCCTTGTCAAATTTAAAAGATGTGTACATGGCAGAAACCATGGGCCTCCCATTTCCCTAGCTGCCAGACAGGTGAGCTCAGTTACATCTGCTCTTGCTACAGAAATTCTTAAGTAAGCAAAAGCAAACTAGAGTGAACTTACTGGAAACTTTGAATACTTTTTGCAGAATTTTAATGCAAAAGAGAAAAAGTGTTTTCAAACAACTGGCAATAGAAGTTGATTACATGAGAAATTTGGGAATATTACTTACAGATTCATCCTGAACAGCAAGTCCAATTGTTTCTGCAACAACTGCAGCCAAGTTAAAAGATGGCTTTGGAACAGGATAGCCTCCCATCCTTGATTTACCTTTATAAGTAGAGAGAAGCTCATGTAATGAGTTAAATACAAGTTATACGATCTTATTCCACTTACACAGGCTGTATAAACTCAGAACTAAAAAGATCACAAATTAAAATCTGATCATTATGGAAATAGTTTGACCTGTATTAGATAAAATCGTACCTTGAAGCGGTGAGTGAAGCAGAGGGGTAAAAAATAGAATTTATGCCGAGGGCAAACTGTTGCATTTTTAAGGAGAAATATACTTCCTGTTTGGGTGTGGTACCCCAAAATTAAAATACAAAAGACAATTTTATGTAGAGGTTACATTTCAAATTCACAGTCCAGGGCAGGAGCAGTATGAGAGCAGCACATAGAATACTAAAACTGAATATTTATAGTAAAATGACTGTGCAGTATATTTCCAAGGCGACACTTTTTATTAAGAAAATAAAAGAGATGAATTTCCATTCTTTCAGTGGTTTAACATTATTATTTCTATTCTTTCAGTGGTTTAACATTATTCAGTTTACTTAACTGGGGTGAAGTAATAATACAATATGAAATTACAGCAATTAGAGTATGACAACCCTGACCTACATGAGCAATTCCAAAACATTGACTCTCTCTGTCATCTATAGTTAAATACTTCACAGGAAAAAAATAAAATAAGATCAGGGATATAGAAAGACTTTAATAAAGACTACATAAAACACTTATACCAATTTACAATTATAGAAAAGGGAGAAAGTAACAGAATCACTTCCAAATTTTATATACTTGCTTCAGACTAAGTGCAATTCTCAGAGTATTGTAATCTCATTGTTGAAAAATCCGATATAAGACAATTGGATGAGTTGACCAAAACAAAAGAAATCAGCAGGAAGAGCCACACTGAGCTTCTTTTTATTTCTTGACTCTAAGCCCTAGCACGATGCCACCAGATCACGTATCTAGTGGCACAGAGACAGGATAGGCATCCTGAAGCAGTTGTAATTAAACATAACTTCCTTTTAATCTCAGTTGTTGATGACCCCTCAGTTTTACAATATTTTCTCCTCATTTTGAATAGAATTAGTACGAGATCTGTTAATATACTTACTCGGTATAGGGGACAGTTGTGGATCACAGGTGTCTGCCACTAGTATCTCTTCTCCATGGTGACTGTTCACTTGTGTGGAATAGAGAGGAATTTTTCCAAACTCTAGGAAAAGTTGTATAAACATTATCACATGGTGAAATTCGATATTCTGTTCTGACAGTTGTGTGTAGACACAGACCATGATCCTGATCTTAACAGCACTTAAAAATGAATTTTGGTATGTAAGTAGGTCCATTCATCCAAGCACATCTGCTTATTTTTATTTTAAGGTGACCAATTTGTCATAGTGATACAAATATTTCATATTAAAACTTTGTCTCACAGAGGTGTCCCCAGTCAGTCAGCTGTAACATACTGCTGCCACAATTACATCACTGTCTACACAAACTGCATAAGCACTAGGTATTTGATCTGTAGTTCATCTGTTAACACAGCATCAAACTACTGAAGAGTAAATTGTCCAAGGCAATAAATTTTTGCATCAGCTAAGGTAATGAAAAAGTGAAAAACATGAGATTTGAATCATGAACTATCTTGTTTTTGCTATGTTGTCCTTTCCATCCGGACACCAATAGTTTTCCTTAGCTATTCATTAACTGAGAAAGGTACTTACACCATTTCACACGTTTTAATTTAGTAGCTCAAGTGTTGTTAGTGTTAGTTTTTGTGTGTGTGTGTGTTTTGTTTTTTACTCAAAAAGTACAGAAGTAGGCATGTTTAGAAAGGGTAAACTTCACAGCACCAAACTTAGATCCCTAAAATAAAAGGCACTAATAACCAATCCACCCTTTCCACCCCATAGTTGTACTACTTCTATTGTTGTGAAGCTTTTAGTCAAGGCTTATATTTAGATCTAATCACATATTTTAAAAAATACTTTATTATTATTATTATTATTATTATTATTATTATTATTTCAGAAGATAAATTAATACATTAAAAGCACATGGATTGTTTATTGTATTTGCTGTGTATCATTGCAATACAAGCCATTCATTAAAATACTTCTTATGGTTAAAACACATTAAAAGCTACTTCTATGACATTAGAGAAGCAAGTCTGGAAATTAAATGTGCACAATACTTCTGGACTTAGACAGAAAACAAATGCAAACAGCGTATCAGTACTAGAAAAAGAAAGATCACATAGCTACTAGAATTAAATATCTGTCAGTTCCAGTAATATTCAATTGCAGGATAATTGCTGAATGTGCCAAAACATTTATTTCACTCTCCACTAGGTGGTGATGTAGCTTTATACACACAAATCAAACCCTAAGTGATTTTTGGGTCAGCTGGGAGTTAAATAATCATTATGGGCTTAAAAAACTCTGTTGTATTTACATGTGGATGTAGAATAATAAGAGGTTAAGACAAGCTCTGAGCATACTGCTGATAAAACAGATGCTGCTAAAGCCATTCTTCCATTGTCTCATATTGCTGCATAAATGGAAAAAAACAAACAAACAAACCAAAAGACATGCAAAAGAATTACTGAGACTTTTTTAAAAAAATGTTTTTACCCTTTGCAATCATGTGTAGGTGTCTTTTTTCCTTGAAAATAATTTTTTAAGCAATAAAATGTATTAAAAACCCAGTAATACTCTCTTACCACTGTTGCTCTCCTTAAGTTCCAAATCTGGATGCGTATGTTCTGTGTATCGGATATGCCTGTTCTCTTTTTTCCTTCTCATACGATTAACCATAGAAAATGAAGAAGTCAGAACTGGAGAATCTGGAATGACTCCTTCTTCCAATTCCAATGCTTGCTGTTTTTGCTCCCTGGAGTCCAAAGTAGGAGGTCAAACAAAACCCGAGTCAGTGAAATGAAGAGCTTTAGCAAGCAGGACAAGCATTTCATTTAAGAAAGCAACAATTTAGAAGATACAGCCATCCCAATAACATCTGTGCATAAGAAGTAATACTACAAGAGAGCTTTTAACAACAAATTCAAAATTGCTCCATCAAAACCAAGAATGGCCTGCAACCCTAGCTCTTCACAGTTGACACTATGTTACAGATTCAGTGTAGAAAAATTAGCTTAACCGTGTATTCTCTTTCCAAAAACTCTATCTAGACATAGCAAGAAAGCAAGAAAAAAATTTCGTTTTTTATATAAACTTTATAAATAGAATTTGTTCAGTATTTAATGAGGGCATCGCTCCCTGCCATATGGTGGTGGTAGTGGAGAATGGAAGAGGCAGCAAAAGAAGCATGAGGAAATCCAACTCTGCCTGCGTGGTCATCTTTGGTAGCACTTTTCCCAATGACTCCCAAGAGAAAACATGGGCCAAAGAAAATTTCCTAACTATAAAGAGAAGGATAGAAGGTTTTCGTCTAAGGGAAGAGGAGGCAATATAGATACTTCTGTTTGCATTGAAATGAACCACGGTATCCTGAATAAAATAAGTTAATCATGTCATGTTTAACTGTCAAAGGTATCTGGCTTGAGAAAAACAGAATTCTTACAAAGTTCAGCCTTTTACTGAGACTAACTGTGAACGTTAGTCAAATAAACATTGATGCATTTATTTGCTTCTCTGACATCTTGATGTATTCCATTGTGCAATTTTGTAATTCCTCTTTTCTAGCACAATTACACAGAAAATACCATAACTGGAAGCTGTGCCATCTATTGAAAATATCTTAAGGAACAGATCAAAACACACAGAAAAGCAGTGAATTAGTCAAGTTACATCACAAATTTAAGTTAGCTGACAGAGTTCTCTTTAAATTTACTGGCACAGCCTTGTATGATATATTAGCCTGCCTAAAATTTTTTCGTGTAAGACAAGGGATAGTTCTTAAATGCCACCAGAAAAAAACAAACAAACAAACACTTGCCATATATACATCATAAATATGCATTAAATCGTTTCTGAATTATGGAAGCATTTATTTGAGATTACAGAAAATGTTTTTGTAGAAGCCTTCTTGCTCTTTCCAACCATAGATAATGAAATTCTGATCTGATAAAGGAGCAGATAATGCAATTCTTCTGAAAGTTCACTTTTATACATGTTTCTTAGATTTTATTTTAAAATATTAAGCCTTGGGAAAGGAACACACAGGATTGCAAAATCCTTATTTTGTGTCACACACTAGAAACAACCTTCTACCTCGCACCTATTTGATGGTGTTATCTTGCTTTATTTAGACTGAACAACTGAGATCAACAGGCCACAACCAAATGCGGTGGCTCTATTACAAACAGCAGAACCACCCTTGTTAAATCAATGAATCCACACAACTCTGTGCCCATTTAGATATCCACTGAACATGCTGACCAAATAATTTGGTGTTACGTTGATCATTCTCAGCTTTCCTACAGTGGCCAGATATTTTTACTGGAAGCTAAATTGCAAGACTAGGGATCAAACTAATAAACTTGGATGGATCTGTTTGGCATCAATTAATATTTTTAATGCCGGTTCCTAACTGCTTTTAAGCTACTTAGCAGACCCATTATTGAAAAGGAATTATAAAGTGAAAGCATATAGAAATTTGTTACTACTTGGTCTTGAAGAGGAATATTTCCAGTGTTATCAAGTATGTTCTGGAAAGATGAAACGCATACAGAAAAAGAGTAGGATGATTAAGGTGCAAGAGATGGGAGACAAACAAAGAAATACAAAAGGAATAGAACCACAAGCCTTTTAAACTATAATCTAACCTTATTGTCTGAGTAAAACAACTTACTTTCTAATGAACATAAGAAGAAATTATAGGCCGAAAAAAACTTACCATACATAGCCCATACATCCCATCCCACTCCCCCTGCCTGCATATGTGACTTCTTCACAGATAGCCGAAATTGAGATAAATTTCACGTCAGACCACAGATAGACAAGAAAAGAATACAACCTCTGCCTTACAGACTGTACAGTACTTGTTTACTAACTACAGCATTATACAGTACATTCTTGGTAGCATACCAGAATACAATCTGACAGTCAATTATTTGTAGCTCACTATTTTTATGACTTTCTTTCAAAGTTTTTTCTTCTTTTTATAATTTTAAGATTATCAGAAGTTCATTTCAAAAATTTATTGAAAGATCCTGGGACTCTGACTACTAGAGAAACTACTTTTCTAAAGCCTTACCCTAAGAGGAAACAACTGTTAAAGGGTCTACAAAAAAAAATAATAAAAGAATGAGAGGTAAGGTTTTCCTATGCACTGCAAACAAGCAGAATCATTTTGAGAAATTACGTCAAACAGAATTTGTACAACAGATTTATCCACCTCTTTCCATTTACAGAAAACACCTCTTTGCATTTACACAGTTGAAAAACAATTCTGCAACACAAAGATGCTAGTTTTACATTGTTAATATCAAGTGGCATTAGGCTATCTTTACCCAGTCAATTAAAAAAAAGCAAAATAAAGTTTTAAAGACTTAAAAGCTACTATTTATATCCCCAGACATTACTAGCAAGATTAAAAACAAAACAATTCTTAAAACTTACTCCAATTCCTTCTGCAATTGCTGGAACTGTTCAGCTATCTTTTTATTTTCGTCCTGCAAGTTGTTCTTTTCATTCACTGCAATTAATGTATAACAAAATCAATTCGCACGCGGTAACATCGTATCAGATCTCACTTTCTCAGGTCTTCTAAGGAAATAGAATCAGTTCTAAAACCCTAATAGCACATATCTTCTGCAGCTTTCCAAAATGAGTTTTCAAGTTCATCACTAAAAATGTTATAAAATGACTGTTAACAATGGCAAAGGCGTCATAGCTACTAGATCCCAACATTAGTTCCACACAATCATTAATTAATTTTGCCCACGTGCATGCAAGTGTTGTAAAGATGAATGAATTGTTCACTCAGCTCTATAGACAAAAATTGCCACAGGATACAAGCTTGACGCAGGTAACTTTTGTTTGAATTTGCTATTTTGTCATCACCAGTTACTTCTGAAGCCAGGGTTTCCTTAGAAAACCTAGCTGTCAGTCATTTTGTGTCTTGACTCTAGGAATAAACAGAAGCAGCCACATTTTAGCTCCAGTAACTACCTTACAGTGTAAGATTTTCCACGTAATACGATTTCAGTATTAGCACTTCAATCTAAGGTGGTTCAAATAACTAGTAATTGATCTGTGTTAAATTATTTGCAAACTGTAGAATTAAGTACCCCCTGACTGAACTTCTTGGACTTTTAGAAAAACATACCATGTATAAATTCTATCAAGTTACAGGAATTCATGAAGGATGAGTTCACAAAACATACTGTTTTGTCTTCAGCCTAGTGGACAAAACTTACTAAGCTCAGTGATGAGTTTAAGATTCTGCTGCCGGATATTTTCAAACTCCTGCTGTTTCTTTCTCATATGTTCTTCAGTTACAGCACAACGATCACATAATCCTGCTCTTAACCTACAATAAAATTAAGAGGGAAAAAAAGCTTTATAAAAATACTGCCATGTACAAAACAGATATCCACGCTTAACTGGCCTTTTGAACAGTGAAAACTAGAAAATTTCTGACAACTCTGCAGAACACCACTTTGTTGTAAGTACTGCAGATTTATGTGGGGACACAGCTGTATCTACACGCACTCTTATTTGCATAAATGGCTGTAGGTACCAGTTACTTCTAAAACAACACATTTGTGGTACTTTCATGGAGTGGAGCATCCTGCACCTTGCTGCTGAAAGACTGTCAGGTAATACAGGTAAGCTAATACAAATTCAGTCAGATATAAATTAACATTCATTATAGGAAAAGTTAATTCAAGCAAATACAAATAAGCAATTTTTTTTTTTTCCTAAGAATTATACACAAGAAGAATATATTGCTGCCATTAAGCAAAGAAATAAAAAGGACAAATTCACAGTTCAGTCTGTAACAAATACCAAGTAAACGTGAAGTCTAGACACCAATACTTAGAACTGGATCCGAAAGGCTCTGCTAGTCTAGATCAGTTGTTTAAGGCTCACCTGTGGTCAGAAAAGGACTCGTAACAATCAGTACATCTTACTCAACACATTCATTCACGCTGTGAATTCACGCTGTGTGTTCATTTTACAGATGTTAACCAAACGGTATTCATTTGTGGTACACAGCAAGAAGTAATAGTATTGTCAAAGTGAAAGCCAGATTATTTGCCTGCTAAGGCAAGATACCAGTTGGTTAAGAGTTCTGCTTTGCTGCTGTTAGCACATGAAACAAAAAATAGCTAAATGTCCAATTATGCAGTTTAATATTGGAAATAAAAGCCATCTTGATTTATGAGTGTTTTAATATTGTGGAATTTGGGAAAAGGTAAAATACTGAGATGCCTCCTCACGTTAGCTTTTCTGATTGCATAATAAACACACTATTATCATCTCTCTGAATTAAGCAATTTTTAATACTACTTTTTTGTTTGTTTTCTAGTACGTATTTCATCTGCTAAGGGATTAGAAAATTCCAGCCACCGTGGAAATGTCTGTACCTGTTCACTGTGAAAGCTTATTACCTGCCTGGCTACAAGTTTATGCCTACTGCCTTTTACAGACAATCAGAGCTAAAAGCAAGTTTAGAGTATCACAGCTCTGATGTTTGTGGTAATGCAGGAACGTGAGAAAATAATTTCATATGTAATGATCTCCAGTTCCCAGAAAGCTTCTAAGAGCCTAACAAAGGCAAGTTTAACAAACATTCGAAAACAAGTATCATTTTTTTAAAAGATGAAAAAATGCACTGTGATTTCACGTCAATTGGTTTTGGTTTGCTATACCAGATTAAACAGAAGCAGATAAGGGAAAGGGAGAACAGGTCAAAAGGTGATCAGAATGGCTGAGTCAGTTGCAAGAGACAGAACCAATGACTAAATTTAATATAAAACAGACAAATGGAATAAGACCCCAAAACTGAAAGTTTTCTTAGTGAATTATTTCATTTGTTTCAAAATGTATTGTGTAGTTCACCTTTGGGTTTTGTATTATTTCTTGACTGATACCAAATTTATGTCTAAAAAAATGAATGAAAAAGAATGCGTCTGTCTGCCTTCCAGGTTGATCTGCTTAACTTCCATTTGTCTTTACTGAACTAAATGCTAAGCACTTAGAAAATAGTAAAATAACAATTCAGTCAGAAGAATTCAATTTCTATACTTCTCTTTAAAACACACTATTTGGAGTGTATGTGAAATGGACTGGTTTACAAAAACCAAACATTCAAAGCTGCAAAGCATACGGAGCTATTCTGAAAGAACAAAACACAACAAATCCCAAAGCTAAAAAACACTGGTTCACCTGTCTTCTAGAACCTTGATAGTATCATGAAGCGCCTTTTGCTGTTCTCTGAGCTGTTGGTTCTTGGTGTAGAACTCTTCAAGCCTCTCTGCATCCCTAAAATCAAACAGAGAAAAAGCGTTACCTCTAACTTTAGGTTACAGCTTCTATTTTTTCCAATAAAGAATTCTTTCATTCTCTTGAGTAATTCAATTGATCATCAGCAAAAAATAGCAAGTTGAAGAAAAATGAAGCAAATGTTTCTGATGAATAGTAATTTAGAGATGTGTGAGCTAGAAAAGTAGCAGCTAGTTTCTAATTCCACAGCTAGAGTTGACCTTCTATAAATCTGATCTTTGCTCAGGACAAAAAAAAAAAATCAGTTGATGATAGCCAAGGCATAAAAGCTAATGGTATTCTAGTAACTTCAGGGAATGTAAGCTCAAGCGGTTCTTAAGTCACTGTCTTGCTGAGCTGTTGGGGAGCTAACTGGGGACTTTTGCAGCTAGGTCATTTTGCTCTTTTTTCAAGCAGTGAGTGCAACTTGTAACATGGCAAACCACATCAGGTTTGTAAAGCTATAATAAATCTCAAGAGCCATTGAAGGTTTAATTCCTCAGGCAGCAATTGCCAGGCTACAGAACATGAATTCCCAGAACATGAATGGGAAGCAAACTCTCTTCCCAAACATCTCAGAAATAGAAGAACTTCGGTAAAATTTCTTCTCTACAAGACGGGAATGTTGAATTAATGAAAAACATCTCCTCCTCAGAATAATTAAGAAAAACTAGCAACATTAAATTCTCAGCTTTAGCTCCTGTTACATATGGAGTGGTAATTTGTGTTGAGAAGATGGTTGATATTAATAAAGAAGGAGGAGTTGTGGGAGTGTGGCCATGGGGGGTCGGCAAGCCCCATCGTTGATGAGAACATCAGACTCTTAATGATGAGGCCATCAGGAATGTAAAAGAGTTTAGAGGGAAAAAAGAAGGGTAAATCAGGAGACTCCATGCAGTCTCCGGTTTCTTGTTCTCCAGTTGTTAAGGCATGGAAGTTTCTGGGTGTTTGCTGTTGCTATTATACGCAAAGTTATTTGACCAATGAAAAGTTGTTTTGAAAAGAACTGCTGTGGGGAGAAGGGTATAAGAGGGGAGCCTGCAGTCAAGATAAAAAAAAAAAAAAAAAAGCAATGCAATGTGATTAAGTTATGTCACCAATAAAGAAACAGGAAAAAGGAATGAATAGGGACCGGCTGGCAGAATGGAGACCAGGACGGGAACAGGCATTTTGATTGCCTCACGAAGATAGGTTCAGCCAAACTCAGCAAACTGCTCAGAGAAGCTTGTACTGAAAGTCGCTAGAAATGGCACATGGGAGCTGGGAAGAAGCTCAAGCTGAGAGAAGTGGACCTGTGCACACAACTGCCCCTCGCTGGTAAGCAGCTGCGCATTATGGGGAATCATACGTCCTTAGGAACAAAGACTGTCCTGGTAACCTTACAGCTTATTCTCCTTATTAACAATCAGACAGTTTATGGTCCTGAAATATGGGACCAAACTGAGGTCAAGGTGTTGCCTCTGCAACTAAAAATGACAAGGTTGCGGTAGGATTGCTCGGCACCTGGCGAGCAGTCTCTGAGGCCTTAAAGAGCCCTGTGGGACCACAGTCAGAAACGTGTGGTTTGCCAGATAGTGAGGGAGCTGCGGGCTCCTTTACTGATCCGACTGCTACGCCATCAGCCCCTCTGCTGCTACAGCCATCGAAGGCTTTTGCTGTTTCGCTCCCTGGTGACCTGGACGTGCCTTTTGACCCAGGCCTCATTGGCCTTGAAAAGGAGATGGATATGCTTTTCTTCGATCCAGGAAGAACGGGATACGTAAGGCCCGAAGACCGAGTTGCTTAGCAACTTAAAGCAAGAGATATTGTTCCCATGACTAGCCCTGGAACTCTCCAGTGTTTGTAATCAAGAAAAGGAATGAAAAATGGAGACTGTTATAAGTCATGGAAGTTATGGGAGCACTTCAACCAGGCCAACTATGCTCCCCCAGTCACGGACATTGATAGTAATAAACCTAAAGGATTGTTTGTTACCTTTTCTGATTGTACATATGCATAGGTGTACTTGGGTTTAGTATGTAAAGCAATGTTCTGTATATTTAGAAAAAGTTTGATGTTCATGTGTGTGTGTTGGTGGAGCGTAGGCTCCCCGCACACCCAGTGCTGTTTACTTGCCTTTTATAAATATTCCTTTTATAAATATTACTAAATTCAGATTGAGTTGAGACTTCATTTATAACACTCCCCTTGACATTTATCATCTGACCACAATATCCCTTCAGGATGCAAACACAGTATAAGCAACAAGCACATGATATTTTTCTACAAATTAACTTTCAGAAGCTCAGCAGCTGAACCTATGCAACATGACAGTATCTAAGTTCTGAGAATTTATTCCTAGCTATTCTTTTTACCACGAAAACCTTTGTATATTCCAAGAAAGTTGGTGTTTTCATCATGCCTAAGATGAATTATTTCAGAAAACCATGAAATTGGCTGACAAAAGACAGCCAAGGACAAACACAAGTAAAGAAAACACATTTACTAACTTGTTGATACAATTCTTTTACAAAAGATTTACTTTCAAAACAGCACTCCCTTTAAAATATATTAATCAAACATTTGCATATTGCTGGTATTGCATGATTATTATAGCAATACAGAAAAGTAATAATCATGAGCCATAAAGTGAATGGGACAGCTGGGAGGATCTGCAGCATACAATCCAGATGTATTTTATTAATTCTGAAATTTAAAAGTGGGTATTTTTTCTGCACTACCACCCAGTCCACTATTGTCCTTTTCAACTGCCTATAGAACATATAAAATGGTTAAATGTTAACAGTGTGCCGGACCATTTAAGGCTTACACTTTCACATGAGAACAAAGTGTTGAAGTTCTGTTACTTCAGTTCATTAACCATGTAAAGGCAGGCCATGGTAAAATGTTAAGTCTGAAAAAAGCAGTCTGTATTTTTCTGATGCTTCTGACAAAAAAATCTAATGTTTTTCAGTTTACTAAAATTACAGAAGTCCTAATATTCAATACTAATGCTCCCACTCAATTTTAAAATCCTTTCTCAAGCTGCCTTTAATACATACCTTATTCTGTGGCATTGATTTATTTGTAAAAAATACATAATATACACTAATACTCCATTCCTTCCACTTAAATCCTGCAAAATATCATCAAGATATTAAAATGACAGGAGAAACAAGGCTTTTTTTTTTTTTAAAGCCAGTGCAGACAATAAACCCAACAGACATTTTAGACTATGAGGCACTCTTCTTAATGAAGAGTCTCTGACCTAGCATTTACAAGTCATTAGCTCCAGTGCTGAAGTGGGGTACAATATAAGGCGCTCATTGTCAGCTGATTACAAAGTCTGAAACTTTAAACCTCAGGTATTCAGATGCATCCAGGAGAACAAGACCTACTACATAAAGAGTATTGTATTGACAGTGTGGTAATTGGAGAAAGATTCCAACAAACAATAATTAAAACATTTGCTATGTGTTCAGTCACATCACTGATAACAGTCAGCATCTAGAAAATTAATCAAGTAATTTAATATTTTTGGGATACAGAAGCACATCATGACATAGCAGATCAAGTTAACAGTAACAGCAAGAGATCTTTTCACCCTTTCAGATTAGAAATGTAATAACTACTTGATTAGAGAATTGTACATTAAAAATAACAAGATGTTAAACTGACCCATTCTCCCTCCCCCCCCCCCAAAAATACATGTAACCTGTTAGTATAAAAACACAGCACCAAATATTTGCTATCAAACAGTAATCTAATAACCATGATGGCTCAGCCATCCATCCACAGTAACAGAGCTGGATTTCCTGTGATACTGCATTACCAATCTCAATATTCAGTAAGCTTCTTTAAAATATAGACAGGTATGCTGCTTGGTCTTTAATGAAGGATCTGACAAGATGCCATGATACATCCTGACATTTTGGTAAAGCCCATATGAATGAATAGTTCCAATTGACTAAAAATTTGCTGACAGACCAAATAAACAGTTGGACTCTACTGCTACATTATTTATTTATTTTTAAATCACAGTTAAAGAGCAACTACAACGAATATATACTGTAGTAGTAGCAGTCTAGTGCTCGATTGAACAAGCAATACAAAAGTTGACTAACCTTGATCCTTAGGAGCAGGTACATACTGGGGGTAACTGGGAGTTAGTAATGCTGGTACCCTCAGGATCTGTAAAACCTGCTGTGGTGAATTGCTACAAAAATGCAGAGGATCCTCATGGCACCACAGTAAGATGGATGCTGTTGTGGAAGTGATTAATCAACACTTCCTTTTGTGATCCTGTCCTGAACTGTTCCTTCAGCTGCCACTGCTATCGCCTAGCAGCTTCTCTGCAACATTTAGTCCTCAGGAAGTGCAGAGAAAACATCATAGCATCTGCTAAAAGCATCAAATGACACCATGTGGACAAGTCAAAACCATAAGCAGGAAACCTACAGCCTTCACAGATTAGATCTTTATGAAAGCAGATGAAATATGAGAAGATGTGCCACTTTGCAGCCTCAGAGTACTACTGCGGATTACCAAACACCAGCAGGATTGGCATCGTTTTACTGAAATAAGCAAAACACACAAGCCTTGACGAGGTTCAAACCTAGGGGAGCCTTATTTGTCACTTACACAATTCAAGAAACCAAAAAAAAAAAAAAAAAACAACAAACAAAACAGAAAACAGACAACTAAGAAACCTAACAGCAATTAATAAATGACACAATAAAATAAATGTTACTTACTTCTGTAAAAGCACAAATTGAACACAGCAAGACAAGCTTGCTGTCTCAAAACTAGGACTGCACGTCTTACTGCTTCAAATAGCCATGCTGGGAATGTCAATATGTAGTATTTTTTGTTTATTTTAAGAAGGGTTACATTTTATTTCTTTAATATATCTAAGACAATGATATTGTTTTCCAAAGTGGAAAGAGACAAAGCGATTTATTTTTATTCCTCTCATACAGCACTTTCGATTGCAACTCATCATATAGGACATTAATCTTGTAATCCACATTTTTTTCCCGAAACTGCTTCTAATGAACAGAACAGGATTAGCAGTAAATATTTACTGCAAAAAGAAGTCACATTTGCCTTAAAAGTATAAGAAGCGACTGAAAATTAGCGAATTTTATTTTTTTTAACCAGAATCCTAACTGAATGACTAAAAGCTGGGTTAAGGCACTTCAGCTGATATTAATGGCAAACATCTAATGAGGAGAAATATATTAAAAAGTTATCTGTAAAGAGATGTAAGTGGTAAGACAAGACTTGACCTCAATTTTAAAATGTTTCCCTAATCATCTTTTGTTTTAGAAATGCCAACAGTGTTGATGGGCATCCTAGAAATAGCATAGATAGGAAAACCTTTCCAGCCATTTGCTGAAGCAAGACAAACCTAGCGTTCAGGCGACACATCCTACAAAGAGTTATCTACATCTTTAAATGACTTCAGCTGAATTACTAAAATGAGCAGAACTTCCTACATATCTGAAAGGAGATATCCACAAGACCTTAATTGATTTTACAGGAATTCCCACTCATTAATCGTACTTAGACTCTCCTTTAATAAATCAGATCATAAGGGTGAGTACTTACAAGCATCTTTCCTTCTTTAACTTAGATATTTTCAGTTGTAAGCCTGAAAGAGGAAAGAAAAAAGATAATTGTTATACAATTCTGATTTAACAAAATCAGTGGACATAATAAATAAATTCTCCTTTTGCCAATGATATCTGCAACAGAGAAAGAACAGTCACTAATTTGGAGAGGAAATGGTTCATTCTGGATTTCTTGGGTATGTTCTGCAGTATCCTGGAAACCAGTAAAGCTATTACAATCCCGAGGAAAAAGGGACTTGTTAAACAGTCAGATTTACACTTATATATAAAAACACCCTCTTTGTAAAAAGGAAAAAAAAAAACACAACAAAAACCCACACATGCTAATACCAAGTACTACCAATATATTTTCATTGACTATGCATATATAGAGCAAAATAAGTTGTGTACATATAAGTTGTGTATATATAAATCCATAATACTACACTTAATGAAGCATTAATCTAATAATGTATTAGATATGCATAAAGGAAAGTTATTTAAAACATATTTTAAGGCTTTAAGTACAAAAGGACAACATGTTCTGTTGGAGGTATGCTACCAGAACCTCTCAGCCAAAGCTTTTCTGGAACCTCTTAAGGTAGACTGAGGAGAGATCATTTCATCTGTGGCCCTTCTCCCACTAAGGAATACACAATCCCAAATGTATGTTCCGTGCATGAGTAAAAAGGTACCCAAATCCAAATGATGCTCTCAGGCATGAGTGGCCAGCTGACAGCCTGATCTAGAGAGCAGCCCAGCCAATCTGCTTGCACTGTTTTGGGTATTGGATGAACGTGCACAGGTGCAGGAATACTAAGGTGATTTAAGTAGGGCCTGGCTTAGGTGGGATACAGTGAAATTTATGTGATATTAACCATATGCAAGCTGGACATACCTATTCTGAAAAAAAATGGTTGGAAATAATCAGAGTCCTACCGTATTTTCTTCAAATGGTGAAAAGTAGTGAGCAACCTGTGTCTGAACATGAGGTGTCTTGTGCGTTTTTGCAAAACCATTAGTCTTTTTTGGAGGATATAAACTTATGGCACCAGAACACTTTTAGACAAACTTCTAACAATTTTAAATTTAAACCAAAACACATATCCAATACATTTTTTAAATAGAAGATGCTGGCTAAGGCAGCTTGTAGACTTCTTTTACCTTCCACCTACCACACTTAACTGGGATCAGCTCAAAGGGCAAACTACTTGCTTGAGAAGGTTCATTGCTCAGGACACTTAAAATGCAATGGTCAGATCAGCCAGAGTCACTGAAACCATGCCACCGATGGCTACGAGGTGCCAGTGAGACAATGAACTAAGAATGCAACAATTGCTTAAAAAATGTAAGGGTTATTGGGAAATATAGCAAGACTTCTTTCATGTCTAGGTGTTCAACACCTGTGAGATGTTGTGTTCTATAACGCAAATCAGCACAGAAAGAGGGTTTATTTTTTTTAAAGTAGTTGCTATTCATCAAGTCAATTAGGCATCTGCAATTAGAACCCCTATAAAGCATGCTTTAATGCTGCTCCACACCCATCGGAAGGAATGAAGCTGCACAACAATGCATCTCCTGTATGAACAGGTAGTCTGTTCAGCGAGGATTCAGGATTGTAACACTGGCAACCTGAGCCACAAATTGCAGAGGCAGCACTCAAAAGGCGCAGCACTGTGCTGCAGGTAATACTATCTCCCCTCTCACCTGAATGCAGGAGGAACCTAACTGGTTACTTACAGGTTGTGTTTTTTCTTAATTCAAATGATTGCAACGAGAAGGCAGGAATCCAGTTTGTTACATTTATCCAAGAGCACTGGATTACTACATTAAGTGTAATCTCTTCCTTTTGCTTTTCCAGAGCACGGGCAGACTTTAACCAAACTAATTAAGACAACTTTTCGTTTTCTTTTAAACAATGAGTTTTCAAATTTCCCCAGTTAAGGGTCTAATAAACATATAAACATGTGCAACTACACTGTGTACATTCCCAAGTCAACTTCCTCTCTTACACAATAATTCTGTGAAATAGGCAAGCTAGAGAGTACATGAATCTACATTATGTAAAGCTCATAAGCGTTCTAGTAAATGACACTGTCTCTATTAAGATGATGGAGGCTTTCTTTAAACTATCATTAGGCAGATTAAACACACAACACTATCTGAGGAAAATTGCAAATTGATTAAATTATGTCCTTGTAATATTTCAGTTAATAGATGTGACAATTACTGTCCTGATTTTTCAAATGCAGTAATCTTCTGAAAATCCACAGGGCTTGGGAAAACAGCAGAATCACTGAAGTTCTCTAGGAATTGGTTAGACAAGCTTCTGTCAGCAGTGACACAGACGAAATCCTACCTTGAGGGTACAGAAATGGATCGGATGGCCTCCTCACTTCCCTTCCAGCCCTGTTTTTTTTTTTTTTTTTTTTTTTAAACTTTTTGAAGAGTTTCCAACCATTTCCTTTCCTACAGCAATAATGAGATTGCTTTCCTCATGGTTTTCCCAGCTTCTAGGACTACCGTCTTTTTCACCCCTTTACCCTATTTCCCCCAATACCATTTTTAGAATCAAGGAATAATTGAAAAGAATTAAAGCTATTTCTTGCGCACAAAATTCTCTTCTCTCATTTCTACACTGAAATATGGTTCCTTTTAGTTCATTAGATGTGAATTCATCCTCAGGAACCACATTGATAAAAAACATGCAGGAAGTATTCATAAATCTAGCTCAAAATAATTATAAATGTCAGCACCTGCAAAAATTAGTCACTTTATAAAACAGCATTATTAAATTCCTTTCTGATCTGCGTGAGCTATCTGTTTCACACATTCTACACGTAGGAAATGGAAGCAAGAGTATTTTTAATAACCATTAATCTGAGTTGCTAAGCATGCTTGAATCCCATGAAAAGTCAGCCAACATTGACCATGCCCAATCTCTTTGGAAACTGCGTTGTAGATTGTCACAATGAATTTGAGAGAAATGCTAGGCTAGCTATTTTGTCTAAACAGAACCAAAATTTGGAGATTCAGCATTTTTTTGCAAACAGTCATGTTAAAAGAATAAAAAGCTTTCACTCTCTAATGAGGTTGCAGGACTGGGCGTGTTTAGATAACATGGAGAAAAAAAACACAACACTCTTTACAATACAGTAATTTAAAAAATTCAATGCAACCCATTTTGAAATGTGTGAGTTTATATACTTACAGAATACAGACTACAGAACACTTCAACTATTATAACTTGTATAATACATCTGATTGTTTCAAGCTTACTCTTCATAAATTCTGCTTTTCATGGACTTGTAATGATTAGCAAGAAGAATTTGGTAGCACCCTGTGCATTGTACTTGCAAAAGACTTTCTCTCCAACTACTAACTTTCCCCTAATCCAACTTCCACCATCTTTAAAATAATTTTTTGCTGACATTTAGATTGGAAACTCATGAGTCAATTTTAATTCTTATTTATAGACTTCAGAAACAAGCAAAGTCCAGGCAAGCCTGTGTTTGATGTTTCTAAAATATCTTCCAGTGCCATTTTCTATAAGAGGATCCCCACCTTTTGAAAAAATTAACTATCCTTCAGGCATGTCTTTGATGTTATCACGGAAGACCTAATTTTACCTAACACGGTGCGGGACATACTGACAAAGGGCTAGGCATGAAAAAGTCTGCCTAGTGGCAAAATTAGCTGGCCCCACCCAGCACGCGTTCTGAAGAGTATCTTTACATGCATAAAGAAAACCAAAACGTTAAATCACGTGCTGCACATCCCAAGGAACTAGAGAAGGGGTCACTTAACATTACCCTCTACATTAGAGCTTTTTGGTTTTCAAGTTTTTGTTGTTCAGACATGCCACAGATTGCCAGATCCCATTCTGTCAGTAATTCTGCATGTTATCTGTAGCTGACATCACGCCCACTCTGAAAAGAAATATCAAGATTAAAAAAACAATCCTCATGAAAATCATGAAAATACTTTTTTTGTGTGTTTTGAACACAATATAAAATTGTGTATTATATGGCTTAATGTTTCATTTTTAAATGTAACAATATCACACTAACTGGTACATCTCTCCTTTCAGCTACCAAACCAATGGAATTTTTTTTATAAAAGAAAAAAAATAGCTATTAACACAAAGAATCAAGGCTCGGCATTGCTAATTGTTGAGCTAATACTTCTATGGCTTTTAGCATGAAGTATGAAGCATCCCTACAGCTCTTAACTCACAAAAAAAATCACCTGCTTTTACTCCACATGAATAAAAATACTTTTTCATGCATAATAATGTGTTTGTTGAAGATGCTGACAAATATTACTCTAATCCATTCAAAAAAGATGGATTGTGTGCCTTAAGAAAACAAAGCAGCTTGCTTCCAAAGTATTTTAGCAAAACATTTTATGAATACTACTTCTGAAACAGTATTATAAGAACATAAATATTCAGTGCAATAATTCATCCTTGAGTGTTATTAGTTTCCTATACCGCTGAAGAATGGAAAGACACTAACAGCGAACCATAGTAAAATTAATAACATGCAGATCATAAAGTGTAGCATAAAAATAAACAACATTATTATAAATTCTGCTGAGAAATTGTTGACCACTAAAAACCGAAGAAATGTTTTTCACTTCAGTAATACAAATCTGCAATGGGATTTGGCATATGTCAGGGGACATAATGCAAATGCTTGTCCTGGCCTCCGTTTTAATATATCCCAAGTGACTAAACGCAAAGGAAAAAAATACATTTAATAACTTGATTTGGAAACTTAACCATAACCATTAAAACTAAGCCAACATTTGAATATTTCCTACGCAAACACAGATCCCATGGAACATTGTGTTATTCGCCTCTCAAGTGACCTAGCAAATCATTTTATACCTGTAGTTTAAATCTGATCCTGTTAAGCCAGGCTTAGATGGTCAGTCTATAAGGCTCACTCATAATCATTCAGTCCCTCATCTTGGCATAATATAAAACTTTAAAAATGTATTTAGTTCACATGGACAGAGTGGTATTCCGGTTCAAAGTTCTACTGTGGCAAGAGACAGCTTTCTGTGAAATCAGACTTTACTTTTTACCTTGTACTTCTTTATCGTGACATTCTTTCAGCTTGGACCACAGCTCCTTGAAGAAATCTCCAGAAGATTCTGCAGAATTAGGGCTCCCACAAGTTCCTCCAGATGCATTCATCTTGTTTCTTCTGCTCTCGACTTACTTATTTGCAGAACTGGCTCGCTCTCACACTAAGTTTTAAATAACATAGTTATGAAGCTGTTCCTGAAGACAGGTGTATGCCTGCAATGACAGATCGACACCACTTATGTTTGCATTTATCAGAACATAACTTGCAGCCAGAGATGAAACACAAAGCACACTCATACTCTTGTCAGGTTGTACTTATTTACTGACAGCCACCCTGAAAGTATGGAAGATGGCAAGGATTTTGCTGCAAGTAATAATAAAATAACAGAAATTTGTCCACTTGTACTGTTCCCCCACCCCTTCAACAGCTATCGACTTACAAATAGATTAAAATATTTGGCAGTCTTTAATCTTTCTCCCTGGAAACTACCGTTACACAGAACTTGTTTTCTAGAGTAACATGTGCTTCCAAAATTTTGCCATCGGAAAAACTAATTTGTGAGAAGTTTTATCAAAGATAACATTTGTGTACATGCTTTCTTTACCTAGATGTGGATAAAAACGAGAGATTCTACAAAGAGAAGCCCCGATTTCCTTGAAGCCTTCTTGATTCTACAATGAATTTATTCCTACTCCATGATGCAAAGGAACTAAATCAATTTCAGAATTCCTAAGTCCCCAAAACGTCAGTATTTTAGGAGAACTCTATCAGAGTCAGACAGCTCTGCCTTAAAAATCAGACTGCCTATACAATTCAGATGGCACAACCTTACCTGTAATTCCTCTTTCTTTTGAAGGGTTTCTTAGCACAGATGATGCCCTCAGGTGATCTACAGGGGAAGCGTGGTACTCAGATCTGGGTCTGAGCCAAGGTGATTCAACTCTAATTGGTGCACTGGGTGTCCAATATGGAAATGCTCACGTAATCTCTGCCCTTTGGTTCCCTGGGTATGCAGCTACTGGTTTAACTGGTCACCACAATAAACCATTTAGGCCACTGGTCAATGACCTTGTCTAGGATCTGGAGGCCTTGGTTCCTGTCTCCTTTCTCAAATCTCTGTGTATAGTCTTAAGCAAGTCACTTTTATTTCAGAACGCCCATATTTAAAATGTAATAAGAAAAAGGGAATTAAGCATTATTTTCAACAACACAGGAATACTCAAACTGTATGTTTGAGTATTCCTCAACATTCCTACAGAGTGAAAAACACTGGTAATCATTAGGTACCTAACATTTTGCTTTACTATGCTACATCTCTAGAAAATTCAGTGCCCATGTCAGCACCTGATTTCAACCTAGCTTATATCCTTATTTCGAGAATAGTCCTGAACAGAAAATTAATTTACCTTTTCAAACAGGAATGCCTACAGTTCTTCAGCTGAAGTTGAATGGCACTTTGCTTGCATCTTCAGGGCTGAAATGCTTCGCTTTGTGTGCTGTCACATTAAGCCATCTTTACAACACTTCTTTGTGGAACCGATTGCCTAGTGACATTAGGAAGGTCTTTTAAACTCTTATTTTTCTACCTTCAACAACCACAGGCTGGTATCTCAGAAAATATCTTTTTCTCCCTTGAGTGCTAGGGCGGTGAAACCAACAAACTTGCTCATGCTTATTGTCTCAGGTTTGAGTATCTCCAATCAATCATTCTTAAGGAAAGTGCACCTGACTCTAGAATTAATAAGAATTAATCTCCAATCGTTTTGCTGTGCTTTTTTTCCCCCCCCAGAAAGAGATATTGTAAGAAAAAAAAAAAAAAGGAAGAAGGTTGCTGGAAACGATCAGTACCTCTACAAACAGGTAAAAATTAAATGGGTTTTCCCAAACTTCACCTGCCTCAAGACCCCACTGCTTTCTACAGGTGTCCAACCTGCCTTCAAGGAGAGGGCCCCCAACAAGTGTTCAAAGAGACCCCCTGACACTACTAACCCACTAACCATGTCCCCAAGCACCACGCCCAACCTCTTCTTCAACACCCCCAGGGACGGTGCCTCCACCACCTCCCTGGGCAACCCGTCCCAGTGCCTGGCTGCTCTTCCTGAGGAGAAATGCCTCCTTATTTCCACCCTGAACCTCCCCTGGCACCACCAGAGCGCAATGAGCTCTCCCTGCGCCTCCTCCTCCCCAGCCCAAACCCCCCCCACTCCCCTATCCTCCCCTCACAGGGTTGTACCCCAGACCCCTCCCCAGCCCCACAGCCGTTCCCCAGAAACGCTCCAGCCCCAGAGCCCAGCACCAGGGCTCGATCCCCTTTCCCTGTGCCCCACCCTGCCGGCCGCCACACCACCCACCCCTGCCACGAACCGGGCAGCCGTTGGCCCCAACGGCCCCCGCTCCATCTCGCCTCAGCCCCGGGGAGCTGGGGGGGGGGGGAGGGGGCGGGGCGCCGTTACCTGATTGGCTCCCGGCGGCTCCGCGCCAAACGGCGGGAAAAGGCAGCGCCGCCGGCCGCGGCCCCGGCGGCAGCGATCGCGGCAAGTCTCGCGAGAGCGGCGGGCTGAGGGGACGGGAGCCGCCCCCCCCCCTCCCCTCCCGTCCCCGGGTGGTGTGGGGCCGTTATGGCGCCCGGTGAGGGCAGCCTGAGGGGTGCGCGAAGCGTTAAACGTTAAACATTAAACATTAAATCTTAAACCCGTCAGGCACGGAGTGACACGGAACAGCCAGCGTTACCGTGCTGCCTCGGCTGCTGGAGCCTGCTGTTTGTGTCACTTGGGATTTTTGCCAATGCGATTTTTTATCCTCCCCCCCCCCCCCCCCCCCCCCCAAATTACAGTTATTTAGTGCTTTGGGACCAACCCTGCTGTCTGCCATGAAGTAAAACCTCTTCACCTTTAGTTTGTAGCATGCCTTAGTCATGAAGTAGAAGCAAAACGCTGCTTTCCAGAAACGCTATTCTTCCTCCACATGCTGCTACTTTACCATTAAAACACATTTGCAGCTCACTGGCATCCTGAGAGGACACACTGGTGTCCTCTGGCAAGGGCCTGTGCTGCAGGCATACACTTTCTACTCTATTAATTGTGGTATTTAAAAGATAACGTGTTTGGTATTTAGATGTTAGTAGCTTCTTCATCTTATTCTTGTCCCGTTACTCATACCACTCAAATCCCCGTAAAGTATCATTAATACAGAGCTACAGAATAAATGCAATTGTATCTGAAATAGAATTGTAATATTTCTAAAAAAAAATTGAAATTCTGTCAGAAAGGAGTCTGAAATGACCCGTGATTAAGCAGGCTTTACATCTGTTGTTCAGCTTTGTCAAAAATACTCTGAGTTTCCCATCAACTGTATACCTTGAATTTTGAAATGTTTCAAAAATCTTTGTTGAGGAAGAAGTTAACTTTTCCACTAATTCCGTACCGTTGTTTAACCACTATTTTCCAACTGAAATAAAATAAATCCATTCTCAGCAGCATATTACTTACGCTGATAGTTTGGCATACTGTAGTATCAGTATACATACAGTAGAACTAGAAGTAGATGCATCTTATGGAGGAGACTGTCATCATAGGTTGCAATAGACACTCCACTATTCTTAAATAACCACTGCAAGAACTGTCTCATTGACAGCTTTTTATTCTACTTTTGAAGGTTCTGTAATCTAAAATATGGGAAAGTAATTATTTCCTTAGGGTTAAGAGAAACGGATGTTTTAAATATGTGCATAGACCTGATAAGTAGCAATAAAATAGCCTTCTTTATTGTTCAGGTGTTTACCACAAGCCAGGCTTTTCTTTCTGCTTATAGGAAGCACTCTAGATAATAAGAATGTCACCAATTTTATTTGCCAGTAAACTGCATGAGCAGCTTAATCTTGTATTTGCTCATGCTGAACTTTACAGCAATGTAATTCCACTGAGTTCTGCAGTGCTCTCCTTATCTGCTTAACAGTAAGTGATAATGGATTAAGACCAGCAGTGGAACTTTGCCTTTATCTCCTTCCCAGATTTATTTATTTATTTATTTATTTTTATATCCCATAATCACATATTTGAGCACCAATTACTGCATTGATCCTTGGCTCATTAAACATACTAGAAAACTACCAAAAAGTCTTGTATTCCACATCCACTTAATATGTCTTAAGCTGACTAGTCTAACTGGAACTCATCTCATTCATCTCTTAAGAGTAAATGCCACACCTAGACAATAAAACTGTGGGAAAAAAACAAACACCTCACCACTGTTCAGTTTGAACAGAGGCAATGCTTTTTGTAGAGTCATGGCTCATGTCCAGTTTTCAGAGTAGCCCTTAATATGACATATTAAGCTAGGTGACAGACTACTTACTTAGCCATGAACAACTCTGAAGAAGGAAATCTAATTTAGTCCCAGCCCATTTTAGACCTGGCTGGTCTGAAATGTTTATCTTTCCTAATAATATGTGAAGCTCTTGATTTTCAACCACTGTTTAGTGGTAATGCCTTCTTGTTGACTGGCCAATTCACCAGCATATCAACTAATGATTGAATTTCTATTTTAAGAGTACTACAGTGTTGCAACACAGATAAAATAAAAATTAAGAAAAGCCTTTATGCCTCACCCACTTCTTTTTTTGGTGATGGAGACTGCATCAGTGTTTCTAACCATGCAGATAACAGTAGGTGACCTAGCCCACTGCATATGCATACAAAATAAGATTAAGAGAGATTAGCAGATAGTTTACTTTTTTTTTTTTTTTTTTTTTTTCTCCCATTACTTCAAATTTAGATACAAAGATTAAAACCAGCTTTGAATTACACTGGGAACTCTAATTTAAATATTTAATTGCTTTAAACACAATGATAAATATATCACTCTCTTCCTGTGTATATAAATATATATACAATAGTTAAGTCCTTATTTATTTATGTAAGATTTAGTAGGTTGCACATATACACACAAGGCCAGTGTGCTCACAGCCTCCCCGACTGGCAAATCTGCACGGAGGGATAAATATATTGCTCAATTTCTAGGCATGTGCATTTCCTGCACTTTATGTTGCAGTTGCCAGTAAGGGCATCAAAGGCACGCAGCTTCAGATGCAGCAAACAGGAGCATGTGGCAGCTCAGCTGCTGCCTCAATGGGCTTTAAACCGTGCAGGAACTGGCAGTCCTCCGACTGGTAGGTTTCTTACATCTGGGAATGCGCACAGAGCATACCATTGCTGTCTGGCACTGGTATTTGCTTTTTCTACCACTCCATCACCCCCCACTAGTTGAATTTCATTCTTCTCGAGCTTCTTGCGTAGCCACTTTTGAAACCCAGCCAAGATCAAATTCCCTGATGCCAGCAACAATGTTCACTTTAAGAGACCCTCTTCTTTGAAGTGCTTTCACTGCTCCTCATCTGTAGTCAGAAACAGCCAGGATTTGTTCAACTGAAACTCTCAGGTCTCTTAGAGATCCTTGATGGAGAAAAAAAAAAAAAAAAGAAACCTGAGGGATGCTGTTTCAGGACTCCAGTGCAGCGTTGCTGGTCCTCAGACTAAGGTGCAGTACCTGTGTGTGTTATCTGCATGCAGGAATGTTTTGCTCTTACTGATGTTTCTTGGGTTGACATGAATAGTCTTGAGTACTTTTTTTGATATATATATATATATATATATATCAGCCTTGGAAGGTTATTTCAGCTTGGAAGGCTGAAGTAAATGTTTACATGTCTGAGCACAAAATCATGCCACCTACCTTTTGGTGTAGCGAATGACAAGAATTCAGGACAGGAAAACAAGTGAAAGAGAAACAACAAACAGGAAACAGTATTTTACTTACCTTTTGAGGAAAAAATTCCCCAAACGATAGCCCCTGCCTGCCACCTCTAGCCCCCCCCAAAAACAAACAAAAAAAAAACAGCAAAGGAAAACCCAAATAGAAAAACAAATTGCAGAAGCAGAAGATGGCAAGCAGTATTTTTTTTTATTTGCTTTGAATGTTATCTTTTTAAAAATGTACCGTGTTCCCATCTATAGCTTTAGAAATCAAAGCTCCCTTGTGGCATTTTATAGGTTCTACATAGTCTCTGCTCAAACCACATGGTTCAGCCAGTTACAATTTTGGCTTTTGAGAATCGCTTATTCCTTAGCAATTTGTCATTCTGTATTTGACAGGGAAACCAACTGCAATGATAAATTCTTTTTTTTTTTTTTTCTGATGAACACTTGCAGCTTCTGTGGGAGTGCTAGACTTTCCCTATGTTATTTTCTGTGTATACCCCACACCTTAAAGAACAATTTTAACACAGAGATGCAATGCTGCTAATGAGAAGGTCTTTTCAATTTTCTGTTCATTGATTTTTTTCAGCTGCTCAGGAGGCCTTTTTATTGGCGCTCTACAAGAGGATAATGTTCATTTTCACATCAACCTGGAAATAGCAAGCAGTAAACACTTCCTTAACCCAACCTTCCTGTTATGTGACTACCATAAACTCTTACCTAATCCCATATAAATCTTTTTGTATCTAGTGGTTTATGTCCACTGGGGACACCGATTTATTTATTTTTTTTTAACATCATGAAAGAGAACTTGTAATTGTTTCACTTCAAGACAGACTAAATTAAGATTTCCAGGGAGATGGAAGTACCTATGCGAGGGTTTTCAAAAATGTAGTTACACGGATGGTGAGAAGATTCTCATTTACTTAAGTTAAAGAGTTATTTTGTCCTAACAGGCATGACAAAACCTGTCTTCATTCCTTTCTATTCAGCTCAGCAAGTACTTCTGTGCTCCGGTAGTTAATCAGTTACCAGATTCCACAGCTTTTGTTTTCACACTGTTTAATTTTTCTTATTTGACACCATACCTGTGAATGGATTCAGTTGCAGGTACGGGCGCAACCTTGAGGTCTGCCTGCTCTTTGTGACTAGGACTGCTTTTCGTTACCACTGCCACCACCGTTACTCATTATTTTCTAAAGAGGAATGTTTCTAAGAAGTATGCAGAAAGAAAGCAGTAAGAATGACAAGTACATTTCCTATCTTACCAAGAAGCCAGTTCCAAGCATGTAACTCTAGGTTTAATTAACTCACTTCATAAAACTGAATAATTAAAAAAAAGCCTAGATAGAATTAGTAAGCAGACGTCTTACTGGAGTGGCACTCTGCCTTGTCACAAGTGTTAGTGTCAGGCAGGGATTACAAAAATGCTGTATAAAAGAGAAGACCAAGAGGCAGCACTTCAGTGGCATGCTCAATACACTAAGTCATTGGCAGGGAAGCTTCTCTCATTCCTGCGCTTAGCTCCTTAGCTGTCTCTCCAGTCAGTGCTCCTGCAGCCAGATGCTGAGCTGCACACAGCGGGGTCGGAGAGCCGCTCTCACGAAAATGCTGGCAGCGAGCACCGCAGAGACTGGCGGTACCCGGGCACGTTAAGGAGATAGCCATTATACCACTTCAAGCACAAGAGACATTTTTGCTTAAGGTTATCTTAAACGAATTTTAAAGAAAGACTTTCAAAACTCACCCTTCTGTTTGAATTGTGAAAAGCTCAGTTCTTGATCGGGGTGATAAATATTTACTATTGACTCCCCCTCCGGCTATAAACCTCAAGTGTAAGTGAGATGCGGAAGCCACCGTGGACCACACTAGAGAGTGCCGAGCGGAGAGCTGCCGCGCCTGAGATATATACAATGTGCAATGGATAACCTAATCTGCCTCTCATTTAACTGGCCGGGCAGGTTCCTGCATCCTGGGGAGCGTGGAATCATACCAGAATTTGTTGGCACAACAGCCCCGTCCGACCGGTTCACGGGGCGCTGGGAACCCGTGCAACCAGTTCGCATCAAAGGCCGGGCCCAACATGCTGCGGCTCAGCTCGCCGCCTCGCCTCGCCTCGCCTCGCCTCGCCTCCACGGGGAGGGAGGCTGCGTGTGCACCACACGGGGAATTATTCACGCCTCTGTCAGCTCCCCGCTCCGGGAGAATGATGTAGCCTGCAGCAAAATAATTCACTGCGGGGTGGGGGAGTGATCCATCCTCGGTACATGGAGCGAGATCGTATTGTTAGACGGCTTCTTTCATTTTAGGTGCTGATGCACTGGGCTAGAGGTCTTGCTCAGCATAAGTGCAGAGGGAAACGGGAAAGAAAATATCATTTTTAGAGTACTAACCTTGCACACTTCTTATAATCAAATAACACCAAATCTCGAGTGTGACCAGCAAAGAAAACAACAGCAACAAGCACACAGACAAACAAAAGTCAGGCTCTAATTTCACCTAATTTCCAGTCCTGCTCTAAGTGTCTGAGCATACCTACTGCATGTGTAGGACTCAGCACGGCTTTGTTACGTGCGGGCGAAGGGAGCTGGGGAGCTTGGCGCGTGGAATGTGCACCTCGTGCCTTCGCTGGAGCTCTGGGTCAGTGGCAGCTCGCCCTGAATTACCGCACATGATATTTCAAGGTGAACCAGGTCAGAGAACATGAAGTGTCTGGGACATGCTTCCATAACCATGAGGAACTACTTGTGAGGCAACACCCTTCTCTGAAGGATACAGCAGCTGCCCTGTTACAATAGCACTCGGGCTGTAAGCAGCAGCTGCGCTGCTTCGTATTCATGGCTGGGGGGCAAGAATACTTGCACCGCAGTCCTGCATATAGCATATTTATTCAAGCTGTAGGCAGGATATGCCCCAACAGAACCCTGCATCTGTGCAAACTTATTACTTTCTTTCAAATACAAATATAGACCATAATTTTCAGATCTCCTGCTGTGATTGTCGGAGATGTTGACTAAAATCAGTAGGAGCTGCAGAAAGTTAGTACTTTTTTGGAAATGTGATCATACAATCAGTCTGCTAAACCTATGCTTAGGTAGATTCCTTAATCTTTTATTCATGCACTTAAATTTAAAAGCTCTATCTTGACACATTTGTCTCTATTTAATGTTGTCAGAGACTCTAAGTGACCTTTGAAACCTGTGTTTGTTCCTAAAATGATCCCACAGTGGTATAATTTATCCTATTTATTTTTTCTAATTTATTTTTAGGTCTTCATTTCTTACTTACCCATTTCAATAATAGTTTCCAGACAACTAGTAAGTAGTCACAACAGGAAGTTACCATCAAATTCTACCGGTGTTGTGCAACATGGGGAGCTCTTTCATCATTGACCAGAATAGGTAAAAGAAAAAATGCTGATATTTATATACGCTCTACTCAGATTATTGCGCTACTATTGCACTATAGTTACCCTTCTTCTAAGACTGCATTTTCTGACAGCCTTGAAAAGGCTTAATTCTGAAGAAAGCAACTGGATTACTAACAGAGCTGAAATGACAGATGTACCCTGTTTGTGCTTGCAGTCACACCACCTTAGGGTATGATTTCATACAACCGAGCAGGGCTGGGCTTGGTCAGTATTGGAGAAGTGATTTACAGGAGAGTCCTTTGCAGGAAGTGGTTTTGGTGATTCAGTGGGCTATACTGAATGATTGGGCATCGGTGCCAACTGTGATGGAGATACTGGTTTCTAGATATGCGATACTTTTGGTGCCATGTGAAACTGAAGTTATTAAAGACTCCAACCACTTTTCACAGCCACTACATTTGGAACTGCAAATTCACGTCCAATATGGAAATACTACATCTGGAAACACTGCCTTCAATTTGTTTTAATGGGTGTCCTGTAATTGGATAAACTGCCCAACTGATTAACATAGGTAAATTACAACCCCAAATAGCTGTTAGACTATACAATGTGGAAAAGGTTCTGCTTGCCCAGTAGACTAAAGAAAAGCTGTTGTGCTTCAAAGTTGGTCTACTCCTTCCAGCTGTATCAGCTGGCTTCATAAAAGATGCCATCTGAAATTTTTCCTCTTGCATCCTGAGTTCATCGCGCCAACAGCAGGACTGAGGGGAGAACATCTGGACCAATTTTAAGTGGATATAATAAATGGATAATAGTGGCTATAATAGGTGCCAGCTTTCTCAATACCTTTTCTCTAGATTAAACCTGGTGCCTTACAGCAGATCCCATACTGGGCCTTTAAAACACATTTGGCCTGCGATTTAACTGCTTACTGGAGCCTGAAGGGTACAGGGACAAAAGAGATCTTTATTATTTGATTTGATTACTTGATCTGGTACCTTAAAAAAGAGTTAGAACACCTTTTCTCATTTCCAAACCTAAACCACCATGTACACACTTTACACAGTCAGTGGGGTCTTCTCATGTATGGTTGCTAGCAGGGCTGAGGCCCTAAATTATGCTTTTATGGCCTCACTTCCATGAGTTGCAGATTTTTTTATTTTTTATTTTTTTTTTCAGAATTAAAAATCAAAGGTATTAGAGATAAAGGTAATTGTATGTATCAGTACAGCTTTGGATAAGCATCACTTGACCATTCTTCTCAGCCTTGTAACTCATGACAGTTCTAAAAATACATATACCATGGAGCTAAATATTGTACTATCAGATTTGCTCGGAGTTGTCTGTGAAAGAGATTTCTTTTCCTCCTGAAGAAGTAAAGAAATCTAAATCCTTTCTTATTTCTAATATAATTTACCATAAGGGGATCTTTTTCAAATCAAACCTATTCTTAAATGCTTTTACAATTGAGAATAAATTATATATTTTTTTCTCATCTGCAACTTCAGCTGAGAAAAGTCACATAATGCTTGTCTGTAAATTCTTCCAACTTATACAATGATCACATAAAATCTTCGGGAGAAGAGACTCAGAGAGATGCAATTCTGAAAAGTAAGACAATCTAAATGGTGCAGGCTTGAACTTGTTCTTATAGTAAAGGTATGCACAAACATTCATGTCTACAAGTATTCATTACAGAGAGTTTACAACATACCTCCCTGTAGCTATCAAAAGCTGCTCAGTGCTTTCACAAACAAATTCAGATAACGCATATGCCCCCACACCCTATCAGAGTTAGGTAATATCTCTCTTCTTGACTGGTCGTGTAGCAGTGCAAGGACAGTGAGACCTTTGGTTCATAAACAGCAACCTGAAAAACAGACCAAGTCCTATCTTGGATGGAGCAGGCAGGCAGGTAGGTAGCAGCCAACTGTCTCTAAGTGGGCTGAAGGATGCAAAAAAAAGTATTTTCTGATGATTTTCTGAGCAAGAACAGTTTTAAACGTTGTTACTACTGATTTCCTAATGACATATTTGTTATAATGTCGAGAATTATAATGCATGAAACAGAAGTGGCATTGCTGTATTTTTTTTTTTGTCTAATTAATAAATACTTTTCTGTTATTTTTCTTCTTTTTCAGATGATACTGTCTTAAGCAACAGGCTTCCTATGCGGGATTCCTATGGGATATCAGGGACCTCAGAGTAAGCCTGTGAACCATAGATGCGCTTGGATCAGTTCAGCGCATTGCCCAAGAGATCACTAACCAGCTGTCACCATCTACTCTGGTGAATTTGGTTCTGTGGGAGAGGTGTAGCTGCGTCCTGTCGCAATAAGCAGGAAAGCACACTGCGTAGTAATGCCTTGTGCTCAGAGAAGCCTGTTAAGCGGCAGACTCCCCAGCTGTGTCACAGGGTTTCTCCATTGTGCCTCTTGCCTGCCAGGTAACACCATGTGTCAGACGTGTCCTTTTGCCTTGACAAGCGTTGAGGTACTGTGCTGCATGTCAGAAAAGAGGAATCATAAGAACATTTTTAAGGAAATGCACTTCATCATTTTTAGTGGTTTTGCTTCTGTACTGGTTGCTCTTCTAAGGTTAAATGACAGTAATTTGTTGAGAGCTATGACTGTATGTATAGAATATACAGAATAAGACCAGTCTTCCTTCACCAGTCTGTCTCCAAAGTAGCTAATCTGCTTTTTCATCCTCTTCACAAGCTACAACATAGTTAAGTTAAAAGGCACTGCAAAAAGGGATGCTGAATCTGGTTATCTGCTTTTGTTTCAAAAGTAGTCACTCTCAGATCAAATGAGTAACCTATAGAAAACCGATAAAAACTGGTATGTATGTAGCTCATGTGTCTGATTCATTAACAATGTCCACTGTTTCCCATGGATATCCATAATAAAAAACAAATGTGTTATGTTCTCACGTTCTCATTTTTTTTAATTTTAATTTAATTTGTTCTTTATATAAAGAGGAAAGAACCTGTGTCTTGTGACAACCTTTCTTTGGTCCTATTTGTCACTGTTTCTTATATTAAGTTCAATACCTCTAACAGGTATCCACTGTCCCCAGGTGTCTGAGCAGTTCCTTAAGTCTTGGCTTAATCACACTGAACTAAATTAATTTGTGTTAAAATTAATGGATCCCACAGGGAGATGAATTGGGTCTACTTGTTTCATCCAATCTCCTCTCTTCCATTTGTTGTTCCTCAGCTTCTGTCATATGTGGTCAGTTGTATCTATTCTGCACCTACGAGAGAGTCATGTCATAGAATCAGAAGATAGCTGCAGTGCTGGCAAACCTGGGCAGGGCAGGCAAAAGTGATGGGCCCACTGTTAAACAAAGTCTATGCTTCATTTTAAAACAAAACCATCACTGGTAGTGTGTCTGAGGGGCAAGTACTCAGCCCTTTTCAATACATAAAAGATACAAAAATCAAAATTCTGGAACCTGGCACATACCTAAAACCTTATTCCTGTAACACTAATGTTGTTCAAGTCTTAATTTCATGGAGAAACTCTATACTGACTTACAGCTACCATGCTAGTACATTGCTGGACTAACTCTGGAAATGATACAATACATTTTCTTCATTCCTAAACTGTTTATTGCTGAAGAGGTGGGATCAACTAAACAAACAAACAAGCATAGAAAATGTAATTGTGATTTAACAATGTCTTCTGTGTTAGATTTTCCTCCCTTGGGAGAGCTGTATGGCTAAAACACAAACTCTTCACCTGCACAGGAAAGATTTTTACTTTGAAGTGATTCTTCGTTACACGATGCCGGTCAAGTTTCTTTTTTTGCACTGTGGTTACGGTGCTGTGCATAACACCACTGTATTTTCTATGCTCTAGTGATCAAAAAAAAAAAAGAAAAAAGAGTCAAGTACAATACAGACACAATGCAAGTATTGTTGCTACCCTAAGTACTTTGAGCTTCTGAAAATTCCAGAGGAAGTGGGAATTTACCTTAAAGAAAGCATATTTTTTTCTGGGTCTACCATGAGCTCCTGCGAGAAGACAGTTGTGTCGGGACTGGCTGCTCAGATAGCCTTTGTCCAAGTCTCCACCTGAAGCAAAACCAGGATCTGTCCTGTAGTTCTTCAGGACTCTGAGTTGTGCTATCTGAGAAAAAAGATGCCACTGTATTTCATTGTAGAACAGCTTTTGGAATGCTTCAGTTAAGCTAAACTAATTTCATCTGCAGCCACTTGTGCTGATTTCCATCGGTAGTCAGCTCAGCTAAGCTAGGAAGTCTAGTCTGAATGCAAACTTCAGTGATCAGACAACTTTTTGGGTTTGTTCAGGGCTATCAGTTTAAAATCTCATCTTCAACAGTTTGTCTGACAGGAAAATTGGAGGGAAGTAAGCTAAGGTGTGAATTTACAGCTCTTTAGCTACTTTGCCCTAGTTCCTTCTGAACTAACACTTGTAATAAGCATAGTTTGTCTTACTTTCAACATGGACTGACTAGTGATCCTCGTGGCATTCCCTAGTCCACTCTGCAGGAATTGCCTTGTATAGCTGAGACCTGAGTTACCTACTGAAACTCGCTCATATCCCATGTGTGAGATTCATTTGTATTCTTCCTGGGTTAGCACTAAGCGGGCAGAAATGTCATCAAGGCTGACCTGGAGCACCTCCTCTAGTATTGGTTCTTATAAAGTGTGTGAATTAGGTGTCATCTAATTCAGTTATCTAAAAAGGACTTTCCTACCATGCCTTGTGCAAGTTCTCCCAGTAATTTCATCTTAAGGAACTAAATCATATTTTAACAAGTGTTTTATAGAAAGTAAAATGGTTGGAATTTGATCAGGAGTTATAGAAATGGACCCACCTGTATGGTTTGCAGCCGTGTGGTTTTCTTCTTATGTAAGCATCTAGAAATGCAAAATCCAAACATGCTGGTAAAGCCATTCTTTGTTTGGCCCAACACTGCATAAAATAATTTTGATGCACCCTCTAGAATTAACATAACCACATCTATGAGGGGAAAAAACACCACCCTGACAATCTATTTCTAGCCAAAACTAACTGGGTAACCATCCCTCTCCTGAGCTGGCCCAAACACAGGTTCTCCACCTACCTTCTTATAACTGGGCTGACTCATACACAGGCAGGACTAGGCAGTATGCTGCATAAAATGGTGGCAAATAGGAACCTAAAAGACAGCGAAGACTATTGCCTAACAAACTATTGAGCTAAGTAAACGAAAATGGGTAAGCTAAATAAAAATCTGAGAGAATACCTTCCCCCACCCCAGGCAATTCAAAATGTACACAGAATAGCGAACAAACAGTGTATAGGTACTGCCTGTCATATTTTCTTCTGACACTCATGTTCAAGCAAATACAGAAATATGATTAATTCTAAGAATAAATATCAGAGACTACATATTTCAGTTAAGCTCTATATGACACAGGAGAAAAAGTGTAAGGTATTAAACCACATCTGAGGTAGGATATAGGCTCTGTTACCTCTTAAGTAGATTTTCTTTGAATATATTAAGGTACAAAATATTCAACTAATGAAATGCATGTATTTATTTTTCTAGACTAAGGTGGATGATCTCAGTGTACGTATGGGAAGTATTTGCCCTGTTGTGCTTTCTGCTTTTGTTGATCTGTTGCTCTTTAGGTTTTATGTTTTAGGATTCCTCAGAAAATTGTCTCAAACTATTTTGTGGTGGCAGACAGAACTGAGGGATGAAACAGGTTTCATAAACTGGACTGGCGAGGGGCCTGCTAAGTCCCTACACTGGAAGAAACTGGAAGTGCTTGTTGCCCAAGAAGAAAATTTCTGTATCCCCTGTGCAGCCAGGTATCTAGCTGTTTCATCAGCAAAAAGGCCAAGGAAATAGATGGATGGTGGCTATTCTGGGGAGAAAACTTCTCTCCTTGCGGGGGCAAACACTACTTCCACTTTCTTCACTGCAGCAGCAGGGGTTAAACCATCAGCTACTGAGTGTTGTCGGCACAGGTGAGATACTGTGTCCTCCTTTTTAGGGTGCCAAGATCCGATCTTGCCTACATGCTGAGAAGCCCTGGGACAGCCCAGTGTCATCAATGCTGGTTTCTAAGAATTCAGCGCACTTATATACTTACTGCTCGGATGATATCTTTGTTGTTTTTCCAATCGTGTCTGCCTCTTGTATTTTAATCAGAAAGCGGTACAAGGATTAATGTAAGTGGAATGTGCGTATTGGAACATGGCCTATTTGTTACAGGAAACTATTGTCACGCGTTGCTGACAACCTGACATAGACTCGATTGTTTGAATTGCAGTGTAAAAAGGGAAACTTACATCTGAGGAAATATAAACCATTTATCAATGGCTAATCTCCAGGTTGTTTTCTTACTGTTAGTAGGAAACAATAATGCAGTGACAGAGAGAAGTTGTTTTTTTGTCATAGGTACTCTGCTTGGGTCACCAATAATACTAGGTGAATTTTCTTCAGAAAATAGTTTTTTTTTACTTTCTTGTTTGTTTGTTTGTTTTTCATCAGTCATAGCTATTTACAATGTTAGATAAGAGGAATAGCACCAACAACCAACAAAAGGCATTCTGGTCTCGGTGAATCTCATGGCACAATGGTGTTGATTTCAGCTCGTACTATAGTTGGTTTAAAAAACAAAAGCAGTCACTTCAGTTTCCCCTTTCATCTCTTTTTGGAAATTTCTAGGCCGTGTTTGGCCCATTTATGTACTCTGAAAGAAAGCAAAATCTCAGTTTTGCTCTGGCACCCTGCTACTTTGTTTGCTTAAAAATAAGGCAGGATCTGGCCCAGTCTCTGCCATTCACATTGAGATGCCCTTTTTAACATAAAAATAAGTTTATTTGGGGCTCAGAAGTTACCACACTGGATTGCCTCACAAAGTTTCTTTTAAGGAACACCAGAATTACTGAGAATTCAAGTTATATTTATCTTTGGCAAAACCCTGAGAGTTTCTGGCTGCCATAAGCATGACAAAATGGTTAAACCGAGGCCCTGGGAGCAAGGGATATCAGGAGTGATCAGGTACAGAAAAGGTGGACAAGGCACTACGTTTTATGTTCTGCTTCAAGGCTCATAGCAGTCCTATTGCACCTCTTCTTGGAGGGCTGACATCCTCTCTTCTTCGGTTGACCTTAAGAAATAGTTCACCTTTCCTTTTGGGGTGCATAGGGATGTGTTGTAGGAACACAGGGAGCACAGTCAGTGCTGAAAATCTCACTGGGGATGAGAGAGCACACTCCAAAAACACTTGCCTGTATGGCAGCACTGTGTGCTGTGGTTTTTGGCAAGCGTTGTCAAGGCCAGGGTTGGAGAAGGGAGCAGCTGACACCGGTAGTAAGCATTTAGGGTGTGAATAGGAAGGAGTTCATGTGAACAGCAGGGATGACAGAGACACAGCACCTTCTGCTACGCATATTGCAGTCCTCCAAGAAACCAGACAATTCCAGCACCTGGAAAACAGGAACAAGAATGCTTCCAGTCACCATCATTTACAGCAGGATCAATCCAGCAGCATGCTAAGGAATCAGGAAAACATCTTTATCCAAGCAACTTTTTCTCATTTCAGTTCAAGAGTTAAACCAGGCTGAATATGGCCCTTTTGTTTGTGGTATCTGTACTTTTTGTGCTCTAAAGCCCAGGGTGACACCTGATATTGTACTTAGTCAAAGCCTTTCAAGCAGTTCTCTCTGTATCAGATTAATGATGCTCTGAGTTACACAGGCAGCAAATCAACCAAATCAATACACAGACAATAGTTCAGGTGGCTTTTTGTCAGAAGAATGAAGGACTTGCTGTGACAACAACACCGGAAAGATAGAAATATGTGGGCAGATGGCAGTAGGGCCTCGTTAGGACAAGTGAACAGACTGAACCGGTGTCATCTCACCTGGCATGTGACCTGAATTTGGCTCTGAGTTCTTTCCTCCCTTTTGCTTGGCCCTTTGTTCATTGTCTCCCAGCAGTGACTGATGTTTGAAATCCATACGTTACTGCTGCTTACAGAGCCCTAGCACCAGAGGACAGCAACCTGAGCTTTAGGTACACTTCAAAAGCAAAAGGACATAATATCTATCTTGGGACAGCCACTTAGACTTTTTTTTTTTTTTTTTTTTTTAATTAAAGGTCTGTTCCCGTTAACATGACAGTTGGCTAATTTTGAGCAACCATAACCTTCCCTTTATTTTGAGGAATTGCTTGGCTCAGCTGGGATCTTTGCACTTCCATTAGTGCACTTCCATTAAGCAGGCTAGCCATCTCAATACCTCAGGAAGTAAAAACTGAGGTGCAAAATACTTTTAAAGATATCCCGAAAAAAAAAAAGAGGAAAAAAAAAAAAGGAAAAAAGGAAAAAGGAAAAAAAAAGGAAAAGGAAAAAAAGGAAAAAAAAAAGAGAGATGAAACTTCCATTACATTTTTTCATTTAAATGTTTGGGTCAGAACAAGAGGAAGGACCCTGTCCTGTGCTGACAGCTTGAGTTTGTCTGTCTCTGCAGGGACAGAGCACAAGCCTTTCAGAGAAATTTGGAGGAGGTCATTGTCAAAAATGCTAAATTTTGTTTCTTTTCTTTATTAGTTTTTGTTTGTTTGTTTGTTTGTTTGTTTTTAATGTAGAAAGATTTAAAGGCATAAAGCACCATGAAAGAAAACTAGGAAAAGGTGCAAGTGCAGAGAACCTGTTAAAAGTCTACCAGGTGACTGACCTCAGGCTTCTGGCTGGGTCTGGGATTCCAGGGCTAGATCACAGAATCATAGAACCACAGAATGGTTTGGGTTGGAAGGGATCTTAAAGATCAGCTGGTTATAACTCCCCTGCCATGGGCAGGGACACCTCCCACCAGACCAGGTTGCCCAAAGCCCCATCCAGCCTGGCCTTGAGCACCTCCAGGGATGGGGCAGCCACAGCTTCTCTGGGCAACCTGTGCCAGTGTCTCACCACCCTCACAGTGAAGAATTTCCTCCTAACCTTTAATCTAAATCTACCCTTTCGTAGTTTAAAGCCATTTTCCCTCATCCTGTCACTCCACTCCCTGACAAAGAGCTCCTCCCCAGCTTTCCTGTAGCTTCCCTGTTTAGGCACTGGAAGGTCTACCCAGAGCCGTCTCCAGGCTGAACAACCCCAACTCCCTCAGCTTGTCCTCACAGGAGATCAAGAGAATTACTTGAACTGGCCTCTTAGGAAACAGCAGACAGACAACAAGTGGAATGCTGTTTCTGTGCTTATTGTCCTTGCACAACATATTAGAGACAGCTAACAGCATGGATGCTGTTTCCTCAGACGGAGCATGCGTGAGGACAGAAGCTGGCTTCCTCTCTGCAGTACTTTCCCTGATGAGCTGCACAGCGTGACAAATAGAGGAACACTTCCATGATTTTCATGCTTTATAATACATAAATACATGCTAACATTAGAATCAAGGCCAAGTGCCAAGACAGTTAATTAATCCCACTTTCCTGAATTGCACATCAGGTTTAGGTTATGTATGCCTATCATCTCCTTCATACTGTTAGGGGCGCAGAAAGTGGCTCTCGCCTGCCGTCTCCCTACCTCACCAGAGCTGCACTGTGGCAGGGGAAGCAAAAACCCTTCTGTGTGTGCCAGCGTGAGCACGGACAGGGCTGGCTTGCTCGTGTGGTAGCACCACCATGCCGCGTGGTCCTGCTGTGCTGTGCGGTCTGTGTGGGGGCAGCTACCAGTACCTCCCTTCCTGTGGATTTGCCCTTCCAGGAGATGAGAAGAGGGAGGGTAAGATGCTGGTGTACCACCATCCTGGCCGGTGTACAGAGGAAGAGCAAGGAGAGAGCGAGATGAAGAGGCCCTGGGTCACCATGAAGAGCTGGGGTTGCTGCAAGGAACTGAATCCCCCATTTAACCCACGTCTCCATCCCAGGAGCTACCCACAGAGCTCTGGGTTAAATCACACAAATCTTGCGGTGGGCCCAGACTTCTTTTACAGTCTAATTTCCTCATGCTGCTAAAACAATGCCAGTCCCTGGCCATGCTTGCTTTATGTAACTTCAAGGGCTCCAGCAACTTAAGCAAACAAGGAAAACCACAATCAAAGGGCAAAACATGCTACTCCTTGCTTGGGCTTCTAGTCTTTTTTCTTTCTGCTGAAGGTGCCTGGTTGCTTTTTAATTATCTTAATGGGATTAGCCTTTGCTGGACCTGACGTATGATAATGAACTGGAACTTGAACCTAAGAGCCTGAGGCTTCTGTGTGACTGTGTAGGGGGGTAGCACCTTCAAGTCTCCTTGCAGGACGCATCAAAGAGCCTCTGTGCCAAAGCTAGTGGACTTCAGTGGTTCTGGTATTTCATGCCAACAGATACCAGACATCCTGCAGTGTGTCCCACAGCTCTGACAGCTTGCTAAGCCATGTGTTCTGGCTTCACCACACAGGGCCAATGTACTTGTGAGACTCCTTTGGGCTGCCTGGTTTGCTTCAGTGGTTTATTCCTGGGTTCTTTGGCAGATTTCAAGATACAGCCAGCTCTCTGTCAGCTTACAAGATAAAGATAATGTATCGGGGCCATCTGTAATACCTAGACCATCATCCATCCCAGCAATTCAGATTAAGTGGACAAAACCAGAGGGGAGTGTACAAGCAGGTGACGAATTTGAGCTCCTCAGGGCCAGGCAGCGAGGAGCAGGTATTCTCACAGGACCACAGACTGGCTGAGGTTGGAAGGGACCTCTGGAGGTCTCCTGGCCCAACACCACGCTCAGGCAGGACCACCTGGAGCCAGATGCTCAGGACCATATCCAGGTGGCTTTTGAAGGTCTCCAAGAATGCAGACTCCAAATTCTCCGGACCACAGCTTTCCCTGCTGGTTAGGACATACATGGCAAGGTGGAGCGGTAGAAATCCAGCTCAAAGCATTTAAAGCTGGGGTCGTTGGAGAGGGATGTAGCTATAAAAATGCATGCCCTAAGCCTACAAGGAAAATAAAATAGTTAATGGTGAAAAATTAGGGTGTTTTTACAATTGTATTTAAAACCCTAGGGGAGCCTATAATGGTCTAAATGGACTACTTAAGAGAAAAGCCTCATGTTTTCCTCTTTTTTGTGTGTGTTTTAATTTACTGTGTGTAGCTGCCATTATCCATAAACCAAAACTTACGACTCTGTTACAACAGGAGAAAAGAACACTTTATTGTCTGCTGTTGGCAGATCACCCAAAGTCCCCTCCCAACTTAACAAGCGTTAAGCTTCAATAAGACACAAGACACTTCAGAAAAAAAACATCGCCACAAGGCTAATGATGACAACAGCTGCCAGCAAACTTTCCATTGCAAGCAAGTAAAGACTTGAAACAAATTTTCGCTCAAGTTTTGTTTTAGTAGCATCAGTGACATGTCTGTGCCGGCAAAGGCTCAAATTGCATTCCTTAACACTAGGACTGTAGACCTATCTCCTGGAGTCATTACATTGCAACAGCCTGGTAGTCATGGGTAGAGTTGTGAAGCCTTTAACAAATCTGACCTTCCGTCTTTTAAGAAAAGGTATTTATACTCCAAAAGACCAGTGAGGCGAGTCATTGGATCATATAGATGAGAATTTCTGCATGCCAAAGAAAGTTCAGGTGCCATTTATGTTTGGAGGAGGGCAAAAGGAAGAGGTTGTGGGTCTCAGCAAAGCTGGGGAACCAAGAATTTTGTAATTCTGTTTTCTATTCTGATATTATTTTTCTTTCTAGCAAGACATTTAAAACCCATTCTGCTTTGGAGGCTACATGAATAAGAGACCTGTACAGCATGCATAGAAGAAATCTGACCTCTAATTTTCCTCTTAATTTTTCTAATCCATAGTGCAGTGCCAATTTTATTTGTACACCTCTCCCAAGTGACAGGACCATGAGGTTGCTCTCAACAGAAACCCAGGAAGATAACTGGATGGAAACAACAACCCCAACCCTTGGTAAAAGTAAAATGTCTGAACAATATAACTGCAAGATGGTACAACACACATAGTGTTGTACCAACTGTTTAGCTGGAAGAAGAGTTCACACTGTCTGTTGTTGGTGCAGTCTCCCTTCTCAGAACAAGTGTTGCCATTTTGTTCAGCATCTTCAAGAACTGTGAAGAAATAATCAACAGCAGACTGGAAAGCTCTTCTGACATCCTGGCTATCTTTTCCATCTTAGGAAAAACATGATCTTAAAATGGGAAGTGTCTTGCAGAGGTGGATTTAACCATTGGGTAAAAATGGCACATATTTCACAATTCTGCTCCCTGTGCCACAATCATGAACTTTTACATATCATTTTTTCTGACTGAAGTACATTTTTGGTGTGTATAAACAAACACAGAGGTAGAGTTTGCTTTTGGTCTAAGAAGAATCAAGAAAATCTGGGCCAGGTAGGCTGCATCTCCCTTACTTGGTGGTAAACCAGAAAGCACAAGCCAGAAAACTGCCTGAAACTAAACACACTTAGTGTGTCTGCCCTAAAGTATGGTTCTGGCCCTAAAGTATGGTTCAGCAGCCTCCATAACCTATAGTGTCTTGCTGCAGACACCAGCTTATTTAGCAGGCTCTTGGGCTGACTTGTTTGTGTTAAGATTGACAACATGTAATGTTGCTGTGAGCAGCAAACTTGTGCTGAGTTTACACAGGCATGTGCTTGAATCTGGGTTAAGGGATAGAGTGACTTCAAACCTCTGCTTGTGTGAAGCTCCTGCCGTTTGGGTGTTAATATTCAGAGACATGAAACAAATTGGAGTTCAAGCATGTGTTGGGACTTAAGCTTGAAATGCAGTCTAGAAGTAGCCATGGTGGTCATACCCATGCCAACTATGTTATTGAAGCTGCACAGGGGCATCAAGATCTGATCTTATGCTTTTTGTTTATTTATGTCACCTGTAAACTACCAAGGTAATACAGCTTGGCCTTTATGCCCTATACCAAATTTGCACCATGTGAGGTTAGAAAAATAGTTTTTAAAGAAAATTTACACTAGAATATTAAGTCACTAAGTGATCATAAAAGCCAAGCCCCATGCTACTATTGTTAGAATAGTTTTTCAGACCAGAAATGTACTATAGAGATCAAGTTTGCATCTGTCCAACAAACAGAACTGTATTTGAGAAATCGGCATATCTACCATGTAAAACATTTACCCTACCAAAAATACAGTCCTTCTAAGGGGCTTCTACAGACCTTCTAAGGGGCGTCTACAATGATAATTTATATTTATGGTCCTATCAGCAGCATGCAAATAATGGTGCAGAAAAAAGGAGTGTGTTGTAGAGGGGCTTACACTAACTAAAGTAAAAAAAATGCTGACTTTAGAAAGTAAAGAAAAATATTGGATTTGAGATTTTCTGAGCATTGTATATAGAAATCTGTATATTAAATCTGCACAGAATTCTCCTCTGTATTTCAGGGATGTAGTCCTGGTTACTTATATACAAAACATTTGTCTGTCTTGATTATTTAGGATATATTTCTTAAATTAATTTATTTTAGAACAGAACAAGACCAAATTCCTATGTTTTTTCTTCAAGGCAAAACTCCCACATTTGGCCTAAATGAAACAGACTTGGCTTGATTTAGCTTTTATTTATTTTCTATGGGACATGTTGTGGTATTAATTTAGGCGGGACACTCCTTATTGTTTTCATTGGGGAGTTCTGCTTAAAACATGGCTCCACATTGCACCATTCTAATGATGAACTTGGAGTGAGTAATCAGGTCTGAAAGAAGAGACAACCTGATTTTGGAAATCTGTTACTTTTTATGCATGCTCAACATAAAAAATAAAAAAAGGGTGGAAAAAAAGAAGAAAGAGAAAAAGTTTGGTTTGAATTCTGCCACACAAAAGGCTCAGTCCTTCCTATTTTCTGAGAAGGGAGGTTCATGTGGAAAAAAAAAGGGGGAAAAGAAAAAAGAAGAAGAAGAAGAAGAAAAAAAAACGTATTGCATCCTCCCACGAGGACATTTAATTTAATAAAGCAGCCTCCTTGGGATTGCTCCACTGTTGCTCAGGCGCCTCGGGGGGAGGATTCTTCCTCATGAGGGGGAGGATCTTGGCCAGGCATGAGGGAGACGCTGAGGCTGGGTGTTAGGGAGTGGATTTGTCCCTGAGGGCAACGTTCCCCTTTCCAAACAGCTGTATGGATTTCTGATGCAAATTCTGCCTTCATTATGCGCGCGAGGTGATTCAGTTTTTAGGTAGATCAACAGTTTCACGCTCGGTTCTGAATTTCCCTGGTGAGCGTACTCGGCCTGGCGGTTTGCAGAGCTGCCCACCCCACGTCCCGGTGCCTACCCGCTACCCACCTCCAGCCTTGGCCCCAGGCAGCAGTGTGGCCGATGATAACAACTTGAAGGAACTGTTGGCAAGATACCAAGGGTCATCAAAACTCTGGTGCGCCACTGAGGGTAATCCCAGGGGGGATAATTTAGTCTTTCCTTCTTTCAGCATGAGTGGAGGTCCCAGCTCTATCCATAGCTGGCGTCTGGAGTGGTTTTGCTGGCTGCTGCCCCATCACCAGCCACCCACCCACCAGCTCTGGGGGCCAGAGCTGCTCCTCCTTGTCACATCACTATGGCCAGCACCTATTTCACCATCTGTTAATGTTCTCAGAAGCAAAAGTCATCCCTAGAGAAGTTAAAGCCCATTGAGACTGACATCTTGTGTGTCAGCCTCAGCACGAGCAAGACTGAGATGAACCCGATGAACCCCCCCAGTCTTCCCAGTTGTGTGAAAGCCTTTCAAAATGTGCAATGGATGCCTGCTTTTGAGAAGATTGCTGCTTACCTGTTACACAGTGCCTCTAACCCAGAAAGGGCAGCTGTTCAGGAAATGGCAAAGCATTATCTTTAGTTTTACATACACAAATAATGCCCTTTTCTATCTAGGGGGACTATGCTATGGAAGTAAAATAAGACATTATTTGTTAGTGAAACGTTCAGACCAAACAAACCGAGAATGGAATCTGGAAGGAGGACACTTGCAAACAAATTACATGGATGAAAAACCTTGCTAGGTTGTCTGTGTTCTTGTGCAGCATCTTAAACATTTTCCTGACTTTGGGGAATAATATGGAGGACAACTCTTTTGCTATTTTTTTTTTTCCTTTTGCTTTGTCTTGTTTTTGTTTTGGTGGTGTGGGAGAATATATGGGTATGTGATTTGGATTAGTTGACCTTCTCTGTGACACGCATCTTCTTCTCCAGTCACTTTTCTGTGACTCTCTCTGGTTTGTCCTACTTGATTCAGGTTTCAGAAGGCAGCACAAATACAAAGCCAAATTGCTGTGGAGAAAAGGACAGAAAATCTCTCTCACATCCAGCAATAGGATTCATTTAGCATTATGTGCGTGCCTTTCTCTAAGCCAAATTTTCTCCGCTTAAATATTTTTGGCCCCAAGTCAGAATTGATAAAGACACTGCATATTGAACTCTTTTCAAAAAGTATAATGAGAAAGGAGGGAGAACACTATTTAGATTAGAAAATCTCAATGGCATTTTAATATGCAACTGCATATTGTAGTTATCTGTACTTATTCAAAAGTGGGATTGCTGTTGAGTGTCAGGGTCACATAAGACTCCGACAGAAAAAGCAGCTAATACCGCCAGATGGCGCCGAAAGCACTAAATAACAGTAAACCCCCCCAAAACTCAGTCCTTCCAGTGCCACCTAGTGCCCTCAGGCAGGCTCCTGCTGGAGCCAGGCGCATCCTGACCCGAGGGCTGAGTTTTGGAGGAGCACTTTATGCTGCATCTGCTGAGATGGGGAGTGCTCCTGGAGGAAGGATTACCTTGCGGTAATGTTCTGCTGTATTGTATATCTGTAACATTCTGAAATGTTAATGTTCTGGTATATTATATATCCATAATATTCTGTCTCTGTTCTTGCCCTCCTCTTAAAGCATCCCACTCGCATGGGCAGGATGCTGCTCTTGTGGCACTTTTGGTAAAAAAGGAAAAAGTATCAGTGCAGAGAGGTGGGCTGTGAGAAAATAAATCTCTTCATTATCCTTTTCAGAGTGATACGTTGTATCCTTATAAGCCTCCAATAAAAGTTTTACAAATCTTAGTGAGTTTTTGTTATAGCTGTAGCCATCACATTGTTTACTTCCCCTCACCCTGTACCAGTGAAGCAAGGGAATGACTGTGGGCAGTAATTTTTGAGGATTCGTTTCAAGTAGCAAATCCCCAGTTCCTCCTGCCTTGCTGCTTGCTGCTGAGCTTGCAAATACTGGCAATCTCCGTTGTTCATCACAGGGGGAAAATTTTAAAGCAAATGAACATCAAAGAAGTAGTGAGAGGAGAAGGGTTGGCAGTTTCCACATTAGACTATCCTGTGTTAGAAAAAAAAAAAAGAAAAAAGAAAAAAAAGTTGTTTTATCTCTGAATGGATGGGACTTACTCATCTCTCCCCAGCTGCCTACTTTATACAGTCCTCCAGCTTGCCTGAGCATGCATGTTCTGAGTGGGAAACGTCCTGTCCTGTCAGCTCCTTTTCTCCTGAAAAAGGAGAGCTAACACTAACACTCTTCTCTTTTAGACCTATGATTTTCTGGGCTATGATTTTCCGCCTTTAGTGGCTTTATTGCATGCTGAATACTTGCCATTTCTAAGAGAATGAAAATCTTCCTAATGGTTGAAGCAGGTTAATTGCAATTAATTAATACAACAAATGCTTACAGGCATTGCCTATTAAGTCATTATTTTGCGCAGCAACCTGTTGGTCTTATGATGTTGTTCTCCTACCCATGCCAGTTCTCTGTTCCTCCCATGGATCACAATCATTTACCCACAAGCAATAGGCAAATACGGGCGTTGGTTGCATTTTCAGGCATTTTTTTTCACCTCTGGGTGGTTGCGGTATGCTTTCTCTGTAAAGGACACCTGAGCCACCTAGAGGGCTGAGGGCAAGGAGCCTTCCCCGGGGCAAGGTCAGCGAGGAAGAAGAGGTTTTTACATCCAACATGAGTGCCCCAGGGGCTCACTGGGACAGCCAGGGTCAGGAGGACGCAGGGACACAGGAGTCTCCTGAGCCAGGTTGAGTATCTCTTGCTCTGAGTTTTGAGTGTATAACGAAGGGAAGAAGAAAATTCCTCATTAGGTCATCTTGAAAATTATGACCTCCTAGCGGGTGGTAGTAAGTCTTTCTTGCCATCATACCATATTTTTCCTTTGCCCTCCCCCCCCCCCCTTTTTTTTCTTTTCCCTCTCTCTCTATATATAAAAGGCTCTATTTGCTCTGTAATTTATATGCATTTTTTTAGCTCTTGGTGTCAAAGTTAAGTGCTATATAGGAGTCTCAGGTTGCTCTGGTTTAGAAGACAGTGACAAACACAGAGGTTCCTCTAGCTTCAGTGCATGCATATTAATTCTCAAAATTAATTGCATGCTGGAGAGTTTGGGGTTTAAGCACTTCTGTACAATGAGGTCTCCGCTTCAGTATTTTTCTGAGTTGAGGCCTGGGACACATGTGGACCCGGCCTTGCATGTAAGGCAAGGACACCCACTAGAACACAGGCACAACTAAGAATGTATTCCCTCGAAGACACTTGGAACAGCTACTTGTGCCTGCAGTTAAGATTGTCTGATGCTTCCCAGTGAGAAAATGGGAGCAGGGTAAGTGGGAACAGATGTGGGGCTGGAGAGAGAAGCCAGGGAGAACAAGAAGAGCGGAGTTTCCAGCAAGAAAATAAATTTTTCTTCTGTGATGGAACTGTGCTTTCCCAACTTTCATCTTTCATTTGCTGTCTAACAAATAGCTTTGAAATGTACTCACTAAAAATCTGTCTCATCTCCCTCCCGTGGCTGGGCATAGACAATAGTCTTCCACTGTGTCACCAAATACCCAAGTAGATCAGGACAATCGTAGGCTGTGCTGTGGATCTAAGTTTTTGGGACCTGATGACTACCCATGAAGTTTTCCAGTACTGTCTCACTTTTTTTGTTTGTTTGTTTGTTTTTGTCCTTTAAGGGAATTGTGTATAAAAACTACATTATTTAACTTGCAAGTCAAGCACAACAAAGTTACAAAATATCAGAAATAATTTGTGTCACATTAATTTGTCTCTTCCTTCTGTGTCCATGACATTTACATGATTTTTTCCCACATTGACCCAGCTACATAGGATGGGCTCTATTCTCAGAACAAATCATATTTTGTCTGTCTGATCTTTGGGAAACTGCAGAGGATGGACCCAAAGCTATGGTCTGAGCTGCTAAATGGCTGTAGTTCACTTGAGTAGTTCTGTTTAAATCCAGCTACAAGAGAAATTTGTATATGCTGGAAGCAAAAGTAATCAAATGCTCACTGGTTTTCATCTCCCTTCTGTTCTGAAACCTATAAAAAATGTGGTTTTGTTTATAGGTTTTTAGCCAGGCAGGTGGTGAATTCCCAAGTTGATTGTGTGTTGTCTGAGCCCTCTGCTGTTTGATTTAGCTGGTAATTAAAATCTTGGTTAAATTACATGGAAATTTTGTGCTGACTCATTCCTCTCATGGCTTGGGTAGTCCAGGTGGATCAAGCAGTGGAAAAGAAGCAGGGGCTTCCCATCAGATGGGAACCATTAAAACCCATGGAGGTTGGTACTGGTGCTTGCTGGTTCTTTGCAGACAGCACACAAAAAGCAGAGCCCCTCAGGTGCTCATTTCCAGTAAGTGGTTTTAAAACCTCAACAGGAACAATGCAAATTGTATTTAATTCTTTACTCTTGACCTTTCTGGGCCAGTGGGGCCAACTAGGTGTTAGGCAGGTGACAGTTAAAAGATCCCATTTGGCCTTCCCTGTTTTACATTTTTTGGAGACACTTGGAGTGGTTATCTCAGAAAGATCAAACAGCTAATCTTCAGGGGTTCCTGCATGGGAAGCCAGGTGCCATCTGAGATTCCTCAGAGACTGGGAAGGACAGCATGTCTAAATTCAACTGCTTCCAATAGTCAGGAACAAAGTCCAACTTTGAGACCCTGGGTTTCGATCTTGTCAGGGCGGACTTTAATTAAGTCTTTTGATACCTTTTTCTCAAAGAAAGCTGGAAGGAAAAACATTGTCAACAGAGTTGAGCTGATGACTGGAGCTTTTTTTTTTTTTTTTTTTTTTTTTCTGGTCAACCTCTGCATCTCTGTGCAAGCTAATTCTCACTTAAGATTTCATCTTAAGAGCTTCCAAATATATCCCTAGCTCCCAGCCAGATGCCATGAGCCAACAGTAGAGGAAGAAATGGCCTCCCTAGGAAAGAAATAAAGAAAGGGTTATGGAAGATAATTGGTTTTACTGACTGAGGTAAACCATAGTTGCAATATGCATGATCTCTAGTGCCTTTTTTTTTTTTTTTTGTTTTCTGACATAGTCAAGATCTGTTAAACTCACATAGTTGTGGAAACTCCTGTGGCAAAGAGATATTCTTACGGGTTAGGTAATCCTTCCCCATTATAAAAGTTTGTTTTACCAGATGAAATACTTTGAATTCATTAGATGACTTTAATTTTTGGAGTATATACTAAATTATTGTTTGAGTAGGCAAATAGGACCCTGGTGTTGCCTTGGCATGTCCTGGAAGGTCTTTGAGGCCTCATCCACTCTTAACAAGGTTTGGCTGTACAGCCTTTACCACTGCTGTACTGATGTTTTATGAAAGCACTTTTTGAAGCAAATATAGATGCTCGTCTCTTCTTAAAAGTCGATGTAGCTACATTTTGGGTAAAAGATGAGCAAGGACACAATTTTTCTGAGACAAAAATGCTGAAGTGTTGTCTGTCTACTAGAATGTAGACATAGCACAAGAAGTACATGGGCCTATTAGAATGAGTACAGAGGAGGGCTGTGAAGACGATCAATGGGTTGGAGCACCTCTCCTGTGAAGAGAGGTTGAAGGAGTTCTTTTTTAACTGTTTTATGATTCTATGATAGCCTCCATCAGCAAAAATAAGAACTAAACTAAATAAATTGCAAACTCTTCAGGGATTCTCTCATGCTCTATGTGAACGCTGTTTCTTTAAGTGGAAAACAAGGGATCTAGGGCAATGTCAGGGATACAGGGGGATGCATTTTCTGCTGCAATCTTCCCTATATAATCATAGAATCACAGAATGGTTTCAGTTAGAAGGGATCTTAAAGATCATCTAGTTTCAAACCCCCTGCCATGGGCAGGGACACCTCCCACCAGACCAGGTTGCCCAAAGCCCCATCCAGCCTGGCCTTGAGCACCTCCAGGGATGGGGCATCCACAGCTTCTCTGGTCAACCTGTGCCACTGCCTCACTACCCTCTGAGTGAAGAATTTCCTCCTAACCTTTAATCTAAATCTCCCCCTTTTTAGTTTAAAACCATTCCTCCTTGCCTATCCCTATGCTCCCTGACAGAACCCCTCTCCAGCTGTCCTGTAGGCCCCCTTTAGGTAAGTCCTCCACAGAGCCTTCTCTTCTCCAGGCTGAACAACCCAAACTCCCTCAGCCTGTCTTCATAGGAGAGGTGCTCCAACCCTCTGATCATCTGTGTGGCCCTCCTTTGGGCTCACTCCAACAGGTCCATGTCCTGTGCTGACAGCCCCAGAGCTGAACGCAGTGCTCCAGGTGGGGTCTCACAAGAGCAGAGGGGAAGAAACACCTCCCTCAGTGCGCTAGCCACACTTCTTTTGATGGATACAGTTGGGTTTCTGGGCAGCAAGTGTACGTTGCTGGCTCATGGTGAGATTTTCTTGTCAACATATACCCCCAGGTCCTTCTCATCAGGACTGCTCTCAGTATCCCAGGTTATTCACTGAATAGGAGGGCTAGAAATTTTGTGGTGCAGAGATGATTAGCTCAATCAGACCTCAGTGTTCATGTAGGAAAAGCAAAAGCTTTCATATTGTGCATAAGACATCAGTGCTCTGCTCTTCCACTTCCTTTTCCTGCTGCCAATCCAAGAACATCAGCATATCTTGAAAAAATGACTGCTTAAGCTAGCTACAGGAATTGTCTGTAGTGAATAGCAGTTTCACAGATCTTCTGCTCTCCTCTCTTGATATGCCTGTGCTGGATTCCCTTTCTCCACTGTTATCACAGTTGTTCTTATAAAAAGAAGACACACCTTGTCTACACATATAGCATCTCATATGCAAATCTGCACAAGGGAAAACTTGGTCTGAGACAAAAGCAAGTGCACCCAACATATTTGGACTTCTACTTTCATACAGAAATGCAAATTATTATAATGCTGCCTGTGTGTTTGTCTTTCAGTCCTCCAAAACTTTTGAATTTTCAGAATAATCTGTTTATTTGTTAAAAAAAAAAATGTCCCATTAATTTATCCTGTGTGTAGTGAAAGCTGGTAGCTGAGCAGAGTTGATGGGCCTGCCTTATTTTTCTGCTGAGGGAAAAACTTTGTTACAAGCAAAACATTATTACTGGACATCAGAAAATCCACATGGGAGAGAAAAAGAGCTGATAGATGCCTCAACCACAGGAAAACTTTCAATCTGAGCTTGCATCTTATTAGACTCAGGATAATTCAACCACAAAACACAAAGCCACAGGAAACTGGACTTCATTTTCTGCAGCAACTTGTTTTCTTAAATCAGATTGTTTGGGGTTTTCCTCTCTCTTCACTTCCAGAGAATTATTACTGCACTGTGATCCTGGACTTTGAACTTCCATAATCTTTATTTTTTTGAACTGTAATTCCCTTTCTATTATTTTTAATACCCTATCAATACAAAAGCTAATTGCATAAAATGTGGATAGTTAGCCTGAATATGAAAAATGTATTTGTGAGGTCTATCTGCTGATTAACTGTAGAGTGTCACAGTGTTTAAAAATGGTAAGTTATAGTACTTTTCCCGCAACTGATTCCATTTTCTGAACAATAATGTATGTGCAAATTGTTTGGAGTAAATGCTATAGTTATCATTACATCAAGATTTCACTGTGGCTCTCAGTTTTCAATTCCCTGTGAAGACAATTACACTTGTGAGTTAAATTGCCTATATTTGTTCAAAGCCCCAAGTATTAATTTACTTTTTGGACAATGTTTTTGCTTATTAAATTATTTATTTGGTTATTGCATTATTTATTTAGCAATATCTGTTTTCACTGTTGGCTTACGAAAGGAAGAAAGAGTGTCATTTTGAAAACAGAAACAAATGAGATTAAAAATCCTTTGGATGTATTTCTTCATTTTGCTATCTATGTCATTTCCTAAAAGAGGCAAGAAGGAAAAGGGTAAGACTTCTTCCCAAGCTACTACCCATGGAAATTGCTTGATTTACTCTCTCTCTTTTTTTTGTTTTTAATTATTATTTTTTTATTTTTTATTTTTTCTTTGCTGCCAGTAGATTGGTGCATGGCATGCCTCTTAGCACAGTAAATGCAGTTCAGTCCAGTTCAAATCACTGGCCATTTCAGTACTGCCGTTTAATACTTAAGAAGCAAATTCCTAGTCATCCCCAGAGGAAGCAATGTAGTCAAACGAAGCTGTTCTCAGCCTGAGGAGTTATTGTGAAATAATGGATATTCCATAATCAGGAAATGGTGGAGTGGAGAAGGCAAATACTCGAAGCCTTGTGAAGTTTTGAAATTAACATTTGTATCAAAATCTAATTAATACTTCCTTTCTAAACTCATTTTCCATTTAATTGGCCAAGCTTTGATTGGGAACTGGAAATGTCATCTGAAAATATTTCCTCTTATGAGACTACTCTAAACAGAGTGCTCGTGGCCTGGAATTGTATTCTCTGGTTTAAGTTTCCCCGTCGAAGGATTTTCAGCCATTGTCTCTCTATTGAAGCAGCTTCATCTGAGCAAATAGAAATAGAATGCAATAAAATGTAACAGAAATTCAATGGAAATGAGCTTTATTTTGTGTCAACAAGACAAAATAAATCCTGCCTGGTGTTGACTGTCAGTGCTGTGTGCCCAGGTGAAGGGCCGAGGCTGGAGGAATTGAGGTCCCTGCCCACAGTGCAGACAAAGCCGCAGTTCAGCTCCCAGTGTCAGTGAACCATAAACCAGGGACAACCTTGTTTAACATATCACTGCATCTGATTGATATGTTAATATCATCCAAGTTCAAAGCAACACGTCCTGGCAAGATAAATGCTATTTTTTCTTGTAATTTACCATTTCCTTCTTCCGTAAATCCAGCAGACGAAATAACAATGGAGAGGGGGAAGGGGGCTGGGTCGCCCCGATCATTTTAAAAACTAAGAATGCTTTGGCAAAGTCCCCCTAACCTGTTACTGTAAACATCAGCAGTCCTGTCACTGTCTCGGCCCGTACAAATACGTTGGTGGCGCCCCACCTAAACCGGTGAAATATGTACATAGTTCAGACATACAAGTTAAATCCCAGGCAGCAACAATAAGGAGTAGGAACCCGAGGTCTTTTCCCAGGTTTTATCTTTTGCAGGCATCAGTGCTGAGAGCGTAGTAATGCGGTTACTAAATCCTTCTCAGCCCGAATTCTGCTTCCTCTGTTTGTGTGGCACTTCCTCCAAGTGTTGTGGCTGGGGCAGTGGAGCTTGGCTGAACACAATAGTCCTGGGCCAAGATTGTTGTCACCTGTCCCTTTCTGTCTGTTAATTTTTGACCTGCTACACCTACGTTTGAGTAGGAAAGCCTGTGGGCTACAGCTTCTTTAAAAAAAAAAAAAAAGAAAAGAAAAGAAAAGATAAATCACATTTAATTTACTTTTTTTTTTTTTTTTTTTTTTTTTTTTTTTTTTTTTTCCCTTATGTGGTCAGACCCATGCTTTTTCTTCCATTAAAATCTTTGGCAAAATTCGTCTTCCATTGTATTTATTTATTTATTTGTGTACTGAGATGTGACCAGCGAATGCTGTGTGGCTTGCGAAGCCACATGCTCATTTGATGCTTGCTGTACCAGTAAATATTTTTGAACTGTGGGAGAGAAGCGTTTAACATAACGTCTTCAGTGACTTCAGATATGCTGCTGGCATGATTCAGGGCTAACACACACATAAAGACTGTTCCTCGAACTGGATTTGCAGTCTGAGGGATGAGAACCAGGATGAGAAGCCAGGCTGTAGCTCAGTCCTTTTAGGCTGCTTGAGAGGGCTGAGAAGTAGCTCTTACTCAGCCAGATGATGTTTTATGCTGATAGATTTCCAGCTGATTAGGAGACAGGAAAAGATTAGTCAACACTTCTCCAGAGCACCCACTTAGGTTTTGTTGTGAGGCGTTGCAAATAATCCAGGGGCTCCGTGGCACTGCTCAAGTTTCCTGCTGTCCAGATTTCAGCTGGGTTTTTGGAGTGTAAGGAAGGAGTATTAGGTGACCAGCACAACGAATTGACAGGCTTGAATAAGCTGTAAGGCAGCGTGAGGTGCCAAACTGGTGCTTTGGACAGTATTAAGGGATGGACTTAACCATACACCAGTAAGTCCCAGCTATGGACACTTCTCCAGCTGCACGAGGAGGCGTGAGCCAGCCCCCAGCAGGGCTGCTCCAATCTGCACCAGACAAGGCTCTTCCTGGCTGAGCTGGTGGCATCTCCAGGGCTTTTATGGGGCCTTCTTCCAGTCAGGGAAGTGGCTGGGGGTTCACGTTGACCAGTGGTGTCCTGGGCTGAACTCTGGCTGAGAGGCACCCAGGGTACTGAGCCGTGCCTCATCCTCTCACTCAGGGGCAAGGGGTTCAGTGTGGGGGGGGCAGAGGGCAGCTCTGCTGAGCGATGGTCCATATTAATGCTGAGATGGTTGTTTGTGGTGCTTGCAGCGGGAGGGGGCACCCTCCTTTCTCGGAGAGAACTGCTGGCAGTTGGTGCTGCTGGGGGAAAATGTAAATAATGACAAATTTCCATCCTACCATCCAAGAAAGACAGCATCTTGTTGTACATTTGGTTTGGTGCACTGCAATTATAGTTGCTATTCTGGAATGTTATTGGAAAAATTATTGTTCTTTCTAAAATGTTAAGTCATTTTAATGACTAAAAAGTTAATAAGGGTCTTGTTGTTCTTATTATTCATTTATTATCCAATTACTTCATAAAATTGGATCTGAAAATGTAAAATGTATTTTTATGGAATAACAAATGCTACAATTAAGTTTCAGAGAGTAGATTGTTTTTAAATTCCTGTGGAGGATATTAAAACTGAATTAAAAATATTAAAAATGGAATCTGAAAATGAACAACAGCATTAGAAGGGAATGAAAACAAGAAAAGAATGAAAACAAGCTAATGACATTGTTGATAGTACACGGGCATGGAAATGTTAACCCTTTCGCCACTCCAATTTAAAAAGTTACCTGCCCCCACCTCCCCAAGGACCTGGCTTGGCCCCTGTAGGCGTCCAGCTCACCTCTTGCTCAGGGTTACCCACTTAGTGTCTGCAGGACACTGCAGAGTTACAGCAGTCCACATCTGGTCCTGGTGCTGCACAGCCGTAAACCTGAAACAACCATCATCATCAGTGGAGCTGCACTGGTGGAGATCTGGGTTTAGCGTACGTGGTCATTACTTTGAAATGTAATGCACTTTACTGTTATTCGCCTTTCTTTGATGCACGCAATAAATTCCTAGTTAAAAGGATCCAATACCATATGCAGACGATACTTTGTTGACTGGCCAGTCTGTAAGAAATGAAATAAAATAAACATAGAGACGTTTCTATGATGAAATGGAGTCAATTCATTTTTCTTGAAGTGACTGTGAACTGAAGTCAAGACCCTGCTGCAAGAAGGTTGGTGTCTTTTACACCTTGTACAACAAGACTTGGTCCTGTTAGGCTCAATCAGCCAATGTATCTTTCTTGGTTGACAGCTCTGTCATCTCGATTATTAAGGCAAAAAAAAAAAAAAAAAAGTGACAGGAAACCTGATATAGAAAGCATAGTGCTCAGTTTTAATAATCTGAAAGCACCACAATGTATCTGAGCAAATAATTTGAGAAAACTCATTTGATGAGATTGACATTTCCTGCTATGAAATGTTTGTGAAAAGATGGACTATTTTTTTTCCATCATTTGAAATGAGTTGTTTTTGAAGTTGTTGAGCTTCTGCATGAAACTGTCTGATTAATAAACAGCTTGCAAACAATGAATGGTCTATAGCCGATACTGGAAATCTGCATCCAATCAGTGTCAGATAATTATATATTAGGGTTGGTAGAAAGGGTACAAATATGTAACCACAAAAGAGAGTATGGCTTTCAAGCCATGAATTTTAGTTGACAGTCCTTGCCCTTTGTTTGCCAGTAGCATATTCAGATTTAATATTTATTTTTCATATATTCAGTATTCAGAAAAAGAGGAAAAAAAGAGGGTAGTGTTATACAAAATGAAATGCAACACATAACTGTGAAAACATTTGAAATTAAATTTGACTTTGGATTCAAATATGAGTGTTTTCTGAGTTCATTCTCCTAATAGGGTTTATAAGACTTCACGAAGTAGTTCAAACTGAGGGAGTGAAACTTGCTCATGAGCCTGTTCACGGCCTTACATACCTTAAATATTTGCATTAGAGGGCAAGTGATTTTTTTCTGCATATGAATATGTTTATTAAATCTTTCAATATTAATGGAAATTCATAGTTACAAAAGGGAGTACACAGATTTACATGTGTAAAGGGTTGCAAGTATTTGTACTCCAAATGTATTGCTTTTACAATTACAATTTTACAATGCTCATTAATAACAGAGGTTACTCTGCTACTTTGCCAAGCTCATTTCTCTCTCACATTTTTTTTTCTTTCTTCCCTTCAAATATTACTGGTACAGGAATGAATGCACATGAAAATAAAGTTTCACATGATTAGGCCTATATCTGGAAACAGGTTAAAAGTTTCTTTGCCATACATCATAAATAATAGCTCTTTATTGTTCCATGCTCTGGTGGCAGCTGAGTGATTGTATGACAAAACATATAGCCTTATCTTCTGCGGAGGCCATCAGCACTGTAATGTTGTCCCCATGAAGAGAAACTTTCCATTGGCATACTGGTATTTCATTCCCTCAGCATATGGGTGTGTAGACTTAGACATTTCCTAATAGGACAGGAGATAAAAGGTCCCAGGGAAAAAAAAAGACAAGGAACTCAAGGGACGATCTTGTCTTTTGACTCATTAAAAGTTTTTTTTTTTTAAAAGGATGCCTTGCACACTGATTTATCAAACCCATTGCCAACTAATAAATCGCAGTAGCATACAGTTTGCTACAGAACTTGCTATAAATAGGTTAGGTAGATTTTTGTTGAAAATTCTGAGCTCAATCCAAACATAAAACATAATTTATCCATTCTCTGCAGCTGTTTTCACATACTTCTGGTAAACTACACGAAAAATGTGCCATTCTGTGACCTTGAACTGCTTTTCCCTGGTATTTCCTCTTGTCTCTTGGTGAAAACGGAGGCTAATGTTTTGCAGTCTGTATTCAGGATGACAACTGGCTTTTAGTTTCTCCTATCCCACCCACCAAATCTTTTTCCTCTTTTATTAAAAAGACTTTGTGAAAGAACGATCCTAATGAGCCTGTGCATAAGGGATCGCTGAGAAATTACAAAGAATACCAGAGAGAAGGGGAGAACAAGAGATGAATTAATGAGTGGTTTGAAACCCCTTTAATCACCATGGATGAATCCAGAAATGTCAATGTGCTACCAATGAAGCAGTAACTTCAATTTCCAGTAATGCTAAACATGGGTTTTTCTCTTTTCCTTATGGGACTTCAGCAATGCCCTGACTAGGGAGGCCATGTTACACACTCTCAGCTTATTACTGTGATTTTTCCATTCACCTGTGATGAGCAGCTGCCCGGTATTCTCCTAGGAAATGGATTATTTCAAAAAGATTGTCATGAAACCTCCTGCAATCCCCTGGCATCACATGGCAAGAAATAGCTTCAAATTATTGAACTCTGTTGTCATTAGATCTTCATTAGACGACTTTGCTGGTTGCTGTTACTCAGTAATTTAAGTACTCTATGAACAGTTGCCAAAATGCTAATAAATACCTGCAAAAACCTCTTTCCTCAGCTCTTTGTCGTGATGGCCATGGATGATGGTCCTTCATGCTAGAACAGAAATCTGCTAGCAATGCAGATTGTACTGCCTCGCTCACTGGTAATGGAAGTGGACAGCATATAAACCTACCTGCTTGAAAATAGTCTGGCCTGGTGAGCCCAGATGATCTTTCAGGTGCTCTGGGATCCCTGAGAGCCATCTCAAAGACACAGACCTCTTTCCTGGAATCCCTCTAGCCCTTGCTTGAGAAGTTTTCCAGGCACTGACAGTGTTCATTCAGGACAGACAGTGTAATGTTCAGACTTATGCAAACCCTTCTCAGTTACTACAGCTCAAATATTCTCTTTATAAAACTTTTTTTTTTTCTTTTTCTTTTTCTTTTCCTTTTTTTTTTTTTTTTTCTCTTGGTTCTTTCAAAAAGTACTGAAATTAGAAAATATAAAACTGTTCTTCAGCTGGGGTGTCTGCCCTATCCTCAGCCTGACTGCTCACTTCTTCTGTCTGATCCTGAGCCACATCTTGGACTTATCCGTCACCCTCTTCTTTTTGGTCCTTTCAAGGTTTTTCCTCTCCTGACCCACTGCTAACTCTTTCCTCTGAAATGCTCTCTCCCTCATGTGCTTTGTGCACAATGCAAGTGTCTGTTACTGGTTACAGGGTCCCTGGTGTGTTGGTTTTCCTCATCTCATAGCTAACTCTGAAATGCTCATAAGGACCATGAGCAAAATAATTGGGGTGCTCAGACTCTGAGGACAGGACACCCCTAAATATAGTGGAAGGAAATTGCAGAACATACCTGGAGATTTTTAGTGGTAATTTTAAATATATTATGAACCTAACTCTATGATAAACTTTAACAACAATCTGCAATGTCTAGTTCAACCCCATCAAAAAGACATAGCATGAAACATGCAGTTTGCTGCTGCCTTTCATGCAGAATAAAAAAAAATCACAACCATCTAAAGGCTGGAGGAAAGAAATGGCTACAATATAATGCTTTCTGTGGCTGGTTTATTAATTCTGTATTATTTTCAGAAAAATTCCGTTTTGCAATACAAATTGATCCTCAGCAGGAAATACCATCTGGGGACATTTTTGCATGTCTACTGCCTCTACACTTAATTCTGCTCATCTGTGAGGCTGTATCGCATTATTTTTACCATGACAATTCATTCGGAAACCTGTAGATAGGAACAAACACCTCAAACCCTTCCATATTTCAGTCTTTCAGATGCTCACCACCACAGCAATGTCCACTCCCACAGCAGCAGGGAGGTTTTGTGGTGTTGAGGACATTGAGTAGAAGCGCCCATCAGAGTCAAATACCTTTCTGCATAAGAACTTGAATTAAGGTAGCCTAGCTTCACCTCAGTTTTTGTCCTGGGATGGTTGCACTTGTTGGTTTAAGGTCTGGGTTGCAGCTGAAACTGAGCAGTGTGTTTTTTCTGGGCAGACCTTCTGGCTTCTAGCAAGGCTGCAAAAAACTTTCTGATGCTGCAATCTTAGCCAGAGGGCATCACAAAAATAAAGTGCTTATTCCTTTTGGAGAAGACACACTTCCTATTGCAGTTCCCTTCACCCTAAACCCTTTCCCAATTTCTAACATCATGCCGAGCTTGGGTTCTTCACTCAAGTTACCTTTGGACAGAGGGCTCAAACCAAGAGCGAAATTTGCAGCAGCAGTCAATAAAGCAGCTGAGTCCTGTCAGAGGGTCCATCTGTCTTTTCAGAATAACTTTTGTATCACAGTTTAAATAAACTCCCTGGAGGAATTGGGTCTCCTCCAGCCTCACCATCAACTTGACAGGAAATAGAAAAGAGCATTTTCTCCCACTCACACACTCTCTCTCTCTCTCTCACACATTTTCATTTCTATAGTACTACTCAGTCCCTGATGGAGCTGTTTTCCCATATTGTTCGGCAGGTCAGAGTTTTCATCCAACAAATAAGAGGGAAGGGGTATAAACACACTCTATTAATCAAATGGCTAAAATAGAAGCAAAACATCATTAGCTCCAAACAACCCACTATGATTCAAGAAATCTCCAGCCCAGGCTTGACCAGGATTACACTTTTAAAGCAAGCTGAAGGCACTCTATTTCGCTGTAAAACATACCCTGGTCAGGAAGGCACTGACTAAACAAGATTTACTCTGTTTTACTCCAGAATTATCTCCCGTTAACACACAAAGTATTTCTTGTTCAGACAAACCAATGAATCTAGACACAAATTATTCCCTTCACCTGGCATCAAAATTGTTCTAACTTTTTGCCATTAAGAAGAAAAATCTAAAAACCCAGTGCATAGCCCTTTTTTTTTTTTTTTTTTTTTTAATGTCTCTGAGAACACTCAACAATAGTAACGGGGTCAAAACCCAAAAGTTCATGTTTTGAATATTTCTTGTACACATCAAATGAAATTTGCTGAAGGGAATGATGTTTATATTCCCTGACCACCAGGTAAGGATTCAGAGGAAGTTTCAAGTGCAAAGAAGTCACATGAGATACTAAATAGGAACCTACCAAGGCAGATTGATACACAGAGGAGGTACCTAAGGAACAAAACAAATCTTTGCCTCTTTTTTTCAGCCCTATAGAAATGCTATCAACTAAAACGACATTTGACTTTTGTCAGTAGTATTATTATTAGTTGCCAGAAAAATGAGTCGAAATCAAAGCCTTTCAGTTTTAAATGAACAAAGCCAAAGGAAGTTGTAGTCCCACTTCTGTAGAATTTGCAGTAAAAGGAATTAGCAATGGCTTTGCTTTCCTAGCAGAACAGTAGGCAGCTTTGAAATATGTTAGATTACCTGCCACAAAAATTCAAATTACACTGTAGTCAATTTCATTGACTTTCTATTTGAGCAGTCAAATACCCAGCTCCACCTTTGTCATCCTCTGAGAAAACTGCTTTGCATTGTCAATATTATGTACAAGGCACAGGTTGTCTGCTTTGTGTTCACAGATTTTGTAAGCTGTGGTGGTGACGTTATGAGGTTGGCAAATGTGGGAAGAAGTACAGACTTCACAGCACCTACTGAACAGCCATAAGGCTGGGTGACAATCAGAAAGGACTGAGCTGGCCATGAAAAAAACAACCAACCAACCAACCAACCAACCAAAAAACTCTTCCATAGTTTTTGTGTTAAAGATAGCATGAACTGGGCTGTTGGTGCATAATTTGATAGGAGAAGATTTTGGATCTCTGGGAGATACAGCAACTTTCATGGTTTTACTGTAGTGGTTTATGTGTGTGTGTGTGAGTGGTATCCTGCCTGGGATCTATGCTTAGGCAGAAGTGGGTTTGCCCCAGCTGCTGTCTGCTGACAGTAACTGTAGCTGGAAGTGGCCCTAATAATGCAGCTTACTGAATCAAAATCTTAGTGAGTGTTTAACAGAGCTACAGACTGAAAGCCAGAGAAGCTAGGCATACAAAGAATATAAAATACAGCCAGTAAACCTTGCAAAATGCACAGATATCAGTCAATATATTAAATTCTTTGTCCTTGAGGTCCTAGGCCTTCATAGTTAGCAGAGTAGACAGATGTCCATTCTCAACAGAGATAGGACAAGCTGCTTTTAAGCACTATTATTTTTGGCTATATGGAGCTCAGTTAATTAATTGGCAGGTTTTTATGGTAATCCAGCTAGCAGTCTCTATTTCAATGACACAACTATCCCTGATGATTAAAAAACATCTGCTTTGTACTGAAGAAGAGGAGAGCTGGAATGAATCACCTTCTCCTTTCTTAATACAGTTAATGGATTTGAATGAATAATAGTTTTTTTTTTTTCCTCTCTCTCTCTCTCTTTTTTTTTTTTTTTTTTTCCACCGGAATATGCTATTACCCAACTTATTGCTTTTTGCTGTATTCAGCATTTCCATAGTAAGAGAGGTTGGAGACATCACTACTCCATTTCAAAGAATAATCCTCCCAGGTGGGAGTCACTTATATGACGTTTTAAATCAGTGATGCTCCCCAACTACATATTTCTCTGTCTGTTTACACTGGCACTGAATTTGACCCTGTCTTCCTCAGCAGATAAGGTAGGGGCAAGAAAGTTTTCTGCCTTTGGGGTCTTAGGTGAATGCTCTGCTCTAAAGTACACTGATGTTATTGGAAACTCCCATTTGCCTGGGCAGGTTTTTGGATCCTTTTGAATGACCAAAATACAGAGGTCACACATTAAACTGACTTGAGGACTGACTGACTTCAAGACCATATAATTATCCCTACATATGCATTTCCAAATTGGATCAATATACCTTTACCTTGACCTTGACCTTTCCCTTTGGAAAGACATCATTTAGAGTTAGAAGTCCTGACCCTGTGAGGGATTTACTAATGACGTTGTCTCAGTCTATAAAAATTCCTGATTTGGAAATCCCGTTGGGAGACTGGGACCCTGAGCAATGTCCGCTGCTCAATCTGTCTCCTGCCAAAGGAGACAGGACAAGGCATCTCCAGAGTCTCTGACGACAAGACTCATCTAAGTTTCCTTATCTTGGCTGTGTTTCAGTTTAGGTGAGACTTACTTAAATATTGTTAAATAATAGAATCTGGCTGCAAATTTCTAAAGTCAAGATTTGCAAAATCTGTCTGCAGCAAGACAATGTTTTACACAGAATAGACTCCTAAAATCAGTGGTGTTACATCTAGATGCAAGGAGCTACCTCACACTTGGGACAAAATAGGGACAAAATAGTATGTTTTGTATACATAACCATTTTTTTCTTGATCCAATGGAAAGAACACCTTTCTGTGCCTCAGATAACTTGCAGATAATATTATTAGTCCAGGGAACCTTCCTCCCCAACAACCGTAACTTGTACTACTCACTAATGACATTTCAGGAAACGTTACATTAAATAGAGCAAAGCAACATGGTTGTGCAATTCACTTGATTGAATGCACAGGGATAGGAATCCAAGCCAACCCCCCCTTTGGTCTGAAATCCGCAGAGCAGACAGAACTCCCTCTCCATGCAGCGTCTCCAGATTCCCAGGCCTGGTTGAAACCCTTCTTCTGATTTATGAGTAATGAGCCTGCTGGTGATTCCTAAGAAGTCAGCTTCCAAACAGAAGTGCTGATGGGCACTGCACTGTATCACATAAGCTAGACAACACCTAGGCAGACTCTCAAAGGATGCTTTCATTGGGATGAGAAACTATACGGTGATTGAGTGCTCTCCTGTCATTGTCTTCTCTTCTCTCGCTTCGCACAGTATTTAACCTTCAGATTTAGGCTTTCTTAAGTTTTTGTTTTAAAGAACTTGTCGACGCTCAGAGCGCACAAATGTATGAAGCCTAGTGGTGAAGGTGCTGGTGAGACTGATTGATGCAAAAGTCTGGTTTTGAGGAGGGGAGGGGGGGAGAGAGATTCCTTTAGTTGTGCTTAAAAGAACGAAACTTAAAAACAAGACAGGAGAGTTGAGTGGAAGTTGAGAGGTTGAATGCAAGCTGTGCCAAGATTTGAAAAGTTACAAGCTAATGCTGGTACTGCATGTTTTCTTAATGACTGAGGAATCAATCGTTTTTTTTTACATGGAGCTCCCAGCATAGAGACAGTATAAGTTAATAGTGTATTATAAAGTCAATGAAGTGATTAAAAATGAATCAATATTGGTCTTTTAACCAAAGAAAAATGTCCTGAGGCATGTCTTTACTGAATCATTCTTTGTCAAAGGTCTTTCTTAATTGAACTTCAAAAGATGTCTGGTTAATTTCTGCCTACTGTCCTCTGAATTTTATTTCTGAACTTTATTTGAGTGTAAGACTGAAATTTAGGTTGGAGCTCTACTACCTAGCTGCATCCTGCGCTTGTATGTACATGTGAGCATGTCTTGGCCATCTGATGAACATGCTGTTAGAGCTTGCTCCCATCAAATCTGTTTGCCTCAGTGGGCTTTCATGCTTGCACCCACTTGGATTCTAAAGCAGCTCCCACAAATGGGTGCCCATCCAAAAGGAAATAAGAGGCTTCAAGTTAAATAATTGCTAGTCTGACAGTTGTGCACTTCACAGGTGTTGCTGTTCAGAAACAACTAGGTAGGCTCTGACAAAGCTGAGACATCTCCAACACATCGCAGAGATGTACCTTATGGAGGTGCTACCTGATGGCCAGGATTGCCCAGATCCAGCAGCAGAAGACATGTGACTGATGCCCTCTGCCTCCATGACAGGGCTCAGAGCAGGCACCCACCTGAACTGCAGTTTACAGCAGTTTCAGAAACCTGTGCAAGGCACTGTTTATTTTGGAGCACAGTATTGTGCTGTCCCAATCAATGCTTGTCCAAGCAGCACTAGGGCAGTTAGCTTGAGATGTTAAAGCAGCTATATTTTTTAAGAAACAGGAATTTTTATGCTAGACTTGGGGAAGATTTTAATTTTTTGTGCTGCTAATGGAGTATCAGAGTTGCCTTTTGGTATGCTTTATTCATAAACTGGTCTGGAGACAATTTTTTTCTTCAAAGTATTTTTAAAAAATGAATTGTTTGTAGTTCACATGAAGTTATTCCTCCTCCAGGCTATACATCAGTGCCTCACTATGCACCAGTTACTCCCTTAATTTACAAGCTGTGGTAGTCATTGTGTGTTACTATGTTTTTAATTTATTTATCTGGGAAAGATCCACTCAGTGTCAATGTCTTTCCTCCCTTGCTTCTTACTAAGGTCCTGATTTTTGTACATATTACAAATGGAATATAAAGTAGTCAGAGTGAGATGCCCAGATTTTGAAAGCACTTGTCTTACACAGAAAATTTGCCTAGAAGAGGGACTGAAGGAATTGCTTGAAACACTGTGTTGCAAGACACAATTTTATAGTTAACCGGGGCAGGAACAACTTCATGTTGACTGATCTGAGTTAACCCTATGATTCTGACAGAGTTTGATATTCTCCATTCAACTTTCCTTGAATATGTCTTCCTCCATCTATACAGATCTGCATTTCTGCATGGAGGGGGCTGACCCATGCCAAGTCTCATTCTGATTTCAGGCACACAATGTGCCCTTTGATGTGCACTTACTCTGCACCGTGCGAGGTAAAGCTGACCGACCTCTTGTTTTGTGCATAGGTAATTTATGCACTGCCTCTGGGAGCACACAAATGACAGGACTTACATGTGTGAACCCTATTTGCGCATGAAATCAAGTGCAAATTTAGAGCAGATGGGTTTTTGACTTATAAGTGGTAGAATTTATGGCCAAGATTTAAGAAAAAAATAATAATAAAAAAATAAAAAGAAGCTTGAAGGTAGTTTCCCAAGTCTACTCTTAGGTACCCATTCTAAGACCTGATTTATATGTAAGATAAGACCCTCATCCCCACACACCTTACTAGTGCTTGAAAAGGAGGCTGCTTATTTGGGTGCTAGTTACATGCCTAACTAATTCATGGTCTTCTTTAAAAATAAAACATGGCTGCATGGCAACAAAAAGCACAACAAAAGGTGCCTGGTTTGATTATCTCATCAGTGAACTGATGCTTCTCATGTGAAGGGAGAGGTCAGCTGAGGAGAGAGGTAGGTGTGAACGCCTGCCCAAAATGAATGGTGGGGAGCCCCAAGGGGTGCAATGAGGAAGGGGTTAGCACCATTCTACTGTGTGTGATGAGTTGGGATTTGTGCTTCAGGGCTGCCCATTTCCACTCTAAATGGAGGTTGTATAGATGAACTGCTCCTCTCTTCTCTTCAGACTCATGTTTGCAGGACTCTCCTTGGCTGAGGGCTCACTGATGTGAGCGCAATCCTCCTCCCAGATCCAAAACAGTTCTGGAGTATTTATACTTGTGTGTGATGAGAGTTTAGCCTAACCTTTTGCATGTCCAAAATCAGAAGGGCAAGGCAGTCACCCTTGGAGGTTGTGGCTGCCCCTTCTAGCTCACTTGGTGGGTTGTACACACTTGCTGCCCTTTGGTCTCATGTGCAATCGCCAATACAGTGTAGCAGTATTGGCAGGAGAGGTGAACCACCCTTAGCTACTGCAGGTCCCGGCTAGAGGCTCTTCAGGGTTGCAGGTTTGTCCTTTTTTTGAAATTTCCTTCAACTTATTTGGTGAATAATTCCATAAGCTTTGGACACAAATTTTGTTGTATTCTAAGCACTATACATAGACAGGGTGTTTTCCCAAAGTAAGTGTGTGGAGAGCATGGCAAGTTTTGATTTCCCCACTCTTCCCCTTTGGCTTCTGGTTCCCTTTCTTTCTCTCATATCTGTTCACAATTGGGCAAGGTGCTCTGCTGCTGCCTTTCATTGCTGGGCTCTTGTGCTGCTAGCCACCCTCCAGGACCTGTTCACAAAGAACAGTAAAGCTGTCCAGGACAGCTTTGTGAATCCTATTCCTCCTAAGTAGTTTATGACTTCCCTCAAGCCTGTGGAAATGCTGGTCTGCAGAGACAGCATCCGTGGCATGCTGGGATGTCCATTCACTGTGGGAGCCCTGTCATGGTTATGGATGATTCTTTATTTGTAAAATAAAATAATATAAAATAAAATAACATAAAATAAAATCAAATAAAATGAAATAAAATAAAAAATCCATCACAAGGGCAGAAAAAAGATCTACTGGAACAGGGCAGCCCTGCTTGTTCCGCTGACTCACAAACATTTGGTACATATAAACTCAAATTGGTACATAATAAAATCTTCATAACTGAACACTGTGTGAACAAGTATGTTTGGTATTCCTAAAGGCCAGTCTTTTCTTTGAGTTCCTATCCATCAGTCTTTTTGTTTGACTGTGGCCTCTATCAGCAACTAAGAAAATTTTAACCTATTTTGAAACTATCATGCCTTAAAAACAGGACACAACGTGACTCCCTGCTGGGCTAAGCACTCACTGAAGTGAGCAGAGGGTTCAGAAGGTTATAGATACTCTATAAGTGCTAAAAAAAAAAAAAAAAAAGTAAAAAAAAAAAGTGCAATGTCTTTTATTTCTCATCCACCCCTCTGTAAGTCTGACTACCCTACTACTATTTGAAAATCCCAGCCTGAAGGATTCACAGCCATGAAGCCCAGCACATAACAAGTTGACGTGTTACCCTGCTGCTGTTATTTCTGCAGCTACCTCCCTTTGCGTAAGAGCAATTTGATATATTTTGCATTAAGTTACAGCAAGTTCTGTGGGCCGGGGCTGGGTCCTACGATGCAACACTCAGAAGAATTGTTTGGCTTTAACAAATGCACTGCTGGCACTCATAGCACTGCTGTGAGTATTCTGGAAAGAGACCAGTCATCAGAAAGGATGCCCTTCCCAGAACTGACATGTGGTTTGCACCTTTCTCCTGAGCACTTGCTTGGCTTAGCGTTATAAATGACGTAATTCCCTGCTGAAGCTACTAAGGCTGCTTTTTGTCCTCCTCTCTAGCTGTATGCAGTGCTGGGACGGAGAGCAAATTCATGGCGAGATGTGATGATACATCACCACAGATGAACACAAAAAGTACAGCCTGCCTGCCCAGTGCATGGTGTGGATGCAGCCATGTGCATAAATGATTCAGACCCTTCTTTTCCCAATAATAAAAATTTTCTGAATAATGAAAATGTTCCCCAGTAATTGAAAATTCTACCTTAATGTCAAGACTTCTTGTAATTTAGCTATGGGTACTCTGATGACAATCTGGGCAGAGGAACCCTGTTTTATGTGTTGTGGTGAGGGTTCAGCTGCTGCCTGTTTCTGTAGGCTGGCAAGCAGTAAGTCTGAAAGGAAAAAAATGAGTTAAACTTGCCAACCAGCACCTGATTTCAGCTGGTATGCTAAGCTAAATCAAGGCTATTACAAACAGAGGGACAGAGTATGCATAGTTTCATGTCCCCCTCCCTTCTCTTCCAGATAACGTCCTCACCAGCACACAGAGATTCAGAAATCGTAAGCCAAAATCAGGGGAGTGGCATAAAAATTTGCTGAAAATTAAACAAAAGATCTAGGTTTTCCTTGCCATCTAGCATGCAAACAGATTTCAGTTATTGTTTTGTTACTGTTCTCTACAGTCTCAGGGGATAGAATTATTGGTTTTTATTTCTTTGTTATAGAGCTGAAATTCTCACATGGTCAAATCAAGAGATTGCAAGAACCAGAGCTTTAAGAAAAGCACCAAATGTTAGTGAAGCTTGTGATAAAATCGCAAGAACTGGAAACCTTACAGAATCTCAGCCCAGAAGAGAGTTTGACTTAAAAACTGAATAAACGACAAAGGCCTATACCACCTAACGTGTATGAAAAGGTGCAATAATATTGTGAGCCATTTCTGTTCTTTTGTTAGCAATAGAGCCACATAGCAATTTCCGGGACTGTAAAAACATCCTAATAAATTTTCAGTGTTTCCTTGTGTTGGATGAATCACAGAAATGCCACTAGCCTTGAATAGGTTTAGCATTCAGATCAACTGTTCGAGAGAAATTCAGCCGAATTGGTGCGTAACTAAAAACGGGCTGTAAATCACGGTCGCAGACCATACAGGATGGAGGGCTGTTTAACAATTTCACCCACAGTAACTTCCCTTCAGGATGGAAGCACGGCCTTCATCCACGATGGGAAATGAATGTCTCAACCAAAGGGAAGACTGCACCCTCTCGCTGAGCTGGCTGGACGTGGTCCGTGTGTGAGTAAGAGGAGTGTAGGAAACAAGAAATAACGTTAGGGACCCAGCAGGTCTTTCTGGTGCCACTCATTGACTTCAGCAGCAAAATTGCAGTACGCCATTGCCCCACGCAGGAAGCACAAGGTCTGGCTGTCCTACAGCCAGCAGTAACGGGGAGCTTCTACCTCTCAGTAAGACTGCCAGTTCACCTGAACTGCCCATCATCAAGTTCCCGTCTGGCAGCAGCTGACCGTGCTCAGGTTGGCACTGAAAATGTGTCCTTGCAACATCTTCAACAGCTGTGGAATGTGCTGGGGCTCTAGCAACAGAAACAAACCCCAGCAGTAATTCAGCTCACTGTTATCAGCAAGGACATACTGGTATAACTGGGATGCCCAGGAGGTCTAATTTGGCTTTGCAGTATTTGAGGCCAGTCTTGGAGGCTCCTTGGGAGAGTTGTCCTTTTTATATAGATGGTAAGAAGAAGATAAATGCTTTTTGGCAAGAACATCACGTCTTCTTGGTACTTCCTTTTAAACACTCTAATGACGCAGGGTGGACTTTGGGAGAAGTTGTAGGTTGAGCCTTTTGCTGTTTCAGCTAAAAAGGGACAATGGTGGGACACAAAGTTCCTGCGGGTGATGGGAATGGGTGGAGGAAGTCCTTCGCTGGGTAAGAGGCAGTCCTTTCCTCCGAGGCCAAAGCGGGAGCGTGTGTCGCGAGGCAGGAAGCAACGCCAGTGGTCATTTGCTTTTCTGAGAGGCCTGCCAGGCCCAGGTCAAGGCAGGCAGAACCAAAGGAGGAAAAACTGCTACAGGGGGATCCAGGAGGAAGGCCAGGAAGGAGGGGACCACAGGTAGCGATGCCAGCTGGAGCAGGCAAGGAGCAGAGGCTTGCCCTGAGGCCTTCTGGTGAGAGAGGGTGGAGGACAAGATGGAGGGGGCAGGCTGCAAGAGACACCGAAATGAAAACAGTGAAAATTGCACTAAGCCGGAAGGACTTTCAAATAACCAGGAAAAAAAAAAAAAAAAAAAAAAAAGTATTCCAGGTATTTCATGGGCTGAATGCATGTGTGTCTGTGAATCCTGACCTCTTTACTCAGCCACCTCCTGCATGCTCCCCACTAGGTGCCAGTATAGGAGCACATCACTCCACAAGCACATCAACACTGCAAACAGGCTGTGTAGTGAAGACTTTGCAAATATATCTCTATACATACACACTGCGTTCTGGGTTTACATTACTCTCTGAATATACAATATGCACAGAATTGCCAGTAGCATCTATAGCTATGTCCAGGGGCAGTATTGCAGTTAAATGGTTATACATGGGACACTGGACTGCCTTGGCCTTCGTGGAGTGCCCACTGCACCTGGGCACTGCGAGCCCCATCAGCCAGAAAACAACTGCACTGCATTGCTACTTATTGCCAGAAAATATGTCTTTGTCATAGTGTGACTTTTACCCAGAAAGCAACAGCCAGATTTGGGTTGTTGATCTTTGGTTTGATTTTGGGATTTTTTTTTTTTTTTAAATCCATATGGCAACAGGCATAGGTAAATAATTTTGCAAATTGCTTCCATGCTTTAAAGTGTGTGCATTTGCAGTGCAAAGTGGTATATCACTCTGCATGAAGGTGCCTAATAGGTACCTGACAGAGCCTCCAAACTGAGCCACGGGGGCAAAAGAAATCCATGCTTCAGATACTTTTCAAGTCCCTCCAGGAGAAAACTGTCATTACATACCCTGCACAATCCCATATCCGCGGCAGACTCAGGCAGAAAATTAAGGGAACAAACACTGACTAAAGTCATAAAGAGGACAATACTGTGTCACAGACCACCATGGGAACAAGCAGTTCCACGAAGCTCTGGTGCTTGTCAAGTCTTAAATCTTTCCAAAAAGAGGTTAAGTCTCTTGCCTTGGTTTCTCTGCTACCTGTGCCAAAATAAATAGAATGTGCTCAACTCAAGAAAACAAATACTTGAAAATAACGAAAAATCAATAGTACCCTTGTTATTCAGTAGCAGGTATACAGATCTAATCTGACAGACTGTATTGAAAGTGTAAACTGAATGCTCGCAAACATGTATGAGTAATGTCAAGATGAAATGTTAGCTTGAATCTTATCAATTCAGTTTATAGAATAGGGAGGCATTACCAAAGTATAATTTACCTGTTTTAGAAAGAGTTGTTCTCAATACAGTGAGCATGTGTTTAGAAACGTTTGGATTTCAGGTACCCTTCTTCATTACCAAGGAACTTTTAGTATTGCCTCAACCTGTCAGCCTCCCGAGTTGGGAAGAAATATGAATGGCAAACCAATGTGCATGGAGACACTTAAAGGAGTCTTTCATTCTTGGCCTGGTGTCGTTATTCCCATGGGCAGAAGACAAAGAAATATACAGCTAAGGAACAATTTCACATAAAAAATACATCCCTTTGTCCAAAAGCCCTGAGATGTGTCATGTTGTTATGGAGCACATACAGGAACTGGCTGTGCCCTTTTGTACACAGCTGGCCTTTAGGCTCCGTGCAGTCTGCAGCCACGGACCCCACTCGTCTGAGGGAACTATGAATTTAACGAGATGCTCAGCTTTCATTTTCCAAATGTGGGTATATTCAGCCCTTTTCCTCAGCAAATGGAAATAGCTAAAGGAAGGTTATATTTTTTCTTTCTTTTTTTCTTTTTTCTTTTTCCTTTTTTTTTTTTTTTTTTTTTTTTCCCCTAGAGTTTTAAAAACAAGAGTAAGATGTAGTCTTCCATGGTTGCAACATGGATGAGGAAGAATGTAGTGTCAGAGGGATGGAGAAAAGTCTTTCCATGGTAAATGCGGTATGCCCTCAGCCCAGGAGGCCTGCAGCAGTGGTCAGTATAATCTGCTTTGTGGGGAAAGTACAGGATGAACACATTTTTACTGCTCCTCTGTTTAAACTGGGGAAATAGCATGCAGGATTGCAAATATTAGAGGAGGAATCTGTCCTATTATTTTTGGAGCAGCATCCCCTCTGAAATGTGTAAGTCATCAGAACAGAATGAATCCAGTGACTCAAGTGCAACTTAGACGAGTATTTTCAGCAAGGAAAAGAAAATGACTCACCAGGAGATTTGGGTTAGGGGGAGTCACGACAAGGGACTGGGCCTTATTTCTGAGTGGAGAACTGAATGTAGGCTGTGTCCTGCATTCTCTTCTTGTTATGGCTGAGGCTGGGTCGTCACCTGGAAATAGGTTGCTTAGTATCATATGCCAATGGCGAGAAAGTCAGAGGGAGTTGAATGTGTCATCTGCATTTCTGAGGTGGTCCTCTGCTGGTGTTGGCAGCGAGGCAGAGCTCCCAGAGGTCTCTCTAGTGTCTGGGAAATACAAAAATAGCTGTGCCATCCCTTGGCATCACACAGGACAGGTCTTCTTCTGTGTCTCCTGGTGAAAGGTGGCCTGGGCCCATTGGTGCTCTGTTCAACCCAGAGCCAGCACTGCCAACACTTCAACGAGACCCTTTGCTTGCACTGTTTGCTGAGCATCAAAACCCGGTCTTAAACAGGGAAGATGCAGATGACAGGTATGCACATTGCTTCACTGCGGGCGCTTCATTTGAGTGGCTAAATCAAGATTGTTGTCCTTGATTAGGGAGGGCTTTTCTCCCAAGGCTCCCCATCTCATCATGTTGTGGGGTTAAATTATATGCTCTGAAGGACAACACACCCTGTCTTGAGTACTCAGGGATCATAAGGAGTGTCACCATCACAGTTACCTCTTCTTCCTCATCTCCACAAAAACAGGAGCTCACAGGGCATACTTCCCATTTTATAAACAGGACAGGAAAGTTTCTGGACTTTCTGTAACCGGGCTTATCTGATTTGGATCCTCTGTTTCAGTGAAGGTTAGTAAATTATTAGTTTTACTTGTAGAAATTATTCTCTAATGGAGAGCTGCTTTGAAAGCCAGGGAGTCATCTTTTATTTTGTGAAGACCAGAGGTTATTGAAGTCTCCAGCTTCGCTTCATGGAAACAAAATGCATCGTGGGGGCAGCTTAGCTCATGGTGCCTATAACTACCTGTCAGTACATGGAGACACCTAAGTTAGATGTGAATATTAATGCTACTCTATCTGCTGCTATTTCTGACAGACAGCATGGACTTTGACACTTTGTCCATCTCCTTGGGTGTGTCTTGCCCTCCTTGGGATCCTGTGGTGGAACATGCTCTGCTCTTGGTGGCTGAATTTGTTCTGTACTCCTGCAATGGGCCAGGCACAGGCCCTCCCTCTAATCCTGTCTTGGGAAATTGCATGACCCTTGGAGTGTGCATGCATGTGAGAATGTGAACACCCTGCCCTGGAATTTTCATAGGACAGAAAACGGGCTAAATCAATTAGAGCAACAAAAATGCAATTGGTTTTGTGCGAATGTATTTGCAAGATAAGAATTATCTTCACTCTTTCCCCATGAACAATAACTGACAACATTATACTTCTCCTCAAATGCTTTTTGATAGGTTAATGGGCCCATTTTGAGAGCTTATAATTGCAACAGCTTCGGTTCAAGAGCTGATGTGATGGATTAAGTCCCTCTTGATGCCTGGAGTTGGGATACAATACAGGGATACAGCCTGGACCCTCTGGTGCCAGAGGGCTTAACACAGTATTGACAGGGCTGTGCATATTAAATCCAGATCAACCTTCTGAATGAACACAGGCACATCTGAACTTACAAGGCTGGAAATCTCCTTCCACAGTCTTAAAGGAGTTATTTTTAGTAAAGATCATTGAAAAAAAAAAAAAAAAAAAGAAAGAAAGAAAGAAAAAAGCTCATACCCCTACTTACTGCTGAGATATGAGCTGAAGGAAACTCTCCTGTCAGATCTGTTTCATATATGTTACGAGAACAGCAAAACAGAAAAGTTCAGTAGGGCAGTAGGGCATTATTTTATTTTCTTTTTTTTTTCCCTTTTTTTTTTTCTTTTTAAAAATCTTTTAAATTTATGGGATCTGACAAAATAGTCTTGAGGGTGCCAAGTCGAAATGAATCTAGAGGTATCCTTCAACATCTGGTGATAGCCACTGATTAGTTTGGCAGAAGCGGTTTCCCGATGCTCTGCAAATGAAAATTAACACACTTTGGGGCTGCCTTGGAAAAATGCTGCAAGTTTTCCCATTTCAGAAGTCTGTGTTGGGCAGCACTGTGCTCCCAGGGTCAGTCCATGCTTGGGTGGGTAAAGCTGCACTCGCTGACTCTTCCCTTTGGAATGAGCCAGGCTCTTCCCACAGCCAGGTACGAAGCAACGCGAGGTGGGGCAGGCACTGCTTTCTCCTTCTTGCTGGTTTCCAAAGAAACTCACTTTTTTTTTTTTTTTCCCTTCCTTAGCTGTAAACTGTGATTTTAAAATGCATTCTAAAGGGAAAAGCAAATGACAGCACATAAACAAGTCTCTCATCTTGCAAGCCCACTTGTCTTTGTGTAGTAAAGAGATTCTTGCTAGAACCAAGTTTTTTTTCTAATGGCACCGTACTCTCTTGAAAAAAGTCTTGATTCAGGTGGCCCAAAGTATTTTGCAGACAAGTGTCCTTTTCAAAAACTTTTTTTGCCAAGTGTCCAGATCAAGTTTTCCTTAGGTCCCTCTCCTACAAGCTGAGAGAAACGGGTTGAAGACATCAAGAAACCTGCTGTAGGTCAGGTTTTGGAATGTGGGTCTCTCTCAGCCCCAAGTTCAGTTCCTTTAACTCTTGGCAGTTTAGGGGTAGGTGACTGTCTCAGCACATCTTCAAGGCCCTGCTTCTGTTCCATGCCAGAAGTCCATATTTCAGATCTTCAGAATTACCCATAAAATTACATCAGGGTTTTCCAGTGACTTGTAACACATTATCGTTAATCAGCATTGAGAAGGAGGTTATTCTGGGGCCTTGCAGTGGGCTAGCCCAAACCATGATGATATTCATGATTCATAATTTATTTATACTTTTTAATCAAATGCACACAGATATTTGGGGGAATAAAAAAAGAAAGGTCAGTTTCAGGAAGGGGAAAACACTGAGGCCGGTGTTTCAAGACTACAAAAACGAAGCTGTTAGCAATTCCCCTGAAAATTAATTCCCCTGTTCACCTAGTGGGACTTCCCAGCTTACAAAATCTTGGAGTGTGCATACTGGTGAGAGCCATGCACCCTCTTGGTCTCTAAAACTTCTGTGAATAGCCAAAAGTAGGGAATTCTTAAAATGTTTATGAAAAGCTTTGTTTCACTTCTTTATGGTTCTTTTCCATCCAAACCTTCTAGCATTAACACAGGTGTTTCACTTCTCTCTAACCTGATCTGCTGCTGTTTGCACTCTCCAAGGCGACACATGAAGATATTAATGATACTGCAAATGCCAGCTGTGTGATCTAGGTTAGTACAAAGGTTTGCTCGGCTATTTACACTGACATTAAAAGGTGCAAGTCCTCTCTGGAAGACATGGGAAATAGTACTCCATAATGGAGAGACCAGATACAGTAAGATAGTCTTTTCTGCTGTTTGGTTTAAAAAAATAGGTCAGCAATAGGTAACAATGGCTTCTGGTATGGCATCATGGTTCAGATCTGCAATATATATATATGGTTAGAGTTTGATGTCTTAAAGCATTGTTTCCCTTAACATGTCCTTGGATTGTTCTGTACCTTGTGGGGTGGGACATATTGTCATGGATGAAGCACTGTATGGTACACATCTAATTAAAAATGAACCTTTTTTTTTGGTTGCTTTCCATGTTAAGGTGGGAAGAATGTGCTGCTAATTATTATTTTGCCACTCTCTGCAAGATCTTGCCCCTCCAGGATTTTGCAGTAGATCTACTGTGTGCTACTTTATTTTGATTGAAAACCAGGGTTGTCACCTGAAAGCTTGGCTGACAGAACTTTGCTTCTGTTTTGCAGAGTCGTGAGGTTTGAAGGCAAAATGAGTAGTCCATTGCTGACAGATGCTGTCTAACTTGAGAGAGCTCTACTGACTGAGACCTTACAGACTCTCCCAGAAGTCTATTCCTGTTGTCACTATCCTACCTCATGCCTGTTTTGAATCTTCCTGGTGACAGTTTAAGCTCATTACTTGTCTTGTGTCTTTTTGGGACATGGCTAATAGAGTATTACCTTCCTCTTTGCAGCCGCTTTTTTTATATATACGTATTTGAAGATTATTGTCATTTCTCCTCTCCTTCCTAGTCTTTTTTCCCCTCGATTCATGCAGCTTTACTTTGCTGATCATATTTTCAGGATCTCTGATCATTCGTGTTCCTGTGCTCTCCAGTGTTGCTCCACATTTTACTTTGTGTAATTCCCCAAGCTCAGCATACTACTCCTGGCAGGCCCTTCCAATGTCTTTTAGGCGATAATTCTCCTTATATATCACAGAGCAGTACTTGGATATTTTTGTGATAGGCCTGCCCTTTATTCTCCTAGATTGTTTGGTAGGGTTTTTTTTTTTTTTTAAACATACGTAACATTTATTTCTCAGCTTGCATTTTAGAAAATACCTGGCATCCAGTTTCAGTTTGGGTAACCATATGCCGACAGGACACGCTTGCTAGCTCTTTGATTCTGTATCTACAGAAACCAGGGGCAATAAAGGGCCATTGCTCTGGAGATTTTAGTATTTGTTGAGTTAAACATTGCAGAGCAGCCTAGCATCCCCACCCTCGTCATGAATGAATCTGGCAGGAATGAGTTTGAAGTCTTGCTCTGGTTGACTATAAACCTTTATTACACGTGGGATGTTCCTTGTGGAGAGGGGGAGGTGGTTGCCTCCCAGATGAAATAAGCAGAGTTCATCGGCTTACTCACTGCCCTGCTGAGCGGGGTTTGATGGGAGTTGCGCAGGGTGCCTGGCACCTGCTGGAGCAGGGAGGCTGGCTGGCAACCATAAACCCACAGGCAACCTTGATGACTGCCCTCGGCGCAGACTGTAAATAACAAAGGCATTTATTTTATTTTTTCTATGGGGATGGGAGCAGTGGTGAGAGTAAACAGGAGGAATTAAAACCACCATCTTGCTGCAGACGGGTGGTGGCGTGTCCTGGGCTTTCACCACCGCCGAGCTGTTTCTGAGCCCTCCATAACAATTTGTATTCAAGGAAAGTTGGCTTGTGTCTTCTGCCCTTACCTTGTCCTCACCGCAATGAGTATATGAGCAAATCTCTACAAAAAAAAAAAAAAAAAAAAAAAAAAAAAAAAAAAAAAAAAAGCACACAGAAAATAGAGACAACAATAACCACTGGAGTGCTGCTGACTGCCTAAGACCACTTCTTTTTCCTTCCTATTTACTTTCTAGCCCCTTTTCTCAGCTAAATCAAGGGATACAACCATGGATCTCTTCCAATTTCATTGGAGTTTTACTTTAACTTTGTTTTTCAGCCTATTAACCAGGATCTATGATGTCTTTTTTTTCTTTTTCAGCCATAAGGGTATGTGTGCTTGACCTATGGGCAAGTAATCCTCTGTCATGTTGCTACTGACTGCAAAGGATATCAAGAAATGCTCACCAAAGAAGTCAATCGTGATGTCATCATCACAATCAGAAATTCCTTGTCCTTTCCATGTGCCAGCCACAGAAATGGGTCCCACAGCTGCAAGAGAGGGCCCTTGCAATAGGAGGACAAAAGGGGCTCAGGCTGTGTCGCTGCCCCTAGTGAGAGATTTGTTCATCTGGCAATACAGGGCTGAATCCCCTCGCCTTTTCTGAACTTGGAAGCAAGCTGAGTGGTCAATTTTGCTCCTTGTGTGGACAGTGGTTAGAAATCCCAGCTGCTATAGAGGCAAGCCAAAGAGTCAAGGTCATGGACTGTGGAAATCCTGGACCAGAGAAACCCAGGGGCTCTAGGAGCAGACTCCATCAGCACTGCAGACGAGCACTAAAGGTTTCAAATTGTTTGTGCACTTTGTTTCCAGAGCTGATATTCTGGGACATTTCCAGCACTGAGTTGAGTTCAAAGCAGTTGGATGGACAAAGCAAGGGAGTCTTTACCTCTGAGGCTGTTAATTTTACATTTTTATTCACAGTACCTTGTATCTGATGGGCAATTGCAAAACTGTAAATTATCACACAACTGTCCAGGTCCCAACAGGAGTGAGTATCTGACGGCTAAAGGGGAGGTCAGGAGGACAGGGCCAGAGGGCAGAAAATTAAGGCTTCAATTAATTGGACTTGCTTTCCCTCAATTAGGTTTTGAACAGTGATTTGTAACCCTCCTCTTTCTTGCCTGGGTGTGACCAGACCTGCACTGCAAACTCAGCTCTTCTGCTAAATGCTCCTGCTCCTACAGTGTTTGGAGTTTGTACTGTTGAATGCAGTAAAAAGCATGATTCATGTTACAACTGAAGAAGAAAACAACAAGGAAATGTATATAAAATGTGACTGTTTGTAACGGCAGAATTCGCATTTACAAGGGCTTTCATGGAGAAGCATTTATCGTCCTGTAAAAGAGAGGTGCTAGGTGGGTGTACAATCAGCTCTCAATTATCCACGAGCAGCTTATCCAGATCGTGGATTAACTGTGCCGTGGAGTCCCTGACACTTTGCTGGCACTGTGCAGGGGGGTCCGTCTGCACTCAGGAGCTCCAGCACGGCGTTCCAGGACTGAGTCCAAAGCTTTACTGACGGCTGTGTGGCAACACCGAAGTATGTCCCGGCTCCAGCAACATTTATCCTTGTGGTTGCAGTGTTGCAAACATACCTTGGGTTGCACATTAGCTAATACACCCTCTTGGAGAGGAGCGCAGAAATACCTAAGAGATTGTGCAAAAGCCAGGTTGTGTCTGGCAAAGCCAGAGCTGAATTAGAGCTAATAAGTCTGGCTAAACTTAAGTTGACTCTATCTGGAGTCAATCACAAAACTGACCAGTCTTCACTTTCAATATAGGCAACGTGCTAAAAGATATGCAGGCCGTGTCCCAGCTGTGCTGCTGGGAGTGACTCCGAGCTTCCAGCTCTGGATGCCTCCCAGAGTTTGTCCCAGGCACCTACTGAGCTGAAGGCTGGGAATGTAGCTGTCCTTTTCTCCCTCTCCTCTTCCTCTGTGCAGAAAAATGGCCTTGATCCCCAGGTGGGGTCCAGTAAGTACTCCAAATGCTGGCGTGGCTTTGCATGATACACCACAGAAAGTAAAGCTACACGGGAAATACGTGGATGATGTGGAACACTTGAAGTGTGCCTGTCACACACGGGGAGTTTTCTGTTTTCTGGAAATTAGCTTCCACTGGGATGGTCTGGAAATGACCATGTAGTGCAAGTGTTATCTGTTGTGTCAGCATGATCCTGGGCATTCCATCATGAAGTCCATGGCATTCGAGTGGGGGAGGGTTTGGCCCAACATACTGCTAAAGCTAAAAATGCTCATGTTTATCCCACTGCCTTGACTTTGCACTTTCCCACCTTTTCTGCTTAAACTCCCCATCTTTTTTTCCGCCTAAACTCCCCATCTTTATATGGTAATGAAGAAAGTGGATATGCCATAAAAACACTGGAGGAGAAAAAGCCATAAATGAGTCACTGAAAATATTGATAAGATCGCTGATATGGAGCTGATCCATAGCTTCCAGCCTTCCTGTTTTTCTGTGCCCACTCCTCTTGCAGCTTCTCAGGCCCAGCCATGCCCCTCCTCGATGGTCGGAGGGGGACCAGAGGGATTTCTTCACCTCCCCGTAGCGAGGACATATGCCAGAGCCACAGAGCTCCTTCCTCACCGTGCCAGGATGTCACAAAGTCTATTTAGCACCTACAGCAACCCCTGACAATTCTCAGAGCTACTTATAGCAGCAACCAAAATGTCTTATCACACCCCTGTCTTGGTGACAAATTAAAACTGCAATTTGATTATTACCATCTTTCCAAATAAAGGGCTGGGCCTTGCTTCCCCTGACGCTGATTGCAAAACTGGACTTGACTTCAGTGGAAGCAAAGCTTGCCTCGGGATATATTTAGAGAAAGTAAGTAGCAGCTATTTTCCGAGTGTTTATTTTACATTTCAGGTTTAGGCATTTGCAAGAGCGGTTTCTGACGGACTTTGTATAGCTGGGGTTGTGACTAACAATAATAACAGGCAAAGCTGTGACTTTGCCCTAGCCCCGGAACAAGAGGCCACTCCGTCCCCGGAGTCATGCAGAAGGCACATGGTGACTCACACCCTCGTAATCCCTCTTCTGGGTTTCCCCTTGCTCCACGGGAAAGGAACTTTTTTTCCTGTTCTATTCTTGCCGATGTGCGTGGTCCCAGCCATGCCGATCCCACAGCTGCAAAACATGCCGAGAGACCACCAGCACCAAGACCCACACATCAGGGGGTTTAGCACCCAAGGGAAGGTGAGCACTGGTATTTAGCATTAAACAAAACTCCATTTCATTCTGCCTGGAGCGCGAAACAACTTGCTTCATGGTGGAAAGCAGTACAATGGCATACAAAAGGGCTCCATCTGCTTCATTCCCCTGCACAGCTCCCCACAAAATACATTGCCTGAGCAGTGATTTCAAGGTGCACCACGGATGTAGCCTCTGGCTTCCAGGTGACACTGCAAGTCCAGGATGTTGGTTAACCAACCACACAAGGTGTCACTGTGGCAGCCTCATACATCACTTTTAGTCATTTGTTAATTAAGCCACCTCCTTCCTCACAGAGGTGCCATCTGCAGGTGATGCTGTCCAATGATCCAACACATGCACGTGTTGGCCTCTTGTGTGATTACAGTTCTGGAGCATTTATCCTGACCTGTGTGCAGTGGTGACCTGAAGAGTCACCTGGAGATTAGTGAGCGTGAGAGGCTTTGAAAATTGATGGATTCGTATTTAGGGAACTGACTTCTCCACTGATTTGATTCCTTCCAAAGCTGGCACCTCTGTGCTAATGGATGGCCGGATTTGAGTATCACTTGTATTTTGAGCACATTAAAGTTCCATGTTTTCTCACTAAAATATACCTGGGCCCATCAAATTACACAGTCTTGAAGGGCCAGCCAAATGCAGGTTTTTCTCCATGCAAAACACACTTCAAGATGGCACAGGACTTGGAGCCAAATTTAATGAAATATGTGGCAGGTAGAAGAAAGTTTTTTTGAAGATCACAGAATCACAGAATCACAGAATTTCTAGGTTGGAAGAGACCTCAAGATCATCGAGTCCAACCTCTGACCTAACGCTAACAGTTCCCACTAAACCATGTCCCTAAGCTCTACATCTAAACGTCTTTTAAAGACCTCCAGGGATGGGGACTCCACCACTTCCCTGGGCAGCCTGTTCCAGTGCCTAACAACCCTTTCAGTAAAGAAGTTAAAGATGTTTAGCTGAGGTCTCCTCAGATAAAAATTTTGAACATTTTGACCCTTTTGGCTTATATTCTCAGATTTTTTATTTATACTAAGGTCTCGCCATCGCATCATTCAGAAATAAAGCTTCTACCACTGCAGGTCAGCTAGGAGCCTGTAACCCGCTGACCAGAGGATATCTCTACCATTCAATCACCTGCATATGAGAAGGAAAACCCATCTTTACATGGCTACCCAACCCCTCACTGCCTCCTTAGACCGCTTCCAGGATCCAACTAATTGAAAACTGCCTCCAAAAGCCCTACTCCTTACCCTCACTCATTAGGTACACGCAAAGGCCTGGGCTTGGTTCATATACTGGTGGTCTGGGCTGCAGCTCAGCAGTGAGTACCCAGTCATTATGGTTCCAGCATGAAAGATTCACCCCCTAGCACAGCTTACACTTGTCTTTCCTCAGCCTTACTACATGTGTAGGAATGCATTGCCCCCTTTGCTGGCTTCCCACACAGCTTCTACTCAGGATGCAGTACAGACAGCGCAGTCTCCGAAACAAAGCGTGCTGACTCTGCTCTTAGGGCAAGGGCATGCTTCTTTCATCTTCTCTAAAAAAAAAAAAAAAAGAGCAATGCACATATTTGGGAAAATACCTATAGCGTGAAGCTCTAGGATGAGTTAATTCAGTGTAGTGGATCATACAGACATTCCTTGAAAGTCCTGAAACACCACTTATGTGAGAACTGTCTGGGGAACTGGTCTAGTGCCGGCACCCTGAGTAGGTGTAGGATATTTTTCCATCTAAAAAAATTTAGCTACGCAGCCTGTCAGAGCTGGGATTAGGTTTCAAGCAAAAAAAAAAAAAAAAAAAAAAGCTTCCACGGTCTGTGGGTCTGTGGTTAACTCTCACGGGAAGCCAATGGTGCTGCGTTCTTAAGTCACTTTTTTAAAAGAGGCTAAGGTCCCAAATAAACGTCCATGAATTCAACGTGACTTTGTGTGAAACTGTTCTACCGCTCAGGCATCCTCATCTCCCCCTTCAGTGCTCAGTCTGCTTCTTCACCCAGCTTCAGAGCCACCCTCAGGTCCCCTCTGCCCGCTGGGAACACGGGGATTGCTCCGTCACGGGCAGCCCTACAGCACTGTGAGAGCGGTCCGGGCTCCGCTGCTGAGGGCAGTGTTGGCTCATGGCGCATTTTATCTTCTTTCTGAGCTCCTTGTCCCAGTACATAAACAAATTTGTTTTTGTTTAAAGACTTTCCCACACAAGCGTCTGCCAAGTTCAGAGGACTGCTCTTTGAGATTGATCTTGAATTTTTTTGGAACAAGAGATGAGATTATATAATAAATTCAGTTAGTCTCGGCGAGGCGGTTGGGAGATGCTGTTTCAGACTGCTTCGTAACAGCCAAAAGGATTAAGGAAAAATAAAAGAATCCTCAGAGTGTAAGTGGGGAAGGAGTTGGATTTTCAATTTAGTAAGTCTAATTTGGAAACAAACTCACAGAGAAGTCATACTGATAGCAGAGGACAGATGAAACATTTACAGTAAACTGAATAGATTAATTTCTCGTAGAATAACCAACATTCTCTGTTTAGCCTCTTTTTTAATATACATCTTGTCATACATCTTCGGTTATATCTATGATGCATTGGTTTTCACATAATAGTCCACTGGTGATTTAGAGAATGATCGCTGGTCCTATTGCATAGGGCAGTGCCAAAATTCCTGTTGTTTGCCAGGCAGCTAAGCATCCTGATGCTTGTTGTCTGCTTCAGGTCTTGTTCTTCTAAATATCCATCCTCCTCCCCCTTAATGCAATGGTTAGAAGGAAAAATGAAAGAAATAGATATTTCTTTGTCCTGTCAGAAAAAAAATACCTATTTCCACACAGTGGGTTTTTTTTTTTTTTTTTTTTTTAGTTTGAGCTCGGTAATGCAAAATCTTGAGAGAAACTGAAGTTTGAAGGCAGTATACAACCAAGGAGCTGGCCTAGCATCAGGACAGCACGGTGGCAGGCAGGCTGAGTGCTGGCAGCCCACCTTGGTTTCTCCTATAGTGGAATTGATGCTGCTGGCTTAGCTAGCATTTTCTAATGGAAAAGCTGGCAGTGAGGCTGCAACAGGAGGGAAAGCTGTCAGAACAGCATCCCTGGGAGAGAGGAAGCTGCTCACATACTTGCCATCACACACCTTCCTGAGTAACGTCTTTGGTCTCCGGTGAGTACTGCTCTGGAGTGAGCGAAGCTATGACAAAATGTGCAGATGGTACCAAACCAATGGCCTGTCTTTGATGTCTTCGCATTTCTTGGGAATCCTCATGTTTTTTCCGTGCTACCTCAGTGCCTGTCCCATAGCCAATTTGTCCCCTCTTCTGTGAAACACACTGAATATCAGTACAGTGGCAGAGATAATGGGAGGGGATTTCAATGTCAGGCAGTAGTCCCCTATAAAAAGTAGAATAAAATGGTACAATTATCATGACGGTACCCCCTAAGAGGCCCACGGGAAAATAACTTCATGTTGTATTTTGAAAATTTAATAAACAGTGTTTTTGTACTGGACAGGAAACTACAAAAGTTTTACAGTTGCTTCACAGTTAGATATTTTTTAAAACAGCACTAAACCCTGACTGCAGGACCACAGAGACCCCTGGGAGATCTTTCAAAAACAATTTATGGACCATACACCAAGTGGTCTTTGTCAAGTGTGTAGCTCAAAGTTGTAGAGAGAGATTTTCAAGATCTTCTATCTTTCCTATACAACTAAGCATATTTTCATTTATGTGTAGTCTTTAATTCTTACTGCTGGTACAGGCTAGGAAGTGTTCAGGGCATGTTTATTTAATTGCTTAGCTTCTCCCATTAAATTTGAAATTTTCCAAATAAACCTAAAAAATATCCAGCTGCAGTCTGAAAGACAAAACCAAGGACACGTTCATTATATGAAACTCCCATTTACTGTGGTTTTCTTTAGTGGGAGAAATTTAGTGTGGCATAACTGTGACACTGAGACCCGCTTTTTTTTTTCTTATTTTTTTTTTTCTTCTGGCCACCAGGTTTCCTAATAGTAATGAGATTACCAGAGAAGAAGGAAGCAAGAAGAAAGAAAAGGAAGGCAATCAGACTGAGAAGAAGATGGTGTCAGTGCTGGATTTGACAATGCCCATAGGTCCCTTCCAGCTCAGGATATTCCATGTTTCTATGACTGTAACACCCGTGCTACCACTGTAGCAAATCCTGTCTCCTCAGACCTCTTTTTCCCCAGGGTCATGCTGGGACCCACCTCTTCCATGGTTAAAACCCCGACTTCAGACTGTGCCAGCTGCCTTTGGCTATTTGACTTCAGAACTTTCTAAGGTGTAAGGAAACTTACGGTCCTTGTTCACCTGTGCTCCCACCCAGGGACTAGGAGCCACTTGCCACTCCTGACCCATTGCTGGGCCACCACCGAAGCAATAGGGTTTGCTGTGGTCGCCACTGTAGGATGTGGAGTTGATTACTCAGTAGGTGATTTTTCTTTGTACTGAGTCAGTGCTGAACAAATAAGTGGTCGGGCATATCATTAGGAGGGACTGTGGTGCTCTGGTGCTGCCTTCTGCATGAGCCTTCAATTGGAGGTCCTGGCCACTTTTTCTTAGACAACACTGGTCTGATTCTGAGAAACTGAGGCCAACTACTGCAGCCAATCATACTTATATGCACAGTTTCACTTGGTTATGTTAGCCATACCTTGTCTTTATCTGTTCTGTGGTATTGTCCAGCATTTTAAAGAGGAGTGACAAATTTCATTTGGGAATAGGGTGTCCCAGTCCCAGTCCCAGAGTCTGTAGATAACTCTTCTGGCTGTTCTCAGGCTGACTTAAGTCAATCAACACCTTTGACACTCTTGGGTGAGGGCTTATAGCAGATGAATGCAATGTCAAAATCATCATTAGTGTTAGGGAGGATGGGTATGTGTCATTCTGCAAAACTCTGGGGAACAATTTATGCTCTGTCACTTCATAAAGGGGGAAAAAAAAACACTTTCTCCAGTTATTAGATATGACTTATACCTAAAGGCCAGAGCAGGTGGCCCTGTGATTACTTCTTTTTGTAATGAGACAATTCTGCTTCCTTTAGATGCATTAATTTATTTGGAGGCTGCTAAGAAGTACTTGGAAAATTTGAAAAACAAGACAGGCGATGAACTCCTTTCCACTTTTGCCTTTTTTTTTGTGTGGTTAGAGAAAGTATTTTAGAGCATCTGTTTCACAAATTGTAAGCCAATCTGCTCCAGTTGTAAAAACTTACTGTGCTATGCATCATCCCCTGGAATCAGAGCTAATGAAACTTGACACAATAATACAGTCAAATAGAGCCCCAATGAATAAAGCTGTTGCTTTTCTAATAACGGTTATTCCAAGAAAACAAAGCCTAGGAGTTCATGCCCCAGTTTTCTTTTGGAGCCTATATAGAAGAAATGTTCAGAAGATGCCTTTAAATATCATTCCTACTTTCTGAACAGCACTCCTGCTGTAAACCCACAGTGAGGATAATAAGATCATAGCATCATGAAAAGGCAAATTCCAGAAAAATTTACATCCTCTTGCTTCTAATTGCCTTTAGCTTAGCGTTTTTTAGTTAACAGATCATCGCTTCCATTGCTTCTGGAAATTTTGTTCTTTTGACCATGCCATCATATTCCTGGAATGCACAGGAAGAAAGAAGTTCGGCATGCCTGCTCAGTTTGGTGGGCACAAGAATCCTAAAGTGATCCAATCCAAACCGTTCATCAGTTTTGGCCTGCTCACTGTGAAAGAGACTTGTTGCTCAGTTAAATGGTACCTGTATTAGATTCAAGGCACTGGGTCTAGCTCTCAGAGCCCAGCAATATATCTCAGAAGTGACATGATGGAAGTCAATGGGTCTGATTCTCCTACTCCCCTGGTGTCCCGGTCACAGGATCATAGGTCAATGGAATCATAGAATGGCTTGGGCTGGATGGGACCTTAAAGATCACCCAGTTCCAACCCCTGTACCATGGGCAGCGATGCCACCCACTAGACGAGGTTGCCCAAAGCCCCCTTCAGCCTGGTCTTGAACACCTCCAGGGATGGGGCACCCACAGCTTCTCTAGGCAACCTACGCCAGGGCCTCACCACCCTGTGAGTAAAGAATTTCTTCCTAATGTCTTATCTAAATATACCCTCTTTTAGTTTAAAAACACTATCCCGTGTCCTATCACTACACTCCTTAATAGAGTTCCTCCCCATCTTTCCCATAGCCTCCCTTTAAGTACTAGAAGACACTGAGTTACTTCTAATCTGTTTGAATGAAAAAAGAGGTATCCATCTTTGCTTTGACTTGAGGCTAATATTTAGCCCCAAGAAACACAGATTTAGCTAATAGCAAGTATCCTTCCTGCTCAGATCTGTCTGTCTTGCTTGTTGGTGATGCACTCCCTGTCCCCATGGGCCAGAGAAGTGGATGTTAAAGGTATGGTTGCTGAGAAGATCACCACATCACTCCCCTTGTCCTTGAAATACTGAGAAGAATCAAGACTAAAAAGAAAAGTTGTTTCTCTTGGAGAGTTTTAAAGTGCTTGTGAATTGCCAAAAAAAGAGTGAAAATGTTGCCAATGCAATAAATGTCTTTCTAATATGTTGTGACCCGGCCAGAGCTCTTGCATCACAGTCCCTGTCAGAGCATATAAATCTGCAGTTCCTCTTAAAAACCTACCACCACCACAGCATCCTCAACCAGATTTCTCCTCAGCACCAGGCTTAATATAAACAATTACTAGGGGAAGCTGAAGATGGAATGAGAGTCAGGGAAGTTTTCTTCTTTTATTTGAAGTGGTATTACTATGTTTTGATAGATGGAGTCTGAAAACTTTTTGGATTAGGAGTAGAAAACACAATTTTGTGTGTCAGGATGCTTTGCTGGTTTATACAGTGGCACCCTGATATGTTGTTTTCTAGACTTTTTCACAAGCAGGGTAACTTTTTATTTGCTTTTATATCCAATTCCCACTGAATGGAAGTTTTGCACGTGCTGTCACCCCCTCCCTCCCCTCCACTCCACTCCTCCAGTTCATGAGCAAGTTTACTGGGCTCACCAGCAGCTCATGTTTATTTTCTTATCTTAAGTTAGAGTGCGAAATTAAAACACTTGATTTGTCCTTGGCAAGTTTAAATGAGTATTATTTATGCAGCACCATAGGGGTCTATAGCTCTTTGCGAGCAAAGAGAAACTGAAATACCATGGCAGGGGGCGATGCATTGCCAGGGGCTTGCCAACACTCAGAGTGGGCACAATGGAGCACGTAGGGGCAGAGATTGCTTAGCTTGACTTGGTGCTTTGTGGGTCTGTGTTTTGCTCCTCACAGCTGGTCTGTCAAACCAGGGCATTTCACTAGAAAGACATCAGTACCTTTGTGTTATTTGGGGCATGGCCACTGATGAGACTTTGCAGAACATCTTAGTGCTGGGTATAATTCTGGCACCAGCTCTCACAAATGTTGCCAGCCAAGTTTTATGACACTTTGTTGGGCTATAGCCAGCAGTCAGGTCACAGCGTTATGGAGCTCCAGGTAAAAAAACTGCCTTTACACACCTCTGGAGGTAAGTTTTTCTGGTCTGCACAACCCCCTTTTTTTTTAATTTTATTATTATTACTATTTTGTTGTTGTTGTTTATTTTTTATCAAAATAGCAAAAGGCGCCAAAATGGCAAATAGCACCAAAAAAGTTCACCACACCAATGATTCAGCTCAGTTATCATAGAGTTTAAATTTGTTATTTAAAATGCGGTTACGTATTTTAAACATTTTCGTATAGCTTCATTAGTCATTAGTTAAAAACTAAATCAATTTCAAAAATTCCTTATGTATATAACAGTAATTAGTTTTAGCTTGAAGTTGAGGATGAAAGCACACATTCAACAGGCATCTGCAGTCTCTCCTAGTCTGGTAACAGGGGAAAAAAAATCCTTCGCACTGCTGAATTTAAGGTGGGAATGGGCATAATAAATTGTGGAAGTTTTAAGAAACTAAGACAAGTAGGAAGTGAAAACAGAACATTGCACTATTTCTTTATGCACAGCTCCTAGGGTATGTACACACATACTCGTGAATGTCTCAATACAAAATATTCATCATAAAAATAATTTGTACCCAGCTTCTTTTCAAGTTTCACCCTTTTATTAATGCCTGCAATTTCCTGAAAAATCAACACTGTTTCCAAAGAATCAAGTCTAAATCAAGTTACAGCAATTTTGTGAAGGTGCTGTGTAGTCAGATAGTTTAAAGCTAAAGCATAACCGTGAATGAAATTCTTTCCCATTTTACTCCTTTGCTATGATACCAGATAAGAGTTATATTTATGAACAAGCAATTTGCCATCAGTTGTTATAACTTACCCTTTAGTTTTATGCCATAAACTTTAGCACGTCCAAAATCAGACTGTTCCAGTTAAGCTTGTCATAAAAACATTAAAAGTATTTTGCTGGAGATGTGGAAGAAGTATTCAGTCACTTAAATATCTCTCCATTCTCCCCAAACATAAAAAAGGGCAAGTAGGAAATGCTCACCTCATATACAAAAGTAATGTCTAATAGCTGGAAAAGGTCTGAAGATCCTTTCAACTGCAGGTTATAGAGATGGTTATCTCTGGGAGGACATTCCTCATCTTTTCCATATGTTCAAAATAAGCTTTCTTCTGTGATTCTGAAGCTCCCTTGGCAGGAACGGAGAAGTGTTGAAATATTGTGTTTCACAATTTTCCAGACAAAATGCTAACTTATCTAAACGATACATTGCTGTATTGTGCAGTACATAAGCTCCCCAGTTTTCTGGAAATAGATAATCATTTTAATTTTTCATTACTTCATAATCAGAGAGGTATCTCACAGTTATCATAAGCATTGTTGAGCAAACAGTGATATGGAGCCAAGGATTGGTGTGATTATAACACATTTTTTGCTTGTGTGGAATATTTTAATGCAGTTTCAGTGACTCATTGAAAGCAGTCTAGGAGACAACGTATTATTTCCTTCTCATCTGTGTAGCACACAACAACTAATTGAATCACTTTAATATTACAATGGCAGAGATATCATTGACCATGAGTAAAATCCATTCTTTTTACCAAAACTTTAACTTTTCTATTATTTGAAAAAAACAACATGAGTGTCTGCTTTTGATGTTTGTCCTACCAAATTTTCTTGATTCTGTCCACAAAATTTTAGTGGTTTTAGCTCTGAGTAAATTCTGGAGAATTGCAACATCTAACTTGCACCATTTCTTTGCGCACAACTCTTAGACTGTGTACACAAATACTCGTAAATATCTCAGTACAAAATACCCCTAAAAAATCCAAACTGTTCACAATCAGTTTATCTCCATAAGTGAGCATGTATAACATTTTGGTACATATTTGTTGCTTCTTTAGCGGTCATCATCTTTTCTGTGATTTCACACATTTTAACAAACAAGAACATTCAAGAGCTTTATTCTTAGAAACCATGTTAGATCTTTTTCATGATTTATGTTCTTTACATGCTCTCTTATCATGAGCAGTTCAGAAACTTCGGCAGAAGTGACCATGAGCTGTCTGGCACTCTTTGCCTTCTTTACTGCTCCAAACCAGATAATTTCTACACTTATTTGGGAGAGCTGACAACCGCTTCTTTTTATTTTTATTTTTTTATCTTCTTTTTTATTTTTTTTCCTTTTTCCTTTTTTTTTTTTTAATTTTTTTTCTTTGAGGGAGAGGTTTTCTTGACATTTTGATGGAACAGTATCAGCTTAGTTGTTGTCACAGTCCTGATCCATGAAGGGGTGTAACTTGAGCAAATAAAAGTATGTAAGTAAAACTTAAACTAGCTTTTAAATCATGATGGTTCTGTCAGCTTCGAAAACCCTGTGTAGTAGGCTGACTGATCCCACAGTCTGCACACACTACAGACAGTATTTGGTCCATGATATATATACAAGATAAAATCGCTATAAATACCAAAAATTTTTCCTATCTAGATTCACTGTAGCAACAGTTCTTTTGGTAGGAAGGTGACTTTGAAAATTATTTTCAAGCACCTTCTTGCTCTCCATTCACAATGGAATTCATTATTGCACAAAGTTTTAAACAAACTCTAGGACTCATTATTGCTAGAAGTGCTGCATAAATATATTATTTAAAAAAAAATCAGGAATGAAATACTTTATCTAAAAAAGACAGTGTGGAAAAGCCTGGGGAGGTTCTCACACTGGGATTTTAATTTATGAGGGACCCATCAGAGGACCTGTCTCTTAGTGAAGTGCTGGTGGAAGAGGTTATGGGCTCCATATACACAACGAACAATGCCAAGTCATCAGGAGCACATGCTATTTACCTAATGGTTGTAGAGGAATCCAAGAATGAAATAATTAAACTGTGACATTTAATCTCACATTTAAAACTAATGTGGTGTCTGAAGATAGGAAATTGGCAAAATAACACTGGTATTTTATCGTGTTAACAAAAACACCCCAAACCTTTGTTCAAGGCAATTTGGGGGGAAATACAGTCCAGTAATGCTGACATCTACACTTGGGTAAAGCTGTAGAACCAATAATGGGAAATATAACTGATAAACATGGATAAATATGTCATATTGAGAAGTCAACGTGATGTTCGTAAAGAAAGGTCTAGCATTAACTTCTATTGAAATCTTAATTATTAAATCTTGTATCTCTGAAGGAGTCAATTAATATATAGATAACATATTTAGTCTCTAAATTCAGTCTACTGAAATCTTAAAAGTCTTTCAGCAACACCAACAACTCTAAGAGAAACTGAAAGATAGCTGGGATACAAGGTCTTTGTATGGAAAAATAATGGCTGAAAAGATGGGAAGCGGAGAACAGAAAACATGACCTACTTTCACAGTGGAGTTTCATCACTAGAGCTGCAGATAATCTGTTCAAAAATCCATGATCAAAACATTTATAGAGGATCTGCAAAAAGACTTAATAGTGAAATAACATTGGTTATGTTAATAGGTTATTCAGAGTAGTAATTTATGGCTGAACAATTGCAAAGGGTTTTGCAAGACAATGATAAAATGCCAGATGAAATATAATGTAAATAAACATAATGTGGCAAACATTGGAGAAGAAATTTGAAAAATTAAGGTAAAATGCTAAAGAACAGGTTGTTATCACTTGTGAACAAGATGTCAGGGTTATAAAAGTTGTGTGAAAAAGTCTTCCTCGTGCTCAGTAGCAATCAAAAGAGGAAATCATAGTTATGAAGTATTAAGAAAAAAGTATATAAACAACACAGTCGCTATCATGGTACGACCCCAGCACAGACCAGTGGTTCCCCTACACTTAGGTCTGCATCTTCCTTTCATCTCTGTAGTAGAGGAGAAGTAGGTCCCAAGAAGGTAACCAAAGGGGTGGAAGAGACTTTCATGTATGCAGTGAATTTCAGAAGCAAGGCTCTTCAGCTTGGAAAGGAAACCATAAAAGTAAGGTTATAACAGGGATTTTGCATGATGCTGAATGACAGGGCCAAAGGGAACAGGGACAGACTGGTCATTGTCCCTCCCAGCTTGACACCTAATGTCCAATGAATGTACCAAGTAACAAGCTCAAATAAAAGAGTGTATTTTTTAATTCTCTATCTTCAACTCATTTTGATCCTTAGTCTCAATCATTGGTCTGAAACTGTGTTACCCACAAACCCTGCTTAGCATCTTGGAGGATACCAGTGACATGGTATGGAGACGCCTCCCACATCTCAGCTCCTCCTCTAACAACAGGCGTTTGAGGCTGGATGAAAATTCCCAGCAAGAGATCTCCACTTAAAAACTTCTGAGCTTTGCCAGAAAGATAGGGTCTGATACAATGCTTCAAAGGAGTATCCCTCACAAAGCGCCTGCTGAACCTTTTCCAAAAGCATATTATGGCATATATGTAGGAAACATTTGCTGTTTACACAACCGCTGCTTAACATTTTCTGATGGTTTCATATTTATTTACCAGGGTCACAAATGCAAAAAGCAAAGGCCTGAGGTAATTTCATGTTTAATAGATAAAGTCTGAAACACAAAGGCATAGCCATGTTTTGTTTTGTTCTGTTTTTATTTCAGATGTGTGAAACCTTTTTTCTTCCCCTGACATTAGACTGATTATTTACTTAAAGATAAGGATGAATCCTATGAGAAAAAGGTGATCGCCTGTATGGCAGACTCATTCACGCTTTCTTTGAGTCTTCAGCTTTCTTGGGTGACCAGTGAATGAAATAAGGGGTAAGTTGGGCACCCCAAGTTAACAGGTAAAGAGAAGGTAGCTGAGGGTGCAGAAAGGACAGAGAGGAGACAATACACATGGAGGAAAAGGCAAAGAGTAGCTCATGAGAATAAAAAGCCTCTAAGGTAACTAAATTGGCAGAGCATAGCAGTAGGTGTATTTCTACACCATATGGCCATCAGAATCTTAGGTATGATTTATACTGGTGCACTCAACTTTAATGTTGTATAGATCTAGTTGCTACTTCACTTTTTTTTAACCCCCCCACAAAAAAAGTGTTTAAGCAGTACATGGTACCGAGTGTCCCTGACCCCAAAGCAGTGATGTGCTTCTGCAAATAAAAAATAAGAGAGGGTTATTAGAGATGAAACCCTGAAATCAGGCCTTGATGCTCAGAAAAGATGTTTCTGTGGTATTTGTTTCTGTTATTATTAGTCTTCACTTGAGTAAACAAAAGCGTTAGTTCACCTCATTAAAATCAAAGAGAAAAATCTGAGAAATGTAGCTCAGCAGCCAAAGTCTCAAAATCCACCTTGAAATCTTATTGGCTATCTTCTCAAGGGAGGTGTAAATCTTCCTTTAGTTGGCTTTCATTTCTGATTTTGGCTCTGCTCCTGGAAATCTTCCCTGAGAGGCCTCCACTTGCTATAAATGTTGCAAAAGGAGCCTTGCTATTTGCAATGCCGTTATAATTATTTTTCTGACAGGCCAAGAGCTGCCTTGTGGCCATCTCGAGAGAGCCTTGGTGCTGTATTTCTAATTCATCATTTGGAGTCATTCCGGACATCAGTCTCAGGCTGCCAATCAAAACAACTGTGTATCTCAGGGTCAGGCCTTTCGTCTGTCCACGTCCCTGCAAACTGAACTGAAGTTTTCCATCTGATGGCTGTGATGCAACATGGCAGATTCTTTGCTGGGAAGACAACAGGAAAAAGAGACTTAAAAAAAAAAGAGAAATGGAGAAGAAGAGAGGCTTTGGCATGGGAACCCAGGAAGAGATGTTGTAGCTGATCTTTGCCTCATGCTCTTGTTTTAGGATCCCAGTCTAAGAGGTGTCTGCACACTCATTTTGGAAGAAGACCCGTCTGTCCACTGCACACTTTTCCACACAGCTGTGGAAGGATCCGGGATGAAATGCAGTGCCTTTTTAATGGGTGTCTAGCTTGGATAAGTGAAGGCCTCAGGGTGCTTTTGAGAAAGAAATGCTGTCAGGAAAACACCCTGAGGGTTCTGTCTGACAGTGGATCAGATCATTTTTACAGCAACAAGGCAGGAAGTTCAAGCTAGACAAGAAGTCATCCAGGAGAAAAAAAAAAAAAAGTAGGAAAGAAAGAAAAAAAAAAAAAAAAAAGGAAAGAACCCCATGGAGCTCAAATGTAATTGTTTGTTTTGCTCTGAGGTCTGTGCTTAGCACAATCCAACTTGCAGGCACCACTGAGGTGCTCAGAGCGAGGAGGCTGATAAATGAATGAATTTCAGGGAGCAGGAAATGCTGATGCCAACTTTACTGGGAGCAGTTTGAAGACTCCACTGTAACCTTTGAGCTCTGACTGCAAAGAAATGTTATACAGCCCTGTGCAACATGACCACAACACTTACCAGCTGGAGGGGAAGAGAAGGGAAAGAAAGAGAAAGGGGACAAACAACATCATGACTTGCTTTGTTTTTAGTTCAACATTTATCTTTATTTTTTTTTTTCCCTCTGAATTAGTTTCAATAAAACCTGCATCGCTCGTGGAACTCCTTCAATAAAAAAGTCACTGTTTGTTATACGATAACACTGAACAGACTCCAGGCACTCCATTTTCTTATCTTAGATATACAGTGGAGCATAACTCAAGCAAAGGGGAGAAGTTAATGCATCTGTAACACTAGGTAACAGAAGCAACAGTAGCATGTTAGTGTAGTAATAACTCTCACATGTGGAATATCTGAAGATGGGTTTTATTGAATTCAGTTTATTTAACCAGGATAAACCCTTGAGATATGGATCTCATTTACAAGATGGTGTTGGCAAGAAGGCAGATTATTACAAGCACATGTGGAAGATAAGTATAAAGCAAAAAGTGAAAGACCTGTTTATATTTTTAATTAGAATCCTTTTATCGCACACACACACAAAAAAGTTAAGTGAAAAGGAAGGCATTAGATATAACTATTACTTGTTGATATTTATAGCAATGGTATTTCCTACTTCTGTAGCGCCTTTCTTCCCTGGGCATCTTAATGGTGAACAAAAAAAGGCAAAACCTTCTCCCTTGGTGCACGCCAGGCCTGGCTAAGCCTATTCTGCACGGGAGGCTTTCAGAGATCCCCGTGAAGCGGCACACTGGGACAAGGCACACGTGGCAGAGGGACTGCGGGCAGAGCCGAGAGGGCTCCGTGACGGAGCGTGCTGCCACCGTGCAGCCCTACCTCGGGAACGTGGACACGCCAGGGCAAAAGCCAAGGAGAACACAATGTACAGTGGAAATTTCAGGAGAATTAAAGTAGGCAGAGTGCAAGTGTTCAAAGTGGAATTTGACCAGGATTAACCCCTTTTATCTTGCTAGGAATACTACAGGATCTTTCACGCGCGCTGGCATTTGGGACTTGGCTTCTGCATTTCACACAAAAGGCATTAAAACTTATGTTTATATGAATACATTTTTTGAAATAGTTACCTTTTAAGTGACCTCCAAACAGATACCAACCACATTAAAGTTATATGTGGTATGCTGGCACTCGAGGCTGTGAGGTGATGGAGTGCTTTTCTTTTCACAAGGCAATTTTGCTTGATAATCAAATGTCTCTGGTAGGTAAATACAAAACCTCTCTCCTCTATTAGAGAGTTATTATGTTGTGTTTACAATGTATTCTTTTGGTCTGTAGTTAACATACTTTAAATACTCTTAAAGGTAAATGGCTGCCTCCCAGCCAATGACATTTTTGGACTATCGAGTTGCATATTTTGCTCAGAAGTGTGGTTCTGGGTCTGCTTTGCACCTCAGGCTTCCCTCTCCCTGTGCAGACAGCTTCAAGCAGCAAAATCCAATGCGTATTCCACCTATGGGACAGAGAGAAGACCAGGCTTGTCCAGCCATTCTGGGGTATGGCAACAGCTGGGATAAATGTAACAAAATGTGAAATTATTATGAAAGAATGTAGGCCAAAGAAAGAAAGGCAAAAAAAAAGAAAAAGACTTTTTTGAATAGGAGGTGCCAAAGTTTGCTCTTGAATATTCGCCTAAGCAGTAAGATGCTCAGCTAGGGCCTCCATAGCAAAAACTTTTAGCTTTGTAGGACACCCACAATGGAAACTGCCTATGAGGTTACCTTTGCAAAAGCATCTATAGGTTACAGGGTGTTCGTGGGTCACATGTTGCTAACATTTTTTATGCAGTAGTGGTGTAAGTTTCTTTGTGTTGGAATAGCAGGCACTGATGTTTCAAAAGAGAAATTTTGCCATCAACCTTGACACAGAAAAGGCCAACACAACTGTCTTTATCACAGAATCATAGAATCATAGAACAGTTTGGGTTGGAAAAGATCTTAAATATCACCTTGTTCCAACCCCTCTGCCGTGGGCAGGGACACCTCCCACCAGACCAGGTTGCCCAAAGCCCCATTCAGCCTGGCCTTGAGCACCTCCAGGGATGGGGCAGCCACAGCTTCTCTGGGCAGCCTGTGCCACTGCCTCACTACCCTCTGAGTGAAGAATTTTCTCCAAATATCTAATCTAAATCTCCCCTTTTTTTTTACTTTAAAACCATCCCTCCTTCTGCTATCCCTACACTCCCTGACAAGTCCCTCCCCAGCTTTCCTGTTGGCCCCCTTTAGGCACTGGCAGGCCACTGTAAGGTCTCCCCAGAGCCTTCTTTTCTCCAGGCTGAACAACCCCAACGCCCTCAGCCTGTCTTCATAGAAGAGGTGCTCCAACCTTCTTATCATCCTTATGACCCTCCTCTGGACTCATACTAATACTTCTGTGTCCTTCTTGTGCTGGGGCCCTCAAAGCTGAACATAGTACTCCTCCCAGGTGGGGTTTCATGAGAGCAGAGTAGAAGGGAAGAATCACCTCAACCTGCTGGCCATGCTTCTTTTGATGCAGCCCAGGGTAAGGTTTGATTTGCTCCATGAGGCTACAGGAAGGAGATTATTAAAGAAATGCAGGAAGAATTGGGAGATCAGGGTGTGTGGGCTATTTCACTGATTCACTATATGAACATGGGTGATATCTCTGGTAGAGCAGTTTCACACAGAGAGAGCTCAGCTTCTTTGCTTGCCCATTGGGATTTGCCCCTGGCTTTCAGTCCTTGTCCCAGCTATATAAGCAGGGACATCCAGGTGGCTTCTGCCTTCCCAAAGTGCATGCACAAGCAAGAAATGAAAAGGTAAACCCCTCTAATTTGCACGACAGATTTATCTGTGTGTGGCAACCATCAAGAATACGCTTTCCTCTGTAGGTGTACCCCATAGCCTCCTTTTCACCTGAGCTTCGCTGGGTACTTGAGGCCAAGTGTCATATCTTGCTGCTGGTGGTGGAATGGCTGTGCAGGGCTCCCCAGGTTCCTTCGGCTCTTGGAAATGTTCTCACCATGCAACTTGCAGAAAGGGTTCCCTCCCAGTCACTGCCAGCAACCATTTGGTTGCAGAACAAAATGTCACCTAGCAGTATTCGCTCAAATTAATTTGCTTTGGCTGTATTTGCACATTAGTGTATTCATTTCCTGCTTGAGCAGTGACATTGTTTGCCACAAATGTGCTGTGGAAAGCTGATTTGGGGGAAAAAAGTCAATATTTGCTCTGAAGAACAACCAGACCCAATTCAAAAACATACTTAATGATTTGAAGTACATGGATGTATCTCAATGACTTTGTTGAATGAAACCTGATGCTGGGAACAGAAGCAATGCCATGAGCTTTCACTGCCCAATTAAGACAAATTGGTCATTGTCTAGCCTGAGTCAAGATTGTTCAGGATCTGTCCTCACTGTACTGAATCTGAAGAGATAAAACATATGCTGGGGATCTGCACACATTTGGGGAAAGCACAGCTCTACCATGAATGCACAGGAAAAAAAAAGAGGTAATGTGGACATTAGGAGTAATTGCCACAAAGTTAGTCTCTGCAAAGGCCAAGATAAAAAGGGAGTCTAAAAAGAACATAACTGTTAAAATATGCTAGAAATATTGTTGACAAGTCATGCTTGGGGATCATGTCCCCTACTAGGCCTTCATAGGTATGTGACAGACCAGGACTATCAGGACAAAACCATGGCTTTTAATAATCTGCAGTTTTCTAAACATATCCACTCCAATAATTTTTGGCTGCAAAAATGGTTGGAGCCTTGCAGTCCTTGCTATAGGTAGATTATGATTTTTTTCTGATACTTACTATGTGAATTATAATATCTGTGGGGAAATGTAGTTGCTTGTGGCTCCTGTCCTATAAGAACAACTCTAAAGAAACAGCATGAGGCTGAAACCATTATGTCAAATTAAACCATAACAATAAAGAGTTAATGTACAAAGACCAAAAGTTCCTATACTAAAGTTGCCTAACATTTCTCATTATAAAAAAATTCCCATCATTTTTCTTTTGCAGAGTTTTAACGTAGCTTGCAATAAGCAAATTATGAAATTTGGCAAGAGGTAGGAAGCTTGCTGTCTCTGCAAAATATATTGTTCAGAGTTGCCTGTACTCTACAATAATAAAAAAAATCCTGTTCATTTTGTTGTAATCTGTAGAATTTGCTTGACATTTCTGGACATACAAAGCCTGCTGACCACACCCGAACCCCTTCAAGGATTCTCTCAGAGGGAATGGTCCACCTGGGTCTCTTTACTAGGGATAAATCCTGGAGATATGTAGTAGGGGGAGTGATGTGGTGGGGAGATTGCAGAACCAGGTGTGAAATTTCCTAGGCATGATGAACCATGGCTCAGGTTGTGGTTTAAGTTCCTGATCCAGCCCACTGAGATCTCTTGCTGAATTCAGGCTCAGCTGCAGACTGTCCCTAAACACTTCTGCTGGCAAAGTTTTACTGCTGTGTTGCTGGGAACAGGTGCGGCATCTGAAAGGGATGTCTTGGGTGCCTGCAGTGACTCCATGCCTTGTTTAGCTGTGTGAAGCCCCCCCACCCCGGGGAAGCTGTTCCAAGCAGGACAGCCTGTCCAAGCTCACTTCACCTCTCATTTTGGACGTGGGTTGAATCACATTCTCCATCTTCGTTTTCAGCTGGAATGTGACTTCCTTGCTGTTTCATGAAATACGACATCCCCCTTCCCCTCTTCTCCCCCTGCTCCTGAACATGTAGAACTGAATATCATGTAGTTCAGATTTACCCGTATGGCCAAGTTCAACAAATTAGCGGCCAGAAATTTTAATCAGATATTTAATCTTTCAACCATGTAAGTGAGATTTTGTGTTTACAGTGGCAGTAGGCCAGCTTAACCTCAGAGAAGAAAGATTGTTAGCAGTGTCCTTGAAGCTGGGGAGCCAGAGAGCAGTGACTCCACTGAGCAGGTCTGTCTGACCCACGGCTCAAAGGCAGCTGTAATCACTACAGCAATATCAACAGGTTTGTATGCTTTTTAAGTACTGGAAAGTCAAGAAAGACATTCTCTTCTTTGGCATATTGCTGGTAACTGTTCCGTGCATTTAAAATAATTCAGAAAAGGAAAAGAACAAAGTGTTGGTGGCAGAAAACTGCTGCAGATGAACTTGCAACACACCCTATTCCTGAATTTACCATTTTTTTAATAATTTATTTTTTTTTTACAAAGGGGAGCATCTTCACAGATCACACAAATACCAATAGCAGATTTGATGAAATCTTCTGGTTTCACTACTGGCCTGCACAGATGCATGCCTAAGTGTAGGCATATGCACACAGTTCATTCCCCGTGTTCGGTTTGTAAGGGTCTCACCTGCTGTTCAAAGCAATATATGAAAAAGTTGGGTCTTGTATTGTTAACCCTGGAAACTGTGCTGCAAAGTAGCATAAGAGAACAGCATTATCACTAAAAGCTAATTATGATTTTTCTGTGTATTTTTACTGAAGATATATATTCCAAATATTCTTAAGTCAGAGTCAAGGGCTGAACACTTTGGAAGTCTGGGAGCATTTGGTTGTCACTAAGGTCTGTCTGGGGTGGCGCAGTATCATTTTTTGATTTGACCTGTGTAAAAACCTGAGTTCCCTGGAGTTTGAGCAATCTTAGATTAGGATTGGAATCTTGACTTCTCTATTCAGACATCTCACGTACAAATGCAAAACTCTTTGGGGGAAGAAAAGCCTATTTACTCAGTGCAGATGTGTTTAAAATCAGTAATTCAAGTCAGCCCATCAATACTCCCAGTGATGAAAGAATCGTTTGGGAGGCATTACAGTTCTGAACACCAAGTCTCAAAATTAGTTAACTTGGTAATTTGGTGGGCATTTTTCTGGTAGCCATGTGAGAAGTGGATGCTAGGAGATACGTTTGGACTGTTTATACTACATTAGACTCTGGGGATGCTATATCACTGTGTACCAGGGTCAACTTTTTAGTACCTTGTGAACTCTCTGACTTTTTGCTGGAGATGCAGACAAATTCTGCCTGAGATAGGGCTACATTTTAGGAAGGATGTGTATATAGTTCCTGTCTTAGAGACTGACACAACCTTTGTGATTTCTAAGTAAAACATACCACTTTATGGTCTCCCAAAATGTAAATGCTTCCTACATCTTTGATTGCTACAGTTTAATTGCGGTTGTTGTTCACATGCCTTGTTTAATATGATTAATGTCATAACAGGTCTGCGGACATTCCTCAGTTCTTTACCTTGACAGTGGAACAACACTGGTGACAAAATGCAGGTTAGGGCATAATGGATCTCTCTTTTTTTTAAGGAATTACCTAAGAGTGCTTGCAAAGATATCAGTCTTGGCATTCACTTATTGGGTAATTTTATTTGTCTTTATTTCCAACAGGGTATTTCTATTTCATCCTAGAACTGTGAGAAATGCTGTGTCTGAATTAAGCTGTGTTAGTACATCTGCTGTATCAAAAACTAGCCATGCAACAGGGAGAAACAAGTGTAGAGTATACAGTGACTGTAGGCATACTATATATCAGAATAGATGTCCTTTTGCTCAGTCTAGTATCTGATGGGAAGATGAAATATGGCTTCTACATTTATATGAGGCAAGGATATTCATTAGCATGAGAGATGGTGCTATTTGGATTGAGGCCAGAGCACTGAACTGAAGCCACTTTAGTGGCATTGATGGATGATCTCTCCCTGTCAATAGACAGAAAACAGCCATCCATTTTCATCCTCCTGGACCTTTCTTCAATGTTTTACACTCTTGACCTGAAGATACTCCTGTTTCACTTGAGTGTTAACAGGGTCCAGGGAAAAATGGCTGTGTCCCTCTTGGAGGGATGCCAGTGACTAATAGATGCAGAAAGCTATGCTCCTGTTGTGGGACCTTGTATTTGTCTAGTCCTTCAGAGATCAATTGTCTCTCCTCTGCTATTCAATGCCTACCTGCCAGTTCGATGACATGCATTTTTGGCAGATAGTTCTGATCATCCTTGCTGTAATGGTTCTACCAGTTGGCTAACGTGACCAAGAAGAGCTTATCTGGATGAGAGCAATGAAGACTATCTGCTGAAGGAAAAAAACATCGATAACACAGGAGTTACAGATGAAAGAAAAGATTTTTGATGAGCTGACATCAGATGTAGTACCTGTGGTGGGAGGTAGACACCAGAATTGGTCAGTCACATCCATGGATTAAAGGTGCTCTTGGATTCCTCATTGCCTGCAGAACTGTAGGGACCACTGAACTTTAGGTCATCTTTGAGGTTTGCCTGCAAGACAGGATCAGTAACAGCCAAATCATTCCTGACCAGCAGTAGTCCACAGTAGTTTTATCAATCTATACCAGTGCTTAACTGCCCTTATCATCAGAAAATTTAAATCGTATGTTTGACAGAAATGTTCCACTCTGTAATTTGATCTCATGTTTTCTTACTCTATCTGCAGTGGACACAGAGAACTTTTTAAAAACTCTTTTCTTTGCAGCTGTATTTTATATATTTGAAAAATACTGTCATATCTCCCCTCTGAACAAAATAACCCCACATTTTTTCATTCTTTCTTTTTAAGTCATGTTGTTTAAGCCTCTGGTTATTCTTAACTTTCCCTGGTTGCTCCAAGTCTTTTGTGAAATGTTTGTTCAGTATGGACACAGTTCTTCGTGCTTCTAGGTGCTGAGCAGAGCAGGATTACTTTGAGTCTTACATAAAGTATTCCCTTTTCAATATCCCCATAGTTTGTTTTTTTTTTTTTTTTTTTTCCGTTAGTATTGTAAAATTGTCTCACCCTCTATGTGTGGTCACTCACAAACCCTAGTCATTTCTGGAAGAAATGTTCCCTATTCAGTTTCCCCACTTTTCCTTGCATTTGGACAGCTGAGAAAGTATTTCTAGCTGCAGCATTTTAGTCCTGTCCTTACCAATAATATTGTATTTTAATAGCAATTCTTCAATTTACAACTGTCTTGAATTCTAATCTAGTCTCCTAAAATGTTTCCAGTCTCTTCCAAGAAGTGAGAAATCCCTTCTGACATTTACCAAGTATTTAATAAAAATGTTGACCTAAGACAGACCCCCATAGAACTGCAGGCAAAGAAACTTTTTGGTCGGGCAATGACCTATTTCAAGCTGCTTTCTGAGTAGAGTTTTCCAATTTGCTGAGCACCTGCCTTACAGTAGCTTTGACTAGTTTATGCTTTCTTATAATTTGCTTAGGAAAGTATCATACATGGCAGTGTCAAAAGCTTTACTAGCATCTAGATACATGACATCAACTCACAAACACCCATATCCTGCTGGAGAGGAAAATTTAGTCAGGCTTAACAGGGCTGGTGTTTGACAAAGCCATGTTCCTCTGCACCTGCTATGTCCTAAGCAGTTTGATTATCATCTGATGATTTGGCTACCGTATTTTTTCAATCTTTTTTTTCTAGAAATAAAATTCAGGAAGGTCAGCTATGGTTCATGGACTTCTCCTTGCAAAGTAAACACTAAAAGATTAAGTACTGTATTTGCTCTTTTCTGGTAATCTACAACAGTCATTTAGTAGTTTTCAGATCACTAAGATTGACTCTTCAAATTTGTCGGATTGAATTCCATTAGGTGAAACCCATTTGACAATATCTAACTGTGTAGGGGGTGACAATAAGCCATTTTTTACTTGTCCCCTGTCTAGTTGTTGCTAATGACTCTTGGTCATACTAGTGATTTTCAACCAATGACTTTGCTTTCAGTGTTAACTGTGTTAGACATTTGATCACAGTTGACTTTTTTAGTGAAGACTAAAATATGAAGAAAAAAAAAAAAGCAAAATAACAACAACAACAGTTTGGATCAATTATTTCCTTTGTTGTCTTATTACTAACATACTTGCAGAAGAATGTTTCATTATTGTTTTTCATTCCTTGAAATTTATGCTTTGCCTTAGCATTTCTGATTTTCTCTCTATGGCATGTGATAGTCCTTATAGCTATCCTCAGTGATGTGCCCTGTTTTCTGTTTTATTCTTGAAATTCTTGCTATTGAAGAGATTTAATAATAATAATTCTCACTTCTATTTGCAGCTGGTCAAGATATTCCCCCATCCTGGCAACCAGTGCTCAGTCTCCTGTTATTCATGCCTATGCCATTTCCTGGCCAGGCTACAGCCATACCATATGTAGAAAGCCCTTGGAAAATCATTGTGAGCAGAAAGTGATCCTGCATTTTCTCAACAGCCGAGACTATTCCAGATTTGTCATATCTGTCCTCTACACTTTTGACTGGCCTCCCATCAGAGTTTCAGTCAAATTTATAGTCTTATTAATGATCTCCGTGTTTTCCTGGCCTGTGTGGAGAACCTAAAACGCTGGTGTTAAAACTATGGGATTAAATCTGTGGTAAAAGATCCTCTACTCCTTTACTAAGAAAGCAAAAATTGTCTGCACAGAAAGTGGGAACTTCTCAGGCTTTGATCAAAAGCATGGAATGATATAAGCTCTCCAAGAGCCAAGCTTACTGCTCTCCATGGATGGTACTGATGAGAAACTTTCTGTAACACATCTGTGTTTGTGTCTAATTCTAGAATGCCTTCCCCTGCACGCTTTCTGCTGCTAAAAGAGGGAGACACTTCTTAATACATCACTGCAAGAAGCTCAGATACTCCCATGACAAATACGATTTTGGAGTGCATACAAAATCAAATAGGATAAATAAAACATAAGCCAAGCATTTTAGCATGTGTGTGACTGTTTTGTTATATACAGTAATTGTCAAATTGTGAATAATTTGGGGAAAGTGGAAAAATTCTCAGATTGTTAGTTTGATCTTGGTACTTTGCCACAAGACTGCTGGGAATTTGGGAGTTTTGTTCTGGGAATGGGGATGTTGGGAGGGAGTAGGAGGGTATTATGAAGAATACAGAATTTACTGGGTGAAGAGAGAGAATTTAAGATTAGAGCTTGATGATTGTCAGCCATGCTTGGATTTCTATTTTATTCTTTTTGACACTTTCAATATGGCAAGTGCACCAACAGCTTCATTATGTGACTGTCAAATTCTTCGCACCCCTGCAACAGGACTTATGCAGAGGGCTGGTGTATCTCTGTAGCCACTTACTGATTTCTGTGCTTGCATGCATCCAGCTGCCTGAGATGCTGGGATAGAGCACACAGCATCATTGTCATTCCTGAATGTGCTTTAGGGGCTACAAAGCCCTGCCAGAAGCCTGGCCAGCCAGCTCCATATGGGCAACAGCCCTGAGCACCACTGATGCCTTGGGGAGGGTGCTGAACTTCTGGTGTATGACCAAGACTAATTGCATTCTACATTGTCTACTTATTGCATAGTGCCCACCAAGCTGGCACTGCTATCTGAAGACCTCCCTGGAAAAAGAAAAGAGGACAAATTGTACTGAGGACAAGAAAACGTCTTAGGGAACTTTTTCCCTAATGCAATGCCTGTCCTTTGATTCAGTTGCTCTGTGACCAGTAACATCTCTCTTGTGTTCATTGCTGCCAGACAAAAGAGCAGAAGCTCTAAAGATTTTCAAGGCATTTTTTTGAGAATAAACCGGACACAGGACCCAAGTAATCATCTTTAGAGGTTTACGTCATCCTCTGGTATTTTGCCCATCAAAATAGAGCCTGCTTCAAAGAAATGACATAGCCCCCTTGATGGCAAAGTGCAAGCACTGAGAGAGAGCTCTTGGATTTCTGACTGCTTCACAGCACAAGTCCTTGCCTCAGAGAAATTCAAGTTTACCAGAAGCCCTTCAATTATTTTTTGTTTCGTTTCCCCAATACCCACCAGATTAGAACACAGCTTGGCAATGTCACTAGAAGAAAGAGAGAGAAAAGAAAACAACAAAACCCCAGCTGCCAGTGTTTCAACTACAAATGCTATTGGGAGGGTTTGTGATACTTGCCTTAAAAGTACTTCAGACAGAAATGTTATTTTCTTTCTATGATTTTTGGAAAGCTTCAGATTTCTGCTGGTACTTCACGCAAAATCAACAGGTCTACCTACGCAAATACATCTGGGTAAGATTGACAAGTGGAGAAAGTTGACAGGCTCCCATCAGAGCCAAAGCGGTCTCTGCTCTGTGTGCTGATGGAGGAACTCCTGCTCTTCCTTGATGAAGATAAGGGTCTTTTATAGTAAAATGAAAACAAGGAATCAAAGGGTGACAATCAGTCTTCCAGTATCTCATCCTCTCTGTGACTTGATCAAGGGATATTCATTGCTCCCAACATCATAGGCAAGATGGGAAGATGTGGGTTGCTGAGTTTATTCCATTGAAGCTGCCTGTAAGCATTAGGAGATGAACTTTCATGGATATTCCTTATTTAACAGAAAATGGTGCTATGTACCATTTTGTATTTCTAGCCTAAAATTATGACACTCCCAAAGATAAGAGTTTTTTAAATATTGTAAGAATGGATCTATTCCCTTGCATCCCGATGTAGTAGCCCATAGGCACATTTTCAAGATTTCCATTGCAAACATGTCTGTAGAAAAGCTGATTATAGAAGGAAAGGCTGTATGAAGAAAAACCAGCAGATTTAATTTAAAAAAATGGAGTTTTGATTTAACTGGAAGAATGGACAATGTTAGCACTGTTCATTTTCAGTAACATTTATACTGCCTGTGTCTTGGACATACAGAGGTCTAGATATACACTCACATATACTTTAACTACACCATTGACCTGAGATGTTAGTTAGCTTCTAAATTTCATTGTAAAACCTTCAGGTATATTTAAATGCATGCAAACAGCTATGTAAGCTAGGCAAGGTTATTAGCTCTTTTCTGATTCTGTTTCTAAATTATGTGTATCTAGTGCTTGTAAAGCTATGTCCTATACATAACATTGTGTTTATGACTCTGCAGTGATTTTTGGCATAAGAAAGACTGGCAGGAGAACAGTGTGATGTTCAGCGAGAAAACAAAGAGCCATTTTGCTATCTTTTCTGGAGTTTCAAGAAAGGAGCACCCAAATGACTCTTGTTCAAACTCAGCTGTATGTGATTAAGTCTGTTCTTTGATGCATACTGGTGGTTTCCAGAGGGAAACACGTATCCATGTCTGCTTGGTCTACAAACTGATCATTTCCTTCTATTTCTGTTCTGGCTCTGGGTGTCCATTGCCCTCCGCCCCCCCTGTTCCTGCCCGTCTGTAAAACTCATAAAGCCTGATTTAAACACAGTAACATACACAGGCAAATGATGACTTGGAAGTACTTGAAGGAAGGGATGTGCTTCGTGACTCAAGTGTTTGTGTTGTCCTCAGCAGAAAACTCCAACAATGAAAGTCCTTCACATGGAAAAAAGTTGTCAGCTTTTCCACAGAAAAGACCATTCTCTTGTGTTATCACCTTTAGAACAAAATGCAGAAAAGCCTGGGGAGTTTTCATGTTTGTTTGTTCGCTTCATTTAAAAATGGAAGGCAGAGCCTGAATTTATAACAGATTAATGAGTTTTCATTCAAAATGGGGCAGACAGCACAGTTGGCAGTGCAGCAAACTTCACAAATATCACATGAAGCCTTACAATCTTCACTAATCTTTCTAATTCAGATTCCTTCATACTTATACCCAGGAGGACCAGGGATGAATGGATTCCATCCTAATTCCTTCATATATACCTATGGTATATATGAAGAACATATACCTATGGTATTTATTCCCAGTGTAAAAGCTGAGCGATAATACAGTTTTTCTGGGACTATCCAAAGGAATTCTTACCTATTTGTTCAAATGACTAAATTATTTGCTCCGGCAGGACTGAGACCATACTATCATGTGAGGCATAAGAAATATGTTGCCAGAGAGAAAAGGCAGCAGCTGGAAAAATGGAAACATGACAGACTTTCATTTGATATTTAACGAAATGTCTGTTGGCAAATGTTTTGCTAATTATTTATTTGTATAACCAGTGAGGGACTTAAATCAGGAAGAAAAGAGAGTTACTTTCATGGTATGGAGGTGAGGAGAGAAAGGGTATGGCCGCCCAGTGGCCTGAGGGAACAAAACCAAGGTCCAGTACTTAATACAAGAAATACTCAACATAAAAATGCTTAGGTATTCTGAATGAAGGCTCCAGAAATGGTTCTTGTCTTTCAGATAAAAGTACGATCTTTCCAACCATGGCATAATGCCTCTAAGTCCTTAAGGCATAGAGCTAAAGTCACAGTCCTTTCCTGGGCATTTTTCCAAACCAACTGAGGTAGCTCCCTCTCCTCATACTAGTGGTGGGGACCACACAGCTGAGGTGCTTATCTCTCTACACACCTTGCACAGATCCTGTAGACACTTAATGTTGGGTTACACGTCTTCCCATGTAGCAGGATGTCTGAAAGGTCAGAGCATCTTAGCTACCAGCTGTTGGTGTCTCCCAGGGGGGTGGAATCTCCTTGAATATGAAATTGGTATTCACGGATAGAGCATGTAAAAGGGCTTGAAAATATGGCCCTGGAATTCCTCCACATATAAAGTCCTTCCTCACCTGCAGACAGACATAGACATTAGCTCTGAAATGAAATCTCTGTCTTCCTCCGGCATGTGAAACCTGCTGCCATCCTGTTAGCTGGCAGCCACTGCTCAGGGCCAGGTGTGGATGTAAGGATGGGAGCTCACTTGTGGGATGTCTTGGGGTGAGCAGATTGCCTCTGAACACCAGGGAGAGATGTATGTTTTCTATTTTTTCTACTGACAAGCAGAGACGCTGCAATATCCCTTGCTACACTGGGCATCTCTCCCTAGACTTTGCTCCCCAGAAATTCGTTTTTTTTTTTTTTTTTTTGTTTTGTTTTGTTTTGTTTTGTTTTGTTTTGTTTTGTTTTGTTTTTTTCAGCAGAAAATATGCCGCAGGCATTTAAAGAAGTGTTACTGTGAATCCTCTCCCTTGATTTGGGATTGCTCACCTTTCTTTCAGGAAATTCTGAAGGACTGTGCAAGGGTGCACATTTTCTGATACTGTCACAAACACCAAATATTTTCCCCCTTCTTTCCTCATTGCTATTTGCTTAGCAGATCAGCTCTTTCTAGGTGCACAGGTATGGATTTGGACTGCTGGACCAAGAGGTCCTTGCCACTGCTATTTTCTGCTTCCACTGGTTTTGTGGGCTTTATAATGATAATGGGGAGTGGCTAGTGAGCACATCTCCTTTCAAAAACCTTGCTTACCTAGTCCAGGACAGGTAGGGAATGGTAGCAAATTTGGAAAGGAATATGGGGTGCCTAGTTTACTTCATCTTTTCTGTTTTCCCATAAGGACTCTGTGACTTAGTGGATAACCATGTAAAATGTGAGTCTGAATGCAACACTCTCCAGCATTTCTAAATCAGGAAACCTCCTTGGAGCAGCTGGATGATTAACCACGTACAGCTGTGCGTGTTGGGGTGACAGGGAAATTCTTGTCATGGACACAGGGGCAATATCTTTCTCTATAGGAAAAAGCATTGCCCAGGGAAACACTTGTTGGGTGCCTCCACTCCTCACCTTTAACAAACTCTTGTAAGGCCGAGAGTGAATTTGCCATTAATTGTGTACCTGTACATTAGCATCCTCCCAAGTCTACGTGCTCAGAGAGTCACAACAGCCAGGCTACCAAAACTCACAGCCCAGTGGGAAGCATCTCCTCCTGTGTGACAAGACAGCCTCCTTCCAAGCGGGCAGAGGAGGAGGGATGGGAGGAGAGCCCAGGGGAGCCACAAATAACAAATAAGCATCTGAGCTGCCGCAGAATAAAGCCGAGGAGGGAAGCCAGGGCGGTGGGAGAGGGGGGTGGCCGCCTCGGTCCCCTCTCCCCCTGCCTGAGGCCTGGGGTGCAGGCGATGCCGTGGGGGCCGGTGGAGCGACCGCCGGCTCCTCGGCGCTGTTTGTTGTTGTTCGTCCGGCGCAGGAACTTGGCAGGAGCTGGTTCTCGCTCCGGGTCCCACAGGCAGGAAAAGTCTCCCAGCCCGCGGAGGAGACAGCCTGGCTGAAAGAGCCCCGCCAGCCCCGCTGCAGATAAGTTAATGTACACAGAAGGGACGTAAATTACCACGACCCTCAGCAGCAGGACATTGGCCAGGGCCTGTCAGGAGGAGGACAAGCGTCGGCCGGCTCCGCGCCTCGCTGACGTTTACCTCCAGATAGAGCCGCCGCTGCCCCGCGAGGAAGGACCTCGTGGAGCCAGGGCTTCCTTGAAAACAGCTGCCTGTCCCCGACACCTACAGACTAATGCTGTTTTAATCAGGGGAATTAGCGGAAGGCGGTGCGCTGTTTTCCCAAACCATTTGCATGGGGACAGCAGCCTCCCCCGTGGCTCTGCTGCCATCTCCATTACGCTTCTTTATCGGAGCTGACTTTTTTTCCTGCTCCCCTCTCCAGGGAGCCCGGCGTCCCGTTATCTCCACCCCCGAGCCCTGACGACATTCACCTCCCTGTTTACACACTGACATCACGCTGCAGCCTCCCTCCGGCTCAGAAATAACCCCAGGGACGAAACAAACAGGAAAAGCCCCGTGACGCACGCACCCACACCGCCACAGACACCTTTGCAGCCACGGCCACGTTGACCCAAGCCAAGGTCCTTGTCTACAGCCGACAGCCAGTGGGGCTACATCATGACATGGAGCTGTGCTGGGTACTGGGCTCGTACACTACGTTGTGAGGAGGGATGGAGCTCCAGTGGGACATCTGCGTTTAGATAGTGAGTCAGTAGGAGAGCCAGAGCCAGAGATCAAGTCTTCAGGTTCTTGCTTCAGCCACCAGACCGTGCTTCTCCCCATAAACGTGTTTCATTCTCTCTTCCTCCCTCCTCACATTTCATTTCAGTGTGTATTCATTCCTTGAAGGAGACATAGAGGTAAATTTAGAGCCAGGTACACTGTGGGAACGACAACGGGAAAACGTCTGCAAGGTCACTCTCAGCTGTTCCAAATAGCCCCTTGCATCTACACACAGCCCATTAATTTTAGCAGGGCTCCTTGTGTGGTAAGCTCCTACACGAAATGTGTGTGGGAGGCACATTTGGGCCCATGGAGATTTCATTATTATTGTAAGCTTCAGAGTCAGAAGGCTCCAGGGGACAGCACTTTGCTCTCCCTCTTAGCGAAACGCCAGGCTTAGCCAGGCCAGATTCTCTGCATTAACATGTGGCTTGTCCACACTCTCACAAGCTGTGCTTTCTGCTGTTTGTTATATATTCTGCCCCAGTACCTGACAGCAGACCAGCACCATGGCTGTACTCACTTGAATTATGCTGGATATGTTAGGTTGACTAAATTTTCCTAAATGTGTGGATTGTTTTCTCTGGCTTTGAAGAAACAATTCCAGTTCAGCAAAGAAAGGGTAATATTGTGGAGACCAGAGGGCCAGCACCGGGCCCAAAAGGGCCTTTTTGCTTGGTAATCTTCACCGATGTGAATCCACGTCCTGTCTGAACCCGTGATGGTTTCATGCAGTTGGTTTTACAGGCTTGTTGGGATATAAAGTAGAAGAGGGTAAGCACAGAGAGCTCTGCCTAAAGCCTTTATAAGCCCTGCTAGAGATGAGTAGATACACTGTCCACACAAAAGCACAGTTATTCTGAAGCAAGACTAGATTTTCTCTGGCCAGAATTTCCAGTGGCTTCCCATCAGTACCATGGTTCCCATCCACTTTCTGAAAGGCAGAGAACAGAGAGCAGCTTTCCTACAGGGTGACCTGGGAATGTCCCTGGGATGCCGGCGTCCCCAGAGCAAGAGGAGGTGCTGTCTGCCCCACCTCGCCACCCCAGTCCTGTGCAGGACACAAGCTAAGGCAGTGAGCCTTTGCTCTGGCTCTCTGCCATTGCCTTTTCCTTTCTGGCAAGGGGTAGTAAGAGAGCTGCAGGCCTCCGTGTTGCTTCTGCTTTCTACCCAAATGGACTATGAAGAGAGCTAGAGAACACGTGTTGTCTAGAGAAAGCTGATGGTAAGCAGAATAAATGTATAGTGGAGCTCAGATTGCTAACACTTTACTATATGAGTAGCTGTGGGATAATGTGGGATGGAGGAAGCTTTGCAAGTAGCATTATTATTAAAAGATGCATGTGATGTGCCTACCGTCCCAAGTCAAAATACTCTGTAAACAGGTAACTTACTTGTGTGTCTTGTGTGTCTTTGAGGCTTAAAAAAAGTGTTGCCTTTGCTGCCTTTGAAGTAGGGAACTGGTCAGAGGACTGATTTTCTTTCCTAGAAGCACAATACCCTGGAACCCAAAAGATGGTGGTTCCAGGAGAAGGAGATCACTCCGTATGGATACACATGTCCAATTTTGTTGTTGTTGTCATTCTGCACAGTAAGCGACAAGAAAACTAGCAGGAAGTTAAGGTATGTTGATAACCAGGTATACATTTAACAGAGAGTAATTACCTCTTTCCTTCTAATTTACATATAGAGTACAAGAGATAGAAATATCCTTGGCCTTGGTGGAATTATTCCGGCATCACATATTATAACGGCTTTCCTAGGGACATCAGGCTGATAGATGGCCTTTTGCTTGAGGACATTCAAATTGTTTTAGGGTCAAAGGGTAACCAAGGTGTAAGGTTTTGGTTGTGAGAACACCCATTGTGTTTGGGGAAGGATGAGAACAGGTCCCCATGGGAGTCACTTAGTGGAACACGACCAGTGGCCAAATCCCGTCCTGGCCCTGTGGACCATTCAACATCCACTCTTACAAAAAGGAAGGGGCCAGGGGCTGTCTTCTGACCCATTCCTTCAGCTCCTGAGGCACAGAGGAGCACACCTCGCTCTGCTGCAAGGCAAGGGGACAAATAAGAGCGGCAGCCATCCACTCTGCGTGATGCAACTCATGGGACTCTCCAGTGCCTCCTCCTCTCCATCTGAAGATCTCTTTTCTCTGGCCAGCCGACATGTGTGTGCTGAAGTGCTGGCAGGCTCCATGGGCTGACGCATGTTTTCATCTCTTCCCGCACAGAATGCCCCCCGTGTTTTCTTCCAAAATACATTCACGTTCCTGGCACTGAAAATCTTTATCTTTATATGTTGTTTTGAGCACACCCACTGCTTCCTGACTTAAAGCAGTTGTAGCATGGACAGAGATTTACTGACATCAGATAGTGGTTCTTAAAATTGCTTTAAGTCATATTGTTCTTTTGGTGGACAGGGCACAACTGGGCTTCAGTTGGATGGAAAGTAGAGATAATTTTCCCAAAGCATGCATGTTTTGTGCAGGAAGCTAAACCATGAATGAACATATCTTGAATGCTGAGGGGCTAACAGGAAGGACTGGAGCCCTTGTGGTATTTGAACAAATGCTGGGTTTGGTTCCAGCGGGGCTGAAATCTGGTTCCAATAAATGTTGTGAAATGCGGATTTTCGTGGCAGGTGCCAATGGCTTCAAAACAGGACCAGAACCACTCAAAACATGAGCAGAAACATTCTCGGTTCATCCTTAACATCAGAGTGAGAAAGGGAAAGAAGGGTACTGAAAATACTTCTTTCTAGGCGCAAATGTTACATCTGATTAACCCTTCCTGTGCCTCCCGAGGCAGCGGCTGGCAGCAGAGACCCAACCGATCCCACTCCAGCAGGCTAGAGAATCCAGCCTCACATTTTTTTGTGATCTGTTGCTGTGTTCACACCTCTTCGGTGCATTTCATTTCAAGACTATGCTCAGTTTCAAATAGGGCGTCTGTAGTGAGTCACCCCTAAAATACCCAGGGGTATGTAAACATATCCAAGCCCTCCTGAAAGAAGGAATCCCAGTTTTCCATTCTGCAGCAGACACCCTGATGAGGTGCTGGCCCATCTGTATGTCTTAATGTCCAGGGATGTTGTTTCAGGATGGAGTTTGCCTTTTTTCTAACGTAAATGCAGATTTTGACATACAGGTGCTGAGGGATTTGGGGAGGTATCTGATTCAGGGAAAAAAAAAAAAAAGAAAGAAAAAAGTTTGCTTGACTGTACATAGCTGGCCTCTGGCTTCCTTCAGGGATGCTCCCCCTTCCCCCAGCCTTGCGCTTTGAATAAGCATCCAGAGGCTTGGAAGCTTATCCAGACTTATCCAAATCTCTTTGAAGGCATGGATTAAGGCAGGAACCCTGGGACCCAGGCCAAGAAACCTCAACAGAGCAGCAAGTCAGTGAGAAACCAAGAGTCTGTCCAGGGGAGCTGGCTGAGGAAAAATGAAGAAGTCCATCCCAGGGAGGCGACAGGAAGGGATCGTCTGTCTGGGGAAGGGGGGCTCCACGGAGAGCCCATCGAGGGAGATGAAAGAGAGGTGGGAGGGAGAAGGCTGGATGGGGAGGGCTGAGAGAAGGCACACGGTGGTGGGCTCCGGCCCCAGTTGCCTCAAGCCAAGCCTGCTTTATGGGTCTGGGACATGGGCTGCAAATCTTCCGTGAAGAGATGATTATGGGAGGCTTCTGGTACAATCTGGCTGTGGCTGCCTTAGAAACACCGGTAGGGCAGGCTGTTATCCCAGCGCAGATTGCCTTGTGGGAGTCATAAATAAGGGGAGACATGAGGAAATTGTACGAAATAATAAATGGTTCCGAGGAAGAAGACCAGGAGGTTTCTATTCACCTCGCTCCATGGCAAAGGACAAGAGGACATTTAATAAAACTGAAATATGGCAAAATAAGAACTGATGAAAGGAAATCCCTGTTACTACAGCACAGGCTAACCTGGTGTCATTCTTTAGTAGAAGACATTACTTAGTCTACAGGTCTTTAGAGACTGAACAGAGGGTGAGATATACAGACAAGTAGCAGTGTTTTATCACTCCGTGGTATTAAGGATTGTAAGTGACAGCAAGCTTTGATTTCAAGACCGTCCCATCTAAAACCAGTAAAGATGCTGGGGTTATCAGCTAAATGATTATAGCTTTTCCTGCCCTCTTTTTTTTTGTTTGTTTGTTTGTTTTCTGGGCAGACTGAAGAGTTGCCAGGAGAGCAATCTTTCCACTGGGAAGGGCAGGTCGAGCAACCCTGGGAGGCCACGGCCATCAGCCGTGCAGGAAGGGTGGACAGGAGCCAGCAGGACACGGGGCCAGCGGACACCTCCACTGTGCCCCGGGACCCTGTCCCACCGTGGGCTGAGACAGAGCCTCGACCACCCAGAACGACTCCTGAAGCAGGAGTTACCCTTTTCCAGCCACCTAGTTTGTTGTTGTCGATGTTTGTTTGGCTTTGGTTTTATCTCAGCTGTTTCATTCATCTTTACGTTTGGTGGTTTATTTTTGCTACCCAAATTAACCAAACAACAGGCAATTAGGCTGTTTTACAGAATAAAAGATATGAACGTCCCATGTTTTGGGCTTCTAAAAATGGGTGGGAGCAGAAGTAACACCATTGATTTACAGATATTTTTTTGATTAATGTTGTTGTGACTGAAATTGGAGACTGCCTTACAGAAGAAAAGCTGAAGTAGCTTCAGAGCAGAGCTGGAGCTCAGCGAAGACATCTCCACACACACACACACAGACAAATTGATACACAGGTAAAATAGGCACTTAGATTTGTAAGTACAGACTATTTTTCTTTTTCTCAGTCCCTTTTTAATGACGCATAGACTTTTTGCCTCTGAAGCTGCACAACACCCTCCCCCCTGGTTGACTCATGCTGTAAACTAAATTTAAAATTCTTGGAAATAGTGGTTATGCCTGAAAGAACCTTGTGGATCACAGGGAAAAAAAGACAACTGCCCAAATCACTGCTCCAAACCCACACAGCGTCTCTGAAGTTTGGTCAGTCCTTTACCCTGTCCCCAACCCAATTTATTTTTTGTCTTTTTCACTTCCCACAGGCAACAGGGAGCAGAGCGGGAGCACAGAGATTAGCCCATGTCTCAGAGCATCGTGGTGGGGGCTGTTCTCTTGGAAGGTGAGGAAGACCAGAAATTGTTAACGAAAATCTAATTAAGTAAGAGCTTGCACCCTGCTCCAAGATCTGACTGACTTGTAGCAGGCTGAGAAAAGTCCATCACATGGCGATAGAAGCCCAGGGACCTGCTGTGTCTGCCAGCTACTATGTCAGGGACAGCAGCACAAGAGTCATACGGGGGAGGCAGTACGAAGGGAAGTGACAAGTTACTTCCAAATTCAATGAAAAAAAAAGAAAAAAGACACACAACAAAACAAACATTCAAAATGTTTGTCTTAGAACTATTTTTTTCTGGTTAATGTTTAACCTTCCACTTTTCCAAAGCAATGTTCTTGTTATCAGCTCCATTGCTGAAGGTCACATATAGAATAAAAGTCATATCTTAAATGTGAATAAATAACACTAGCAGAAATTAATTGAGTGCAAGTGACTCATGTGACATTTAAGGTTTTCTTTACCTACCAATGTAAGCAAATGGTGTAACCATGTCCCTTTTTGTCCCACAAGCTGAAAAGAAAGCAAGTGAGCCAGAAATGACCTATTGTGCCACAAATGCACTCGAGCTCCATTAGGAAGGCTCTCATCCTGAAACCCAGCTATTCTAGGAAGCAAACCACTGTAGGATGAGGGGTGACTGTGCCCTGGCAGGGGACATGCTCCAGGTGTAGGGGAAGACTCCTTGCTGACGGGGAGCACTGGGAAAGCCTTTGACTCGTGCTGTCCTGTAGTGAATGACAGCCATGATTTTGACTGATGTGGAGAGCTCTCTGATAAGAACCCAGGGGATAAAAACAAATGCTTTTGAGGAATTTGTGACCAATAAATCAATCATTTCATTAAAGCAAACAAATGCAATGCATATGGTTTACCTCCTGAGTTTTAGGGGTCTCAACAGCTTTCACATGCATGGGGGTTCATCCACTAAAGGGATTTGTTCATGTGCAGGGGAAGTTAACTGGAATCTGGAAAGATTTTCATTTGGATTTTCTTTATGGTAAATCCCTAGCTGTGTTTATTTATGGTTTAAAGTAGTCATACTGTTTCATAAGGGAGAAACAGGGACAGAGAAGAAGCAAATGCTGCTATATAAGGATTTACAACAAAGACACCTGGCTTGTTCATGTGGATCATAAACACACATTTGTATTGTGCAGTCCAAAAATATCAAATATTGAGCAACTTCACTTTGATTGCAAAGATATTAATTCTTCATCCAAGATCCAGACACTAGGAAGAAAATACCGTGCTTTATAATGAATGCCTGAAGAGCAATTCTCCTGTTTGTACCAATTATTTGTACATTCCAGGAAAAAAAAAAAAAGAAAAAAGAAAAAAAAAAAGGAGAGTTCTGTTGTGGAGCAGATGGCTGTTTTCTGTAGAAGACAGAGAAGCAGCAACTGCTTCTCCTACAGATTTAGAAGGATCCAAATAATTTCCAATATAACTGCTGAGATGATTTTTAAACTAATTGTTAGTAGTTAGATAGAATTTATTTACCGAGGTGCCTTGGTATTCTCTGCTTTGTGCTTAGCTGGTCAAATCAGGCTGATTGATTCTTCCTATTTTAATGGGAATGAAAGTAAAACCATATTATCCAAGCAATCTGTGTTCTAGATGTTATAAGAATTACTGTCCTCGTGGTTAAGTTTTGGTGGTCCCTCTCTCTGCTTTTCACTTACGGTGGCTTGCAGGAAATCTATGGCTGATACAGCTTTTGTCTGCATCACATGAAAAAGTTTGCATGCTGGGGTTCCCAGCTCATGAATGGCCATTGGATGGGAACTTCAGTGGATGACGTCTGTGTCTTCTAGGCACTGTTCTGACCTCAGGCCCTGCTGTCCAAACCCCTGGAAACAAAAGGCTACATGCTGTGCTGCTGGGGTGGTGGCTACTCTCACCTGTACCTCTGCCCATTAGGGTACAAGTGGCTGAGCTTTAAAAGTTTCTAAAGGTCTTTCTAAGGGGCATGGAAATAAGGAGTTGGATCATTCATGGCCCACATGCTTCTTAATAGCAATGATCATTTTTCTAAAGGGGTCTCGTTTTACTTGACCTTTTGCCCTGTGTGCTGCAAGTTAAGTCAGTAAATTAAAATCCATCTTTGATGTTGAAGTCTCATGGTATACTCCTGGAAATGAAAGCATCTGTCACAAGCAACATCTTCTGTTTGTTTGTTTGTTTTTGGAAAGAATTACTGGCAAGTAGACAAATAAGTAGCTCCATTTCTCCTGATCTGAGCCAAGTTTAATTTTTAAGCTGATAATAGTGTTGATGCAAAATCTGAGAAACATAAACTCCAAAGAAACAAGAGCCATCAATAGCTCCAACCAAATCTCAGCTGACACTTGGACCCCACAACAAGCTTGTGAGGTGAAGGACTGGAGGGATGGGATCCTTTGCATTCCTGAAACCACAACCAAATCTATGTTAATGCATATGATGAGGAACTGCCCTCACCAGCATGGCAGTATTTCTCCTTCTGTGTAGGAAATTCAGTATTTTTTTCTGCCTACCCTGGCTCTCAGACAAGTTTTATTTCCTTGTTCTTCCAAGAAGTTTGAGTCTATTTTCTAGACCAGTATCTAGAAACATAACTTCTTCTGGCATGGCCTCTGATTTCTGAAGAGAAAGGGGCTGTTCAGAGCTGATGTTGTGGTCCAAGTCACTGTCTATCACACTTCCCTGCTCTATTTTCACTTTTCTCATGTAACATCACATCATCTCACTTAATACATTTGTTTCTGATTACAGGCTGTGTATAATGGCCCAGCACAATGCTTTACAGTATGCTATGGCTTCATGCCATGGGAAAACATATTCGTAATTTTTATGACCCCAGTGCAGCAATGATGCATTTTTTAAAAAACAGAAGAACATATAAAGGAATTATTTTGCAGCAGGATTAAGCATCATTACTCACAGCAGACATACACATTTGAACTCATTAAGCCTTTGCTTTGTTATTCTTGGTATTTCAGAACATGTGCTGTAAGTGTCTCTTGGTTCTTTCCAATTCTGCTATATAAAACCCCTTAAAATTAGGCAGGACTTGGCCATAATGCTCTTGATCTCAGATGTTGGGGCCAGATTTTTCCCTGCCTGTCAATCTGGAGTGAATCTGCAGGCAAAGGGCTTTTTTCTTCAGCTTTGGATGGTCCAAAAAATGCTGAAAGGATGATAAGAAAGGTGGCAAGGAACAGCAGAATGGGTGGGTTACAGCAAAAGGAAATGTGCAACCTCAGGTTCCCATTTGCTGTTCCATACTATTAAAAAAAAATAAAATTAAAAAGAAAAAAAAAAAAAGAAAAAAAAAAAGAAAAAAAAAAAAGAAAGAGAAGAGTCTGGGTAGATGGATGGATGGGGTGGGGAGGAAAATGTCAGAGCAAGCCCCTGGCTATTTCTCATTTCATTTCACTCAGTGGCAATATGTCAAGAACAGGGAGAAGAGAAGAAAAGGGAACATTGAAATTTGAGGGAGGGGGAGGATGTGTGTGAAAAATTCCATAAAATGTGGTTCTGTTTTAAACCCTGCTGCACAGAAACAACTTCAACATTTTCATGAGTTCTTCACCGCATTTTTTAATCCTTTCTGCAGATGATGCTCTTAAAGGAAACAAGCGAAGCCCAAAATGGTGCAAACCCCTCTAAAGACTTGTGCTACCCAAGGTCTAACTCCAGAAAACCTTCTGGCAAGTAAATGTGGGGATCAACCTCAATCTTGGTGTAACTCCACTGGCAGCACTGGCTCTGCACTACAGCAGAAGCTATTCCCCTAAGAGGCAGTTCTTATTTTAAGAAGAAAAGGATACCGAAGCAAAATGGGAAGCAGAATCCAGTGAATGGCTCCATTCATGAGGATGGAAAACTTTCGGTAGGGTGGACCAGACTGTGAGCTGTCACTGCTGCTCTTTCTCCTTGGCCTCTTTTCTTGGAGAGGTTTTGGAAGAAGGGGTCATTCTACACACACAACTAATTCCCAACTCAACATACCAGTGGCATTACCCGCCTCTAGCCTCCCACACGCTGTCATACCCTTATCAGGACACTCACACACATGCTAATGCCAGGACCCTTTGGTAGCTTCATAAAAAAGCAAAGCCGTTTGTATGAGTCAGGATCTGGTAACACTAAGTTCTGGAGAAACTGTACACAGACAGATAAGCGTGAGGCTAAGGATAGTGCCTGCCTTTTGGGACTGCCTCTGCATTAAAGTCATCCAGAAGACAAGTTGAGAACATGAAGGGCTCTGTGGGTTACGTTTACAGGGTTGGAAGTCCCTAGAGCTTCATAAGACGATTGAGTTGGAAGCTTTGAACCCAAATCTACATCTCCCACGAGTTCCTTAAACCACCTCCATCTTAAGAGTTTCAAAGCTCTTTGCAAAGAATGAGTTGATCCTTGTTTGCTCTAAAGGCCATTCGGTGAAAACCATGTTTCCCACGTGGTGAAGGAAAAAAGGATGTGCCTGACCACATTTCCATTACATCAGTCTTTTCCAGAGGTTAACCTTTCCTTTTTCACTGCTCACTGCTTCATACACCTGACTCCGCTGTTTGAGCACTCAGGTTTTGATGCACCTGGATCAAGTCTGGTCTGTGTGTAGAGATTTTCAGGTAAGAACTGTGAATGCTAATTTGAAAGTTTGCTCTGGAAATTTGTCCTAAGAGGAGCAAATCTGCCTTCACAGAGCTGACAATAAGGATGAGGAGGAATGTTTCTTTTGCACGCTGATGGAACATTTTTTCCTGAGAATGGAAGTCCTCTGCAGAGGTTCACACAGTGGATGTGGTTTGGGCAGACAAATAATATTCTGATACAATCATTGCCTCTTGTGGGCTAAAAAATGAAAATACTGGATAAGGTCCCACCTCCTGGCTTTGCGCTTGTCAAGAATAGGATCTATTAGTCTTTAAAAGAAATAATAATAATACATGGTAGCCAAGGAGAGTTATGTGAACTGGCATCTAATCAATGTTTCATGGAGTTTTTTTTTCTTTTTTTTTTTTCCCACTTCATTTTTTAAAATTCTCAGAACTGTCATTAGCAAACAAGATTTTACTGTTCCAAGCTTCCCTCACTTTCTCATGCAGGGACACTCCAGTCCTCTGGACAGATTTGCATTCTTCCTTTTCTTTCTTCCTCTTAGGATAATGGTCTGTATCCTCCAGAGGACAGGCTCCCAGAGCAGTAGCGTGCAAGAAATGGGAAACCTTCTTGCCACCTGTAGAATGCTGGGCCAAGCAGATCCATTCAATTCGATGTCTTTAAAGTCGTGTGCCTGCATCCTCCAACTGCTCTTTTAAATGTGAGACAAACCCCACCTTGAGCAGCACCAGCAGATGCCACCCAACTAGCTGCCTTGTACTTTGTGTTGCCATTTGGTAAGTCAGGCAGTTCATGTCTGTCTTCACCTTGTTGCAGCAGTGTTGGCTACTACATGAAGTGATGAGCAAGCTCCGACCTCAGTGGGTTTCAGTGATGGTACTGTGGTCATGGGCTGGCCCTAATAGCCTGGTAAATTGTGGGTGAGAACAGGTATGGCTGAAATGTCACCATGCATTGGCTGACATGTCCACTGGCATTTCCCACACAGGGACAAAAGCTGTGCTGCTACTCATGCCCTTCCAACCCAGCCTTCTTGCAGCTGAGCTCCAGTGACCTCCCAGTGTTTCGAAAGACACTCAGGGCTGGAGTTGTTTTATCATACATGAACTGATAGTGTTACTGTCCGTGTGTGACTCCTAAAAGAAGCAGAAACCAGTTTTTGTATGAGCCAGAGCCAGGTTTCTGACTGTTTTCATTTCTGTGTGACTAATTTCCTTGAAATGTAGGCCATGCTGTTGCTGATGGTCATTTTTATTTTTTTGATAGATAATACTTCACCTTGGCCCCAAGAAAAAGTAAGTTCCTTCAAGAGCATTGAAGGAATGCCACCTATTCTTACGTAACAAGACGTATTCTAAGGAAAACCTTACAATGTACCCACAAGAGTCTATTTTGTGGGTCCAGAATCAGCTGTTGTATATATGAGTGTTCATATATATGTGTGTGTTCTATATTTATACATGTATACACACATGTATGCATGTTATTGTGTGTATGTGCATGTGTGAAAGAGAAGAGGAGAGAACAGAGGAGCTCCAGTGTTTGTTCTCTATTAACCAGGTCATCTTTCAGACAAGAAAAAATGTTGTGACCAAGCCAAGGATTCTGCTCAATGAGTTAATGCAAAGCCAGAAAATTATGGCAGTAACTGCTGTCTGAGCACGACCAGAATTTGAACTGTTTTGTATGTGTACCTCACTGTACATTTTACTTTGAAATAAACTGCATTTACAGTTTTGGGTAGTGCACTGGAGAAGGAGGTTGCTTGCAGTCCTGAGCAATAAATTATTACATCTTTTCCCTAAAACAATGATAGGTATCTGGGACAAAAAAAAAAAAAAAAAAAAAAAAAAAGCAGTGACTCAGAAATGCCTTCATAGTCTTTTACTGCAGAAAACTGTCACATGACATCAGAATACGGTTCACAGTATGGTGATGTGTAATAAGAAAGAAAGAAACTCATAAGAAACTGGTAATGTTATGCTTAATCAACGATTTTAAAAGATTAGACCACAAATGGATAAATCTTTAGCGGACAGTCATTTCATTAGTTGCTTTGATGCAGCAGTTGCTTCTGGAGAGAGCAGACTGAAATGATTCCTGTTCTTTTCATTTCCAATGGCTGAAGCCATGTCTGATCTCTGTGTGAGAAGATCCCGTTGCTGATAATGTGCAGCTCCTCCACAGTGGGTGACTGAAGTCTCCTACATCTGGCTCTCTCCTCACAGTCCTGAAAGCCTGTATCTCCTTCAGCAGCAGCAGATGTACCATGGCCTCTTTCTGGCCCCATGCCCCTGAGCTAGATCTCCTGCTGAGGCCGTGTCTGATGTGTCCTACCAAAAGTGGCACCCAAAGGGTCCTTTACCATGCTCAGAGAAGGATGGTTGGATGGCTTAGGCGTGGATGCAGAATGCTCATAGGATTTAACTGTGTCCTTCCCCACTAGTATGACTTCCACATTAGGAGGCCAGGGAGTTGAAGGATCTGCCTGCTCATGGCATGGAAGAAAAGACAATTTTTTTCACTGAAGTGCCTCTATACCTCTCTTAGACTCTACTTGAACCGTTTCCCAGCTTCTTTGTTAACCTTTAATCTTTGATCTTCAACACTTGTCAATGAACTTTTTTTTTACTTTTGTTTGATGCATCATATCTAGCACTTACACCACTCCCAAGATTTAATCTTCAATAATCTTCTATCTTCAATAAACATACTGAAAATATGATTATATAATTCTTTTGATATACTTTTCCTGGTCTTTCACCTCTTTGCTTGGCTGTTTATCTTCTCTATCAGCTATTTAATACTGGTGATATTGTTAGTTAGCTGCCCAAGTTACACTCTGCAACCTTTATATGATTTAAAGGCTTTAAAAATTTGCAAGTAGACTGGTCAGAAAATAGCTGCCCTATCCCAAGTTTATTATTACATGCTTAAATATATTGTCCCAAATGAGGAAGGCTGAGATGGAAACCCCATAAGAGGACCTTGAAGAGTTGTCAAGTTGTGGCATGTTAAAATCCTTGTTCAGAACTGGGGGTAATAACAAGGGAGACAGGGCTCTTGAAAGAAGCTGTCTGAGTTACACCATTGAAGATATTAACTAAGCACAGAGCAGACCCCTGGAAGAAAATAGGAACATTAGGTACTGAAGTGTCAGCTGTGGGGACAGGAATCTCAATATCAGTTTTCAGGCATTTCACAGAATCACAGAATTTCTAGGTTGGAAGAGACCTCAAGATCATCGAGTCCAACCTCTGACCTAATGCTAACAGTCCCCACTAAACCATATCCCTAAGCTCTACATCTAAACGTCTTTTAAAGACTTTTTTGTGTTTTGCCAGTGGAAAACAGAAACTGCCCCCTTTATGAAAAACATCTTCTCCTGTTAGTCAAATGTCTATTTTACTTCACAACAGTTTCAATGGAAGAATCCTTACCAGCCCTACAAAAAAGTGATCATTCTCTCCAAAATGTTTTAAGAAGGCAGATAGGTGTAAAGTCGAGTACAACAGAAAGCAATATATGGCCTACAAGAAGTCCACGACTCTTGGTTGAGTTTACAGACATGAAGTGTAGGCTAGTAGAGTCTGGGGAGGATGAAGGAAAGGCAGAAAGGAGAGGCACAGATGTGAAAGGATATATTTCTTAAAACACTGAGTCAAACTTAGAGCATGGGGGTCTCAAAGCCAAATTCTTGATTGACATAAAAGCAGTGTGAGCCACATGTCAGGCACAAGCAGATCAGAGTTGGCCTGGCTCTGCTCTTCTTGCACTGATATGAAGCAGGAGTAACTACACTGAGGCCAGTAAATAGGTTTTAGAAGAGTGTCAGAGCAGTGCCAGCAGATTTAAGATTGTTTAAGGAATAATGGGGCTTAGAGCAATTTCAGCTCTGGTAGCTGTGTAGCCTGCGTGTGATAGTAGCTTATGTGTCAAAAGGACAAACGCAAGGGTGTATCAAGAAAGCAATTAACAGCAGGGAATAAAATAAAGTAATGGGAGGGCCAGCTTTGCTCTGCACTCCCCTTTTGTCCCTGTGCTGGACAAATTACACTTGCTTTTCCTTTCCAGCGACTGCTATGTTGAAGTCCGTAACATCAGCGGCAGTGCATGAACTCGTAACATCAAGTAGTGGCGTAAGCACTGTTTAGTTTGGCCCAAATTACAGGACATTATAAAAAAAAGTGAAAAGGAAGGGCTGCTATTTTTTTTAATGCAGTATTAATTGCTTTCCCCCCCAAGTATTTTCTAGAGAGTGCCTCTTGCAAAGACCAGGATTAAATTTCGTGTTCACAGTTGTCCTAAACCAAGATACTACCCTTCGGCTCTTATATTTTTTATTCTTGCTGGACATATCAAAGCATTTCGACCAGGCCAAGTCACTGAACAAAGGAATGCCAAAGTAAATAGAAAAGTTTAAATTACTACAGCAAAGGGACCAAAATTTCAGCCAGAGCCCGACTTACGGGGATTTCCAAGCTATTCTACAGGGCTCCACTATATAAATTTTCTGGATTTGACTCACCCATCAATTTTGATTATCCTGCTGATTTATTTCTGATTACCGAGGTCATCTCTGCATTTAAAATGCCATTTATCTTGTCAGAAAGGTGACCGATGGGGTTTTTCAGAGACTCGGGCCGGCCTCCAGCTCTCTCTGCCTCGCTGCTGCTGGCAGGGAGCCCGCCAGCCTCCGCTGCACCAGGCGAATTGTTGGGTGTCCAACGGGACCCTGCTCTCCCAACCCACCCCAAGGGCTGGAGGCTGATGGGCATCAGCTCCAGCCCTCATCTTGTACCTCCTGGCAGGTCAGCGGATTTTGGTTTTGTACCCAGACATGTGTTATGTGCTGCAAAACAGACAAGATTTAGCTTCTTGCCTCGCATGTTGGGCAACGGGGTCTTTATCTGAATGCATTCATTTACCCGAGCTAATAAATATTTTTAACATAAAGTATTACCTCCTTTGGGCTTTTGGAAAGTGACCAAAAAATAAACACATCCGTTTCCTATTGTTGGTTCACAGATATTTTAGGGCCCCATCTTTATTTTTAACCCTGAATTTTTGCCCTTATCCAATGGTGGATAAAAGTTGGGAGTCAACAAGAAAGCACAGACAATAGCAGGGAAAACTTTACTTTTGGGAATCATTTATTTTCTCTAGGTGAAAAGTTGTGAATAAAGTTGTGAATAAATAAACAACAAAAACAACAACAAAAAGCAGGCAGAAGCTGAAAATTGGAGCATTTACACATTTCAGCAAAAAATACATCTGAAGTAAGAGAAGAAAAAACGATTGCACAGATATTTCAAAATCTTAGTGCTTAAAAAAAAAAAAAAAGGAAAAAAAAAAAAGGAATTAACAAACCAGAAAACTTTGGAGGCATAAGTGTTTAAGAAGAGAAAAATACCCTAGAATCAGGAAAATATTGTCTGGTTTGGGAGATATTTACTGCCTGCATATGAGCAACCACAGTTTTGGTGTCTCTGTAGACCAGATGAACCAGCACTACATGTGCAATACTTACCTGTACCTGCAGGTAGAGTGTAGAGGTAGAGCTGTGCTCTCCACAAAACCCAGGGTTGTGAACAGGAGCAGATATTTGCTGAGCGGGTACTGGTTACGAGACAGATGCTGAGGAGCAACTGTCCAGGTAGAAGAAGACACAGGAGCTGTATTTGCTTGCTTGTATTTGCTTGTTTGTAATGTGGTCCGCACTGAGAGTGCAGTAGAGCCTGGGGCCAAGGCTACCCTCCATGGATAAACGAGGAGAGTTTTTGCATTCTTCTCTTTCTTTGGAGCAACATCCAGAGAAAAGCCAAACCCTGGCATGACTGCATAGATGGCTTATAACATGCTTGAAAATGCCCTTAGGAAAGGCATGCCAAATAATTGACAGGATAAGGGTTATTTGTTCTGATAACTGGTTGTGTCCAAATTTGCCCAGTTGTGAGCCCAATTTGTGTGACTGCAAGGTCATTGTAGGGCTGGCTCTTCACTATGCTTCACTAGAAAGGATTTGTCCTGTTTAAGGAAACAGACTTGGACTTTAAAACTATTTGAATACACATTACTTGAAAACAGCTTTTGTTTTGTTTTGTTTTGTTTTGTTTTGTTTTGTTTTGTTTTGACATGGTGTGGGTTTCTTCCTTCCCTGATTTCTCTTCTTTGAAAATGCCTTTACTGCCTGTGGAATAAGAGGGGAAACTACTGACAAGCACACTCTAACAAAGGGTTAAGGGAACTGGTCATGCCATTTGCACAGTTTCCCACTTTGTCTTCAGAGAGGAGGGACTGATCTCTGAGCCCAGCTTCCTCCTTAGGATTTCTAGTAACCTCTCAGGACCTTCACCCCTACAACTGCTAAGAGTTTTTAAGACCTTTTCCTGTTGCACAAGGAAAGCAGAGTTGATTTAGCCCTATTTTCCTTTCCTGAAGGAAAGACCCTGGCTGCTTTTGGCCCTTGTATTGTATCACGAAATATACCATCTTTGGATCAAAAGGTACAAAGAACAGTGAGGCTAATTAGGAACTGAAATGATTAACTCGACTTCATCTCATTGAGGAATTAGGATGCAATAATAATATCAATACAAGGAAATACTTCTTCATGCCTCTATTTACAGTGTCAAAGAGCGAGAGAGAACAAGTGAGTAAGCAAGTGAGAGGGAGATTAACGAATACAATACACAGGAGCCTAAATTGAAACATCATTTTTCACAGGAAGAAGGCTTTGGCAGGGCTCATGCTGTTTGTGATGTAGTGTCTCTGGTCAGCCCCAGTAAAAGTTGGCTGCAGTTTCTCAGAACCTGCCTTTTGAGACTCAGCAACTGCTTTTCTTCCCACAGATCTGATTAAGCTAATTGCACATTTTCTTTAATTATAAGATTGGAGGTCATTTATCTGCAAGTAGCCTGAAAAAAAAAAAAAAAAAAGTATGTTGTTTTAATGTGGATTTTTTATTTTTACTTTTTAATCCTAGTTTTTACTAAGGTGTTTGGCTTCTTTTTATTCTACTGCTTTCAGCTATCCCATTTTGCAAGGGCTAGGCACTCTGGACCCAGCACCCTGACAGACTCCTAGGGAGTTTACAAGACTGCTTAATGGCATCCAGTCACTGTGAGGAAAACCTAGAGCTGAAGACATCCTCCTCCAGCCCCAGTCTGAACTAAGTGAACCGAGGCTTTGCATATTGATGCTTTTCTAATCCCTAATTAAAAAATTCTAATCTTTTTAATCTAATCTAAGACTGTCTTGCTCACCAGAGCACATGGGTCAGGGAAAGCCTGTAGGATAAACAACAGGGTGGTGGGGACCAGATTAGGGGTGACCTCCAAGTTGCGGGTATTTTGAGGTGAAATCTGAACATTTGGGGCAATCTTACTACCATGAATTGACGTCAAAAGCCTCCCTGTAGCACACCATGTTGACAACACCATGAAACTCTTGCCAATGCTTCATGCCAAAGGCAAAATTATATATGCTTTCAAATCTGCCTTAAAAATCAGCTGCTGGATGTTTTGCAGAGTTGGTGGATGGGATAATCATGGAGCTAAAAGCCAGTACCAGGGGAATGACAAAAGAAAGTAGGTTTCAGTTATTCCTTAAATTCTGCACTGCCAAAATACCAATCTTAGGAAGGCTCAATCACATTATCCCTCTTCATTCGCTACATAAAATAACAAGGACACACTGGACATTCAGGGCAAAAATTCCCTCTCATCACTCAAGTCAGTGAAAAATGATCAAAAAAGGCAAGGAATTAATGCGTGTGTCAGGGGTGAGATGGGTGAAGGGTAGGGAAGCCTCTAGAGCCATAGTTTAGGGGAATTCCTTGAGCAGTGGTAATCTCATCCAGATCTCTGAAATGCTTGGTATATCTTCCATCCATTGCACAATGCAACAGCGTGGAGGACCTGAACCCAGTGGAGCAATCGCTATTTCCATGTGCTATCTGGCACTACTCCTAGTGCTGATGAACAACACAGGGTATTTATTTAGCATTCAAACTACCATATTTTCCTGTGTTCATTGATTCTCCATCCCAATGGGGTGTGGATGTGGCGAGATGCACGCACAACAAAGACTTTCCAGTTTGGCTTGGAAGACAGGGTTGACCATTTTGTGAGTTGTTGCTGATGGGAGATGGGCTGCTTGGGGTTATCACTGGCAGTTGCCCAGCAAGTGCCTGAGGTGGAGAGCCAGGCTCAGAGTCATTCAAAAAGAAGGGATGGAGAAGCCAATCTGGACTGTCACGGTAGTGGTAGCACACCTGGCTGCCCTCACCTTCCTGCTCACTGTCAAGGACCTCTGGACCTCTGTTCAATGGGCCTGATCCCATGCCATCCTCCTGCCTTCATTTCCGTGGGCTTTTCCATTCCTCTGCGTGTGCTGTCAGCACTCACCAAAGAAGATGTCATTTTTTGATACTCCAAAGTGGTGCCAATCAGCTAAAGAAATTTGGATCCTGTGGGGATGCAGACATGTCAGTGGAAGCTGGGGCTCCCCAGCAGGCAGGCGGGCAGGGAAGAGGTTAACCACAGAGCTGGGCAGAAGAGGCCACTGGGCAAAAGTCGTTATTGTCTCGTGTCTGGATGTTTTAGCGAAGAGCTGTCGTGAAGCCTCACAGAGCTGAGAGGTCCCTCGGTGGTTCCTACGGCTTTAAAGTGCCCAGGATGATTTAGTGGAGGGGAGGGATTCCTGATCAGAGAAGTGCCTTTTACATTTTTTTTTTCTTCTTCTCTCTCTCTTTTTTTTTTTTTTTTTTCAACATGTCGCTGATCAAAGCGGTGCCAGGGAGGCTAGGAAGAGCAGGATCCTAATGGATCAGCTGTGTAAAACATGTCAGCAGACAAGCCCCAGTTCTCAATGTGTCTCTCAGGGAACAGCTCGCAGATTAGAAAGAAAACACACACGCACACACACACACGCACAAACCCTCCTGCTGACCTTGTGTCAAGGAGTTAAGTGTTATTTGGGAGCGATTGCAATCGGCTTTTTTTTTTCTTTCTTATAAAACAACAACAAAAAAGTTTCCCAAATATCCAGCAATAATTTCAGAAGCAATGGGAAGATTTATACAAGTTATACAATGACTTATTTGAGGCAAACCAAAAACAGTTGGTAGAAAAGGGCAGTGGACTCTATTGTTATCCAAATGAATCATACCCCCCACTTACAGACAGGCTTCTCTCCCCGCTACCCTTACAACCATGTCATATCTTGATGTACATGACCCTGCCACTGTTTCATTTTGGACAACTTCTGGAAAGGTGCAGAAAATAAATTTCTTATTTTTTGTAGTAGGCAATCCATTGAAAGGGGAACCTTGTGTTTTAGAGGGGGGAAAGAAAATGGGAAATTTATATTTACCAGAGACAGAAGGAAGTACTTTTGAAGAGTGAGGCAGTAAAGAAAGTAGCAGTTATATACATACATAAAAGGTGGTTTTACATAGATGTGGGAAGAGCAATTGCCCTGATAGTGCTTGCTAATCCCTTGTTTAAAATCGGCTGTGCAGTTATGCGGGAACTGTATGGAAAGAAATACTTTCTAATACCTTTGTAAAGATTTTTAATTTTAACTATAATATTTTCTAATTCTTTGTTTTTCCTGTAGCCTAAGTGGAGATGCCATGCATGATAGCTGGGTAGTCAACACAAAGCAGAAGTGCCCATAGCAATAAGAACAGCTCTGCTGTTGAGTCCTGGTTTTCCTTGTGCTCACAGGTCCTCTTTTCTAGTGGCCAGGTAGCGTGGTGGAAACGAAAAGCAAAGCTTCCTCCTCTTCCACTGCAAAGATACAAAAACAAAGCTTTTCTTTGGCTTCAGGTGGTCATGCCATGCCACACCACAAAGCAGGAGCAAGGAGGTGATGTGGTGCTCCCGCTGTAGATTGGCAATCACTGCAGGTTTTGTGTCAAAGTGTTTGTGGAGACCAGGTCTTGTTTGCGTGGGCTGACTCTTTGATGCAAAGCAACTGTTGTGTGCTGGCTCCCACAGGCAACTGAAGTCTTTTCAGAGAGAAAGCATTCTACAACTGAGAGCCTTTAATGACCTGCTTTTCCCTTCCCTCCTTTGTGGAAGATTCACCCTGCAGACCAACGCCACTGAATTTGCCACCTTTAGAGACAGAAACCCAGGCAGGGCATTTCAGCTGCTCTGTGACCCCCTCCACCACGTGCCTGTTGTATTTATCCTGCCTGCAACTAGAGACGAGGAACAAGGCTGAGGTTTTCTGCCAGCCAGCAAATGAAGAGAGGTAGTTATTTGATAAAGTAGCTGAAAACCCGGGGTTACATAAACAAAGAAAGAGTTCACTTCACACAAACATCAGCATTTCCACTAGAATAAATCTATAATGGCAGCTTTCATCTCAGACTGAGATGGAAAAAAAAAAAAATCACAGAACCAACAACCCAAAACAGCCTGTAGAAATATACACTGGTATGTAATTATTTGCTTCATATTTTGTACACATTAAGTATAGTGAGATTTCTTATGAGGTGTATATTGATTTATGTTTATGCCTTTCAGTGTATCTCATATCTGTATACAGTTTATAGGTCTCTTTTTTTACAGCTTTCCTGTAGTTCAGTGCATTTGATGAGTTATGAACCTGGTTTATCTGTGGAATGTTCTCCAAGCAGCACCGGGAGGAGCACAAGAGGCAAAAATCCCACCCCAACCCCCCCCCCGCCCTCCAGGCTGGGCAGCCCCAGGGGACATCCATGCCCTGTGGTCACACACCACATGCCGGCCCTTAGGGACACAGGGGATGGAGGGGGGAGAGGGGATGGCCACGGAGGGGGCTGCGCTTCACCCCCTGCCCAACCTGGGGGGTGTATGTATGCACGTTATTCCTGGTTTAAAGGCTCATGGGGTAATGGGGTGTCCTGGGCCTGGTGGTGCTGGTGGACACCGAGCTGAACCTGAGCCAGCAGTGTGCCCTTGCAGCAAGGAAGGACAGCAGCATCCTGGACTGCATTTGGCAAAGTGTTGCCAGCAGGTCAGCAGGGGTGATCCTTCTTCTCTATGCAGCAGTAGTGAGACCACACTTCGTGCTGGAGAAGAGGAGGCTCAGGGGGATCTGATCAGTGTGTATAAAGACTTGAAGGGAGGGAGCAAAGAGGTCAGAGCCAGGCTCTCTTCTGCAGTGCCCAGAGATGGGACAAGAGGCAAAGGGCACAAACTGAAATACCAGAGATTCTCTCTGAACATCAGGAAACACTTCTTTACTGTGTAGGTGACTGAGCAGTGGCACAGGCTGCCCAGAGAGGTTGTGCAGTCTCCTCCATGGAGATCTTCAAAAGCTGCCTGGACATGGTCCTGGGCACCCTGCTGTGGGTGGCCCTGCTTGAGCAGGGTTTGGAGCAGGTGACCTCCAAAGGTCCCTTCCCACCTCAGCCATCCTGTGATTCTGGGCCAGGCTTTCTCTCCAGGATGTGTTATCATAGAGTGCCTGGAAATTTGGAGACAGGGTCCCATATCTATGTGTCTCTCTGTGACAAAACGTCCCATTCATCCTGCCCTCAGAAGTGCAGGGTCAGTAAGGTTGAACAGCCACTTTGCTCTGGTCGCTCTTCCCTGTGGGTCTGCTTCAGTCACCCGCAGAAAAGATCAGGTGGTCTCAGGGGGCTTTCCACCTTGGGGTGGGAACACAATGCCTCAGTCTGCCAGGCACTGGGGACTGCCTGCAGTTTGAGGCAGTGATCCACCAGATCCCTCTAGTCTCTGTCTGTAACACCTCCCTGCTCCACCATTTGCGTTTTGGCCTTTGTGCTGAAGATCAGATGAAATCCTGTATTTTTTTTTTTTCCCCATCATATGAATAATCTCCTTTTGGTGTAGTAATCGGCACTGTATGTTGCACGTGAACAACGTTGTACTCTAGCAGCAACTGGAGACCAATTCACCAGCCACTAATCTCTATTTAAAATGTAGCTTTATCACCACAGCAAACACATTGAGTATAAGTGATCACCATGAACAAATAAGGAGAAGACAGATGCTCCCCATTTCATATCTCTCTCCAGTCCTGTTTACAGTTTAACCAGTTTGCCACTTGATCTTCAACCTCTGAATAACAATGCTAACCTCAGTATTTCCTACTTAGCTAAAAATAAAGTGGCACGCCTTTCTAGTGCATAGGATACTAACGGTTGCTCTATGCATCCAGATAAAGCATTTGCTTGCTCAAAGCACTTTTGCCAAAGCCTCTTCCATTTATCAAGTGGCTGGATGGATTCATTGCTCCAAATAAATGCAGCATGATGGCCCTTCTTCCAAGCAGGAGCTAGCAACAGGCAGGCCTGAGAAGGTCTGTGAGCTCAGCTTGGTCGAGATCATCAGAGGAAAGTTTAGAGGTAGAGATGGACTTTGCTTCAGCTTCTCTAGGTGACATGAGGTGGCCTGGGACCTTCAGGTCATGGCAATGGAGACACAGCCTCCCAGCCATCGTAGCAGTCCCCCTGCATCTGGCCTTTCCTCTCTGATTTCAGCAGAGGCAGCGGTGATTTACAGCAGCCTGTGCGAGAAGAGAGCAAGGATATACATCTGCAAATAAAGGCTAATGAGATGTTAAGATTAAGAAAAGCCAGGAAATTCCAGAAGTTGAGGCTGCAACAGCATCATTGGTTCTCGTGCAACTTGGTGCATATCCTCTCTGGATGAACGGGGCCCAGGGGGGCTTCTGGCCAGCCTAGTGCCATGGCATGAGAGGCTGCATACATGATCGATTGCTTCCCTGCAACTGAAGGAATTACCCCTGTGCTGGGCAAAATTATACCTCTCATGGGACTGGGACTGGGCTCTGCTGGGGAAGCAGAGGTTGTGCAACGCCCCAGAGGCAGTGTAAGGAAGTCATATGATGGCCAGTGACAGGGGGATGCTGTAAACATCAGCACTTACCTCATCTTCAAAAGGGCATAATCAAAGTCTTGCTAATTATGACCACTATCATTGCAAAACTGCATCAGCAGCCGAATTATCATTTCTTTCAGCACGTGATCCCTTGGGGAGTGGGGTAAGGGGAAGGAGGAGGGTGCACCAGCAATCACAGTAATTGTGGCAAAGAAAGCAAGCACTGGCTGTGTGCCATGGCTGGCAGAGGTGGACAGAGCACTCTCATTACTCAGACCACACAGAGGCATGGCTTTGGAGCTGGAAGTATTGGGTATAAGGGATGTAGATGAGTGGTGGTGACCAGAAGCAGAGCTTTTTTAATTCCTACTCATACATCATATAACAGCACCGAGGCCCTGAGTGCCTGGATGTTGGGGTTTACAGTCCATCATTTTCTGTGACCAGTGCAAGCAAGCCTTTGGTTTGAGATCCCATCCAAATGCTGGGTGGCAACAGCCTTGTGACACGGCTGACATTCAGCCTCAGAGGATGGTCCCCCTGATTGATACTGGGACCTGTGCAAAGACACAGCCTCAAGACATAACCTTCTTCTCCTTTGGTTCCACACAGTCTCTTAGAGGAGAAATACTGCATCCTACAAGACTTCCCCCTGACTTTCTGTTAACCTGTTACCCAAACTTGGTTGAAGACCAACTTCATGTCCAAGAAGAGAAATAGCTCAGCAGCCAGAGGGGTGTCTGTTCTCCTCCTCTGTGAAACGCGGCATGGAAATATGTGACTTAACCTGACCCACAAATCGAATCATCCTGAAAACAAAAGCTGAAAATAAACATATGCAATTCCATTGATGCACATTTTCTTCCCATACGAGAGAATTTGTTTTTATCCTAAGCTGTTGCTTTCAAGGTTGGGTTAGTTCGTTCATGTAGGTGTGAGCAGGAGTACATGAACATAATAAAATTGCCTTTTTTTTTTTTTTTTTTGAGATAAATATAAATGGCAGCTGAAGGATATGTGTAAGAATATTTCTGTTGGCAGACATTACTGACACATTGCAGAGCTGGATGTTTTACAATGTTTGCTCAAACCAGTTCAGCCCCTGGTGTGAACTGACTTCACTCCAGTGACTGTGACAGACCTGTGCCTGTGAGCCCCGGCTGAGGAAGCACTAGCTAGATGCAAGTTTAGGGCACCACACTCAACTCTCCAAAAGAGGGTAGAAATACATGCTCTGAACCACCAACACAAATTTCTGGGCTATGCAGGCACCGTTCCTTCCTTTGCACTTGACCAGCAGTACATTGGAAACTGAGACACCCATGGAAACATCGTGGGCATTGGGTGCTGGGGGCAACAAGGGGCAACTTGAAGGCCTTTTTCAATAGCTGCACAACACCCATATGGATAAAATGATACCGATGCCTTTTTGTTGACGTGGGAGTAAGCACAGCGTGTGGTTTTAGGATGAGCTGCCCCCACACACACACCCAGGAAATGTTGGGGCAGCAAAGGAGGAGGCACAGAGAGATTGGGAGGATGGAAGTGTGTTAAAATACCACTCGGATGGACATAACAGCATCACGAAAGCTAGCAGGGATGCAAAAAGAAACTGCACCTTACCAGGCTAATTTGATATCATGACAGAAACCTGGCAAAGTGTTTGTTTTAAGACACAAACAACTCAATATTAATTGGGAATTAAGAAAAATTATCTTAGCAGTCTGGTCAAAGGCGAATCAAGCAAATACAATTTATCTGAGCATGGACAATGAAATGTTGTTAGTAACAGGAAATGTAAATCCACACAAGTGGCTGTGAGGAGCTGTGGGGGCTTACAGCCCCCTTCTGCCCTGGGTTTAAGGATGAACATGTTTGTTTTTTTTTTTGTGCCAGGTCAGAGCCCCCTCTCTGTGCACATGGGACCAGTGCACATGGGACCAGGGTCTGGCACTTGCTTTCCAAATGAGATGTTCAGCTAACTCCCTGCAAGGATTAGGTACCATGGAGGTTGGTCCAGCAGAACCAGCCAAAGTGGAGGAGAAGGAAAGGTGGTGTGTCCGGAGATGCTGAGGAGCAAGCCTTCAAACAGACCTTCACACATCTGTCCCCTGCCCCCTGGTTGTTCATGTCCAACAATGCGACGAGCCCCTGTTTGGATGTGGCTCAGCAGATTATGATGACATTTGTGATGCCTTATCTCCTCCCTCCTTTGACTCGGCCTTTGAACACTAATCCACCTCCTTGTGCAGTCTGCACCCCTCTTATGCCTTATCTTTGTTTGCCATGGATGCGTCTGGCTCTGAGAATTTGGGGAGCAGCATCCTTGCTGCTTGGGCCCTTGCCATTCCAGCACTAAGGACATGTGGATCTGCTGTCTCCTGGAGCCTTCCCTGGATTTACCCGCTAAATGACTCAGAGTTTTCCTTCCAAGAGCCAAGTTCTGGTATTAAGCTTTGATTTAGATCCTTTTTTTTTTTTCCTTTTTCTTTTTTTCTTTTTTTTTTTTTTCTTTTTACTTTGTACGTAAGTATATTTATTTGTAAAGTATTTCAGTACCTGGAAGAGATAGTGTGAGAGAGCCTTTCTGTACATTCCCCAAAACATACGTATTTATTCCCCCTTGCACATGCACACACACACCAGAGCAGAGTTCAATAGCCCAGTCCAGTGTTTAAAGAGACTTGGCCTGCAAAGGCTTTTAAATAAAATTTGCTGTGTGCATGTGTGTGGTGTTTTGCTTTTTTTCTCTACCCTACTTCTTAGGAAGGATAGCAAATGTTTCTGGCATTTCACTGCTGGATTGCTTGCATATTTGCTTGAGGAAAAAAAATTATAAAAGATGTTTGGCATAGTTTTCATTCAAAAAGGAATCCAGTGCCGGATCCAAGCATTGAAAACAAATGTGTGGCTTAACTGTCATGTACTCCAGGATCATGGGAACCGCTGCCTGGCTTTCCCAATGAGCAACCACTAGCCCGCTCCTCCACGGGACGAGGAGCACGGATTTGGCCAGCTTGGTTCAGCTTGAACATCACGGTCATGCTTGTGGGTGACAGCCAGGGGGCTGGTGTCAGTGCAGCCACATCCCTGATGCAGTAGCCCTGCCACTGGGTTGTCACTGGTGTTTTGTGCTGGTGAAAAATCCTCCCCTTGCCTTTTGCTGTGCCCTCATCGGATGATGTGTATCTGGATCAACAATGGGAAGCGACGCGCTCGCCTGCACAGGAAATCGTTCTCCGGCTGACGGCAGTGATGGAGAGTCTTTCTGTGACCAGCAAGTCATTTCTGGGGTGGCATAAGTGATGGGAAACACCACCACCTGGGCCCCCACCTCTCTACAGTGCGAGGATGCTCTCACAGTGGGTATGGGCATCATGACCTGCCCCTGTGTTCCTGCCACAACATTGCTCCCGTGGAGATGATCACGGAATTAATTACTTCTGGGCAGGGCTCAGCTAGTGCCTGAACTGATATCCAAGGGTGGTGAAGCAGGAGCTAGCTTCAGAGTCCTGGTGATAAAATAGAAAATCGTGTACAAAGTGAAAGGGTCAAAGCCCTAATCTGAAGTGTTCGAGTCAGCTCACCATGCTGGGTGTCCCTCCTGGATGGGAGATAACCCCGTTTCCAAAGAGAAGAAGTTGGGCAGAGAGGAAAAACTTTGGGAAAAAAAAAAAAATCAACAACAACACAAAAACCAGAGTCAGCGACTCCAGAAAGCAGCTCTTGGTCTGTCTGTTCTAGTCTGCAATAAAGTCATCCCTCTTAATTCCCAGCGCATATTGTTCCTACCAAAAAGCAAAACCTTAGGAGGAAATCACATCAGTGAGGGGAACGCCAGCTCCTTTGTACTATTTTTCAACCCTGCCTTGGGAGCCAATAATCTGTCATCCCTTGAATAAACAAGCACCTTATCATATCACAAACATTTATTTAACCCTTTTCTCCTGAGCTTTTACCAGCCAAGCAAAGTGGCTTGGGGGGTGGGGGGGTAGCCCTATCCCTAGACTACTCTGGCAGAAAGGACAAATTTCCTGTGTATTACACCCAATCTGTAAAGTGTCAGGCCGCCCTTCTTCAGCCTCCATGAAATGCAGCAGCTTGAATCCCTGCATTTCACATCATGCCATCAAATTTTCCTCTCCCCCCCCCGCTGTCCCTCCCCCGGTACATTAACGCCTGCCTCCCTGGAGACATACCCTCAATTCCATCTGAGGGTCTACCCAAACGGAGCCAGATTTCATTTCTTGGAGGTTGGGGGGCAAGGGAGAATGTTTACATTTCTTCTTTTAACAAGAGGCTGTGATGAACAGAGTTTTTGATTCCAAGTTGCTGAAGTTTTTTTTTTTTTCCTTTTTCTCTCTCTTTTTTTTTTTTTAAAGATATTCTTTGACTCTGACATCATCAGAAAATGGAATCGACAAAGTATGTACATTCAGCTCCCACATTATCCATGTTCTCTCAGTGGATGTTTCTTGTTTTTCTTTTCCAGTGTTGCTCCCACACAATGGGGCCAATTTCTGTTCAGGACAAAGAAAATATAAACAGAGCATGGATTTGGAATATGAGCAAGGCCTCCGAGCCTGAAGAAATCTTCCGCCACAGGGAAGGGCTATGTTATGCTAACCATCTGCCAATAACGTTGGGCTGATCAAGTGCCGGCCCATGTCTCCTCCGGTTGCTTTGCCGGTGCCTCCTGTGAATGCTGATGGCTAGGACTTGTGGTATGAATTAAATTCTTGATTTAGACTCCTTGGAGTCGCTGAGCATCTGAAGTGCTTGCATTGCAGGTGAGGCCAGGCGACAGGCTGTGCCTGAGCAGGTGGGCAGGCAAAGCCTTTTTTCCTCAGTAGCAGAGTGTGATAAATACTGAGCTCACCAGCCAAAGTCCAGCTGCTGGAGGAGAGTGGCCCCATGCAGAAGAGAGAGTTGGTTACTGGAGAGTTGCACTGGCCTTCCACGCATGGGCCTTGGCACGTAAACCTCACAGAAGTTTGAGAATTAATACACGACATTAAACAGAAATAAATTACGCCCCTCACTGATTCATCTTCCAGCTCAAAACAAAGATAAAACCCCAGTGTTCAGCCGTGGAGTAAAACCTGCTCTTCCAAGCAGCTTGGAAAGCCTGTTTCCTGAGAAACAGTTATTATTTTAGGCAAAGTAGCTATGTTTGTTGCTTGTGGGTAAACCACAGAGTGTGAAAGTGTCCCCTCATGCAGCTCCACAGATGACTAGCTCACACTGGCCTGGACACGGGCCAGGCTGGGATGGCCAGACCCTGGAAGAGCGGGGCAGCTCCCCTGGGGCTGCCAGAGCATCCCTCTGCCGTCTGCACTCCCAGGGCAGGGGCAGCTCCCCCAGGCACCCAGGGCATCTCTGCTTTCATGGGAGAGTCTCTGTCACAGCAAGTCACCCAGGTCTGCATGCATGGGCTGTGACTAGCTGATTTATGCCAGGAGAGTTGATTTATTATGGGTGATATAAACCAACTGCAGTAAGGGCCCCGTATCTCCAGGCTCACCGACTGCAGCTCAGAAGCTGCTGGTAAATGCCCCGTGAAACATTTATCTAGATAAAACAATGTTCAGCCGTCAGCAGATGAACTTCATTCACGTTCTCTGAATCCACAGCTTGTCAGACCTTGTACTGAGTTACAGAGACACAAGTTGGCTTGGTAAGAGGCTGAAGTCTACACAAAAATTCTGCCCCTACTGAAATTACCAGGACTTTGGTCCAGTGGATCTACTCTGGGTCTTCTCTTGCGACTGACACCCTGGTCTGAGATCAACAGGCTAGAATGAGAACAGACTGAGGAAAAAGAAATAAATGCAAGTGATCAACAACCTGGCTTCCAAAGGGTATTAACAGTATTAAAATTGTGTCTCGTAACTCTTTGCTTTTGCTTAATGACTAGCATAACAGTAAACCATTTGCAAGTTTTCATTCTGCCTGAACATTTTTGACTCCACTTTTTAGGTAAAATAATGTCTCTGCAGTCTCTGAAGACCTGGAGGAGGACTCAGCAAAGAACAGGGCAAATGAAAGCAGTTGGACAAGGCTGGGTGACTGCCCACCTGAGCCAGGGGCTCCCAGTCTGTGCTCCACGGTGTTAGCACCATGGCAGCATTTACACCCATCAACACCTTTGAGTCATTTGGCCTGAAGGTGTGACTGGCAAATGAAAACACGGAGAAGAATCCTGAAAAAAATGATCTCATTATGTAACAAGACGACACCACAAAACTGTCCTAGAGGAAAACAATGACTAGGCTGAAATGAAGGGTCTGGGCCAGGAGAAGCGCTGGCAGCCAGAAGATGCAGAAGGGCTGGGTGGAAATCTGTGAAAGCTGGGCTTTGCTTGCTAAAGGCTGCCTATTTAAAGGAGGAATATGCTTTTTGCATAGGAAGCCACTTGGCCCTCAAAGCTCCAGTGCAGCTCACGATCACTAAGCCGGGCAAAATAAACAGCCCCAGAGCCAAACTCGCCCTTAGCAAAACACAAATCAATTTAACCGTGTACTCCTAGAACTAAAAGTCAGCACTTATCAGAGCCCAAAGAGACACATTTGCTTCTTGAAGTTGTCAGGGAAAAGGTTTCGATGTTCTGCAAGACACTGAGATGAAGGCACAGGGGAGTGCCTGGTTGATGGGCTGTGGTTTTTCATGAATTCTCCCAGCCACCCCTGCAGATCCCCAGCACACAGAGCACGGAGCTGGCTCCTTGTACCAACGGGGAGAAAGGATAAATGGATTATTTTGGAGCGATGTGCACAGAGAGCTCATGCCACTGGAGAATGTGGCTGGGCTATTTTTAATGTCCCGCTTCATTTTGCACCTGCTACCATTACAGAGTTGTTTTTGTTTCCATTAGAGCCACTTGTCCTGAGGAGTTCATAGCTCCTGCGAAACATGCAGCTCTGGGCTGGATCTTCATCCTCAGTTCAGGAGCAAAGATTTTTGTCACAGAAAAAGATCAGCATAACAGCATCAAGAGCATACGGGCAAGTCGTGGAGGTGTCTTTGGAATAATTGTACAGTTTTCATAATTTCAGTTCCTGAACAGCAGTTTGACATCGCCTCCTTTTATTCATTCTGAAATGGAGCAACGCAGAGTACAAGGACCTGTCCCTGAGGAGCTTGCAAAACCAAAATTGCACGAAGAGTCATTCTCAACTACTTAATCAGCCGCAATATTGCAATAAAGTGATGAAATAAGAGATAAGGAGCCTCGGCCCCGTTTCCCACTCCCACCACGTGCCTGGCCAAGTGGAGCTCAGCATCTCTTTGAGAGGTCGGAGGCTGGTGCCTGGCACAAAGCTGTGCTGCCTGAGATCACACACTCTCAAATACCGCCTCTGTGCAGTGCTGGGGAAGAAGCTCTGTTTCAGCAGGATGCCAGAGTCCTCCAGGGAAGCTGATGGAGAAACACCCCTGCATGCAATCCACCACCTTCTCTGGTGAACACCAAAGCTCTTTTGGTTAAATCATGTTCATGTTGCAGCTTGATCACACTGCAAGAGCAATTGCAGGCCCACCAAAACCACCAGTGCCACCAAAGCAGGCTGGGCTCCCCAGAGGCAACCTCAGTCTGAGCCCTGGCAATACCGCCTTGCTCATGGTTGTTCACCTTCTCATGCTTGAGCTTTCCCCTGGGTTGTTTTGCAGTCAGGATAATAATGGGGAAGCTGCTTATTTATACATCACCTCCATTGTGAATAGTTCTTAGGGAGTCTCACGCATTTCTGCCTGAGACCAGGTGGCTGCTCAGAGCAGCTTCTCAGCCCTGCACCGCTACTGACTGCCCACAGAGGGGAATCAAACCCTGGCCTGCTGTGAAAACAAGCTCTGGATGGGATCTTTGCCCTGTGTGGCCCAGGATAAGTCAGAAATAATGGCACAAATCCTCAGTGCCAAATATATATTCCCGGGGACTGGCCCCACATCTTCATAAATCAAGCCAAATCCCTAATCCTAAAGCACTCTAAATTCAAATCATGGGTTTGGGTTGTTCATCCATATTCATCTGGAGAACAAAAATGCATCGCTTTCACCCTGAATATTAATTCAATTAATTCAGAGTCCCAGACCGAATTTCTGTTGACAGCCCTTGCACACTGTCTCCTTCGCTTTCTGCAAATTCCTAACCAGTGACTTTGCCAGCAGTCATCCCGCCTGGAGCACAACCTCCAGTGCTTAACTGTCTAATTGCAACCATTCCTGTCAGGAAATCACAAATAATTAGGCTGGTGATTGCAAGTTTGCACGGATTCGGGGTTTGTAAGTGTTTCATCCAAGCCATGTTAAGCTTGAGGAGATGTCACGGAGGCAAGCCAAGGGGGGCTGCAGGCTCGGCTCCTGCTGTATCCTAGTAAGGGAATCCTCACACTGCAGCAGTCCCACTGGGAGGCTCAGGCTCAGGCCACTGAGTCCTTCTTATCACGGCTGCCTGCCAAATTCTTCTTAGGAATAAGTGTCACTTTGTGGTACCTCTATTTTCCTTCCCAATAAAATAATAATTTGGCAGTGCCTGAGATGATGATAGTAAATCAGTGTAAGGCAGCAGAGGTTACCGATAAATTCAACCTATTTATCAAGCAACGTCACTTAGCTATGCTAGCTGCAAGAGGATGTAGGCTACTGTACTCTTAGTTTGCTTCAGAAAGGGAACGAGGTAATATTCTCCGGAACACAGGGAACGAGGTGTGTCTTCATTAGAGCAGGGAGCTGCTGGGACCTCGTGTACCAGTGTGGCATGGCCTGGGTTGGCTGCAGCCCAAGGGAGAGGTAGGCATCCTCCCTACCCCTCACAGCCGAACAGCAAATTTAGGTCACCCTGACACGGTCTGTTGTCCAGCACCTCAAGGCACTTTGAGCCTCTCAGACTTTCAGGCACAAGTCAGTATGGAGACCAGATTGCCCTGCCCATGGGCTATCCCCACGTGTCCTGCAGATTCACGCTAGCAGATGATTTCTCTGCTGTGCTATAGAAGGACAGCATGGATGAGTGTCCCTAAAGGTCTTGGTCTCCATCTCCTTTTTGGTCCTGCAGGAACATCTACCTGATTACTGCTGAACCCCTAACCCCGCTGTAGGATTGTGACACCAGGATGAAAATCCTTTTGAAAGTTAAGGCCTGAAGTCTAAACTGTATGTGCAGATTACCCTCTCTGTATGAGTTTTACAGTGTAGAAGAACAAGATTTTTTTTGAACTTGGAATGAAAAGTTTGATAGAAATCCCCCTCTTCCACTTATGTCTTTCTTTCCCTTCTCCTTGCGTTTTCCCATTATATTATAGTGCTTTTGAAAGCGAGAACAAACAGGTTATCTTAAGAACAGACCACAGACTTGAAATCTGCCCTCTGTTTTCATAAAAAAAAGAAAAGTTTTCCAGGAGGATAATCATATTCGGAAATGATGTGACTAAATGTTATCAGGTTGTCATGGTGATTGCAGCCTTTTAAAAAATGTCTGTATTGTGGTTCACTAATGAGCAATATATTAACTAAACCAAACACTATTTGTCTTTTCAAGTATTATTCATACACACTACTGAATTAAACCTCTCTCTCTCCCTCTCTTCTCTCTCTCTCTCTCTCCCTGCTGTTGGAATACTGTTCTTTGTCTTATAAACACTGGAACTGCATTCAGGCAATAAACAAGCGCAGAGATAACTTTGTCACCTTTGCTATATTTCATACCACTGTGTCAGGCTGAGTCTCACATTAACCCATCTGCAGAAGCAGATACTGAGCTTCACACTGCCAGGGAAATTACTTGCCTAAGGTAGAACTTCAGACCTGTAGTTTCTGGCACTTGGCATTTTGTCAGCCTCAACTCAAGTACAATTCCCACCACTGACCTCACCAGTCTTAGGGTTCACGTTTGCATGGCTTGCAGAAGACAAGCTGCAACACTGAAGCAATGTACGTGTTGCGCTGGTTCTGAGTTCAACACACTTTTTCTAGCTTAAACTTTGAGAATTCACCTTCCCAGCCCCCTAGACCCCTTGTGGTGCCTGAGGGAGTTTTTTTTTCTCCTAAACAGGCACAGAAATGGTGGAGATGAAAGCACATTTAGGCATTCATGAACGTTTCAAGACACAGTCTGCACTTCAGAAACCCTTTGGACTTCAGAGCTCTTCCCAGATGCTCTCCTAAATCACTACCTCAACCCAAGAGGACACGAAAGTTTTGGAGGGACAGTAAGGTCACACCAGAGAGAAGCAGACATCCAAATATATCCCAAGAGAGACAGTGAAAACCCTTGAGAGTCTAGATGTCCTTTGAACCTGAAACCTGTCCCGGGTTCAGACTTGCACAGGACCTTTACTGCCCCCAGAGCACTCTCCAAACCCCTGCTGACAGCAGAAGTCTCACAGAATCACAGAATGGCTGAAGTTGGAAGGGACCTCCAGAGATCATCTGGTCCAATCCCCCTGCTCAAGCAGGGTCACCCAGAGCATGTTACACAGGATGGCATCCAGGCGGATTTTGAATATCTCCAAAGAAGGAGACTCCACAACCTCTCTGGGCAACCTGTTTCCTAGGTCCTTAAGCATCTCCAGATGTTGCAGAGGATGACCGAGTTTGGCCCTCTCCAGACTGACATCAGTCATTAAACATATATTTTGCAAAATAATTTCAAGTGTTTCTCTGTTATTTTTGTGAAATGCAATCTGTGTTTAAATTCCTGATTCTCTGGACACAAGGTAAGATGAAAACCCCAGCAACTTCAGTCCTTCCTGGATCCTGGTCCTGTCCAAGACCTGCAGGAACTCCATTGTTTCATCTGTCTCCTCCTAAAGCAACTTGGCTGGTAGGGGATGAGGAGGCTGAAAATGCACAGTTCAGATGTTGCTTGTTCTCCCACAGATGACTTTACTGCATACTCTTAGCCACTATAATACATGCCCTTCCTCTGCTGGTCACACTAGCCTCCCACAGGCATCCCATTAGTTCTTCAAGCCTGCTAAAGGAAGGCAACATTGGCTGGAACATAATAACTAGAAATTGAATTAGTTAAGTCTTCCCAGGCATTCTGCAACTTTTGTTTATAGAGTTGTTTAATATCATGACTCATTCACTTTATTTTTGTTCAGTGAGTAATATTTTGTGCTTACACGTGTTTTCTTTTTGTAACATGCACAGCTTCGTAACATTTCTTCTGAATGCAGAATTTCCCTTTTTTTCACTTTGCTCTACATGGAATTTAAACACATAAAGCCTGCTATTGAAAACTCATCACTAATTGATGATGCCTAACTATTCTAAACATACTTTTTGTCTGTCAAAAGAGCTCTCCTCTCCTGTTGTATTTCCCCTGTCTCCCCCCTGCCCCTGCAAGGAAGGCTATATTTAGTTGGAGATTTAGGTTGATCTGCAATTCCCGCTGCAAATTCCTTTCCATCAGCAACTACAGCCAGAAGGTCTGAATAAGGGAAAGGTCTGCAATTCAAGCAGCACACCGAGAAGCTTCCTGTTTCCCTGGATTTTCAGGTTTGCTACTGTTTGTGCAGAGTGGCTGGTACTAGACTCTGCAGACTAAGTGGCTGCTAACTCATCCGTGTTCTGGCACTGGCATCAGACTCCGGTGCAAAACATTGTCTGGTTGATGGCCCTTCCAGAAATATAGGCAGCGAAAGCAAGAAAAGCATGTCTGATCCTGAAATATTTCCAGAGCAAAGTGTCAGAGAGGATAATGCTGACAGGACTGGCAATCTCTCAGAGGAGGAGAATGAAGTAGAGGAGAGCAGTTTGTAAATCACTGCTGAGGAAAGTACGGTGTGGGGAGAGCTCTGTACATAGAGCCCTGCTTCAAATGCAGGCAGGGAAAAGAGAAAGAAAAACATTACAGACATGTGCTAGGTTTTCTCTAAGCTTTCCAGTAGTTCCTGTTCCACAATGCTTATCCTCTTGGCCTCTTATGCCCAACCTTGAAAGCTCCTTCCTTGGCTTTTACCTGAAGTAAAAAGAAACCGTAAGAGGCAGCCTTCACTTCTTCCAGGAGCAGCACAGCAGAGCCCATGCATTGCCTGTTTCCAAAGAGCAGCCAAGTCTGGAAGAAGAGCCTTGCTTGAGGGGCTTTGGAGACCCAGGTTCAGTCACATGCAAACCACAGACATCCTGGGCAGAGCCCAACACCTGCAAAATGGAAGCCTTTTATTCACCTACCTCTCAGGCATGTTGAGAGGGTAAATATTTTAAAGCCCATGAGATGCTCGAATGTTAAGGTTCTGGGAAGCATGTAGTACTGGAGATTAGGTGGGTTTGCTACCTTATTCCTCTCCAGACTCTAAGATTTCCATTTTGCTAACTGCTTCACTACAATTCACATTTTTACCCATGGTTGAACTGTCAAAAAATATCCAGTCTGGATACTTTCAGTCTCAGCTGCATTTTAACACTCCAGCATTTGTTAAAATGAAGCCAAACACTTGCCTACCTAGTTTGGATGAAGTCAGTGTATGTGTGAAATGAACATGATAAAGACCATAGTATGGAGTATATCCAATAGTTGACTTTTTTGTCAACCAAGAGAAACAAGATGACTGTATACGAAAGTTATCCCTAGAAGAATAATAGGGTCTGAGATGCAGTGAAAAGATTAGCTAAGATTAGCTGCACTTGTTCAGCTACAAAACCTTACTTTGTGGTATTATATTCATGTCAGTAATTGTAATAACGACTGCAAGCCTGAACAAAAGCCAGACTATGTTGATCATGTCTTTCACGGAATTCAGTAGGCTCATAAGTATGTCATACATTTATAATTCCTCCCTCCCCCCTCCCTTGCTTAACATTTGTAGGCTTGTGCCCGAACTGCTTGGGTGTTCATCACAAGAAGCCAAATTTTCTATGAATGTCCACGAAGAATGTCCATATTGACCTGAGAGGCTCTTTCCATGGGCCCAAGCATGGAAGGAGCCTGAAGGGCCCTTTGAAATGATGGCTGTAGCTGTCAGATCTATCTTTTACTGTTATGGCATGTGCCAACTAAACAGGGCTGCCACTGACTTCCATATCTCTCCATATTTTTTGCTTTCTCTTCCAGGCCTTCAGTTGTGTCTTATCATTTCCCTATCTTTGGTCTCCTGAAGTTGTATAATTTATAGTTGACACCTCAATGACATGGAGTGGTGTTGCCACAGAGATATATACACAGAACTGTTTTTGCTTTTGCAAAAAGATGCTTTTGCTGACACAATCATTATACTAACGAAAGAGTTCTGATAGTGATCTTCTGTTCTTAATTACATACTTCCAAGTATCAAACGATATTTTGTCAAATGTCTAGTAATCACAATAAGTATAGCTAATTGCCTTTGCTCTGGTTCTTGCCCCAAACTTCCTGCATTAGTAGAATTTATTTATAGAGGCTATGTAATAAGTGCACTGCACTGATTGAAATGTTGGATGTGTTTCAGTTACTGTTTATGATTTATTATTTCTTCTTTCTTTGTAAATTAGAAACTCTGGAAAGTGTTGGGGGATTCATCTTGATGCAGTTATGATGACATCCTAATGTTCATTGCTCTTCTTATTATGTCTGCATCTGTTGTTCAGTTTAAAAGACCTAGTAGCAGTGATAGGCCCTTTCCAAAACAATGGAGCCAAACACTTTCAAACTATGGAGAAATTTGGTCCAGATCCAGATTTCACAGCTTGGATTTATCTCCATAATGAACCAAACCAACACCCAAGATAGGAACAGCCTTGAACTCAGATCCCAGATAAGGACATGGTGTGTAAACTCTTCTCTTAAAGCTCGGACTCATGATCTTTTCAGAAAGGGGTTTTCCTAATTTTAGATATTACTGCCTATCTCCTCTTTGCAAGTGCTTTTCAGTGGGAGGTTACCACGTCCTCTGCGGAGCCAAGCAAACCGCCTTCGTGAGCTAATCAGCTTCAGCACAAAGTCAGCTGAGTTACTTCGAGCTGCTGCAGAAAGCGGGTTGAGCTAAGCCGGTGGCTTTGCTTGGACATGATTTCCATCTGCAGGATTGGGCCCTGCTGGGGAGAGAGTTACCTCCGGTGCTGGAGCAGTGGTTAATGCCTCCTTTCTTCGACTGCTTCAGCCAGACCTGCAAGTACACCTTTGTCTACATCCCTTGGTTATACTTGCAACTGTTCCACCGGCTTACCCCAAAGCAGAATTTTGTCCCATCTATGATTGACAGGGGACCAATTGACAAAAACCAGTCTATTTGTATCCCTGAGTGTATTTGTATGATTCCTTTGTGGATGCTTTTTACATGAGTCAGCTCCTGCAGAAGGAAAAACACTGGTTTCACCAAGAAAATACAAAGGTTTGTTTCCAATAATACAAAATGTCTCCCCACTTAATTATTTCTGAGGAGCTCAGACATACGAATAAAGGGCCTAATAAGGAGTTGCCTTAGCTGGTGTGTCCCAGGGACTGCTCATTATTTACAATAAAGCGAGTAGGATCAGGATTTGACCTGATGGTATGACTGCTAGCATTCCTGTAAATTCCAGTTGCAATTCCTCTTTCACAAGAAACTTTGCCTTTCCCAAAGAAGCGTGTCTGGTGTTTTATTTTTGTGTTTGGGCAGACTGGCTTGTTGTCTCTGGCTTCACAAGCAATGCCGAGGTGGAACAGACAGAACATCAGCTCTAGGGGAAAAAGAAACGGTCATTGCTTCAGTCTGAGCCTCCTGCCTTTCGTCAGCTAATGTCCTACCTCTGGTGCTTGGTAGAGAGGCATTTTTTCCCACCCACTTAGGCCCTGATGGAAACTAAAGGAAAACAAAATAAATTGTTATATACCTGGTCTGTAGATCATTGTGTCCTTCCACTACTTAGTAAATGTTTCTTTAATTGGCTTAGTTAGCCCCCCTCACCTTTCAGCACTTCAGGAATGACTCTTTGAAGAGAGCCATGTACAGAGATTTAGCTGACATTTAGTGACACTAGGCCCTACAGTCTCCAAAATATGACTGATGTCACTTGTTATGTTCCCTTGGGTCTCTGGGGACAAAGTCACTCTTACCCTGAAGCATGCATTGACAATCTCAAGATAACACTTCTTTGACAGAGGCAGGGGCCCTGTTCCAGGGTCTAATGTAATCTCTAGAAAGTTTCCAATCTGGGCATTGTTTGTTATTTATATTTCATATCTGGGTTCTGTGTTTGCCTTGCGGTGATTTTAGTACGAAAGTTGGTAATAAGAACAAAATCCATACACTTTTCTGCTGGAAGGACGTGCTGAGAGGTCTACGGTCAGATGGAGGAAATATTGTTCAAGCTGAACAAATTAAAATGGGCCTGGGAAAAGGATCGCTACCTGTGCTCTTATTCTGCAAACAAAGCCACCAGCACTGAGAAGACTGGGGGTAAGGTGTGAATGAAACTGAAACTGACTTTAACTAAATTAATCTAGAAAGCCCACTCTTACTCTGTAAATACCCATCATGACACCAGGGAAAGAACTGTAAGCAAAAGAGAGAGATTTTTTGGTTTGTTACTTAGCCTCACAAGAAGGGATGGCTTTATTAATTTTGCTTTTACCCATTACTTAATTGTTTCTTTTTTTTTTTTTTTTGCCCAGACACAAATCAGTGGAGACAGGGGAGGGCAGGCTGTTGATACCCCGCTTGCAGGGCTTTGATGCCAACCTGTCATGGACTTGGTGACAAAAAGACCCATCAAGTGCCATTGAGTGGGCCTGGGGGATGCTGCTGGCTGAGTGGGCATCCCATTGGCATGGACACGGGCAAGGTGGCAGCATCCCTGCTCCTCTCTGCATCCCCACTCCTCTCTGCATCCTCCAGGATTTCCTCTTTTTCCCTACTGGGGAGGAGAACGGGGGCAAACCCACCGACCTGGGGACAACCCCCAAACTGTCTCACGGTTTGGAGGGCTCGGAAATCGCCGTGGAGAGGGCTCCCCGTGGGACCCCCGGGCATCCCCACGGCGGTGCCCACCCGAGGCGTGGGGGCTGCGGGCACACGAGGGCGCTCGCAGCAGGGCTGAGCCGGCTGTGCGAGGCACGGCTCCTGCCCTCGCTCTTTCTCTAAGCTCACAGTGCTATTTTCTTTTTTTTTTTTTTTCTCCCCCCTAAAAACGACTTTATTATTATTTTTAAAGAGGAGTGAAATAATAGTTTGTCTCTTGAAGACCAAAGGCTAAACCAACTGATAAAATTCAGCTGCTATCTGGGATAAATGCAGCTGAAACTGCCAAAACAAGCCTGACCTCACTTCCTGCATGTGTGCACCAAAGGTTTTCACCAGGAACTCAGCACTCAGCAGAGCAGGGCTGGCACAGAGGGGAAAGGAGGGTATGTGCAATGAGGAAATGGTATTTCAGCAACTAGCCCATCTTTACTGCTTTAGTGCAGTCTTGTAAATATTAATTTAATCATTGAGGTTAATAATTCATTAGTGGCAGCAAGAACTCGAAGAAGGAACGCCAGAGCAGCTTTTTACTCTTTTTTTTTTTTTTTTTTTTTTTTTTTTTTTTCCTGCTGTACCTTTGACGAAGCTGCAAATTACCCTTCCTGTGGCCACCCTCTCTGAATGCCATCTCAGCGGGGCTGTACCTGTACAAGTGCTCCCCTGTGGAGGTACGGCTTTGCCCTCTGGCTCAGAAGGAGCAATTAGTACCCTATAACCAACAATCTCTCACCAAAACTCCAGCGAGCAGCCAGAGGTCATTGCGAGCCCGTTGCGAGTCCTCGTGCTGTATTCCGGCAAAGAGGCGAATGGAGCAAGCTGGGACGGAGGGAGGGGGTGGCATGGAAAAGCAAGTCCTGGAGCAAAGGGGCCGGCTCCCTGCCTCTACCTGAAAAGGAGTTAGGTTGAAATTTGTTCTGTGTCGTAAGGTTTGAAGTTAGCCATGTACAGACGGGTGATGTTTCCGGCACAGAAGCACAAGGTATGCCTCAGTCAGGTTCTCTGGGTGATCTGAATTTACACTGAGAGCTGAGGGCAAAGGCGATGTTAAAGATGGGTTTGGTGCATGCTGCCTGAGGTGTTGGGGTGGGCTGCTGTACGGCAGGGTGTTTGGGCCATTGCCGTGAAGGGACCACAAAGCACCCTCTTAGCTGACATCGCTCCAGGTCATCATCGCATCAGTCATGCCCTGGGCATGGTAATAAAGGCTTCTGTGTGAACGTGGGCCATTCACACACACCTGCTCCTCACCCCAGGAGATTTTGGGAAAGATGGGAGCAGCTTATTCATTCCACTTTGCTCTCCATGAATACTTCTCTGCCCCAGGCAGCAACCTGGGCTGCAGGCAAGGTGGAGATGCCTGTGCCCTAGCACGTGCTCGGGGTAAGGCCAATGCTGCGGAGTATGTTGGGTCGACAGCGTGTGGGCAGACTGAGTGTACTGGTCATGGGGTGGAGGCCTGGGCATGTTACCATAAAGGATCTCAGCCCTCCCCTGCCACTGGAAGAGGCTGGGTGGATTTAGGAAAGTTGGTCACTCATTTAAAGAGTCACACCAGGCATGAAAAGAAACGTGTGTGTATTGGTGATCTTGTAAAAACAAAGGGAATTGGTCCAGATTCACGGTCATTACAGTGTCTCTCCTCTTTACCCTTCCTCTGTGAATTGGTACCCACTGCCCACACAGAACACACATGCATGTGATGAAGAGTTTTCAGAACAGATTTGAGCGAGGACCTGCCTAAACAGAGTGAAATGAAGCAAGAAGCAGGACATGATGAGTGATATGGTTCACTTAGTCAGAGTTGGCCAGCTTCCCTATCTTGAATTGCTGAGGCAGAAATTGCATGGCTCAGCTCACACAGGACATCCCTGTTTTTCACCCAAGGACCAGAACTGCAAGGGGAAGGTTGGCTGTGTGTGGATGTACTGGTTGAATATGCAGAAATCACCAGCAGTCTTTCCTAGAGGGTTTTGTAGAATGGCTTTTGCATGAAGCCATGCTCTATTTCACCTGAAATAGAGCAAGGCAAGGTACATAACTGATACAGAGACACCTAAGGGATCCTGATGTCTGTAGGGTTTGGCAGCAGCTGGGTTGCAAGAGAGTTCATCAAGGCACTGACATATCAGCCATAGATACTGAAGAGGCAGGCAGGTGTTTCAATACCCTTGTGGCTCAAGGTGTTAACTTCCCAGATAAAGACTCCAACGGTACTTCTGTTACAGAAGCAGCTCATAGCCATATAGGACAACTCTGTGTGCCTGATATGAGCGTTTTTGTTTTTAATGTGATTGTCCTGGTTGTCTGGTCCCTGCCAGGATGCAAGCAATAACTTTTCATCTCCTTTCCTCCCAGAGTACCCAGGCTCCCTGACTGGGGATGATATTCCACATGCATAAAACTGGTCATGGGTAGCTGAATGTTCCTCTAGTCTTTGTGTATGTTAGGCCTCTGGGTATACAAGATGGGCAGAAAATCCAGGGAAAGATAATTTAATGGTAGCTTGGAGAAGAAGGATTTCCCACTGCAAAAATAGACTTTTTCCACTAGGAATTCAGGGTTGCCTCTCCCAGAGATGAATGCATAAACTGTGAACATTCTTTCACTTGCCTATTACCACATCAAAGAAGCAATGGGAATGGGTTCCCAGTCTAGCTCAAGGAAATTAAAATACATTCCAGTAAGGTGCCTGTATGTGTATTTTTTTTTTTTTATTTTTAAATTGCAGTGTTCCCGCTGTTACTGGGAAGACGCTTCACTTGTAAATAAACAGATTCCCAGCCTTGCTCCACTGCTTTCTATGGACACAACTGCCAGGGGCTGCATTTCTGTCAGAAACACTCCTCTTATTACACTCTGTGGCAGTTTCCTAAGAAATCTGTTACTCATAGCATGTTGATCTAAGAAGGATTCTTCACATTTTCTGGTACACACAGCATATTATTCTTGTACGATTTTGAAATTAATGTTTATAAATTGATTGGGAGATAAAGCAAGCTGTCATTGTTCAGAGCTCTCATGATGACAATCCATAATCTCAAACACTGTCAATCTCTCATCATGAAAACAGGGAAACTATGTCATGGCATTGATATAATGCTGCTTGCTGAGTAGATTACTACCTACTTTGATTGCTCCTAAAGGAATGCTTGAACAATGCCTTTTAATGCTGGTTTTTAAAAAATAGGGATGTGCCAGGGAGATTTACACCTAGGGATGAGCCCGCTGAGTGATCAGCCGTACTCTGTGCCACATCTAGAACAAGACTTAGGGAACAATTCTAGGTGACAGCATGTTGTAACAGTTCATCTGGGAGCCATATATTTACTCAGGATAGCAATAAGGTTTAGTGATCAACCCCTGTCACTCGTTCTGAAGGGAAGAAATGGGATGCTGAAGGGCCACAAGTCAGGAGCAGAGAGCTGTTTGCCACTGATGGTCTTTCTAAGTGAAAAGTTTGGCATAGGAAAGGTGGGGTGGGTAGGCTGGGAAACTGGGAGAAGCAGGATTTACTTTGTACTGGGACATTCAGCTGAGATTTGAGCACTCAGGACGTCCAGGCTTAATGATGACTCCGAGGTTGACCCCATCACTGTTGACCTAGCGTGAGATGCTCAAGATCCGGTCCTACTGTGGGGAATGCCATCTGGAGTGCCCCAGCTAGCAAACATAAGCCTTTGAGAGCAGAGGATAGGAAGGAAGAGCAATGCAAAGCTTCTTTATCCACATAACCTGTAGGATGAACAAGTCCAGAAGAGAGCTGCTGAGGTGGTCACAGTCATCGTGTACCTTGTGCAGAAGGCACAAATAGAGGGTGAGAGAACTGGGCTTGTTTAACCTGGAGAAGAGAAAGACAATGGGGATCTTACCTGCAGCTATTCTGAGAGGGGTTTTCAGAGGATTCTTCTCAGAGTTGCCCATTGAGTGGACAACAGGGAACGGTCTGAAATTGAAGAAAGGGCAATTCGAAATGGAAATAAGTGAAACAATATTTCACTCAGTGAGCAGCTAAGTACTGGAGTAGATTGTTCTGAGAGGCTCTGAGAGGCTGTGGACTCTCCATCCAAAAAGATCTTCAAAACTTGAATGAAAAAGGACACAAGAAGCCTGATCTAATTTTGCAATTGGCCCTACTTTGAGCAAACAGTTGGAAGTAGATAATTAAGTCTCTGATGACCCTAACTTTATGCTCTAATTCAATGAACAGGGAGGAAAGGAGACACAAGACCTTCCTCTACTGGACATCATGCTGAGACTAGAGCTCTGTCTGCACGTAGTTTCTATTTCAGTGTTCAACGGCATCTTTCCAAAACGTCTCCTACAGAGCTGATAGATGAAACTAAAGAAGGAAAAAATAATTCATACTCTTCAGGAAAGGCTCTGTTCACTGATCTTGGGCACTAATGTGCACTATTTGTGCCCATACCACCTTGCAGTAAGAAAGCAATGCTAGATGATGACTTCACAGTGAATCAGTAGGCAGAGATGGCTTTGCCAAGGCTTGCTGTGAAAAGATAAATGAAACCAGAGAGAACAGCAACAAGACTGAATAAGCTGCACTGAGGCATCACTTACAAAAGGGGAAATAACACTGAAACAGGCCTTGGACAGGGTGTGCACTTCACAAGGGGCTTAAAATAGACGCATTGGAGAGTACCAAGGGCTGGGAGTTTAGGCTACCTGTTTCATAAACAATCTAATGTGTTTGTAAAACTGAGTGTTATTAAGAGTGCCAAGAGGATGCTGAAATTAGAGATAACATCTTATCTATATATGTACAAACTTACTTTTAGGGTGGGGAATGAGTTCCTCTGAGGCAAGGTAAGCCTATCATGACCTGATCACACTCCATCTTCAAACTACTCAAGTACCTTAATACTTTCTTCAGAACCTCAGTCATTTGAGTGCTACAAGCCCACTACCTTCCAGCTTGAAGTTTTTCCTTCTCTGCTGAAACAGGTGTATTTTTGTGTTAGCATCACCTCTTAGTTTATAAACAAAACAAAGCAAAAACCATTCCTTTCATGGTGTTTGCATCATACACTTATATATAAGAGTCTCCCCCTCGCAATTTCTCCTGCTAGTCTTTACAAAGCTCTTTAATTATTCCTTCAGACATGTTCTCTATTTCCTGATCTTGCCTTTCTTTACCTTCCTTATTTTGAGTTCATCTTTCTTGCTGCAGAAGGACACAAACTGTAGAAAGATTTTCACTGAAATCCTGTGAATGCCTTTTTCTATAGCATTTGTACTTTGCTATTTTGACTTCTCCCCAGGCACAAGCTGGAGGTACAGTTGATGGTTTCAAATCTCCTCCACCATCTCAATGCATGATCGACCCAGATGATTTATCAGTATAGGCTAGCTGTAGATCTGCTCACATGCCCTTTCTCTAGATCCATAAAATTTGTGTGGTTCTGAGACTTTTCAGGAATTTAGTTTTATCCTAGATGCAGTTTGGCATGATTCAAAAGCTAGTGGAGAACAAGTGAATTTGGATCATTTTCCACCTTAGGGGAGATGAAAATAAATGGAGTCATGATGCTTGGCAAGGATCCTGATACAAATTCTGAAAAAAGCCCTCTGAAAAGCTGTCTGTGCCAATAACTCTGTGGATAGCACTTTTTTTTTTTTTTTCCCTCACAAAAATACATAACCAGGCCACCAAACAGCAAAATTTAACAGCCACTGTCAAAGCATTGTTGCATCATCCCAGAAAAGCTGAAGAGATGGATTTTATGTCAGGCTGTCCCCATTCACTGTGAGATCTTTAGGGGCGAAAGTTAGAGATACTATGTACGACTAACTGAAAAAGACATAAAGCTTCAACACCTGCCAATACTGAACGGTGAGGAAAGATATGAAAAAGCATCTTAAACTGTTTTAGGTTTTGTTAAGCAAAGGCTGCTTAGATTACTGACTACCTAGAAACATTAGTGGAAAATGATTTACTTAACCTGTTAGCAACTGAAACCACACTGGGGAGCCATACTCTGATGTCCAAAAGACTCTGTGGGACTAGAAGCATCATGCTACTTAAGTTTTGAATATGCACAGCAGAGTCTTGCCAATCCATTTTCCATCATCTATCATTGGTCCTGGTCAACTGGAGTGATCCCAGATGACCGGATTGCTAATGTGACACCAATCCATAAAAATGGTCATAAGGAGGATCCAGGAACTACAGGCCTGTCAGCCTGACCTCAGTGCCAGGAAAGGTGATGGAAGAGGTCATCTTGAATGCAATCACACAGCATGCGTGGGACAACCAGGGGATCAGGCTCAGCCAGCATGGGTTCATGGAAGGCAACTCCTGCCTTACCAACCTCCTCTTCTTCTATAAACAGGTGACCCACCTGGTGGATGACGCAAAGGCTGATGATGTAGTTTACCAAGACTTCAGCAAGGCCTTTGACACATTCTCCCTCAGTATGCTCCTGGAGAAGCTGGCAGCCCATGGCTTGGGCACGTATACTCTGTGCTGGGTTAAAAACTGGCTGGATGACTGGGCCCAGAGAGTGGTGGTAAACGGAGTGAAATCCAGCTGGTGACTGGTCACCAGTGGTGTTCCCCTGGCATTGGTGTTGGTGCCCATCCTCTTTAATATCTTTACTGATGATTTGGATGAGGCATTTGAGTGCACCCTCAATAAGTTTGCAGATGACACCAAGCTGGAGGAAGTGTCCATCTGCTGGAGGGTAGGACGGCCCTGCAGAGGGACCTGGACAGGATGGGTTGATGGGCAGAGGCCAATGGGATGAGTTTCAACATGTTTAAGTGCTGGGTCCTGCACATTGGTCACAACAACCCCATGCAGCACTACAGGATTGGGGCAGAGTAGCTGGAAAACTGTGCAGAGGAAAAGGATCTGGGGGTGCTGATTGATGCTTGCCTGAATATGAGCTGGCAGTGTGCTCAGGTAGCCAAGAAGGCCAATGGCATCCTGGCTTCTATCAGGAATAGTGCAGCCAGCAGGGAGGTGACTGTACTCAGCTCTGGTGAGGCTGCACCTCAAGTGCTGTGTTCAGCTTTGGGCCCCTCGCTACAAGAAGGACATCGAGGCCCTGGAGCATGTCCAGAGAAGGGCCACAAAGCTGGTGAAGTGAAGGGTCTGGAACACAAGTCCTATGAGGAGCGGCTGAGGGAACTGGGGTTGTTTGGTCTGGAGAAGAGGAGGCTCAGGGGAGACCTTATTGCTATCTACAACTACCTGAAAGGAGGTTGTGGCAAGGTGGGGGTTGGCCTCTTCTCACAGGTAACCATTGATAGGACAAGAGGGAATGGCCTCAAGTTGCACCAGGTTGGATATTAGGAGACATTTCTTCTCATTAAGAGTGGTTAGGCATGGAACAGGTTGCCCAGGGAAGTGATGGATCTGCGGGTGTTTAAGGAAAAGATAGATGTGGTACACAGGGACATGTTTTAGTGGGCAATGTTGGTGGTGGGTGGATGGTTGGACTAGCTGATCTTGGAGGTCTTTTCCAACCTTAATGATTCTATGACATTTATAGACTGGAGAACCAGATATGATTAGCTATGCAGTGAGTCTGGTGGAGGGCAGAAACCGGTCGTCTTTGATCTTTGTAAAAGCGAATGATTTCTGGGGCCTATGCATACTTTGTTTTCTAACATCCTTAAATTTTGAAGCCATTGTTGTTACTCTTGAAAGCACTGAAGTAAATATGATGAGACATCACCTAAACAGCCCTTTAGATGCTGCATTTAATAGACAGCCTTTCTATGTACTTGGGGGAAAGTCACCAGTTCAGTGGATGTCTGGTGATGAAGGCACAGAAGTCCAGCTTCCCTTTCTGTCATCTCTGAGGAGAAGATGAGACCTATCATAGCATAGCATATATAGAGAGGTGAGCAGAAGACCAGACAGACTTTAGCAAATTTCTGACACTCCTGTCTTGCTCCAGGAAACTCACTTTTGAAATGAAAATGAACACACATGAAATGAACAGCACAATGAAAAACATCCAAAATGTTGGAAGTGTCTTTTCCATGATCTCACCTGTGTGTTTTGTTCTCCACATTGTGGAATTGCCTATGATATTGCATGGGTCCAGGTGGTCTGTGTACTGCAAAAGACAAAAAGTGGTGAGTACTTCTGGGTACTGTCCCCTGCAGCAAGCAAATCCAGTCAGGTGCTGACTCTACACTGAATAGAGGACTGACCTGGATTTGTCCCACAGCCACTTTCTAAATATACAGCGTTGACAAGATTTCAGTTTCAGTGTCTTATCTATGAGTAATTCATTTTCTGAATCTTAGAAAAAGTGTTATATTAATAGGCAGCAATGGAGTGGGAGTGAATCATAGGGTACAAGACTAAGCCAAGTTTGGTCTATCAGCAGACCAGTTCCTGCTCTTAGTTTCTGCTCTACCCCAGCATAGTCAGGGCAGGGATATCACCAAAAGAGCAATGCTGACAGCTAGCTAAGGGACACTCATAAGTGCCAGCAATAGAGGTGGTGAGGGTAGGCTCCAGCACAGCAAGCCAGCGCCTGTGATACCCACTTGCTATTCATTCTCCTTGCTGTCTGTAGCCTGGGTCCGCTCCATGTCACAGCATTGCTGCTGAGCTTAGCAGTATTTGGGGTCAGGCCATGGGCTGGAGAACTAAGCTGTAAGGTTTGGTGGAACTAGGCTGTTTAAGCAAGGGTTTAGGCTATCCCTAAAACATCAAGCAGACTCGGGGGCTCTCTCTTTTGCAGAGTTTGGAGCTGCCTGTTTCTTAGCATAATCTTGAAGACATGGAGTGCTGAGGGTGGTTGAATCTGCCATTCAGAGTGAACTTGGAAACACACTAAGTTAATACAATGGACATGTTCTGGCAGCTAATTTTAACAGGGACCAAAATTATAGCTGGTGTGAATCCATAAAACTCTTTATCCTCCACATAGAGAGGAGTTTCAAAATGATGCTAGGATATTTAGCTCTGCAAATGTAGTTTTAATCACGAGACATAAAAGTCTTGGCAGACGGAAGACTATTTGCCTGACAAACTACCAGGTCTGTGACATCAGCATAACCAAGGCTATTGAATGAACCGGTCTATCAAAACACATTCACACAGTTATGAATAACATGTTATATATTGCTTGGCAGACTGAGAAGCAGAGTACA